>NW_028327180.1:27760059-28385059 GCF_987537825.1 Furipterus horrens
ATACCCAGAAGTGGAATTGCTGGGTGATAAAGAAAATGAAAACACAACAACCAAAAATCTATGGGACACAATGAAAGCAGTCCTAAGAGGAAAAATTTAGGAAATATAGGCTTATCTTAAGAAACAAGAAAAAATCTCAAACAATCTAACCTTACACCTAAAGGAACTAGCAGAATATCAGCAAGCAAAGCCCAAATTGAGAAGGAAAGATTTAATAAAGATTAGAGCAGAAATAAACAAAAGATTCTAAAATAATACAAAAGATCAATGATACCAAGAGCTAATTCTTTGAAAAGATAAACAAGCATGATAAATCTTTCACCAAACTCATCAAGAAAAAAAGAGAGGGCACAAATAAATAAAATCAGAAATGAAAGAGCAGAAATGACAACTGATACCAAAGACATACAAAGAATTATAAGAAAATATGAGCAATTATATACCATTACATTGGGCAACCTCGAAGATATAGATAAATACCTAGAAACATACAATCTTCCAAGACTGAATCAATAAGAAGCAAAATCTGAACAGACTGAATACAGCCAATAAAATCAATTAAGTAATCAAAAAACTCCCAACCACCAAAAGTTCTGGCTTGGATGACTTCAAAAGTGAATTTTATCAAACATCCAAAGAAAAATTAACACCTATCCTTCTCAAACTATTACAAACAATTCATGAAGAGAGAAGGCACCCAAGCTTAAATTACGAGGACAGTATTAGCCTAATTCCAATACCTGACAAAGACAAAAGAAAAAGAAAAAAATTATAAGCCAACATCCCTGATAAACACAGGTACAAAATATCCCCCCAAAAGATTAGCAAACTATATTCAGCAATATAGTGTCTTAGATTATGTCAAAAACCAAGCATATGCACTGTGTTTTTGAGTTTCTTTAAAGGGACTTTTAATGGACCACTAAGGAATGGAGGTCACTAATCTTAACAGGCAACTTATTAACAGGCAAATCAGTTTTGTATACAGTTAAGATTAGCTTTTTGTTCTTTAAGTCATATTAGTATTGTTCTTATCTTACTGTTTATTTAATAGCATTTTTAGAAACAAAAACAAAACAAAAAACCATTGCCATATTAAACATACTTACAAACTTAAAAATTCATTTCACTCTCAGTAATATCTTTTAAACATTATGAAATATGCATATTAGAATGTAACAAATGTGGTAATTTTTATTTTAACAACAGACACAATAGCATACTTGCAACCAACGGTTTTAATCAAGCAATTTTCCATGTAACTATATAAAACAGAGACTTCAAAATCTAGTTCCAGCCCTGACTGGTGTGGTCTAATGGGCTGGGCATCATCCTGCAAACCCAAAGGTCATCAATTCGATTCCTGGTCAGGACACATGCCTGGGTGGTGGGTCAGGTCCCTACCTGGGGGCATACGAAAAGCAACCAATTGATGTTTCTCTCCCACTTAGTACTTAGATCAGAAACTTTAAATTCACTTCTTCTTTTTTGATAATTTGATTACTTTTATGTAACAAAATTTCATTAAATAGAATTTGAAACAACTCTGTATAGATATTCCCATTATGGCTACAAAATAATATACTAATAAGTTGGGATCATTTTAAAAGCTTTTCTGCCATTTATATGAAGATACTTCTTAAGTATTCCTTCTATTTTCTCCATGTCATTTAATACAATTAATGATGATCTCAAATAAATGTTCCAAGTGATATTGCAAAAGTAGCTCTCCAAAAAATTTAGAAAACTTAAATATTTAGCAAAAACATTTAAATTTTATTGCCATATTTTTCACTATTATCAGCTGTTGTTTAATGTTGAACAAGAAATTGGAATTCTAGTTGAAAACACAAACACTATTGCCAGAGCTATTCATTTAAATATAATGAATAAAATAAACATCTCCTTTCCCTCCCGATCCATTTCAGTGTCAATCTGTAGGAGGAGGTCCTGGACAGAACTGACAGCCAACAGACCTGAGAGAGAGCTGGACCAGGGCAACCTGAGGCTCCTCACCCCCTCCCCTGTTCCTTGGAATGTACCTTCTGCCCCTGTTCCCACACTAGAAGCCATTTCAAGGCCTTGAGAGTAGTGTGTTGTTGAGACCATTTGCACTATGTACATGACTGAACCCCATTACGGCGTCTATATAAACTTTTATGATTCTGATGGGAAGATGCAGAGGCCTACTCAGCCAGCTGATACCCAAGACAAGCCTGGTATGCAAGTTCCCTTATTAAACCTACTACCTAGCAAGGTGGAGTGGTCTGCTTCTTTCTGTAGTCTCTCCCTGCCCTCTGAGTATGGGGAACAGTTTTGACTTTCACCTGGGGGAAGATTCCTAGGTTGTGAACCAACACAAGTATAAGTCAAAGCGTCATGGCTTTAATAGAACTAAATTTAACTATCTTGTATATTATAAACGTTTGGATCCTAAAATCCTAGGAAACTAGCATTTAATTCTTGAATCTTTAAAAATTTTACAAAGGAACACTAAATATAAAATATCACAGAATGATATTAATAAGCAGTCACCATAAAAATCGTGAACTTCAAGAAGATATTTTGTAACATGAATGCGTTCATCTATTGCAGCAATCTTTAAGCTTTTTCATCACAGGGCACAAATCAACTAATTACTAAAATTCTGTGGCGCATTAAAAAATATTTTACCCTGGCTGCTGTGGCTCAGTGGATTGAGCGTCGGCCTGCAAACCAAGTGTCACTGGTTTGATTTCCAGTCAGGGTACATGACTAACTTGCACGCCAGATCCCCAGTTGGGGGCATGTGAGAGGCAACCGCACATTGATGTTTCTCTCCCTCTCTTTCTCCTTTCCCCTCTCTCTAAAAAAAAAAAAAAAAAAAAAAAACAGATATATAGAATAAAAATAAATAAATAAAATAAAGTAAACTTGTTTAAAAAAAAAAAAAGCACTTCTCAAAAAAAAATTTTATAATTTTGCTGATCTGGCAAAAGAATAGGTATGATTTGGATTCATTCACACCAAAGAGCTACTGCAGTGTTGGCTGATGGCTTTTTTTTTCACAATCTGAGGGAAAGGGGTGAGTGCACCTGACTAGTCAGGTATCACATGTTTTAAAATTTCTTGTAGCCCAGATGAAAATCTCTGACCTATTGCATTGCCACAGATTGAATAATTCAAATAGTCTGAATTTTTATTATGATGACAAAATACTCTAATCCTATACTACTCTACTAGAAAATGCTCTGGTAATGTTCCAGCAATTGGAGCACATGATTTGATTTCAAACTAGGTCCTCAAATGCCTCATTTCTGCTTTTGATTGTATGGGAATAGACATTGCTTCCAAGATAGTTGGTTGAAGATATCTTCTAAGATGTAAGTCTAAAAAGCTGTTTCAAGAAAATAGAAAAGCATAACAGAGTTATGCAAATCACTCAGTAGATAGTAGTTATAATTCTTGGCTTTGGCCTAATATTTGTTGTTATTAATGTTTTCATATAGTTTCAAAAAAAAAAGCCACAAACAGCAGTTTTCATCTTTCGTAAGTAACTTCAATCTATGACACAGATTATAAATCTACAGTACTGTGTTTTAGTATTTTAGATAGTCCTAAATTGAATGCATAACAATACTACAAGTTAAAAATAAACTTCTGTGATAAACTATAATTTCATTTTGAGATAAAAATTCTCATGTTTTAATTCACAAAATAAAACCTCTAGCTCATAATATATCTCAGAATATCAGTGCTTTTTAATAGGTGTTTCTTAAATCATTGTTCTTAACATTATAGTTTTATTATAAAATCAGATTAAGATGATTCCTTTTAACAGATGCTCTTTTAGAAATAAGTCTCTGCAAATTGCCCCTTTATATAATTTTACATACAGTGAATGAATTATTATTTTTTTAAAATTTATCTTTTTTTTTTCAATTACAGTTGTCCCATTTTTCCCCCATTGCTCCCCCCTCCCAGCCCATCCCTTCTCCCACAATCATGTCCCTTCCCGTTGTCCATGTCCATGAGTCATTTATACACGTTCCTTGACTAAACCCTTCCCTTACTTATCCCCCTTCTCTCCCTCCCCCTCCCCCCTATTGATTGCTATTCTGCTCCTTGTCCTATTTAGTTCGTTTCCTTATGTTGTTCTATAGTTTCCTGTATTAGGTGACATCATATGGTACTTTTCTTTCTTTGCCTGGCTTATTTTAATGGCAGTTTATCAATATTTCTTCTTGCTTAGGACTCCAATTTTTAGAAAGTTTAGATTTAGATATTTTTTAAGGCAAGGAAAATGCTTTACCTAGCTTTGGAAGCTTGCCTTAGGGTGGCTAATTTCTTGATGACCTGTGGCAAAAATCCAGAAGCCTACTGTTGACATTTTCATAGTAATTTTAGATCAGAAATTGGTTGCTTGGGAGAGGAAAAATGTCACATATGACATAGCAAGCCCTTTCTAATATTCCTTTTTTTTTTTCTATAGTTCAATATGGTATTAAAAGCAACAATGTTCCTGTAAAATAAAGGAGTTTAAATGCAGAAATCAGATATTTAAGAAACACTGTCTAACCACAATGCTGTATACTTGAAACTAATATAAAATGACACTGAATGTCAACTGTAATTGAAAAATAAAGCTTTTTAAAAAGACTGTATAAATATTGGGAATGCATATAAGTTCCATAAAGGGCATGCTCAATAAAACTTTTAGGAAAAACATAAAATAAAATGTTGTGTTATCAATTATTAGAATTAACTTGGGTTTTGATACCTATATTAACTATCAACTCCAGTGCTCAATCTGAATAGACTGGTTACACCTTCCTTACCCAACCACGCACTCATTTCTTTTATGGCTGTCCCTTCGGCACCCTGGAGTGCAAGGCACAGACCTCTTGGGAAGCATGGCTCTTCCCACTGCCAACACTGCCTCTCACAAAGTGCTGTGGGGGTTCAGAAGAGGGTAAGATTGCATTTGACTGTGAAAATTATGGAAGGGACTAGGAAAAACATTTATTAAATGGACTGTGAAAAATGAGATTTAAAAAAAGGAATAAATGATATGGCAAATTATCATGCCAGATGAACAGCACACAAAAAGAGAAGGCAGAAAGTGGAACAGGAAAATCAATGATCACTTCAATTTGATTGATGTGAAGTGTGCAGGAAAGGGAAAATAAAGATAAAAAAGTAAAAATGTCTTAGAGACAGGTAGTAAAGGGATTTTGGATTTGAAGATAGGAAATTTGGATTTCAGTTGGTGTTGACATTTAAATACGAAGCTTCTGGTGAGGCCTGTTTGTCACCGGGAAGATCCTGGACACCTACCAAAGAACTCACACTGTGATATTACCTTGATGAATTTACCACCATCCAAGATCTGGCCTTCCATCCTGAAGCCTCAGAAACCTGGTTCTGTTAGCAGAAAACATGTGTCAGCATGACTGGTACATTCTCTCCCTGAGGCTGAGCTACATTAAAATCAGAAGTTTGATGTGTGGGCATGAATCAGAGATGAAATTTTTTTATCCACATGGTATAGGACATTAGACCAAGCTTAAAAAAAAAAAAAAAAAAGTCTCTCTCTCCTGAGCACTGCCAAAGTCAGTCTAGGTGAACTACTTTTTTTTTCTATCATTTCAGACTCCTTCTGATAAACAATCTTCCTCAAGTATGTTTTATGATATTCAAACAGTATACATGAACTCTGACTTAGGAATAACATAATCTCTTTATAAGATGGCTGTACATATACAAGAACTGATCCATTTTGTGGAGGTTCCAAGTTTAGCTCCTGGAGGACACTGGTACTCACAAATTTTTGGAGAACAATGTACAGTTGCAGTGATATGCAGTCCTACTCTATAATAAATGAAAGGATAAATGGAAATTTTGGAACAGAGGATCAAAAATATCAGTGCTATAATTGAGAGAAAATTCATTTACCAAGAAAGCATTAGATGCTGCAGACGAGGAAAAGCCTGAAAACATGGTCATCTACAAGACTAGTCCAAGTGAGAGATAATAATGATCTGAGCCAAGGAAGAGTGAAGAACTGTAGATCTGAGAATACTACTGAGAAGGCTTTGGTAGGATTTGCAAGTGATTTGATCTGGCACAGCTGGGAAGAAGAGAGGAGTCCAAGACACCTTTGATAAGACATTTCCTAGTCACAAGGACAGTAAAAAATGTTTGCACAGCTGTACGTTAAAGACAGTAATAAATTCTGTAGAAATGACTATAACGCACAACTTATTTACAACCATGTTGTAAATAAACCCAGCAGAGAATTATGAATTCCCTCTATATTGTATGCAAATCTGCATGTATCTGAACATTTCTGGGAAAAGTGGTCAGAGCTATCTTCAAATTCTGAGTTTCTTTACTCCAAAATTATTAAGAATTTTTGGCCCAGAGGATGATTAACTTTGGAATAACACTGGTTTAATAAATGTAGAAACATCTTACTAATTATGCTGCATAAGTAAATACTCATAATTAGACAACATTATTACAGAGAAATCCTAAAATAAATATAAAGATCAGAGCATAGAAATAAACTTATATGACAAACTAAATACACAAACAGAAATTGCCTTATTCCTCCAATGTTTTTTTAAACAATTCTATTTGTTAAACTACATGAGATAAAATTTATGGTACTATTATATTTGCCTTTTATTAATAAATCTGAATTAAAGAAAAGAAAATGAAAGTTTGCTTAAAATAATTTAAATATCCTTAACTAGTTGGCCAATTTTATTTACAAAATCATTTTGATTAAAAATCATGCTAAAATGTTACAAAAAGTTGGGAAATAAACACATAATTTTATTATCATATATTTTTTAATTTATTCATTTATTTTTAGAGAGAAGGGAAGGGAGAGAGATACATAAATGTACAAGAGAAACATCCATGGGTTGCCTCTTGCATGCCCCCAACCAGGGACTTGGCCCACAACCCAGGAATGTGCCCTGACCAGGAATTGAACCAGTGACCTTTCAGTTTGTAGGATGACACTCATCCCACTAAGCCACACCATCCAGAGCTATCATATATTTTTACACAGCATAATTTGGTTTCTATGTGACTTAGCCAATGTTTATTTAATAAAGAAACTTAATAATAAACATAATTTATGTCCATTTTAAAAATCAATATTAGATGTATTCACAATAGTTATATGTAATGCCAATATTGCTGTGTCTCTGTAAAAATTAAATTGTGACATTTTTATCATATCATCTAGAAGAGTTATTTAAATGTATAGTTTCATTCAAGTAAAAAAAAAAAAGTTTAAACCTACAAAACACAAGGGTTTTTGTTCAACCACAAATATAATCAGAAACATCACAGTCTAATCCAACAACAAAAATAGTAAATATTAAATTTCTTATTCAAGTATAAGAATTAAAAACAAACATGTTTTAATTACATCTAAGACTACTTACTATTTATAGGGATTATTATTCACAAACAACTTGCTCTTGGAGTCCAAGATGACAGGCTATGGAGTAATAAACCTCAAGAGCCATTCAGGGACACATAGGTAGACTGATTATAAGTCAGTGAATTGTTTTTTAACAAAAAAGTGTGTGTGAACAGCAAAATAACTGTTCCAGATAACAATAGACATTATCTCAGCTCTTTTGGATGTTTCATTTAACATGGTACCAGGGGTGGTAACTGTGCATGAGACTAACACCAGAGATACATGAGACTGATGGCAAGATTCCTCTAGTCCTCTCCCAAATCCACACTGCACATATAAATAAAGGGGCACTCATTCTAAGAATAAACACAGGGCTTTGGCAATAAAGGCAGGTGGCTATCAGCTACTCAAAGCAAACAAAGCAGGTCTGAGATTAGATTTCTGGTTCTTCTGCACTGACCTATATAAACTGCTGTGGTTCTCAATGATATCCAAAATTTGCTGCATGGCATATATTCACAATAAATTTTTTCCCCAAGACTTATTCTCTCAGAAATGATATGGAATGTCTTCTCAATCTTTACCACAAATTTGTTATTGGAATTACACATGTCATTTCCCACTGGCAATTCCCCATGTTCTTATTCTTTTTTACTTAGCAAAATATGTGGAATATAAAAATATATATATATTCTAAAATTATTTTAAATGACAATAACATTAGCAAGCAAAGTTTGATGTTTAGTCAACATGAAATCCTGGAGATAATGTGACAACTGTATTGATCCACATAAAAACATGACTTTGACTGGGGTTACTTTCAAATTTCACAGCCTCGTAATTAGCATGTCCTGTTACCAGCGTGCAGTTTAGTTTCAGCAAACACAGTAGTTCTTTAAAACTATAAAGTGTATAGCATCTCAACTCAAAAAAATTTTATTTCATGTCACAGAAAAATTTCTCAGGTAATACTAAGCTAATGCCTGTTGATACGATGTTCTAGAAAAGCTTTGCCTCGGGGAATGTTCATTTTAGACGAATGTGACTGCCTCAGGGACACTCGAGGAGAAGCTCAGATGTTGCCAAGGGCACCTTAGACTGTCTCTCACTGGAAGACTAGGAGGCTGCCTAGTATTTCATACTATACTGTATGCCATGAAAGGCCTATAAATATTCTCCTGATATTCTAAAACTGGTTCTTCAGCAGATGCTAATACCATGTGCCAAGGCAATTAGCAAGCTCATATTTCAGTGTATCCTGCCTAGAGTATCCTATGTAAATATTTGAAAGTCACAAAGTAGGCTGGTGGTAGAAAAGTCAAAGCGAACTGTGATTAAGAGGCTATAAAATTAACATTTTTAGGAACTATATTTAGTAAGTATTTTACCAAATTCAGGAAGACAGTGCCCTATACTGTTTTATAGATTTGGAGACACAGTTAGATTGTTTCACTGGTGGTCCCTCTCCTTTCATTCCTGTTAAATAATGGGTTTTTCATTATGCTAAGAATAGAAACCCATAGAATAATCTGGAACACTTGATATATTCCAAATTGACCATATCAATTTACTTTAATATTTATCAGAGATATTTTATGTAATCATTTATTTCATATAAATATGTACTATAAAATTTAGCATCAAATAAGTTCAGCATTACTTAACTTCAGTACGTACAAAATAGAGAAATCACTGAATTTTAATTTACTCATACTTTCCTCAGTCTGGCAGCTAATTAATTTTACTTTTGCCACAAAACTCTAAAAACAAAAGAAATCCATGTTCAATGAAATAGTTCATACTTAATAACTTCAATGAAATTTAAATGGAGAAATTTCCAAAACATTAAGTAGAAAACAAAGTTATTTAAAAACTAGATCTATTCTAACTTACCTTATGTACTATATCTAATACTATATCTAAAGAAGCAAAAGCAGATCTTGAAGAGATATTTGCACACCCAGGTCCCCAGTAGCCTTTTGTACAATAGCCAAGAGGTAGAAGCAATCCAAGTGCCCGTCCACGGATAAACAAACATGGTACACACACACAATGGAATGCTATTCAGCCTTGAAAAAAGAAGGAAATCCTGCCTTTTACAAAAACATGGAGGAATCTGGAGGGCATTATGCTCAGTGAAAATAAAATAGTCACAAAAAGTCATATATGTGATACCTAAACTAGTCAAATTAGTGGAAACAAAAAGTAAAATGCTGGTTGCCATAGGCCCGGGGGAGGGAAAAGAATAACTCTGAGTTTCACGTACTCACAACTGTAAACCTTTTTGCCTCACCCTGCGCATGACTGGAATGACAAAATGGTTTTATAAAGACTTTTTATCTAACTTTCTACCTTGTATATGTGTACACTATAAAATTATTACTAGTATTAATTTAATTACAAGATATTCTAAATTAAGTGTGAATAAAATATTAAGCAAAGATTATAAAATCATCACTTGTAAAATAACTGTGCCATAAATACATATATTGAAAAGGGATAAAAATACTAAAATTTTCATTTTGCAAGGCAGGAATCAAGCATCTAAAAGAAAAAGAAAATAACTTTGCCAAGACTGCTGTGGTTCAGTTAGTTGGTCAGAGTTCCACAAACTGCAAGATTGCTGGTTTGCCTGTGGGCTAGGTCCCTGGTTGGGGACATGCGAGAGGCAACTGATCGATGTTTCACTCACACAGTGATGTTTCTCTCCCTCTTTATCTTACTCCCTTCCCCTATCTCTAAAAACAAATAAATAAAATCTTTAAAAGAAAAACCTGATGGACAAATAGTGCAATTCACCATCTCTGCTTATGGTCCAGGCAAGGAGCTCAGCCATCCTAATTGTCAGCTATCTCCAATGTCAGGAAACAAAAGTGACAGCATAAAGCCTCTATGACACATGTGGAACATCTGGGAGTAAGTTCTTACTTAACCTTATCCATATATTCTTAGAAGCTTTGACTTTAAGGGAAATGAAATAAACATATAAACCAATTTTACCATAGGCTGATTGATAGAAACAAGAACTAAGTTCCTATGGCATATTTCTGGTCACACACACATACACACACCCCCACACACGAAATCACCAAACTTTCAAATAAAAACAAAACATAGGAAGTAAAGTTGATAATATTGTAATAAATATGTATGGTGCCAGTTGGGTAATTAAAATATCAAGGGAAACACCCTGTAAAGTATATGACTGTCTAACCACTATGCTGTGCATCTGAAACTAATGCAAGATAATATTAAATGTACACTATAATTGAAAATTTTTTTAATTTAAAAAAATTTTTAAAGAGAAAAAAAGGCCCCAAACAACACTTCTAATATTGTACACTGAAATAAAAGTAAGCTACATATACATTTAAGAAATATTAATAAAAACAAGTTAGATCATTATTTTCCAACCCACTAACTCCAGTTTGGGATAACAGGTGACTGGAGCCTCTCCAGGTAGCTCAGGGCACAAGGCAAGACTCCAGCCTGAACAGACACTGCCGTTGCAGGACGCACTCGTACATCCCACACTCAATCAGACTGGGACCATTTAGACATGTCAATCACCTAATGTGTACAGCTTTGGGATGTGAGAGGAAACCAGAATACCTGGAGAAAACCCATGCAGACGTGGCTAGAATGTGCAAACTCCATACACACTGTGACTCCAGACCGAGAATTGATATTTTTTCCTCATCAATGTTACACCAAAATTATATAGAATAAAAATAAGTTATTTAAGGACCTGCTATACTAATAATGCTAAAAAAATTGTTTTCTTTGCTTTCAGGACTAAGAGCTGCATAAATCCAGCACTGGCATCATTTCTAAAATTATTCCAGGGCAAACTACTCTGCATTAATGGTTGTGCCTTTTCACTATATCAGCGGAAGTATAGCCTTGGCCCTAGTGGGTATTCTGTCCTTCAGCTAAGGGGAATGACTACTAAATTCTAATTCCTTCCCACTTATCACCATTACCTACCACACACAAGAGCATTCTGGACCTATGGCCAAAAAATGTAATGCTAAATGATTTCACTAGAAAATAGGACTTGTCATCCGATGCAAGCTCTCCTTAATACCCTATGAAGATGCCTTTCTTTGCTCCCGACCTGAAACATTTCCTCTCAGACATGAGCACACTACTACTTGCCCTCAAGCTCCTACTCTCACAACGTTAGGCACCAGGTGCTCCAGTTCTACCATGAAAAGAGGATAGAGGAATGATGTGAAATTAGGGAGAAAAAGAGATTGAGGGCAAGGTAAACAATGAACAGGAAATGATAAAAATTCCTGTCAGTTGGCACAGAGAATATTTTCAAGAGCTATTAAGATGTTGAAACAGATACAGTAGTTACTAATATTTTCCTCTTAGAACTATTTACCTACTTTCAGCATTAAGTCTTTCCCATTAGCGATGACATTGGCCCATCTCCCTTGTAGCTGGCTATAGCCATGTCACTAAGTTCAGGCCTTTGGAATATACACAGAAGCTATGAGGGACAACTTTCAGGTCACTTCTAGGACAAGCTACATGTCCTAGACTTTCTCTTAAATCCTTCCTGCTTCATAAGAAATGCCGCTGTATGGAGAACCCTGAGAAAATAACCCTGAAAGGCCAGGCCTGGACAGCTCACTTCCTGATGATGACATGACTGAGAAATAAATTTCTGTCTTAATTCAGGCACTGGGATCCAGAGGCTCCTTTTTGCAGGAACTTAACCTTTCTCTAACTGATACATTGGTCTGCTGCATGGGCAACAGCAGACCCTCCATATCACCCTGCCCAGGCTCTGTAGCTTCAGCTTCACTGGAGAGGACACTCCAGCGTCATCGCAAGATGTCGATTCAACACGGGAGGAGACAGATACCGTGTCACTCCCGAGTCGGACTGCACAGCCATTCTCGGTGGTGCAGATAGACTCTTAAGAAGCTACACCATCGTCTCTCGAGACGGATGGCTGCCGACGACGACCTAAACCGCTCACTCCAAAACTGAGCATAGATAGCAGTTTTGACACAGCATATCCATTTTGGTCCATTGGGAACTCATGGACTAAGGCAGTTTAGTACTTGAAACCCTGTATTTTATTCAAGTTAAGTTTCCATTCAAATTAAAAAACTGGGCAAGAGGTATCCAGAAATGGAAATAAAATGGTTAATAACAGTCTTTAGTAAATATTTTTCTAATGCTAACACTGGCCCAGTCATTGTGCTAATGCTCGGTGAACTGTAAGGATCTGAAAGGAGAGACTATGATCTACAGCTGCAGAGAGTTCACAGTCTAATTGGGTAGCCAAATCTGTAAACTAGGAAGGGTAAAAAAAAAAAAAAAAATGAAAGGATTGTCATAAATGGAAAAATACATGTAAATAGATTCTCATAGGAGTGGGACAGTATGTGTAGATAATCCACATATTAGTCTTTAAAAATAAATAAAATAATTCTGGCCCACATCCTGAAAACTAAAGTTGTATAAGAACATAAAATGTCACTCTGAGTCAGAATCATGAGACCTAAAAGCAGTCTTATTGTAAGAGTAGAAAAATAAATGCTTTTATAACAGCACATGATGTTCCTTTTGTATATCTAGCTAAAAAGCGTAAGCATATCATCTCAAACAAGCTGACTTCCCATAAGAACCAGGAAGGCCACACATATAAGAGCCAATGAGATGGTTCTGAATTTTTGAGAATCTAAAACTTCATCAGAAAAGACAAACCTAACACATGTCTTAACAACACTTTAGGAGGAGTATGTGCTTTTGAATTAGCATATAAATATCTATAATATAATATATAATCATGTTAATTTTCTAATTATTACATGTTACCTATTTGAAAACACACAAAATAATATACACATGCAGACTTATATATGCATACTATAAACATATTACATATATATACATGCATATACACAGAATAAATTTTTTTCTTAATCCACTTAATTGTACTTTCCTAATAACTCAGTAAAAGTTTTGAAAGTTGGGGGGTTAAAAGTGTCGCATACTTCCCTATAATTTCTGTAAGAATGAATCCATGCCAAACTGACTAAATTTCATACTCAATTCAGACTTCCTGTTGGGGTCTGAGGACATGATACCAACCCTTCCTGAGAGTCCCTCTCCAGAAACTAGCAGATAAGTGGGTATTCTCTGACACGCCTTTCTCATGTGACATCTGACTTAACAAAACATCTTAAATCCTGACTGGTGAGTAGGGTACTGGAGTGGGGCAAAGGGGACTTAAGAAATAGGGATGTGGAGATTATACAGAAACCATTGCTCAACTAGGACCCAATTACAGGAATAGAGGTCAGGATGCTGCAGGAGGCTAGTGTCTTTGTTCCTACAGTAACTCACTGGCCCCAAAATCTTCAGATTGCCTAATGCTTCTTTCAAGAAATCAACTGCCTCTCTCCTGATTACATCCCCGAATGACTTAAACAATATAAATAGTCCAACATCAAAAACTTTGCAAGCTATAGTCTTTACCAGCTCTGATATGCAACTATGCACATTATATACAAAGGCTTTTATGAATTATTAAACACACTGTGGCCCACAGTCAAAAAAGGATCAAAAGAAAGAGAGATAAACACTCACAAGAGTGCAACAAATTAACTGTGAGGAATTCCCACGGAGTATCCATGTTCTCAACTATGACAAAATATAGGTTATGGTTACCACAGTTAAACATATTGTTTCATAGTGAGAAACACTAAAAAATTGTGTTTTTCAGAATTGGCTAGACATTATTGATAAACTATTCCTGAACAAAGAGAACAGTTGGTTAATTTCCAAATTATTAATCCTTTAATTTTATTTTTTTGTCCATACTGTTAAAAAGTCAAGTAGTAAAACACTCTTGCCTACTATTAATGGACCACAAAGGTAATCATATCACCATATATATATAGGCTCTGTAGCTTCAGCTCCACTGGAGAGGACACTCCAGCGTCATCGCAAGATGTCGATTCAACACGGGAGGAGACAGATACCGTGTCACTCCCGAGTCGGACTGCACAACCATTCTCGGCGGTGCAGATAGACTCTTAAGAAGCTACACCATCGTCTCTCGAGACGGACGGCTGCCGACGACGGATATACACACACACACACACACACACACACACACACACACACATATACACACATATAGTGATATATATATATATATATATATATATATATATAGTGAAGTGATCACAATGTACCCCTTAAATATATATAATTTTATTTTCAATAATATATCAATTAAAGTATTTTCATTTAAAATCCACCCTCAGTGTTAATGGTAAGCTGGCTACTCAGGTAACACAATCAGGGTGTACCATAAATCTAAGGGAAGTACTAAAAGATTCTAACTGTTTGAATGTTAATGCCTTTTAAAGCAAAAGAGTATTTTCCTTGGAGTAGACATAGAAACCAATCATTTTATTTACTTACTAACAGCAGTAAAAGTTGACAGATTTTCAGGATGCTTTATTTCTCTGTAGCCACTAAGTGCTAGGAAATATCCCTTCCCATCAGCCATTATCTCTTATATCATCTGTGCACTCTAGAACCTCAACTGAGATAAAAAGGGGAAATAAGAAAGAAGAAAAGTTTACTTATTATTCAATATATCCAAATCAGGCAGTTTAAAAAGTCAATTTATAATTTGAGTGCCTCTGAGACACTGTATTTTACATTTTCACACTTTGCATGTCCTTTTACTTATATTAAGATTAAATATTATAAGTAGATTGTAAGGCTTGCCTATTGCTTTCAATACATCTAAAGAGTATTAAATATCCCTTAAAAGACAGATGTAAACTGAAGCTGATGGTGGGTTTTGCAACACAAGTGGTAATCATTTCTTAAAACAACGTTCAAATAAGCCCCAGGTTTTTTGTTCCTTTGCTTTATTTTAAAATCACATAATTATACCCTGAATATAACATGCCGGTTCTAGTTACTAATTTTTTAATGTGTTGACTTCTTTATATCTTTAAATTAAAGTTTTGTTTTTCCTAACATGGGAATTAAAATCTCTACAGGCATTTTTATACAAATAACCAAATATATTAATGATTTCAAAAACAAAAAAGTTCTGTGTCCATATAATCACTTTTTATACACTTTAAAGGGCAACAATACTTTATTCAAAGAGCATTGCTAATATAAAGTGGTCAAAATGATTTGGAAGTTTCTTCTATATTAATACACATTAATTGTAAGCTGGCCTTTGGTTTTATCATTTCTCTGTTTCACATTGAAGAAATTAAGAAAATGAGTCATCAGTGATAGTGCTTCTGATGTTCATCTACTGTCCCATAACACTTTCTATCCAGCTTCTCCCTGAAGCTCTAATGTTATATAGTTATAAACTTATATCACATATAATATATATCACATTTAATTTATTAAATTAAATATGTTGCTTAATTGTACTATCAAACATGATTCACAACAGTTTTCAAATTAATTCAAAAGAAGATATACTTCTAACTTGCATCAAGAAATTACTTGTACAATAATCTCAACTGTGTAAAATAGCCACATGAAGAGAAGAATTAATTCTGGTATTAATTATGCTAAAGTAGCCAATGTTTTTTTAATGAAATTAATAATATTTTATGGGGAAAAAAAGCACTAGATAGAAGTATGTCAGCTAAATTGTTTCTAAAACAGGTTCAGAGTTCCTTGTTTCTGTGCCTTTCTATAAACTAGATATTCCAATCCATTACTTAAGGTATCAATGCTGTTGCAGAACATTTAAAGGTATATGCATGCGGTACATATATATTTCCAGCAAGGCCTCATAACCATGGACTTCCAGCCAAAGATGAACTAAAAAATGAACACCACACTGAAAAACACAAAAGCATTAAGCTAATGATTCCCCAAAAGGGGGAAAACATGTAAATTAGCATTGGGGTGTATGGTCTAAATAAGGACTGCATATTATGTACTCTTGACTTGAGAAGTCAAACTGATACATTTTTATCATGTTAATAATAATCAACAGGTAGTTAAATGGTGAAAAAAGAAAGCACTTATCTGCTCCATGCTTTGTGAAAGTCATCTTAGAAAAACAGAATTATCTTAATAAAATAAACCATTATAATATTTCCATGTATCACATGCACGTCAAAATGGACACTTGCCAAAAATATTTCACTGAATCCTTCACTTAAAGTTAATATATAATTTTGGTGAATTTTCCCACAAATCACATAAGAATAACTGAAAATACTATAGCAATAAATACTCCATTCTGTGTTTATATAATATGGCTGATGAATCCTATAATATTTCATTCTTTCAGGCAACTCAGCTTGCCTCAGTAGTTTAAATCAAATACATTTACAAACTTCCCAAGTATAGATACGTTGCTCTTAATAATTCAACAGTAATTTAAATAGAGTATTAAGATATTTCAGATTTAAAATATAATTGAAATGCAAGTCTAAAATTCATTTTAACATATGTTAACACAGCCATTAAGAAATGAAATGCCATGATGTGAAACACTGTTCAGATACTGACAGAATGTTGAATATTTTTTCCAAGTGAGGGCATGATAAAGAGAAATTCTTCTCCAGGTTTAGAAATAATCTCATTTACTTGCTTACTTTTTTTTTGTATTCAATATTAGCATAAACTGAAATAAAACAAATGCGTATGGTGTGCTTTTATAAGAGCATTCATTTAGCAATAAAATGTTTAAGCCTTATTCATAAAGCATATAAGGAACGCCTAGCATTAAGTATTACCATCATTATCATTTTTTCATCTTTGTACCGATGCCTAGTATCAAATTTACATCTAAATTTAAAGTAAAACTTAGCGTTTCTTCAGGAATCCGTGTGCCAGAACCAGCTACATGTTAGATTTGGCTTGTCAGTTATTTCATGTGGGGGGTGTTGGGAGAAGGAGTAGAGGAGCCAGGATAAAAACGAATCTAAGCTTCCATTTATTATCCCAAATCGTGACAGAGTGTGAACTGATGCAAGAAGTTAACGCATCTGCACGTCGTGTACTGCAGATGGACTCCACGAGAAATTCCCTCAAATGTCACAGTCAGGGTTGGCAATGTGACTGTGACTCACTCTTGCTCCCTTTTCAGACCTTCTGGGTCTAAAGGCGGGCGGGGGCGGGAGGGACGGCAATCCACCTCCTCCCGGAACATCCAAGTTGAACGCGTGGAGGTGAACCGCGCTCTTGACGCCGGACCAGCTCTTAGGCTGTTCATTCAGATCAGGTCGGGTAAAAAAGAACCGGCCCATCAGGGCCCGTGGCTCCAAAGCAAACAAGCATCCACTCTTAAAACCTGGCTACTTCTTAATAAGCCTTTAGGAAACCCCCCAGGGCACCTACTGATTAACCCTTTCAATGCTACCACCTGCGGATTTCCCTTCCACCGTATCCCCTCACCCCGCCGATGTTACGGTACGGATTCATTTTGGAATAAAACGTAATGGAACACACTGTAAAACAGTGTTCTGTTCTGTTATAAAGTTAATGCTGAAGCACCCCCCCGATCAGCAATTTTATGTAATCAAGAGCCATTCAACTTCTGCCGACTGGTGCTGCCAAACCACCTCCACCCTTGCAGACGGGGCATTTATAAATCTTACATCTTCCTCCCTCCTCCCTCCAATTCCTTAATGGACCATTAGTAAAGGGATCGATCCCAGTTACTTTCGTAGCGAATCATCGCAAAAGCACATCTCCTGTGTTTACTAGTGCCAGAAACACCACTCAAAAGTTGAGAAGGGCGAGCCAGCACTTTGCAAACCGTCGGGGGCCGGCGGGGGAAGGGGGCGGCACCGTGGGCACCTGGAGGGACCTGAACTCCGGTGCTGCGGGCTCGCAAACCTTGCCCCTCGCGCCAGCTGGGAGGGGGCACCGGAACTGCCAACTTCCCCAGCCGCCGTGCGCCGCCGCGGTCCCTGAAACCGCTCGGCTGGGAAAAGCGAGCCCACTGCCCGCCCGCCCCCGGCCGCCGCGGCCCCCGCCCCGGAGCAGCGCTCCTGTGTGCCCGGGAATGGGGGTGCGCAGCACTTACGTCTCGGAATTTGTTCCACTGCCCGACTTCTTTGTCATACTCAGAGACTGTGGTGAGCCATTGTTTATCATCCAGAAAATTGCCGCTGTCCGATCGCCCCCCGGCCGCGGCCACCGCTGCGGGAGCGGCGAGAGCCTGACTGCACCAAGCGGCTGCACACACACACAATACGGCTGGCACCCTGAGCATCTGGGGAAGGAGACAGAATCGGGAGGAAGGGTGGGGGGGAACAGTGTCAAACAAGGGGTCCGGAGACCGGAGTGACCCTGGGAAACATGCACCCGCAACGACGGGGGTAGAAGGAGGAGGAGACAAGCAGGGACAGGGTGCCCCCACCCTTCAGGCTTTGCCCCCCAAGCCGGGCACTCACACGCGCAGACCTGCAGACCCGGGGGAGGAGAGGTGGGTAAAAGGAAGGAAGCCCCCGCCGCGGCAGCCCGAGGCGGGGGGAAAGAATGCTTCCTGGCACATCACCTTGCTGTGAGCCTGCACTGTGCTCGCAGCTCCTGCTGGAAACGCAGCCGGCCTCGGCCAACTCGCTGCTTTCAGGAGCGGCCGCACGCGCCGCCGTCTGGAGCGGTCCAGTCAGCTCCCTGCGCCCGGCGCTCCCTCCGCATCTCCGCCTCCCCCCGCGCGCTGCTCTCCGTTACTCCGGTTGGTTCACCCCCTCCCTCCCCCGGCTCTCTTTTTTTTTTTTTTTTCCTTCTTCCACCTCCTTCTATCCCACCTTCTTCTCTCTGGATCCGAGCTGCAGTTAACTCCGGATGCGCCGCTGGGCTGGAGGCGGAAGATGCGCTTGCTCGTCGCCTAAGGATCCGTATCAGCTTTCTAACCTCTCCTCTCCAGGAGATGTTCTCTCGTTCGCCAGACAGCCTTACCATTCTCTCTGCTCCGGGATTTATTTAATGCAAAGAGTACTGTACCTCTCTTAGTTGCCTCGGCTCTGCATTTTCGAAGTCACACGAGGGAAATGAGATCTGAAGAAAACTTTACGCATCACCAAGTCAAAGAAGCCACTGGACTTTCTGTTCTGTAAAAACCACTTGGGCTGATCTCCGACCTAAGGCAAAGCCATCTGTAGGGTCTTGGGGGATGTTGCTGAATTTCAGAAAGTATGTTGGATTATTACAGAGTGCAAACTTTCATATTAAAGGGTAGAATTCTTTTCCTTTTTTAACAAAAGGACAAGAAAGAATCATTATTGGTTAGAGTGTTTGAGTACACCTAAATCTCCAACATACTTGTAAGATATTTTCCCTTAATAAAAACTCCTCGGCGTCTCTATTTTACATTATAGCACCCAAATCAAAAACTTTAAAAGCCCAATCTATGTCTCCCTCATGCAAAATGGAAGAGTTTTGAAGACCTACTTCTAATTTTGCCCTCCAAACCTCCAATTATGACAAAATACTGGGCTCCCCATGGCTTTTCCACATAGTATTTTAAATGAACTGGAAGGAAGTCTGTGATTAGCCCCCTGTAAAGAAAATCTGATGAAGCGAATCTCCCACAGATACAGAGGATTTAGGTGAAGTGATTGTTATATGTAAATCAAGAGATTTATGGGAGGCTAAACACTGCAATAACATTATGTATCTATTTAAATTATTAGAGATTACTTCAGCCCGAAATACATCTCCCAAAGCTATGACCTTTGAAAATCTCGTGTAGCTTCCAAACTTCAGGAGCTATTTGAATAGCTGCAGTACTTTCTCATATTTTCCATTTCAATCACATAAACCTACGTAGCGTTTTCAAACTATATTAAAAAGGAATCAAACACAATGATTAGTTAATATTGGTTTCTAATTTTTAAACGTAGAATTTAAAAGTGAATGTATAATATGTAAAATAAGTTAAAGGAAAAATGTTTTGTTTTGTTTTTTAACTCAGGTATTCCCTTCAGTTTCCCTCCTTTCCACTGTGGTGCATGAGAGAGGAAAAACAACAGAATTTTCAGTTACAATTCATAGAAGTCCTGACTGATGTAAACACGTACCAGATAACTTTAAGAATATGAAGCATACTGTTCTACATAGATATTTATTTTGGCCTAGTCACAGATGGACATGCCATGTACTTCAGCATACTCTAATTCTTGTTTCAATATCACAGGTAATCATTAGGAGGTCCACTCTCCACCACCACCTCTTCACCCCATGCATCCCCAACCTCACCTCTTGACCTCAAAATTTGAAAAAGTACCTTCCTCTCAATTCAATGAGAATATTTTAACATATTTAAAAACCTCAGTTTTCAAAATTTAAATCAAATGAATAAAGTACAGAAACGGTGCCTTAGATGAAACTGATACACACCAATTCAGAAACTGTTTAATTAAAAACGACCCTCTGACCTTTGTAAGCTACTTTTTAAAAAGATGTATTTGTCACAAACTATTTGAGCAGAGATGGTACAGCAACACCCTACCTTCACCATCCATTATATATTTCAGCAGAGTAATTGACATCTAAGACTAACATGATCACCTTTAGATTTATGGGAATGTAATATTTATTTTGTATATCTCCATTTACTCCAAAATACATATATCTCACTGATGACCCTGACATGTTCATAGAAACTCTTCATATCTAGTTTTCACTCGTCAGTTTCCAAAACACAGCTTTACATGGATCACTGCCATGTAAAAACGTGTTGAAGAACACACAAGGACAGTTACAGTAGTCTGGGAGGAAAGCTTCTAATAGGAAACCAAACTCCAGAGCTGACAGTAGAGCAGGATTTACCAACAAATTGCAAGTTTGAAGAGCTCGAGTCAAGAGGTAGAATGGTCTGGTGTGGGGCAGCTCATCTCCTGCACTAGCAGGGCTCCTTAACTTATGCCATTCTCCAAAGCCACTGCCACTATCAAGGCTAAGCTTCTGGGCATGTTATTAGTGTGAGTAAAAGTCTACTATGTATGATGGTGTGATGTTACTGATCACAGGAGTTTCTCTCTACAACAGAACTTTGGGTCTTCAAAGAGCCTGCTTTTAAATTTTAAATAATCCTGAGAGAATTCACACTTCAGTTAACACCTTGGTTATCAGTTAACACCTCAATGGGGACTAATTGAAAGCTTTCTGAGAGCAAAACACAGCTTGCTGGGAAGAATATGGGAAGAGTATTAAGTGGGAGGTAAGATATGGGAGGGGTAATTAGCAAACTTGCACAGCAAGGTGTCTGAATACAAAGAGGAAGAATTTGCTGACTGGGCTTCCTAGTTTTATTGAGAATCAGTGAAGAGAACTGGAAAAGCTAAAAAAGGAGAAATTGGAGTTGGGTGTTTAGGATGAGCAGAACAACAAAGCGGTCCCAGAAAAGTAAGTGGCAGGGCTACCATTTATTTTGCTTCCGACCATGCTTTACAGAATTAGATTTCACAACAAGACACGGGACTTCAGATTCCCAGTCGCTTTTATGTCACTTCCTTCACCTCATGCCAAATAATAGTTTGTATGCATTATGAAATGCCAATATTAGGGCCACTCCAAGCTTTACCTTGACCTCTATATTTGTTTCTCTATCCTTTTAACTTTTCCTGCACTAAACTTTAAGTGAATCAATCAACAAACATCTATTACTGGATATTTGCAAGATGTTTTACTAGGAATATTTGTTATATTAAATCCATTCTGTTCAAGGTTTCCCTACCCTAATTTTTAAATGTGTCACATCTCTAGAAAGATAAATACTAAGCATGTAATGACAATGGACCCATTTCTAAATACATCTGAGACTGGATTCTAGGAAGATCTAACACACACATATACACACACATAGAGTTGTCTTTAAAAGGTTACCTTCTTTCACAGCTACTAAAAAATATGCTACTCTGTTATTTCTAACTATTAGAGAATATGTAGGAAAGGTGCGATTTATTGCACTTCTTTTGTCTAGCGATCACAGTGCCAAGCCCCTTATATGAATCATTTCTTTATTCTTCACAACTTGTCCAGGATCCCATAATAAATACAAAGGAAATATTTGAGGGGCTATGAAGTTCTATAGAATGATTATGCTACACAGCTTCTAGGCTTTCTCTCTATATACAGAAACTTCTGTTTAGATCATCTACTGTTCATGATCCAATTCCAATTGCCTGTATCTTTTCTCCTCACCTGTTGTGTATTTACTTACCTTCATTTTAGAAAGAGCTAGGACTCAACTTTGAGTCAGGGAAAGAGGAAATGGTTAAGTCAGGAAGCTTGCTAAACTAAAGCAGAATTCACTTCATTTTCATGTCTCGAATGACCCTGTCCATTAGGACCCTGTCAACTAGCAACCCTAGTCTCAGCAGTATCAAGCCAGAAACCCAGCTGGCAATTCACCCGGTTGTCTGAGGAAATTAACCATGACTGCCTCCCTCTCCTTATGCAAAAATGTTGTTTGCCAATCAAGCAAATGTTGTTTGCCTATCCATTACAGCCAGCTGGTGGAAGATAAGGAGAGATGGGCATTAAGTGGCTTCCCAGAGCGTCTGCAGTTACCAGAAGCTATAGTTTAATGATAGGTAAGTTATCCTAAAGGCACAATTTGGCCATGTCTGAAATATTTCATTATCAGGTGAGGGAAATAATACCTGATCTATCAAAATCAACCAACTAGAGTGGTGTTATATGCCAAATGCATCTATGAGAGTGAATTCAGCATTTAAAAAAAAATAATAAAGCTAAACCCTAGGTTATTAAAAATTCAGGAGTAAATTAAGACCTGCCAACATTATCACAAAAAAATTCCCAGAAGAAGCATTCTAAGTCCTCATTTTGGAATTCTATTCACAAAATTATGTAATTCTTATATCATCTGGTTTTAATTTAATAAAAGGTAGCCATGATTACTAATATTTGCATTGGGGCATCAAAATAAACAAATTTTAAAAATCTGAATGAAATCTCTAGAACAGTGCAACAGGGTTTTTAGTTGTTATTTTTTATTTGTTTGCAGATGTTGCCGGTAGAAATAGGCTTCTTCCATGGAGTCATGAGAAAAGCATCTTTGGGACCCATGCATAGGAGGATGAGATGTAGTGGTAAGATTTACTGGAACAAAAATAAAAAATACAGGACTGTCCCCAGGTGTCCAGTGTCTATTCCACAACAGACGGCTTAGCTCCTTCTAGCTGTGGAATAAATCCTGGGCCTGGTGAGCATACGTGCCCACCAGGAGGGTCAGGATCCAGACCACGTCTCGTGGTCCAGCATAGCTTCTGCTCCTGCCATAGTCAGGCCTTCATTTGGAGCTGCCCAGCTGCTAGGGTGAGAGAGTGCATGTGAAAGAACAAGCAGACAAACCGATTCTTGCTACCAAGACAGGCCTTTGTTAAACTTTGATTATGTTACCTTGGGTTTGGGAGAAAGCATACTTTCTTTCAAACTAAATAATCTCTTTTCTAATCCTTCCTTGGCTTGTACTGGGACTCCCCCAACCAATCCCTTTTCTGGATCTTCCAGAGGAGGTTTCTGTCCTTTAGCCAACCCTATCCTTTTCCCAGATTTCCCCAAGCTAGACTCCACCCCTTTAGGCCACTATTTTGGCTCTTGCAGTAACCTGCCTCAAAGTTTTGCTTCCTCATCTGGTTTTACTGTGCATGTGCTTACTTCCCACTGGACCATCATAGCTTCTATTGAGCATGGAACCAGCAGAGGAATTTCCCCTTTATCTATTCTTCCACCATATGAGCACTCAAGTGGACCAGTTGTGCCCTGTAGAGATTGGAAAGCCAATCCTTCCTGCCTACAGGAGTGAGGAAGGGATGTTAATCCCCTTGGTGGACTCAGTTATCCCCTGGGGTGTCTGAAGTGTAATGTCCAGACTTAAACCTGATTAAGTGTAACTTTCAGACTCAGTCAGGCCCAGCCAGTCCAGTTCCCTTCTCTTTTGTTAACTGCTAGCTGCCTACTATAATATAGAGACCAATTCCAGTTTACTGAACTTAGAAGATATCAGATACCTAATTTGATAAGCAGGCTCTCTTGTGATTTAATTGAATCTAAAACATTCAGTAGATAAACAGAATTTGAAAGCTTTAGTAAATACGAGAAGCACACCAATCAGTTCAATTACAGCACAGATTCTTAAAAAGAGATTTTTCAACATTCATGAATCTGATTAAATTAATTGGTTAGTAAGTAAATAATGCCAGAAAGTGGCCAATAGGCAATTAAAATTTGTTTTTACTTTATATTAAGATATAATTCTTCACTATTTTCTAAATATATTAAAAATTTTAATGAATAATTATTATGAAAATCTAAATTCTATTGAGGGGTACAAGGTACTGACACAAAAATGGATAATAAAAATGTATAACTATTTAAACAATATACTCTACACACATGCACAGAAATGCATAGTCTTATACTAAGGTTATTAAATGTAAAAATTCACAGGTCAAAAATGATATTTAAAAATACCTCTGTCCTTGAGATTAATACAGATGTGTTTTCTACAGTTTGTTTGACCTGTAGATTTATTAACATACAGTAATAACATTCACATAAGAATGTGTGGGGTGTGAGATTTTTCTTTAATTCTAAAAGTTATTTGGCCTGGAGAATATTATTTTCTTTATAAAGTTTCTAAATTAAGGTCTACAAAAAAACCTTCTATGTTTATATTTGTGAACTTTTATTTGTGCGTTTACTTAGTTTTAGTGGGTCAGGGCAAAACAGGCTTCATATAGCATATTCTCTATTAAATTACTGTTGGTTAACTGTTTTCAGAGGGTGAAAACTACCCAAAATGCTACTGCAAATCCCTGCCATTTAATTGTATTCTCTTGGATAAATGGGGAGTTCTGTCCATTTTAGGCGGTTGTCCTAAAGAGAAAAGCTTATGATTACTGCCCATACACAAAATGCCAAGAATCCTGTACACTCCAGGATTGCTGAGAGTATAGAAAGTATTTACCTAAAACTTTAACAAAAACATGAAGCAAGTCACAAATAATGTAAGTTTCTACTCTCTTAAAGCTAAAAAGCAGTTTTCTTGGTTTTGACAGTAGACCACCTTATCCTCACTTTTACTTTCCATGGTTTCAGTTACCCCCCATCAACTGTGGTCCAATAATATTAAGTAGAAATTGCCAAAAATTAATAATTCATGAGTTTTAAATTGCATGCCATTATGAGTAACGTGAGGAAATCTTATGAGTCCCAATCCATTCAGCCCAGGACGTGAATCACTCCTTTGTCCAACGTCTCCACGAAGTGTATACTCCCCACCCATTAGTCACATAGTCACCACCACTGTTATCAGACTCACTGTGGCAGTGTCACTGTGTTTGTGTTCAAGTCACCCTTATTTTACTCAATACGCCCCTGAAGTGCAAGAACAGCGGTGCTGGAATTTGGATGTGCCAAAGGAAAACCGAAAAGTGCTCATTTAAAGTGAAAAGTTGAAAGTTCTAGACATAATAAGAAAAGGAAAAGATCATATGCTAAGGTTGCTAAGACCTACAGTAGGAATGAATCTTCTATCAGTGAAATTGTGAAGAAGAAAAAGAATTGTGATAGTTCTGCTGTTGCACCTAAAACTGCAAAAGTTATGGCCACAGTGTATGATAGGTGCTTAGTTAGGATACAAAAGGCATTAAATGTGTGGGTGGAAGACAGGAACAAAAAACATGTCAGTTTTTGGCAATGTGATGTACCAGAAAGCACTGAGCCTGTCTGTATAAGACTTCAGCAAGGGACACCCTGAAGCAAGAGGCATCAAACCACTTACTGCAAATAAAGGATGGTTCTAATATATTTTGAGAGGGACCATATTCGCATGACATTTTTTACAGTACATCATTATGATTTTTTAATTTTAATATTAGTTATTGTTGTTACTCTCTGTGCCTAATTTATAAATTAAACTTTGTCATAGATATGTATATATAGAAAAAACAGTATATTTAGGCTGTCTCCCTCAGATATGGTGGGACTGCTATACTTGAAAAATATTTATTGATTATTTTCTCACTGCTTTGCTATAAACTTGAGACTGGAAATAAAAATATGAGTAAGCTGCTACATGATCTCATTCCACAAAATGCTCATACTGTCTTGAGGGAGAAAAATTACATAAATTAATAAGTTAAATACAGTATGATGAGTGTTATGATAGAAATTATATCAAATAGGTCTCTTCCTGAACCAATACCAGGGAACTGAAATGTGAATTAGTTGTCCTATATAAAAATGAAAAATTCAGAGATAACCATGACCTCAGACTAATAACCCAAACAAAACTATTAAAGATTGAGTTTCTTCATCATGAGCCAGCTTAATAATATGAAACTCCACTCTAGCTACAGGACATAGAAATCTCACATCACAACACTGAATTCTAAGAAAAAGGAGACATTCTCTTCCTGCTGCTCATGTACAAGAAAAGGGGCATTCCCCCCCCCCCCCACACACACATACCACCACATTTGAGGCTTCAAACGTCCCTACTTGAATCACATTGGATTTGGTTATATACCCAACTCTGAATAGATGCCTGTACCAAGGAGGATGAGAGGTATCAGTGATAACTGGAGTATAGTTTCACAAGTGGCATGATCAATGGTGGCAAATGTAACAGATTTCTACCAGAAGTCTACATAGAATACTGAGGGAGAAACAGATCATTTAAGAGACAAGACTTGTGAGCCTTGGAGAGTAAGAGTTATTAGCCAGGGGAAGTATGATAAGAATAACACACCTTTGAGAAGAAGGAACACAGGTGAAATCAGAGAGCTGTTCAATAATATAGAGTTTACCTTTTTATTGTTACTATTTTATTTTATTTTTCAATTTACTTCTTGGGCTTCTTGTAAATCTTATGTTCTGTGACTTTACTTTGCAACAAATCGTATCACCTCTGGGGACCAATTACTTGCAATCCTTCCTTTCTCTATCATAGTACAAATTGGAGGAGATATGTGAAACAAATAAGTTTCACCATGCTAGTTCTAGGGGCGGAAACCCTCCTCCCTGTATGAGTCGGTCTGAATCTAAGCCCAGGCAGAAAAGCTATAGAACTGGCATCTTTTCATGGTAAGCCTGGAATCAGTTCTCAAGAAATTACATGAGAGACAACACTTGTTATTAGAATGTAGATTAAAAAGATTTTTTTTAAAAAAGAGAGAAGGAACAAGCAAACAACCAAAAATGAAAAGAGATTAGTCTTTTCCCCAAAAGAAAAAAAAAAAAAGGATTTTCCTCCTACCTAAATATCATTAATCTCTTTTTTAGTCTTCAACATATAATTTTAAATAACAGCATAATATTACATTGTATGATTATATTACAGTTAAATAACCAATTGCTTTTTATTATACATTACATTTTTGCAAATCTTTGCTACATTAACATAATTAAATTTGTTTTATTCCATGGTTATTTATCCTAGATTAAATTGAAAAGGTTCATAATATTCTACAATTATTAATAATTATTTGGTAGCAATTTAACTTTTTATTCCAACAAGTTTCTTAATTTAATTGAATTAATCATAGCAACCTTATAAGCACTTCATTGATGGAGATCTTATTATCATGGAATACTTATAATTTCTAAAATTGTCATATGGGACTGATTTAATTGCTCTGGATAGAAAATTTAAACAACACATGGTCTTTTTGAGAGTCTATTTGCTGGAAATGTGATGGAGTTTAATTTTTAACTATCCTCAAAGACAAGTAAGAATGGACAGCTTTCTTTTGGTAATATTTTTGGCATATTATACCATTAATATGCAGTCACAACTAAAGTGTATAAATGTCTGAGGACTTACACTTATTTTATTACCTCACATAGTACATTTCAACTTTTAAAATTTTTCAGTAAAAAAATGTAAAAAAAGAAATTGCACTTAGGGGAAAATAAATTATTGTTTAAAAAAAAAAAACCTAATAACATTGTTTTGGGAACATAGATCCAGCCCTGAGAACTACCTATAATAGCATATCAGAAAATAAATAATCCAAAATTTCACTTGTTCTAAGTGTTCCTAAGAGAATAGGTCCTATTCATTTATCTAACAATTCATATAGTGATATGATTATTCTTATTATTTAATAAAATTTTTTGAGAGTAACATAAATATGTTACTCAAAAGCCAAGTGTGATTTACCATCCATATTATCTAAATACTAACCAGAATTATTATAATCAACCTGATTATCTTAGGAAATCAACTTTTAATAAGAGAAATGTCTTTGTGGTAACCAATACATGACTTTAAAATAGAAGCTATAGTTGCCAGAATTACTTCATCTTATATTTAAAAGCAGGGTATAGGTTAATGGTCAACAGGAAGTTTTGTAAACTATCATTATTTTCCAGAGGATTCTGTTTCAATATCCCATGTAGAAAATTTAACATTATTTAAAACACTCAATTACTTGTTGTTAAATATATCTATAAGAATCTCCTTTCTACACTGAGTATTACATCATCTTATCACATTTTATGGACACATTTCAAAACTCACTGGAATACCATCAACTAGCTTTTTGCTATGTCAGCAACACAAAGCCTCATCCAAGATCCGAATCCACCAGTATAAAAGCTGCCTTGACATTTTCAGAATGAGTCATGATAGAGTGATGGCTAGTCTTTCCTTTTTATCATACTTTTCAGTTATTATTCTGAACTTCCCCTTTTATTTCTCAAATCCACTCTTTTTCAACTTTTTAAAAATTGGCCTACCAGTAGCCTAGATTTCACATTGTTTTCTCTAACTACTTTATCTTTCTGCAACTCTTGACAAAACAAAACATAATCATCATTGGCTTACATAAAATTAACTTATTCTGTTTCTGCTCTGCTTTTACCGAATTACTCCTTCAGCCCTCTCTTTTGCTGGTTTCTTCATCTGTTCCTCAATTCTGATGTTTCTTAGATTTGTAACATAGATTTTATGTTTTTCTTCCTTTACTCCTATGTATATCAATTTCTTATTGGATATTACATATATTCACTGCTGTTATATTTTCCACCTGAATAACTATTTATATATTCTATATCAAAATAAAATCAGTAGTTTTCAGCCTTGGCTGGTGTGGTTCAGTGGATTGAGTGCCAGCCTGTGGGCCAGAAGGTTGCCTGTTTGATTCCCTGTCAGGGCACATGCCTGGGTTGCAGGCCAGGTCCCTGATCAGGGGCCTGGGAGAGGCAACCAACTGATGTTTCTCTCATGCATCGATGTTTCTCTCCCTCTCTCTCCCCCTCCCTTCCCCTCTCTCTAAAAAAAAATAAATAAAATCTCTTAAAAATTATTAGTTTTCATATTTTCCCTTACCAACCTTCCTCAGTTTCCCTCATTATTAACACTTTGCTTTAGTGTGGTAAATTTGTTACAGTTGGTTTGCCAATATTGGTGCATTATTATTAATGAAAGTCCATAACTTACATTAAAGTTTACTTTTTGTGTTGTACAATCAGTGGGCTTTGATAAATGTACAATGACATGTATCCACATTATAATACATGCAAAATAATTCTGTGCCCTAAAATCTTTCTGTGCATGTATTCGTTCCTCCTTTCCTCTCTTGGATTCCCTGGCAACCACTGATCTTTTTACTGTTCATAGTATTTCATTTGCAGAATGTCATGTAGTTGGAATCACACAGCATGTAGCTTTCACACATTGGCTTCTTTGACTTAGAAATGCGCACTTAAAGTCCCATTGTGTCTTTTTGTGGCTTGACAGCGTGTTTCTTTCTACCACTGAATAATAATAGTCCATGTATGAATGCACCACATATTCTTTATTCATTCTCCTATTGAAGAAAATCTTGGTTTTCTAAGGTTTTGGCAATTATGAGTAAAGCTGCTATAAACATTGTACAGGTTTTGTGTGGTTATGAATTCAAATCCTCTGAGTAAATACCAAGGAGCATAAGTGCTGGATTATATAGTAAGAGTAGGTTCAGCTTTATAAGAAACTGTCCAACTGTCTTCCAAAGTATTTGCACCGTGTTATAGTCCCACCAGCAGTGAATGATGGTTCCTGTTGTTCCACATTGTTGCCAGCATTTGGTGCGTTTTATACGTTTGCCATTCTAATAGGTGCGTAGTGATATTTCATTGTTGTTCTAATTTACAATTCCCTAACAACATATGTTGAGCATTGCTCCATGTGTTTTTATGCAATCGTTTTTGGTAAGGTGTTTCTTCAGATTTTTTGCCCATTTTTAAATTGTATCATTCATTTTCATATTGGTGAGTTTTAAGAATTCACTGATTATTTTGAATACTAGTCATTTATTAGTTATGTGCTTAGCAAATATTTTTCCCAGTCCATGGCTTGTCTTTTCATTCTCTTAACAGTGTCTTCTCTATTGCAGATGTTTCTAATGTTAATGAAATTGAACTTATCAATTATTTTTCATGGATCATGCTTTGGTAAAGTATCTAAGTCATTGCTAAATCTAAGCTGTTGTATATTTTTCCTGTGTTAGCTTCCAGAAGCTTTATAGTTTTGGATTTTATGTCTAGACCTATGATCTATTTTGAATTCATTTTTGTAAAAAGTCTGAGGTCTGGGTCCAGATTTTTTTTTTTTTTGGCATGAAGATTTCCCAGTTGCTCTAGCACCATTTGTTGAAGAGACTATATTTCTGCATTCAATTACTTTTGCTCCTTTGTCAAAGATCACTTGAGTACATGGTCTATTTCTGGGTTCTCAGTTGTGTTCCATTGATCTATTTGTCCATTTTTTCCCCCATCAATATCACACTGCTTAGATTACTGTATATTTGAAGTAAGTCTTGAAGTCTGGTCTGACTTTGTTCTCCGATATTGCATTGACTATCCTGAATCTTTTGCCCTTTAATATGTTTTTTTAGCAATGATATCAAATACAACCATTCTTTATTTTCTTCTCTTTTTGTCTACCCACATCCTTCACATCATCATATTATAAACATAGTCATCAGTATACAAAGCATGTCCTTTGTTTAAAAAAACAAAGGAGAACAAAAATTTTCTCCTTACATGAATGACATTTGAGTTTTGTTCTATATTCAGTGCAAAAATTTTCAATATCTAGAAATGTCTAATTATATTAATAGATTCTAAGTGTTTGCCATACATTTAATTCAAAGTAGACACTGGCTCACTTAAAGTGGATTAATGGAAATATGACTTTAGATATTGTACCTGGGCCAGCCTTAGTAAAAAGATTGTTGATCTTTTACTAAATTACATATTAAAATTATTAGGCTCTTTCATATATTACATACTCAGTAAGATATATGTTTTGGTTTCAGGGTAGTTACTATATTTAACTAATAGATTTCCTTATGTTTCTTGGAAATTTTTATCCAGGCTAAGTTTCCTAATAAAAGGTCATAGAAATTCCATTTCTTCTTAATATTTATAAGGGTTAGTAATGAAAGGACAAAAAAATGCATCTAAGATAAATAAATATATTAGTGGGGTGTCAAAATACCTGGCAATCTACTTCCAGTTGATACCATGGATTGTCCAAATCTTCTACTACTTTCTCCTCACTGACAATGGCCTGCCCTCCAAACAAATGCATCAAAATGGTAGGTGCTAATTTTTCAAACCTAGTGACTTAGCCCTGACTGATGAGATGTGAGAAATCTGAAGGAATACTTTTGGAGAAGACATTCCTCCCTGAAAGAAGAGATGGGTGGGTGTAACTCTTCAATCAAAACAGGCCAGCCTGCCTCTAACTTATAATAATGAATTGTCTCTGGATGCCATTTTTCGATCGTGAACTGTAGGATAAAAACACAATGTGCTGTGTTTGTCTAGGCCCTATCTCTCTTCTGTAAGAACTTCTCAACACACTGGGATGAATCTCTAAATGGAGATTTAGGGCACATGGTTTGGCTCTGGTCCATAGTTGACTGGAAACCCTGACTTGAGTTGGAACAACCATATTCTCTCCCACAGGAATTAGGAAATGGCATTGAGAAATTCCTGCCAATCTGGGCTGAACACCAAAATGGAATTGTAAATGCAGAGTTTGATGTTGAGACTGCCAATTCAGTGAAGGAGAATCAGCAGAGAAAAAAAAATGAAATAAATGCACAAGTCCTTACCTTGCTATATGTTTTCCATAGTGTTTATTTCCTTCTAACATAATATATTATTTATTCAATGTTATGATGTTTGTTTCCTATAACTAGAAACTCAGTTCCATGACTGTCAGGCATATTTTTCCATTGATATCTACTAAGTACTAAGGATAATGCCTGGAACATAGATGGTCTCCAATTTCTATGAATATTAGTTAATTTACTCCATGCAATATATCGTCATCGTTGGCAGCCTTCCGTCTCGAGAGACGATGGTGTAGCTTCTTAAGAGTCTATCTGCACCGCCGAGAATGGCTGTGCAGTCCGACTCGGGAGTGACATGGTATCTGTCTCCTCCCATGTTGAATCGACATCTTGCGATGACGCTGGAGTGCCCTCTCCAGTGAAGCTGAAGCTACAGAGCCTGGGCAGGGTGATATGGAGGGTCTGCTGTTGCCCATGCAGCAGACCCCCCCTCTCTTCGCAGCTGAAGGGTCCAAGGGAAAGACGGAGTCGATACAGCTTGGCTTCAGGTGCGCCGCAGGAGTTGCCGGTGTTGACTACAACGTCGAACCGCCTTAGGGACTCCGGCTCCGGATTTTCTGTCGGGGTTTACTCCCTTAGCCTTTCCTCTGAAGAGGTATGCCGCAAGGCAGCGGAGGTTTTTTTGGAGTCAGAGTTTTTCTTCTCTGATGTGCCCTGACTGGAAGATTGAACCAGCGACACTTAGCTCGCAGGCCGACGCTCAATCCACTGAGCCAAACCAGCCAGGGCCCACTCCATGCAATATATAATCTTGCTATAAAGTTATTGTTCAATAGAATTATTGTTCATTTTTTGCACAGTTTAAAAAATTAAGAAGTATTTGGGTCTAGAGAGTTTCAATAAGAGAAAAAAATTCTGATTATAAATGGAATTGAGTAATATAAGTTTAGAATTGGTTGGAAACTTATAGATGAAAAAATAAACTTACCTCCAATGTGAAATATTCAAATTTACTCATAATTGGCAAAACAAATGGAAATACTAGGTAAAAAATCACAATGTCTTTTAGAAGTTAAATTGCCATTCATATCCATGAGTTGAGTAAGCAGAAAAAGTCAAACATATCATTAGTGACAATATAGCTTAGAGTATATTTATATTTGAAGGTAAAGCTTGTTAAGCCCTGGCTGGTGTGGCTCAGTGGATTGAGCGCTGGCCTGTGAACCAAAGGGTCCCCGATTCAATTCCCAATCACGGTACATGCCTGGTTCACAGGCCAAGGCCCCTTCTTCCAGTTGAGGGCTTGTGAGAGGCAACCACACATTGATCTTGCTCTCCCTCTCTTTCTCCCTCCCTTCCTCTCTCTCTAAAAATAAAAAAATAGAATAAATAAAATAAAAGTAAAACTTGTTGAAGTGACCACAATGACAATTATGATGAGAACATCAAAAGCCTTGGACATGTCCCAAAAGGTATCTTTAAATTATGATTCAGTCATTCTGGGTCTTTATAGATCAAAATTGAAGAACAGCAACCCAAATAATGAAATAAAATAGGTAGGTAGGTAGGTAGATTGATAGACAACTTGCCATATTTCTTGATTAAATTAAGCAGGTCCCTTAATTTGTTAGTATTAAGCTTGTTTGGCTGGAATGTTAATATTTGATCTGTGAATATTGAAAGAAAGATATATATTTGCATATGATAAATCAACTAGTGACAGGTCTGCTAAAACAGCAATGGAAATTTGGATAAGTCTCAAAACCTCAAAAAACAGTACCATTAAGTCATATTTCACAGAAATGCATATGTTTTTAGTGAACTTCACAAAACAGACTCTTTTATATTATATTTATTTTTAACTTTTTCAATGTCAGAATCAATTCTGAGGAAGCAGATGTTCTCGCCAAGTGACAATTTAACAGAACCAACCATAACAACAGATGAATGCTTTATAGCTATTCAAGGCTTTCACATAGATGTCCCTATTTAATCCAGACAACAAGTGAGAAGTAAGAAAGTCACTTTTATTAACCCATTAAAAAGTTAAGGAAATCCAAGCGAATAGCTTATAAAGCTTAAATCACATGCATAAATTGTAATATACTCAAAAAATCCTGCAACTGTAAAATATACAACTTTTTCCCAATGAGGCAGCTTTATTATCTGTAGACTCAACTCTCCTTCTTTGCACTCATTGTCATACTCTTTCATCCCCTCTCTTGAAGTCCACAGAGGAGGGCCCTGGCAAGGTTGTGAGTTCGATCCCTGGTTAGGGCATAAATAAGAGGCAACCAATGAATGCATGAATGGGTGGAAGAACAGAACCAGTTTTTCTCTCCGTTTATCTCTCTTTGTGTGTGTGTGTCTCTCTCTCTTCCTCTCTCTAAAAAAAGGGAGAAAAAAACCTTCACAGAGCAGCAGAGCAATTTTGCAATTTTCTTATGAAGTATATAGTATATAATATATATATATATATATATATATATATATATATATATATATATATACAGTATTACCTCACTTATCACAGGCATTATATTCCAGACCTCCCCCCGCCTATGAAGTAGGAATCTTACATTTATTCTGCACTCTTAAACCTACGTAACTTTAACAACATACGTATACAGTACTGCAAAATCCCACGATATAGTGAAAAATCCGCGATAAATAATTAAATATAGTATTTTTTTAAATCCTGCGATAAGTGAGCCTGCAATAAGTGAAACATAATATAGTGAGGGACTACTGTGTGTGTGTGTGTACACACACACACACATACACACACATACATACATATTCTTACTTAAGAATCTTAAATAGGTTGCCAATGAACCTAGAATATAAACTAGAACCACTAACTTCTTCCCACATGGCCCCTTTGGTAAGTCCCTGCCTTGTCTTCTCTTTTCTCTCCCTTTCATTCACTGTATGTTAGTCTGATTTCTTCTGTCCCTCCAACATGTGATGCTTATAAGACTCAAGGCCTTAAAAAATACTTGTTTTTCTTAGAATCATCATGTACTATGTCTTTTCACGGGTGACTTTGTTTCAATATTTAATTCTCAATATAAATATTACTTCAACATAGACTCTTCCATGTCTGCCTTGCCCAAGCAACTATTCCCTGTGGCTAACTGCCATATTACCATTTTGTTTCTTCATTGAATCTATCTGTACCGAAGATCATTTATTTTGTAAATGTTAATATTGCATCCCCCTCTTCCCTCAATAGAAAGCCAGTAACTTGAGGATAGTGATTCTTTCTTGTTCCTTACTATATTTCTACCTTAGAATGCAGAGTAAGTGGCTAGGAAATGTGAGTTACTAACGAAAAATGGAAACAAAATCAACCTCTCTTAATCTTGACCACAATCTAGATGTTAATCTATGTCTTCCATTTCATTTGATTGTTGTCTATTTCTCTCCCCATTTTCACTGCTCTAGTCAACATAGGCTGGCTTTTGCCCATTCCACACTACAAATAACATTGTGTTTTCATCTCCGACATTCCTATGGAAGTCTACAGCTCATCAACCTTTCTTTATACATCCCACCTACCCTGGCCTTTCATAATACATGTGTGAAGTTTTCCTGATATTAACATACGCCATTTTCTCTTCTTAGACATTTCTTTCAAACCCCCACTCTTCTTTCAAATGCCTCTGAAACCTCCCAAGTGCCTCTAGATGACTTTCCTTATTGCTTTTCTTATGCACCAAGTGCTCATTATACATGAAATGATCACTTTTCTTATTAATTATTTGTCTGTCTCATTCCCCTTTGAAATCTAAACTGCTTAAGGGCAAGAAAATTCTTTACTAATTGTGTATCCTTGGTGCCTAGTGTTTGGGTCTTAATCGAGAAATTAAATATGCATCTCTCAACTAAATAAAAACATTATGATGCTATCTAGAAAAAATAGAAACTGTCAAGTCATTTTTGATAACATTTTATACTTAGTTTAACATATAGAGAAGTTTGGGACCCCAGTTAATATGGGTCAGCATAAAGTAGACAGACAGTAAAAGAGATTAAAGCATCCATAGAAGGGGGTATAGTAAAATCATGCTAGTCTTAGGTAAGTACACTTTCTAGCTTGTATTTAACATGTATTATCACTGAGGTTATCCTCTGATAACATAAACATAACATATTAATTAGGTGAAAAAGAAAATTCTCAATGGGGCATCTAATTAATAAAGATGTCAAAATATAGCTGTAAAAATATGGGTAGAATATAATCATTTTTACTTTCTAATTTCTTATATTTTAGCATTTTTGAGTATTGTTGCTTACTCAAATGGAAAAAAATGAATCACATACTTTTGGAAAGATAGTGAGTCACTTAATTTCATAGAAGATATGTTGAAGAAGCAAAAATTCAACCAGCCATTACACTTACTGGTATAAGACTCTAGTCTGAATTAGTCCATCACTAATTTCAAAATGAATCATTGGGGGAAAAAAGATATGACATAGAAACCAAGCATTTTTCCACTAGCATATCTAAAAATACTCTTCTAAATATTGCACATATGTGACACTATGATAAAGTTTATTAGACAGTCAATCATATTCTAAAAAGGAAAGCCTGTTTATGAAAAGGATAGAGAAGGATAAGAACAAGGATGGCTTGTATAAGAAGAAAATTACTTAAAGGAAGAACTGAAGGAAGGAGGAAAGAAGAAAAAAAGAAAGAAAAGAAAGAAAAGTAAGAATAGAAGATGCTTCAGGCTCAAATATGGATATATTATAAATATTCTCTACAGTTATATGCATAACCCTTTCTCTATGTAATTTATCATTCCAGGCACATGACATTACTCAGAATTTCAGAGATGAGTCAATAGGTTGTGTCATAAAGAACAATGGTGTATTTCTTTCTAATGCCTTTAGCTTTTAAATACTTCTCTGATCATCTCAATTTTGTTTTTATCATCCATTTGTAAGTGTTAACATATTAACATATTTTTCGAAAACAGAGACCAGTTTGGGCCATAATATAGATATATTCAAATAGTAATATCAATAAAATGTATTGACAGGAAACTTGGACTTTCGTTTTGGAGGGTGCAGTTTTCTTAAAAAAATCCATGAAGTTAAAGTCAATTTTATTTCATTAGAAGTAAATCATGATAAACATAACTTTCTAATTATCTACTATCTCAAAATTTAATGTGATTCTAAAGCCTGAGACTCATAATCATCTGAAAAAAAGGTATATTTTCTGGTAGTTATGACATTCTTAAAAAGAAATACATGAATTTGAGTGAGAAAATCTGAATTCCAATTCCAAACCTGTTACTAAAACTAGTTGCAGACCTTTGCTCTATAGGCTTCTTAAATCATTGCCCTTTCTTAGGATGTATTTAGTAAAAGAGCGCCCCCTTGTGATTTCTGAAACCTTATACAAACAGCAAGATCTACTGATATTGGGGACTTAAAAAAATTATTTAAAAAGAAAACAGTCCCTTTCATACTTAAGATACAAACATATTTTCTTGCACATGAAACCAATTTGATTTTTAGTTTAAGTGCATTTTACTGGAGAAAGAATAAAGTGCTCCATGGGGATTGTTCAGAAAGTATGATAGTTTTAAGAAAACTACTAAACATTCTAGGGCTCCAGCTAATGGAATGCACACAGTGCTGCTGTTTTCCATTTTTATGCCCACGTAGGAGGCTCTCTGCAGACAGACACTGTTACTAGAGAATAAAACTGTTGAGCTTACACTGATTAGAATTTTCCTAGTAGTGCCACATAATTTTGACATGTTGCAGGCTTGTTCTTCATTAGGAACCTATGGGCACAATCGAAAGGCCATATGTTCCTCACAGTCCTCAGTGGGACTGTGGTGATGTCAACAGGGAATTGTCTGTGTAGATCAAATGAACAGCAAAGCTCACGTTGATACTGAGAGGGGCATGAGCTTGGGAACTCTGGGTCATGCAGATCTGAAGTACTGGAGAACACTCAAATGGAGCACGGAGCTAACTGCTTTACCAACAAGATAGGAAAAAATTAAGTTAATGGAAGTCGGAGGATTTTAGGCAAAATTACTAGACTAAGCTTACCACTGTTTATACTCAGTCAATAATTTATGAGCAATGTATCTAATTAAAGTTAGAGTGTTACACTTCTTTTAAATAATTATATATTTATTAAATGAAATAAAATAGTTTGTTCTGAAATAACTTCTGACTCTCCACACACACTCACTTCTGATCATGAAAATAAGTTCTCTCTCAGTTTACTCAGTTAAAAAGTAATATTAAAGGACAAGAATATGCCTTGGGTAAAATAAAAGGGTGATCAATAAAACAAGGAAGCAGAAAGGAACAGCAGCCTTTCTAGTAAAAGTCAATGTGTCATCAGTAGACCAACTTTTGTAGTCTCCTTGTGATAAAAACTGGAAATACAAACTCTAGCAATGGCTCATATTCTTCAAACTATCCAGATTTTACTGTCATCAAAGTATAAAGCACTTGTAAGGGAAATACAAGAAAAAATATCTGTTCCCCCAGAAACCCTTCCTGAAGTCAACTTCTCGATTAGAGTAGGGGCACTTTTAACCACAGGGGACATTAGCAGTGTCTGGAGACATTTTCGGTTGTGTCACAAATAGGATGAAGGTGCTGCTGACATCTAGTGGGTAAAGCCCAGAGATTCTGCTAAATGTCCTAGAATGTACAGACCACACCACAATAGAAACAGAATTATCCACTGGAAATAGGGCTGAGGTGGGAAATTTGTTCTAGATGTATAATTTTAGATTTAACTGATATATATGACTTTCATAGCTAGATTTTTATGCCACTTTTTATAATTTTTCATTTGATAATATACTAAAAATGTCTATGCATTTCTCAAATCTTCTAAGATTGATTTTTCTGAGTAAAAAGTTTGAATAGTTATTGATTTTATTGGAGTGACACTGGTTAATAAAATTATACAGGTTTCAAGTGTACAATTCCATAATACATCATCTGTATATTGCATTGCGCGTTCACCACCCCAAGTCAAGTCTCCTCCCATCATCATATATCTCCCATTTACCTTCTTCTACCTCTCCCATGTCCCCTTTTTTTTTTTTGCCTAATCCCTTCACCTTTTTCACCCAGCCCCCCTACCTCTTCCCTTCTGACAGTTGTCAGTCTGTTCCCTGTATGTATGAATCTATTTCTATGTTGTTTGTTTTGTTTTGTTCATTAGATTCCACATATAAGTGAAATCATATGGTACTTATTTTTCTCTGATGGGCTTATTTCACTTAGCAAAACACTCTCCAGGTCCAGCCATGCTGTTATAAACGAAGAGTGCCTTCTTTTTTTTATGGCTGCGTAGTATTCCATTGTGTAAATGTACCATAGCATCTTTATCCATTCATCTGAAAGGCACTTGGGCTGCGTCCAAATATTGGCTATTGTAAATATGCTACAATGAACAATGGGGTGCATATAATTCTTTTGAATTAGTGTTTTGGGTTTCTTTGGATATATTCCCAGAAGTAGAATTGCTGGGTCATAAAGTAGTTTTCAATTTTTAATTTTTTGAAGAACCTCCATACTGTTTCCCACAGTGGCTATACCAGTCTGCATTCCCACCAACAATGCATGGGGGTTCCTGTTTATTTACATCCTCATGAACACTTGTTTGTTGATTTATTGATGATAGCCATTCTGACAAGCATGAGATGGTATCTCATTGTGGTTTTAATTTGCATTTCTCTGATGATTAGTGACATTGAGCATCTTTTAATATACCTGTTGGCCATCTGTATATCTTCTTTGGAGAGGTGTCTATTCAGCCTTTTTGCCCATTTTTTAATTGGATTTTGTTTTCTTGGTGTTGCATTGCATAAGTTCTTTATTAATTTTGAATATTAATCCCTTATCAGTTGTGTCATTAGAGAATATGTATTCATAAAAAAATGTATTTGTAAAGAAAAATTATAAATTATGAATGAATATGTAGAAGCTTAGCTTCATCATTCTCTTCTTATACTATCTCAATTTCCCACTCTGTAGCTCAGATATTTGGCATAGGACTCAGAAATTTCTGTTTAAGTAACGTACCCACGTGATTATCACACAGACTACATTTTAAAAAGTGCAATTTTAAAATTCTCTTAAAATACCTATCACTCAGATGAAGCAATTAGGCAAAGAATATATATGTATAAGTCATAGACACAGACAATAGTGTGGTGATAGCCAGATGGAAAGGGGGCTGGGGGTTAGATGGGGATGAGAAAAAAGTGGAAATGGGGACATCTGTAATAGTGTGAAACAATAAAAATAAAGTTTTTAAATGCTTATCAATAAGAAAAATATTATTTATTTATCTTTATGCAAATTTATTTTACAAATTCAAATGCTAACTATAGATTTTACTCAAACATGTTTTCTTGTTTGTGGCAGAATCAAGTCTACAAATCAGCTTTACTACTTTGAGTGAAGAAAAGTGTGTAAAAGGACAGGGAGATAAAAATAGATTTTTAAAAATGTGTATCTCCTTACATGTGAGCAAATAGAATAATTTGCTTTTATTGTTTGTTCGTAGTGGTCAAAATTTATGAGAGTTTAGAGAAGAGAGAAAAAGAATCTTGGAAATCATAGACCACAAAGTAACTGTGAGTACCTCCTAAGAGGTGAAGAGAATTTAAAGCTATTTATTAATGGGCCATTCATTATTGATATTCATACTTTTCTAACATAAAATAAGCTTAAACAAACCAACTTAATAGCTCAATTCAGTTAGTAAAAAATGAAATTATGGAATGTACTTGAAAATCTCTAAGGAGTATATTGTATCTTCATGTCTCTCAGGGCAGGCTGTAAAAATGACCATTCACACTTTCCTAACTATGAAGGTATATACATTTAATTCATTCAGATTCTAAATATAAAATTTTGATTCTATAAATATTTAAAAAATATAATGATATTTTAAAAAGCACTAACAAAGGCAAGTTCCAATTTTGAGGGAAAGACACTACCTAAATGGTGAGAAAAATTGACCCAGAGTACTTTCTCGATTGAATCAAACTTTACAGAAAATAAGAAACCCATTTAGAGATTTGGATTAATCAGCAAAATAAATCTTAAAACAATGCCATTACAAAATAATTTAGCTTGCACAGCTTGCTATATAATTTAAGACTCCATATCAGAGATGTATTAAATTAAACCAAAAGGTAAATCCTTAGAATTCTAGTCAATTTTCAGGAAAACTGCTATTAAGCCTACCCATTTCATTAGCAAAATTATCAAAAGAAACCTTGTATATTATCCTCAGAGAGCACGGTCACCATTAAATAAAGACTGGATTCTTTGCAGGCAGGCAATTGGCTAATATAATGTCAGCATTCCAGGATATGTAGTCATCAAACCATTATCCAATTATACTACTTTGGGCTACATGTAAGTTTTTCTGGTAATAAATGAAACATTGCCTTATCCAAAATTGAAACTGGCAACATGATCTTAAATACTACAGCCCTTAAATATGCTATTAGTTTCATTCACCTCTATAAATCTATTATAAGGAATAAGAGAGAAAAAGGTGACAGACAAAGATTTAAAGAGTGAAAGCTATAGCTTTTAGTCCTTTGCATTTCTCTTTCTGGTTTGTATATCATAAACATGCATGTTGTTAAAGAATCTCAATTCGTTTAATATTTGAAGAATTTTACATAAAGCTTCTACAAAAAAGGGGTGTGATAATTAAATTTTTTGTCAACTTTTTAAAATTACAGTTTACCTTCAATATTATTTTGTACTAGTTTCAGGCACACAGCATGGTAGTTAGACAATGATATATGTACTTTACAAAGTGTTCTTCCTAATATTTCTAGTACCTACCTGGCACCATAGAGTTTTTACAATATTATTGACTATATTCCTTATGCTGTACTTTACATCCCCATGACTATTTTCTAACTATCAATTTGTTCTTAATTTCTTTACATCATAGATACGGTCCCTGGCTGGTTTGGCTCAGTGGATTGAGCGTCGGCCTGCGAGCTAAGTGTCGCTGGTTCGATCTTCCAGTCAGGGCACATCAGAGAAGGAAAACTCTGACTCCAAAAAACCTCCGCTGCCTTGCAGCATACCTCTTCAGGGGAAAGGCTAAAGGAGTAAACCCCGACAGAAAATCCGGAGCCGGAGTCCCTAAGGCGGTTTGACGTTGTGGTCAACACCGGCAACTCCTGCGGCGCACCTGAAGCCAAGCTGTATTGACTCCGTCTTTCCCTTGGACCCTTCAGCTGCGAAGAGAGGGGGGGGTCTGCTGCATGGGCAACAGCAGACCCTCCATATCACACTGCCCAGGCTCTGTAGCTTCAGCTTCACTGGAGAGGACACTCCAGCGCCATCGCAAGATGTCGATTCAACACGGGAGGAGACAGATACCGTGTCACTCCCGAGTCGGACTGCACAGCCATTCTCGGCGGTGCAGATAGACTCTTAAGAAGCTACACCATCGTCTCTCGAGACGGACGGCTGCTGAACGAACGAATGAATGAACATAGATACGGAGAGCAGGCTGGTGTTTCCCAGAGGGGAAGGCGTTTGGGAGACGGGGTGGAAGAGGTGAAGAGGTTATGTATCATCTTGGCCAGGCCATGGTGCCTGAATATTATTCCAGATGTTTCTGTGAGAATGTTTTTCAGAGATTAACATTTAGATTGGTGAGCTTTGGGTTTAACAGATTGCGCTCCATAATGTAGGTGGGCCTCATTTAATCAGTTGAAGGCCTACATAGAACTAAAAACCGACCCCCCTGAGCAAGAGGAAACTTCCAGCAGATGACCTGCAGACTACATCTACAGTTTAGCCTCTTTCCTGGGTCTCCAGACTGTTCATCCATCGTACAGATCTGGGACTTGTCAGCCTCCTTAATCACGAGTGAATTCCACAAAATAATTCTTTCTTTATACGTAAACATCCTATTCTGCTTCTCTGGAGGACCTTGACTAATACAAGGGGATTTTCATTTTTAAGAAATTATATCATCTAAGAAATTATAGATTTCTTATATTTTTGATTATTATTTTTTGCTTTAAAAATAATGAAAATAAACACATACAGAAAGTAGGCAAACATAAATATATGTCCAATAAATATCTCAATAGAATGCCCATATAACCACTACCCAGGTCAAAATTTAAACATTTATTTCTAGTATAAGAGAAGACTTCTTTCTCTCCTCGTTAAAATATTTCTCATTTTCAATATTATGGTTTAGTTTTGCCTCCTTTAAAACCTTTTAACCATGTCATTTTTCCTGGGTTTGGCTATTGTAAATTTTACATACACACACACACACACACACACACACACACACATATACATTTAAAATATAATTATATATTATGTATAAAACAGCATTATATGTATTATATATTTTAATGTTATTGGTATATATTTTATCTGATATTAACAGATGCTTGTTAAAATCTTGCAATATGACTGTCAAATGACCTCTTCCTTGTTTTAGTTTTGTCCATTTTACTTTTTTATATTTTAAGGTATATAAAAGTAAAATTGTTACACTGTCTGCAGATTGGAACCCTTAACATTGCAAAAATCCTATTTATCTGTAGTAATATTTCTTACATTAAAATCTACATTTTCTAATTACATAGTTAAATCAGCTTTGTCTGTGTTAGTGTTTCCAAAGTATAGCTTTTCATAGTTTTTTCATGTTATTTTCTTTTAATAGTTTTGTTTCCTTATATTTTAGTTGTGCCACCCATTTTTCTAATTCAGTCATTCTCTTTGTCAAATAATAGTAGCATTCACTTTATATATTTAATGTAATTTTAAAATATAATTGTGTTTAAATATTTGATTTCTATTATTTTCTTTCTTGATAGCTTTTAGATTAAGTGAATATTTTTATCATTTCATTTTTACATCTAATAAGCTTAGTAATTAAACATTTTTTCTTTCTTTTAATACATAGTATAGTGATTACAGTATGCATCCTTGAGTTATCAAATACTAATATAAAATAAGATGCATACCTGTCTTTTAGACCTGCTCAGTCCAGTATCTTAGACACTGGCCCCACGTGGTTATGTCAATTTAGTTAAATTCACTAAAATTAAATTTTTAAAAATGTTACACCTTCAAATTCTAATATATTTACTATTTGCCTTTTATAGAAAGAGTTTTCTGACAACTAGGATAGGCACAAGCATAGAGATATAGATAATGAAACTAAAAAGAGAATCCAGAAATACACCTACACACATATCCATTGTTTGCTAGCAAAGGTGTAAAGGCAATTCAACGTATAAACAGAAGTTTTTCAGCAAATAGTGCCATACCAACTGGATACTTAAATGCAAAAAAAAAAAAAAAAAGAACCTTCAAATGAACTATATCATGTATAAATATTAAATCAAACGGTGCCATAGACCTAAAAAGTAAACTAAAAATTATAAAACTCCTAGAGTAAAATATAAAAATAAATCTTTGTAACTGGTTTAGACAAATATTACTTAGATTAAATATCAAAAGCATACTCCATAACAGAAAAAATGACAAACTGAACTCTAAAAATAACTGTTACGAGAATGAGGAGGCAAAATGTGAATGCAATGAAATATTTGTTTATCACATATATGATCAAAGACATTTTCAAAAACATAAAAATTATCAAAACTAAATAATATCAACGCCATTATATATGTATAAATACTGTATTGAAATTGAATATTTCTAAGGTTTAAATCTGTGCTTCCTTTTGGCTATGAGAATCAAAACACATTGAACATATCAAAATATAAATTGTTAAGCAAATTTTTTTTCTTAAGAAGTAGGTCATCATGATTATCATTTGAATTTTTAAAGAATCAGGCAGTCAGCTAGGGTTAAAATAGATTTAATGCTTTTTGTGTGTGAACAAACATGGACTTTCTAAGACTTCCCAGATCAACATCTTTCAAAAATCACGTAGTCTCCTCAGAGCTATAAATAATAGTGAAATGGCACCACTAGGTTATGAAAAGAATTGTGTGGTCGGTCTTGTAGTACAGTAACTTCACATTTCAGACTTTCTGATGTTTTACTTCTTGGGGAGAAAAGATTTGTGTTTCTTTTTAAAGTTAGACCTAGCCGCCTTCTGTGGCCCATGAAACATTTTATTTCTGAACTTCATTTCGAGTATAAGACACATGCCAGCATGTTGGATTTCATGTTTTCAAGGACATGACATTTTGTAAGTCTTGTTTATAGTGCACTCCAAGACGTTTGTGAAATGTAGTGTTTCATTTCTGGGTCACTGGTTGAAATTGGGATCATTAGTGAAGAAACTGTTTAGGCCTACCTGAGAAAAATGCTTCAATCAAACACATTTTTAGTGAATGGAAGCAGAGGGAGGACTGGCACAGGTCACCACCACTACCGATGCCCATTGCTAATACTGTCATTCATCTCCTTTGTGTCACCGCAAGCAACCAAGTTTTGCTCTCTCACTGTGTCATATCCATCAACTACGCAGCCTTTTTTTTTTTTTTTTTGGCAGAAATATTTTTTAATGCACATTGTGTCTAATTTTCTTATGAAGTTTATTTTTAAATGATTCCCTACCAAAAGTGAAAGTATGGGTACAGAAATAACAATAAATCTGGGAGAAATAGTAGATGCAGCTATGAAGCATAGCAGTAGAAGAACACAGAAAACATTTATAATGTCAAATCAACATTATTTGTTGGCTTCTTTCTGTGTAGCGTTCATATCGTAAAAACATGCTATTAAAAAAAAGGAAGAGTAACATTGACATGAAAGACATATTCTTTCATTCATTTATATTGGTATATTAAAGGTGATTTGTATGAGTCTTAGAATTCTACTGGCTTAGAAGTTAATGTTACAATAAGGTTTGAAATACAGATACTTAAAATCCAGTCTATATCTTACCCATATTATTCAAAGGAATATTGGGATTTCCTTCACATTTACCTTATGTTCTCATAAAGGATAAAGGAGACAAAAACTCAGAACTTCTGCTCTCCAATGACTGGTTATGGAAAAAGGAGCAATGGTTAAAAATTAGTACAGCATAAGCAAAACTTGTTGAAATCTGTTTGAACCATTAGAAATCATTTCCTATCTACAGATAATTAGGGAAGCAATAGTTCTGTGAGAATAGGTTCCTCATGTTGTCATTGTATGATAAAACAAATATACGAATGAATGCTCCACATGTTTTACTATGTTAAATAAACAGTAAATGTGGAAAAAACTCTAAACTGTGAACTGACATAAATTAACAGAGTATCATTTACTTGTCTAAAAAATTTAAACTATTAAAATAAATTTCCATTTATGCTCTTTTCACTTTGCAAAATATTTCTAAAAGAAAAAAAAGTTTTCAAAGCAAGTTTTAAACCATTTAACAGAATCTGCTGACTGTTGTGACTTAGTTGATGTGTGTGTTTTTTTTAAGTAAGCTGATTTATTTCAACATAGCTTAAGAAGTGCTTTACATATTTATTTAAGAAAAGGCAAGGCAATCAATGTGGCAATTTTTCTTATAATGTATCTCACAAATAGAAGTTAGAACTTATTTCCTACATCACAAAATTAAAATTTTTAAATGCAGAGAGATTGGTGCCACTGCTAAAACTAGAAATCATTTAATTTTAGGGTATCCATGACACTGAATGTTTTGTTATGGGTTTCAGTTCATTGTTAATTGTTCGATCAAAATAAACATTTATCGAGCAAAATAAATTCCACATGACTAAGAGTAAGTTCTTGATTTATCTTTTTTATTTTCTTCTGAAGCTGCCTGCAGTTCCATAGTGAAAATGTACTATCTAGAGCCTCCTGCTGGTTCTCATTTTCTTCTTTTTGAGTTTCTTTCCTCTTTTCAGAAAACCATATATTAAAAAAACTCAAGGGATGTTCTTCCTAAAAATAAGAATCAAGCCCTGGCTGGTGTGGCTCAGTGTACTGAGAGTCGGCCTGTGAACCAAAGGTTGCTAGTTCTATTCCCGGTTGGGATAAGTGCTTGGATTGCGGGCCAGGTCCCCAGTTGAAGGTGTGCATGAGGCAGCCCATAGATGTTACTGTCCCTCTCTTTCTCCCTCCCTCCCCTTGCTAAAAATAAAAATCTTAAAAATATAAAATAAAATAATTAAAAAAATAAAAAGAAGAATCAGGAATTTAAAAAATATTTGTCATTATAAGGAATTAGTCAATAGAAAGGAATTTCAGAACTATTAGTTAGCAAGTCTTGATTTGCTTTCTGAAACTGTGATTGAAATATTATCTTCTGCTAAATTCAATGAAAACATGAAAATTATTCAGATATTGTTGAATTTTAATAGTATTCTGAAATACTTAAAAAATAAAGTTACCTAAATGAAGTATAGAGAGGGTTCAATTTCATGAACTAGTTTATGAAATAATGCTACAGATTAGCAGTAATAAGCAGTGATACATATGGCAGGAGAAGAGAGGAAAAATAATGCAACCTTACTATCCTTGTCTCATTTCAAAGAAGATATATACCTTAGAAAAAAAAACATTAAAATCCCCAGTTTTGCATGTTTCCTATTTATCTAGTATAAGAATATTATTTATTCTTTAAAAAATGAATATTTTCTTCCAGAGCCTCGCACCACAGTTATACTTAACGAGAAATATGATAAATATATATTTGTATATATATACACTGAACACTCAGGAAGCCTTTATGGGTCTAGAAACATACCTGCTTTGCTCAGCTGCTGAATCATCTCAGTCACTCGCTCTTTGTGTGTTTTCTAAATTACTCAAGATTTCTCAGGCAACGTTCAACAGCATTGACTTGAGAATATCAGAAATGCATACTTTGAATGAATCCTCATTAACACTGAAAAGGTTCCAGATTTTTCTTATACCAACTAAGTATATTCTTTTACCTGTTACCCACTGAAACTTACATATCAGGCCCTCATTATACAGACACTGTTATTAACCAACAGCTTATCTTAGGATGATAATATATGTATTTAACATCAACTCCCTGTTTCTAAATCAGGATGTTTAATACCCATTAGATGAGAGAACTCCTTGAGGACAGAAAACATGAAACCTTTTCTTTTCCTTCTTTCCTTTCCATCCTCTCCCTTTCTTTTTCTTCTCATGTAGGGTAGGTACTTGATAAGTATTTGATAACAATCAAAATTAAACCAAAGGACGGTTAACTTTTGATCCATAGAATTTGGTCTTACCTAAACCCAGACTTGTATATATTACTAGTTTAAACCAATCTTTATTATAGGATGAGATATTCACACCCTTCCTGCTATTCTTTACCACTGCATACTCTTCATGAGCACACGGAGAGATCATTACGAGTCTGTTACCAGTGAAACAATTACTTTCTTCATAGGAGGCACTTAATTTAAGCAACAAAAACAACATAAAAGATATGTTTTCCTGAGTGACTGAAAATAATTAAATATACTTGCTTTATTCACCAAAATATTCATTGAGATTTGTGTCCACACAGGATTAGAGAGGAAAAGAGGCTGTATTTTCAATTCTTGGTAATTGATTTTCCCTCTCTACCCTCCTCCATTATCTTATCTTGTATTGCTACTCTTTGTTATCGTGATGAATGATCTCATTATGGAGAGACAGGTACAAAACAGGTAACATTCAAGAGTATGAAACTGCATTTCTCATAGCATGCATCATTATTTATATATTATTTTTAAGTTATTTATGTCCTGGTATCAATATTTAAAAAGAAATATGCTGGTATATATTCTTACTACTAATCACTGTTGTCTAAGTAAACAGCTCCATCCTTGATGGGAAAGAAAGCACAGTGATTAGCCAGCAAGGCTTTGCCACACATATGCAGGTGGTTTTCTTCACCATCGTCAACGCTGTCACACAAACTGCCTGCCACGTAATTTTTTACATTACCAATAAGGTCTTTTAAAAGAGAAAATCAGAGAAAGTTCTAGAAATATGACAAAATATATGTAAGACATGTACACAGATAAAGATTTTATACTTTATTTAAAGAATATTTTTAAATGTGACTGATATGTATATGGATAGAAATATTTAGTGCTGCCAACTTGTCAATTCTCCCTAATGTATCTGCAGACGCAATGTAATTACAATAAAAGTTCCACAACTAAAGGGACTTCACCGAGATGTAAGGTTAGGAGGTACCAACGCTCACCTCCCACACAAAAACAACAAAGACAATAAAAACAACAAATACACACCTGCAAACAAACTTAGCTCTGGGAAAGCTGCGGGCTATAACAAAGCAGCATCAGAAACCCTCCGGAGCTCAAAAACCGAAGATGAACACGGAAACCAGCAGGCACCCCATTGACCAGCCCAGAGTAGCAGGGAGCCAACAGGGGTGTCTGGGAAGGGCTTCAGTGCACTGCAAAAAGCAGAGCTGGAGATCCCCGGCGAGCCTCCTCCCCACGGATATTTGTAGTCTTTACTACTGAGGACTCACGTCGTCACCAATGGGGACACGGCTGACGCAGCTTCCTGGACTCCCTGCCACGGTGTCTTCTCCCTACAGCTCAGGAGGTCGCTGCAGTGAGACCCGCCCCTGGAGGGTGCTTTGTCCTCCTCTCTGGGATTGGGACCCCAGAAGCACCTTGTCACCTGAGGAACCAGAGCTGTCACTGCTCTGTGCCCCAGCACTGGGTCCCACATCGTGGTTTTGACCCGTCATTGCTGAGCTGTCACTTTTTCACACTCTCCCCTGGAGCCCTAAGCTGGGGCTTTGACCCTCTGTCACTAAGGACCTGCTGCTGCTGCTATGTGCCCCACCCCAGGGTTGCAAGTCACAGCTCTGACCTGCCATTCCTGGGGCCAGCCGCTGCTGGTCTGAGACGGCCTCCCTTGGGGCCCGAATCTGGATTTAACATCTCCGGCCCCAGCGTGAGCACCTGATGCAAACCCGGGCTCTGCTGTCACTCTGAGTGCTGCCATACCAGCCAGGGGCCAAGGGAGACCCTCCTATGGGCACAAAAGGGGAACCATTTGGAGGACCCCAGCAGCCTTCGCCTCCGAGGACCCCACCAGCTCTAGCCACCACTGCCACACATGGGACCCCCACTGTCTTGGCCACAGAAGACCCCTCCTGCAGGCTTCACCATCTTAACCTCGGCAGACGGAGCTGCCTGGATTCTGTGCCAATGTGCCATCCGAGAAACAGAGACACTGCCACCCACCTAGCCAGTGTCTTTGCAGCCGCGGCCCAGTGAAATTCTTTCCCCACAAAGCCAGTTAGATAAGACTGTCAGGTGTTACTGCCCCTTCAAATGCAGACATCACTATAAAACCATTAGAAACACGACAATGAGGGAACAGGACACCAAAAAAGAAACAAAAGATTTCACTGATAGCCCCACAAAAATGGAAATTTGGGAATTACATTTAAAAAGATTCAGAATAATGAGTTTAAGGAAGCTCAGCTAGATTCAAGAGAACCCAGACAGACGACTCAGTGAACTCATGAAAACAATGCATAAACAAAACCAGTTTAACAAAGTGACAGAAATTATCAAAATGAACCAAACAGACTCATCACATACAGGGAATACGCATAAGACTATAAGCTGATTTCTCAGCGGAAACCATGCAAGCCAGGAGAGAGTGGAATGTGTTAAAAACTGCTGATCAAGAATGCAGTACCCAGTAAAATTGTCTTTCAGAAATAAAGGAGAAATAAAACTTTCCCAGTTAAATAAAAAGGAATTTATCACGAGTCCTAACTTCCAAAAAATACTAAAAGAAGATCTTCAAGTTGAAACAGAAGGACACTAATTAGCAAGAAAACACATGAAAATATAAAACTCACTGTAAAGGTAAGTATACAGTCAAATTAAAAATACTCTAATATTGCAGTGGTAGTGCATAATTCACTTTGAACTCTAGCATATGAATTAAAAGACCAAAGTGTTAAAATACCTATAGCTACAATAACTTGTTAATAGCTACACCATATAAAAAGATGAAATTTGTGGCATAAAAATCATAAAATGTGGAGGAGGATAAGTAAATGTGTCAAATTCTTAAATGTAATTTAAGTTGTTAACAGCTTAAAAGAGACTGTTATAACTATAAGATGTATTATGAAAGCCTCAGAGTACCACAAAGCACAGACCTGTAATAGATATACAAATGATAAAGAGAAAATAACCAAAGTATATCACTACCAAAAATATAATTAATTCACAAAGACAGAAAGCAACAGAGAAAGAAAGGAAAACAGAACTAGAAAAAAATCAGAAGAAAATGAACTGAATGGTGATTGGAAGTCTTTACCTACCAATAATTACTCTGAATATAATGGTTTTATTCTCCAATTAAAAGACATATTGGCTGAATGTATATTTTTTAAAGATCCAAATAAATGCAGTCTGCAAAGGACTATAATTTTTTCATTTGAAAAAATAATCATATTTGCCTACATTAAATCTTCTGTTGACTTTGTCATGCCTATGAATCCTCAAATACATTGTGAGGTCTGGACCCAAGATCTTTTTGCAAAGCTTTGGCTTTATGATTGAACTCACCTCCGTCAGATCTAAATTCACTTAAAGGGATATGGTGAATTCTCACCAGATCCTCCTCAACCTTAGAATATAATTTTGACTCTTTGTGTGTGTGTGTGTGTGTGTGTGTGTGTGTGTGTATTGTATAAGGTTGAAGATTATCTTTTTTATTAAAAAAAAAATAGAAGCTAATAGAAAGGTGAATTTTTCCCAGTTATCTGTTAACATATTGGCTATCTACTAGAGTAATCCATTTCCTTATTATTATTATTTTTTATGTTTCAAGAACTGAAAAAAAAGTTGTGTATAGTTCTTAGTGATTTATACTCTGCACTTAATTCTGATGAAATTATTATGGGTTTATTTTGGTATTTTGTATTTCCTCACTTCTAGCTGCTCAATCATACTCTGCTTTTTCAGTTTGTTCCTTTGTAAAGCAAACTGGTTGCTATATTGAACTCTTTAAATAGCTTTATATTTTATTTTTAATCAGGATTTTTGGTTATTTGAAATTTAGATAATTTGGTTATTATACTACAACTTGTTCATTGGAATGTGTAAACACTATATACTCTTCATGTTTTGAAATTTTGTTTCTTAAAAGTTTTGTTTCTTTAAAATATTTTGTAGTTCAATGATCAAAGTTATTGATGCTGAATAAGAAGTACAGTCAGAATAGAAAGTATAACCTTATGTGGAGTGCAGGGATTGGAAAAGAGGTGGATAACCTCTTTCTGAAGAAGAGATTCACTTAATTCTTTCCAGGCACTCTAACTAATAATTGGAACATATAAAGAAGAAGACAGACAAGTTTCTTTATTTCTAGAGCTTATATTTTGATGCCCCTGAAAGGAAGAATATAAAGACAATTTCACAGAAAGAGGAGTGTGTTTTTGCATTAACTCATCTCTTTAAATTTTAACAGAGAAGCATACTTTACAGTCAAGTAATTCATAAATATTCATTGTTATAATTTTATGTATTTTCTAGAGTAGGATCTCAACTGCTAATCAAAGTCAAATATATCTCTTGATTAAATATAAAGATTGATTTGCTGTCCATGTGTTATTATAATCTAATGATATGAAGTTTTTTGTTTTTGTTTTTTTATTTTTTGCTCATCTTTGGATCCAGATGAACAAAATCACCCCTTAAATCACACATTAGAAAAAGTAATTGAATAAACATATTCCTAACAAATTTGGTTTTCTGGAATACCCCAAAAGATAAGAGAAAATATTCCCTTGAGATATTTTTTGATCAACAGCACATACATTATTTATGGTAGAACATGAATAAATATCTGTATAGCTGTATGCATTGAAGCATTGAATCATTTATTATCCCCGTTGATTTATTGGACATAAATGGTAAACATTGATATATTAGTCATTAATAGTTTAACCCATTTACCCTTCTTGGGAAATTGGGAATTCTGGAAACTAAGATAAAGCAATTACGAATAAAGGAGCTGAATAAAATATTCTGAAATTGGATGAGTACTAGCTTTTATTTTTCAGGTAGGTACTTTGGCAACGCATAAAGCTTTCCAAATCATAAAATTATGCAAGCAATCATATGACATACATCCTTTGAAAGAAATATAATCAGCGTGATTTGATTTTTATTTGTGTTATTAAAATTTGATTTAAATTTTCTAAGGCAATTTATTGCTCTGATAGTTCTAAGATCCTATTTGTTAAAATATACTTCTTCTGAGGAAGTAATTTAATTTTCTCTCACTAGTCCTCACCCAGCATCTAGCAATTTGCATAAATTACCAATACATATTCTTACCAGATGTACATTATAGGTCTCAGCTGTGATAACCTATGAGTGACCCCTAAATTATAGTTTGGATCTTTGTCCTGCAAACTTCGCTCTTTGTTGGATCCAAGAAAAGTAATTAATTTTGGGCTTGTTAAGATTTATCATACTGTAAGAAGAGGAGTGATGATTTCCAAGCTGTCACACGAGAGACCTGAAACCAGAGGTGCTGTCGCATCTTTTATTGGGCACCTTTTTACTTTCTGCCATTTCAAATCTGTGGCTGAATTTATCTTGTAACATTTTCACTCTGGCTATTGTAATCTTCAACTCCAAAATATTTCTTTCACCATTTGAAGTTCTGTTTAATCTTTATAAGGTTTCTTTTTTAATGAATCATTACCAAGTTTTTGAATATCTTATGTCCATTGTCTTATTTACCTTACAATATACCATCCATAAAGGCAGGGTATTGTGTTTTCTCCCCTGTTGTATGCTCAGAAACAAAAACCATGCCTGGCACATTGTAGGTGCTCAAAAATATTTGTCCAGTATTGGAATGAAAGAATGAGAGTATGTAATTCACTACACCCTCACTTGGTTTAGGAATTATATTTAAAGTTAATATAAATCAATGAATTAATAAAAAATATGGTGCTTTGTGTTAATTTCTGTGTTTAAATAGTTACAAGGCTGAATAATGCCTCATGTGTATATTTACCATTATTTTTAAATTCTCAGGTATAGCTTCTTTAATTTCTTGAACATATTTATAATTGTTGATCCAAATATTTTCCAGTTAGGTCCAACTTAGCCTATTTTGTCAATTTCTACTGATAATATTTTATCCTGATTATTGGCCATTTCTATATTTCTTTGCATGTTTGTTGTTTTTGTTGCTGTTGTTAAAAACTGAATGTTTTATATAATATAGTGTATATTTTTAGCAATTTTTCCTAATTCTGTTCTTGTTTTCCTCCCAAGACTTGTTGACTGAATGTATTCTTTGATATGGGCAATCACTAATAACTGCTCGATTTTGCTAAATCTTATTCTTTTTTTATAGTTTGGATTTTTAGGAGTCTCTTGTGCGTCTGCAAGGTTTAGTGGTCAGCTAATAACCTGGGCAGGGGTTGTACTCAGACACTCAGTTTTATAACACTTAACATTCTTTGCTGCTGAATTTGTGTGTGGTTTGGGGAATGCATTCCAAGTTCACGCAGGTCTTAAGTCTGCCTTATCTTTTCCTTTCCTCCAGGCATGCTCAGTCCTTCCTTGTATGTGCACAAAATTTCCTAGCCAAGAAGGGCTTCCTGGACAGTTTATCTAATCCTTCTCTAATTTGCAGGATCTCTTGCTTAAATATTTGCCTGAAAATACAGCTCACCCTACCTGGGATTGCAAACTCAGGCTACAAGAGAGCAGTGTGTTTTCATATTCATTTCTTACCATGTTTTCTACACATTTAGAAGTAACATAAGGCATGAATTTCTACCACCTGTGGCCCATATGTTGCTGGTTTTCTTGGTAAACTGCCCTGGTAGAAGTGCACCTACCTTGGCTCACGTGGAGGAGATGGTAGCAGTTGCAAGTGATAAGCCCTGTAGCCTCCTAGTCTTCTTATCCTGAATACTAGCACTTATTTTAGTCCATTTCCAGAGCCGGGGTAAATGGTTGTTTCTGAACATTTTCTTTAGTTTCATGCTTGATTTTTGAAGAGAGGTTTCCCAACATTTTCACACCTTCCTACATGCTGCCATAGCCCCAAGTTGTCAACTTGTTATCTGTTCTTAGAGATTAAATCTGATTGGAAACTCTGAACACGAGGATAGCAATGATAAACTGCTAACCTCACAACTGAGTATCCTACTAACTGGGCACCGAAACAGAGAGCCCCCTTTTCATTTTCATTAGTTTTTTAGTCAAATTAGTCAAATTCCTCCAGAAGGCACACCTCACTGCTTGCCTGGAGGGTGAAATAAAAAAAGATAATTTTTCGTGATCCCGAATTCAGAATACAGTATGAACTTATTCCTCTTCTCTTCGTTTTGGTATTATTTCTCTCAGATGTAACCGGTGCTTTCTAGTTTACAGACAGAAACTTAGAGAACTTCTAGCAAAGGTCAGAATGACTAGATTTTTAAAAAATATATATATTTATTACTTTAATTATTTGTTTTTAGAGAGAGGGGAAAGGCAAAAGAGAGGGAGAGAAACATCACTGTGTGGTTGCCTCTCATGCACCCCCAACTGGGGACCTGGAGTGCAACCTAGTCATGTGCCCTGACTGGGAATCAAACCAGTGACTCTTAGTTCACAGGCCGATGCTCAATCCACTGAGCCACAGCAGCCAGGAGCCGCAGCATTTTAAATAGAATGACTAGATATTTTTAAAAAATTCTAAGTATATAGAGGTGTTGAAATCATTACATGACACCATAAGGACATTTAGAAAAATGTTAACAGTAGCAGTGTGTAAGGGGATTCTCAGTGTTTTCATTAAAAATTAATATATTGAAAATTTTCTCAGTGTTTATGATGATCAACTGTTACCTTATAATCATAAAAAAATATCTAGCCCTGCCTGGTGTCACTCAAGGATTGAGCACCGACCTGCGAACCAAAAGGTTGCTGTTTTGATTCCCAGTCAGGGCACATGCCTGGATTGCAGGCCAGGTCCCCAGTTGAGGGTGTGCAAGAGGCAACCCATCAATGTTCCTCTCATACATCGATGTTTCTCTCTCTCTCTCTCCCTCCCTTGCCCTCTCTCTGAAAATAAATAAATAAAATCTTTAATTTTTTTAAAATACTTAAAAAATACTAACACAGATTGGTTTGTATATTACAAATGCAAAAATATGTAGAGAATACACCAAAATATTAACAATTTAAAATAGAAAGACCTGCAGATAATATTACTTCTTATATATTCTGAAGTTTTATTATGATTTCATATTACCTTTATAATAAAAAATAACTTTGTTTTTAAAAGGAATATGTAGGAATTTTATATAAAGTAGTTGGGTGAGTAAGAAGATTCCAGATGAGAGCAGAATGAATGATGGCTTGTTATACTTAGAAGAAGAGGGTCTTGGAGCTAGAAAAAAATAAAGGTGATATTTAGGAAAGAGCAGGAATGGTGGTTTTGCAAAGTACCTTAAAGAAAACTAAGGTAGCTAATGAAAAGTATTAAAAGTCTTGTTTCCATAATTCATACTGGGAAAGGTAAATGAGATGTGAGTTCAATGGCCAAGTTGGTTCAGTCTCACGTATGCAGTTCTTGTCTGCAGTCATTGCAGACAAGTTTAGTATAAAACAGGTATTTTCATCCTTTTTCATCTCATGGCACACAAAAACGAATTACTAAAATTCTGCAGTGCACCCCAAAAATATGTTTTTGCCAATCTGACAAAAAGTGGGTATAATTTTTGATTCATTCACACCAGATAGCTATTGTTGTGTTGACTGTTGCCATTTTTTTCTCTGACAATCTAAGGGAAAAGAGGTCAGTGTCCCCCTGACTAAAAAGCCAGGTATTGTGCATTACAGAAATCTTTTTGTGGCATGCCAGTTGAAAATCACTGGGATAACATGTTATCCATGCGGGGCTTGGGGTGGGTATTTAAACACTGGGTATTATAAACCCAGTACTCAAAGTTTGTAAGCTGTGCAAAAACACACAAAACTCTTTGAGACTTAAACACAGGCACACACACATATGCATCACACCACATACAAACATAAATATACCATTTAAATTATGAATGTTAAAAACAATTTTGAAATTAATAAAATTTAATTAAATATATGAACTAAAGAACTGTAACTCGATTATGTTGACAAAATGTATATCATAAAATAATTTATTTTTACCAATTATAATCAATAAAAGTAATTATAATGGTTTTTAGCAAAACTGTTTAAAGTGGGATATTTGTAGTTTGATATTAAGTTAAGGCACCTAAGGCCTGCAGGGTTTTAAATAGTTCTGTAGTATGTTCAACCCAAATTTTCTGATATCAAGCATCAAATTTCCCATGAATCAAAGAAAATGCAATGAGCACAGGAGACCTGCCACATCTGGGTTGAAATGCAGCAACATGTTCTCCTATTGAGAGAATATTAATTATTTTGTCTGGGAAATGGAGCCTTTAAGTATGGGGTTCAAAGAAAGTCCTTTCTTTTTACTTCCTGTATAAATGAAAATCGTGTAGTTGTACTTAGTTTGGCAGGTCTTGGGGGAATAGATGGAGCATGTTTATGAAGCAAGTTTAATTCAATATATTCTGACTGCAGGAAGAAAGGGGGGCCTCCTTGTAGAGGAGAAAAGTGGGCCTCCCACTTTTGAGTATGGGTGGGAAAATGTAAGCCTGTTAAGAACCTGTGGGTCAGCAAGAGAATGATTTCTCAAGTCACCTTGGAAGTTTCATGAAGTTATAGAAATTAAGTGGGCTAAGAATGAGATTTCTTATTATCAAGGAATGAATTGAAAATAGATTACTTAAAGCAAAATTGTATATGTAGATAAATATTTAAGTATTAAGTGAGTGAAGACCATTCTTCACTAAAGCAAAATGGTATATATAGGTAAATATGTAAGTGTTAATGAGTGAGATCATTCTTTAGAATTTAATTCATGTGATTATTTCCTGAAGCCCATTAGTAAGTGACAAGACTAAGATAACACACAAAGATCAACCTCTCATTTTACTTATTGTAATGACCACTTTTTGCCATTAACTCATGCAATAAACAATTGCTAATCATCGTGCTATTTTTATTTATAGCTGTTTACATGGTAAATACAGAATGTCACTCCTCTGATATTCTAATATATACAAGTTGTGACGTAATTCATTTTTTAATGACCTTCACCCTAGATACATACTGTAACTTCACATGGCTTGATCACAGTCAGTTTCCTCTGGTAAGGATTCCAACAGCAGCTTTTGCAGCTACATGAGAAGGACTACCTAACTACCATTTGGTCTGCACACCTATGGTTATATTCTGCTTACCCTTTATTTCAATGCTTTCCACACTTAGTTAGCCTACTAACCCTACACTCTCAAACCACTGCAGCTTATTTGAAGATGGCACAGTCATAGATATAGAACACTGAGAAAAAAAAACCAAACATGTTTCTCAAATCTTCGTTTTGTTTGCTTGGTTTTTATTTTGTTGTTTCTTTGCTCCATATAATTAAGTAATCATTTCCTCATATTAATGTTATGTCATTTACCATAAAAGTTGTATAATTTCTCTCTCATCTTAGTATTCATTTTGCTTGATAAATATTACCTAAAGTTGTTCCTTAATAATAAAATCAAAATGTTCACTTTTTAAATGGGACACACAGGTACTGAGTACATACACACGAACAGGAATGCATTTTGTCATTTGGTACAAAAACATATTCAATATTTCCATGTTCTCAGAATTCTCACACCTGGTCTTAAAACTATCCCTTACTACATATTTGTTCACTACCTTTCTGATTCTTGGGTGAATAGTTTTCTTACTTACTCTTGTTTCTGTACATGGTTTTCTCTTTGTAATAAAATCTCAATTTCCTGTCATCTTCAGTTGTAAGGCTAAAAATGTCAAAGCCATTTAGTTAATTTATTTTCCATGTATTTCTAATGTGAATTTTAATCAATGCATAATTCTTTGGGATTCACAAGACTACTGAAGTGTATTGTATTAGAAAACAATGTTGTACTTTCTGGAGACGTGCTAATGGTCTGTTTGGCAGAGTTTGAGAGATACACAGAAATATGCATTTGTTAAAAACACAGTAAGTATACAGTCAAGATTTGTGCATTTAGTTGGATTTAAGTTTTATATCAAAAGAAGAAAGCTGTAAACAGATACTGATGTCTATATAATGATATGCATACTGAGATATTAAGAAATATTGATATCTGCACCTACTTTAAATATTTTTAAAAGAGGTATTAATAAATGGATAGAGAAATTATAGCTATATAAAGAAGTATAATAAAATGTTAATGGTAAAATCTAGCTAATGGTCATATGAATGCATATTTTGAATTTTTTCCAACTCTTCTGTATGTTTGCAATTTTTATAATAAAATGGTGGGGAAAATAACAATATCCCAGGATTGAGATATAAAGACATCACCAGCATATATTTCAGATATTGGTTTCATTAAATGATTTAACTACTCAATCAAATTTTCATTAAGATAACATTGTTTGAACAATGACAATCCATTTTTCATTGCCTTTTTCTATGAACCGGGGACTGTTTTAGGCACTTTAAATAGAGTGTCTTTTAAAATCCACACCATAACCTGGAAAGATAACCATTAGTATTCTCATTTTTTCCCTGAGATTCAGAGAGGATTTATGTTGGCATTAGAATAGTTACTGTAGTTGCTTGCTTTAGTATAGTTGCTTTTAGTGTACTGACTATAATCGCTGGAGTGGTTAGGAAGTAAAAACAGAATTTAACTGCAGTTTTTCTGGTCACCATATCTATATTCTGTCTCCTCTTCTTTGCTGCCTCCTTAACTCTTCTTTTCTCACTTAAACTAATCAATATTAGAACAAAATTAGAACATTTAAAAGAATTTTTTAATGCTACTTTTGGTCATATTTTTTCTTGATAATAATATTGAGATTTCATGTATACATAATTTATTATACCCTTAAAATTTTGTATCTGTTTTTAAGTCGGGTGTCTATGCTGGTACTGTATTCTCAGCTGTTAATGCATAATCTGAAACACTGATATTTCAAAATAATTTAATCATTAAGCTGAGTAATCCCTTTTTCATCATTTACTATCTTTATTTTCTGCCTAGGGATAAATGTGACTGAAGAAGGTGTCAGACATTTAACTATATTTTATCATAAACTTTCTTGTCAGAGAGATTAAGCATACCTTCTAAAGGAATCGCATTACTAAGGTGTTTATATATCAGTCAATGATAATAAATTCTATATCAGTCTTTCATGTATTGTTCATTTTCATATCTGAAAGTGGATATCATTTAGCTAGAGACAAGTTTTTCACAAAGCAGTCATTCTTTATGGTGTTCATATGTTTTCTAAAAAGTGCAAATTTCTCAAGAATTATGTTAAGCTTCACAAAATGAAGCAAATTGTAAAATATGCTTTCTCAAATGAATGATCACATCCACAGTGACTTAATTTGTTCTGACAATTTTTGTACCAACACTACAGTCTTCTTCCCACAAGCACAGCTGTGTTCTGTAAGGCACACTTATTTCATGTTCCGAGAAGGCAACTCCACTCAGATGAAGACGCATATCAGACAGAATGGACAGTGCAGAAGATACAATACATTTAAGTAAACTAATGTGGAATGGTGGTTCATGAAACATGAAACAAAGCCAAATCCTGCTTTTGTGAAAGTTTAAGAACATCTTTTTAAGAAGAATAGATTGAATAATGATATGCTGCCTTTTAGATTCAGTGTTGGGAGAGAGAGACAAATATAAAAGCAGAGTAAAAGGGTGTTGGAAAGAGGGACAGATATTTCCCTGTTAAACGCTTGAGCTTATAATATCTTAAAATCATACAAAGAGGAGCAAATGTGAGATTTTGTTAGATTCCGCCCCCCTTAGAAACATCAATACAGTCATAAATATTTTCTCCAATGCAACTTTTGGATTTCATATGCAGCTGCTGAACACTTGATCAATATTTGTCTACTTTTACAAGGTTGTGCACTTTGAAATGGCAGAGAGCATACCTGGTTCTGTTCAACATTTTCTTCCAGTTCCTAGCACTAGGGTGACACCAAAAAGAGGAATCTGAAATATTGATCAAATAAATGACTTGATCATTTCACCTTCTGAAATTATCTCATAAATCAATGTTATTTAACACCTAAATTTTTGCTCTAAAATCTCCTCATACTGTAGTTTTTATTCAGTATAGCTTCCAGAGACAAACATGAATACAACTCATTTATTATGGTGTCTTGTAAGTACTGGAACTCAAAGTTTGGTGCAGCTTTTGGTATCCTGTTCATTCTACCATCTGTTTTACTAATATATATATTTTTTTCCCCAGATTTTACAAGCCCTTCTCTGAAGGCATATTCCTCAGTGTTCTTGATTGTATAACACTTTCAGCATAATGCTATAGAGTATTTGTGGATAGGGATATAAACGTTATTTAATGCCATTTGGAATAAATGAATTCTTAAAATGTTCATAATTCCAAATGGAGAAAAATTAATTTGTCATCAAAATAATAAAGCTCTTAATAAGTAGATGGTCATTTCAATAGAGTATGAAGTTGCAACTCCTTTACCAAGCTTTAGAAAATGTATCACTATAACACACAAACTAATTTGAAAACTAAAAAACTGAGTTCCTCACATTATGGATTAGGAATCAGGTATATCATCCATAGCTTATCTGTAGATACATAACTATCTAGGTAGCAATTTGTTAAGTTTGAGTGGGCCTGGTATAATTAAAATGAAAAAAACTAAAATAAATTTTTGGTATAATAGAATAATTTAAATATTGACTAAACAGTAGGTGATATTTATCTCAGTTTAGTTAGGTATGATATATTTTTGTGGTTATGTAAGAGGATGTTTTTATTTTTAAGAATGATATGACAAAATGTTTATGGTCAAGGTGTCATGCATATAACTTTCAAACATTTTGCTAAAAAATAGTATATAACACTATAAATAAAGAAAATAAGCAAATGTTTAAAAGGTTAACAATTGGTAAATTTAGTTAAGAAATGTAAACAATTGATTAATTGATAAAATCACAGGAAGGCTATTTGGTTATAATATTTCATTTTAGATAAGCTTAAATGTTTTAATATAAAAAGACAGAGAAAATGTGTTTTTAATGTATATATTCCTTTTCTCCATAGAAAACCAAATTCTACTGGAGTCTAAAACCTCTAGAAATCTTTAAAAAAAAAACAGCAAATACTAATATGCTATGTTTTAAAATGCATTCTGACAATCACTAGTGGATAAAGTCATTACCGGTCTGTATTGTCCAAGAATAAAATTATGAAGGTCAACAACAAAAAGAGCAAAAAGATCTGGCATCCTGAAGGCTAAATTCATGAAGAATATATGACTTATAACTTAAGTGTATCCTGAAGAAATTCAGCACCCAAGGGAAAAAGTCTTCTAAATACTTGAGGGGAAACATACATAATGAATATCAAGGAATGAAGATCAGATTGCCTTAGATATCTTCTCTGTGTAATTGGAAATAAGTAAACAATGAAGCAATGTTCTGAGGGGAATTATTTTTAATTAGAATTCTAGTCAAAATGGCATTCATTCCTCTAAGGCTAAACTATAGAAATTTCATGCAGCTACCCAGATGACACTCACAATCATAAAGTTAAATAGAAAGAGCCAGCCCCAAATAAGTATGCATTGAGGAGACATCCAACAACAGGAAGAGTTTTTTCTTTGAATAGCAAGCTATAATCTAAAAAGAAAAAAAAGCAATGATAGGTCAGCATGATTTCTATTGGAGGCCAAAAAGCATTATGTTTTTTTCTGTAAAATAAGAGACAAATGTTTTAATTTTCACCCATAACTTGATTAATTTGGAGATTTTGAGTATGTCGGCTGTCTCTTGCTATTGGCTTCTAGTGGGTAGAGGCCAAGGGTGCTGCTAAACATCTTCCAATACATAAAACATCCCCACAGCAGAGAATTATTTAGCCAAAATTTTAAAAAATACCAAGAAACTTTGCAAACCACTTTTGACATGTTCGATCGGTCACAGCACCTTCTCCATCTGCTGCACAAATCTTCTTTTTGCATTTCAGTTGTGTTTTTAATCTTTCTTGAAATAATAAAGCATAATACACCAAAAATGTTGTGTATTTTCTTCCATCTTCAATATTAAAATGGCTGCAAAAAATTCACCGATTTTGATGTTTTTTTAATGCATGCTGATATGACAGCTGCCACAATACAATCTAACAAAATTGTTTGAAATGAAGTTAAAGACAACTAAGCACTACTAGAGCACTACGGAAAAAATGTAACGGGATTTTTGGCCAACCCACTACTTAACCTGTCTGTGCCTGTAAGTTCATTTCTCTGTTAAATGAATATACAATAGTACATGCCTCATGGAATTGTTGTGAGAATTAAATGAGTGAATAATATTGGCAATAATGTAAGCATTGTAAAAGGTTAAAACAAATAAAAATACAATATTCCCTCACTTATTGCGGGTATTATGTTCCAGACCCCCCTGCAAAGTAGGAACCTTACATTAATTTTACATCCTTAAACCTATGTAACTGTAATACCATACGTATACAGTACCGCAAAATACCATGATATAGTGACAAATCCGTGATAAATAATTAAATATAATATTTTTAAAAATCCTGTGATACAGTGAGGCCATGATAAGTGAACCACGATATAGCGAGGGACTACCGTACACTGATACAGATGGGTTCCAGAACACTCCCTTAGTGGGGGAAGCCTGTAATACAAAAGGCCCACCTTCCAGAAGGTAATTCTGAGTTTTTTGGGGTCCTTTTATTTGCCACACTGCAGAAGTATAGTGGGCATTCTGTTTACAATATATTTTTATATTTGCTATGATTACAAAAGTGAACTATTCCAATTGTTTCTGAAATACCTCCAAGGTAGTTTTCCATTCTAAAAATAAATTGACACTATATAGTCAATTAAACATTGATATTTTTAAATTTCTTTTTATGACATTTCAGTTCTTGAAAGTCTTAGAAAATGTTTCCAAACTTGTGCCAGATTTATCTTTATTGTTGTCATAATTAACATGTATCCTTGCCTTTATTTTTCTACTCAATCACTTTTGCTCATCAACAAAATATTAGTCTTTCTGAAGTGATATTTCTGTAACGTGACTAATATAGCCCGCAGTTACTCTTGTTGTGTAAGAAAGTTCACCATTAAATCTCCATCTTCCGTGTATCTCTTGTGTTTCCTTTCAAATCAACCATTTGTTTCAGTCAAATTATTCCAGATAAACTCTGGATGCTTTCATCATGTTTTCCTTTTTCTTTTCTTCCCTGAGTTTCAGCTAATCTTGCGTGCTTGTCTTCAGGTATAATGTATTTTCCAACACTGTAAAATGAAAAGTATATGTGCTTTGGTGTCAATACCTGGGTCTAGATATGAACCCTGTAAATAGGTAGCTGGTGAGCCACGGCTATTTACTTAAAACGTCTGGGCCTCAGTTAATGGGCTTCTGGTAGAATTAAGTTACATAAGATGTGTAGGGTGTCAGGTACATAGTACATGTCCAGTTCTCTTTTTTTCTCAGTCTACTCAAATCTACACATCCTAGGTCAAATCCCATCTCTTTCCAAGAAACTTTTCTGAGTCGTGGGCTCTTCTCTGTTAAACTGGTATTCATTATGCTAACTCTACATTTGCAACTTAAAGGAATTTCCTTAGGTGGTGTCACGTTTCCTTGTTGCTGTGTGTTTCTGATCATTTTGCCCTCAAGACTGCACATTAATCAGTCAGGTCTGCCAGCCTCTCAGACTGGCTCTGCTGGGGAAACACTGTCACTGTAAGGCAGCCGTGAGGGTGCTGGCTGGGGGGGATGCCCTCTGATTCCTGATTCACTACAGCACCGTGGTGTCTGTGCAGCTCTGTCACCTGTCTGGGGCCACTAAAGGCTGTGGCAATCTTTTGTGGACAACAGTGCTGAAGTCCAGTGTGTGGCAGCGGTGGTTAATGCTATTGGGGTCCTCAAAGTCAAAGGCTGCTGGGGTTTTCTTGGGATTTTTTTGTTTGTTTTTTTGTATTTTGCTTTCAGGAGTAAGTTCTAGCCAAAGTGAATTCTTCTTGGTGCCTGTTCTGGCAGACCTGCACTCAGAGTGGCAGCAGAGTTGGCTTCCCGGGAACGGGTGTGCATGGAACTGTCCCAGTACCTAGGTCCTCGGGAGTCAGTGCATTTACTGCAGCAGTTGCACTTGGGCCATAAGTGTGAGCATGTGCAGGTCTCCTGCAGAGCCTGCGCCAGTGCTTCTGGGGCTATCCATGGTGACCCAGCTGGTGAGGGGTGCAGCAGTAGAGTGGCCCTGGCAGGACAGGGTGTTGACTTATGTTTTTCCAGCTCTCTATCTTATTGACCAGTCAAGTTTCCCTTAGGCCTTTATTGTCATTTCTTGTATTATTTTATGTTACTACTTTCCTTAACTCTTTGTATATACATTGGCATATTTAAAATTCTTCTTTTCTTCTTTCTGTACGTCTGCTTTGGGTGGTATAGGCTGTATTTAATTTGTTATTTTTGTTTGAGTGGTCTAGTTCTTTTGACCGGTGTGTTCATGTTACCTTGAGGTTATCAGCTATTCTGCCTGTCAACCTGGGTCAGAGGAGTTAAAAAGTTGGTCTCAGCATCAATCCTTAGGAGTTCAGGAGAAAATAGAAAATAAAGTCGAGGGAGTTGAGCCCCAAACCTTATAGCACTACTACTGACCACTTTCATTATGTGCTACTCCCTCAGGAAGCTCCTTTGCTAAGGATTTCCCTTTTAAACCCTTAAGTAGAATGAATATGTGGGAGAGCTAAATCCCATCAACTCAAATGATTTAAGAGGGAGAGATATATGTATAAATAGTTGAGGCCAGTGGGTTCATCAAAAGCTGTTTCTGCTGTTTCCATCAACTCCTTACCCTTGCTGGCCCCATGGATACAGGACCTTACTATCTTTCTTCCTTTACCCTCTACTCCTGGGTACTTCTGCTCTGGTCTTATTTACCTATGTTTTGTTCACTCGACACAACATACACATCCTCATATCAAGTTCTCTGTATTCAAATCTTTTCTGCTTAAAAACCCTATTCTCCCAAACCTTTGCATGACTGTGTCCTCAGATCAGGTACCTTCTCAAAAAGATCATAATTACTACACTGGCTGTAGTGGCACTCAGCTCTTCTCTACTTCCAAATTCTGCCACACGTCTGAAATTATCTTTCATTAGTCCTAAGATGGTTTTATTTGCTGTTTTCTGTGCATTTTCTTTTTTGTCTGGGTCCTTTGAATAGAAACAGAGCAGGTCATCACTTGAGGGCAATTCAGTGTGTCTTGCTCATTATTATATTTGCATCAACAACATGTGGTTGGGTATAGTGTGCACTTCAATAAATACTTTTTGATTGACTTATCGACCACTTTAAAGATTCCAACTTGGATAACTGAAGAAATTTTGGTGCTGTCTTCTGTCCTGGATTTTATAGGTTAAGGTTGTATCAAATAGAAAAACAGGATTTTAATAGAGGCCCGTAAAATTGTGCTGTTTGAACATTGGATGTAGAATAATGATTCATTATTAAAGGGAGTATCTAAAAACATGATTTCTATGGTTGAGTGTGTATGGTTATGGTGGTGATAGAAGTGATATCATGGTTTGAATACCATGAAATAGTGCAACAGCTTCTACAATGTATAGAGTTTAGACAAATTTGATCATGTTTTAAATTCCAGAAGAGAATAACTAGCCTATAGTTTCACACCAAATGATAAAGATTATTTTTGTGCAATCACAAGCTAGCTGTCTGCCCAGACAGATTCAGAGACTTGATGATTCTGGGTCTGAGGTGTGCTCTAGGGTTGATGTTAAAGAGGTCTCCAGGGAAATCAAAGAATGACGTGTAGTGTAACGATACTTTTTAAAAAGCAATGACTAACAACAACTATAGTTAGAGTTCATATTCACTGCTTTCAGCTTTATATAGAGGCACTTATCACTAATTCCTAAAACTACTTGCAATTTTTCTACTTGATGTTTTCTCTTGTTTACTTTTATTCTTCAACATTTGTATTATTAATTTGTATGCATTTTAAATGATTGTCAGGGTCATCTTTGGCTTAAATTTTAAACTCTATAGGACAAAGACAATTTCCATGTAATGCTGTCCTGTAGGTACTCATACCCCTCAAGCTATTAGGGATATAATTAGTATCAGTCAATAAAGCTACTTCTTGCTCCAAAACTCTTTACTGTTTGATAGCCTGAGTACAACAGAGAGAAGGCAAATGTAATTTTCATTATTTTAGAGACAGAAGCAAACAGGGAGAAGAGAGATATTTTCTGGGCGTATTTTTTTGGTTTCTGACGTCCCACATCCTTAGAACCCCAGGACCTAGAAAACATACAATTACTTCGCTCACAATCAGAAACAATTCCATTGCAAGTAGAAATGGACAAACTGCTGAGGAGTTATTTTATTCCCATATTAAAGAACTTTCTTAACAGAGGATATTTGAAGCCAATATTAGCTGATGAATAGGAATACTAGACTTTCACAAAAATGGAGCTATTTCCAATATCAGGTACGTTAAAAAATTTTACAACTATAACAAAATAAGCCTTGCTTATTAAAATTGCTAAAGGGTTATGAAATCCCTGTATTCTATATTATTTTCATCTTAAGAACTCTTCAATGTAATCTAGGTGGCAATGATACCTGAAGCCTTGGCATTATTCGTCGTCGTCGTCGGCAGCCGTCCGTCTCGAGAGACGATGGTGTAGCTTCTTAAGAGTCTATCTGCACTGCCGAGAATGGCTGTGCAGTCTGACTCGGGAATGACACGGTATCTGTCTCCTCCCGTGTTGAATCGACATCTTGCGATGACGCTGGAGTGTCCTCTCCAGTGAAGCTGAAGCTACAGAGCCTGGGCAGGGTGATATGGAGGGTCTGCTGTTGCCCATGCAGCAGACCCCCCCTCTCTTCGCAGCTGAAGGATCCAAGGGAAAGACGGAGTCAATACAGCTTGGCTTCAGGTGCGCCGCAGGAGTTGCCGGTGTTGACTACAACGTCAAACCGCCTTAGGGACTCCGGCTCCGGATTTTCTGTCGGGGTTTACTCCCTTAGCCTTTCCCCTGAAGAGGTATGCCGCAAGGCAGCGGAGGTTTTTTGGAGTCAGAGTTTTCCTTCTCTGAGTTTTCCTTGGCATTATTACTGCATTATAAACTGAAGTTAAGAACCAAATAGAGAATAAAAGTATAATATTCACAATGTCTATTATTATATTTAGGTACTTAGAATTTATTTAGATGGGAATCATTTAAGGTATTTTTAAGTAGAATATTTGCTGTTATAACTATTAGTAATAAATAATATAGATGTAAAGCTGGTTAAAGAGTGGTAACTCTTTTGAATATTATTTTTCTTTGCCTGACTAAAATCAATTGCTCTATCAGAAGTGATGTGACTTTTGATAACTTGGAAGCATGTTAATTCCTCCAAAGAAATACCTGAAAAGAGAAAGGATAGCTTCATACATAACCTGTTGAGACCCTAAACCTCTTGAACATTATCCTTTAGACCTAGATGATTATCTTCTCTTTAGCAATGGAACATAAACAAACCTGGTCACTTATTTTTTTAAGTCCTAAACGACATTCTTTCATGACACATTAACTATGATAAGCAGAAGAGGCAGGGTGCTAATTACTACAGTGATGTGATCCATTTGCTAAATGATGAGAACATCAGTAATTTATAAGAATTAGCTGCTAAAACATTTAATGTCATTTAACCCAAGCCTGGCAACTCAGATAATAATCTTTTATGTGTAGTAGTTGACATTAAGACACTTTCTTTTCATTAAAAAATATAAATGCATGCTCCTTCTTGCAGCAGCTTAGATTATAAAGGATGCCATATGTGTAACATGACTTGTCTAATTGTTTGCCATACTAGGCAGGCTCAGCAGAGAGTCCGCAGTTGTTTCATACTTAGTGAAAATCAGTCTGATAAATTTTCAAATGCAAATTGAGTGTCATCTTCTGAAAAGCAAATATACAAAAGAAACTATGATAGCATAAACATCAAAATATGAAATAACTGGTTTTTGACATTGGAATAAAGGAAGATTTACTCATTATGTTAATATTATCAGACTGATCCCAGGATGGGTGTCCCAACATTTTACGTTACCAAACCATTAAATCTACCATTGAAATTTTATCTTGTTTAATTTATTGCTTTATATCAGATGTACATTTACATATTCATAAAAAGTAATTTTAATTATTTCCTCCAAAATCTTATTTATTTTAATTCAAATAATTAAGTGGGCTTTGAAAACATAAACAAGAGCAACTGATAAGGTTTTAAATTGCATTTAATTAAAAAAATAAGAATAGTAATAAATATCTATAACATTATGAATATAAGTAACTGAAATACAATGCTTAAACTGATTGCTGGAGCCATGAGAAATTAAACTGTTTCTTAAAAATTAAGATAATCATTGATTTGGTATATTTAATATTAAAAAATGATTGAACTGAGATTATCATATTTTCTGTTATAATAAAAGAAAGAAAAGATTTCTAATTTTCAAAATCAAAGAAGTCCTATGTAGTATGACAGCAGAGAAAAATGTTTTTGGCAAATGATTCCTTAATGACTCAAACAAAATTTAATGGTCTTTTAAAAATAATCTTAATATATACATGAAGGTGAATAGCTTAAGTCTTAAAATCCTTAAATCAGTGTTTCAGTTTATGTAGATTTAGTTTAAGAAAAGTCATTTAGAGTTCTATATTTTTCACAAGTCCCAGCTGTAATCTTCATTAAAATTTTGATTGAGTCCCAAAGATACAAACCGCCTTTTGACAAACCTTTCTACAGACACGTTTTGCTTTGAGTACAATTAGTTTCTATCTTTTTTTGTACTTTAGCAGTATAACTAAAGGGAACATCTTTAAATTGTTTTTACTATTATATAATTATGATATTTCTCTGGCTTTTTAATGAGAAAAATGTCATTAATAATATCATTTTTCTGCATAAATTTGCCTTTTATCCTACTTAAAATTTTCTCCAAATTTTCATGCTCTCAAAGAAAATTTTAGATGAAAATAATTTAATTTTTATATCCTATTAAACACCACTTCCACTAATAAAAACTATCATCTATCACTAAAACACAGGTCCAAAAAAAAATTAGTGTGATCATACTGTCCCTCCACAAAGAAATTTTACATTTGCCCTATGGGAATCAGACCAAGGAAAACTGAATTCCTAGACCATGCAAAGTAAGGCACAGATAAAGGCATTGGGTTCAAGTTGATTTTATCAGAGGCCAATAAGTAATTATTCAATTATATTAAAAAATATATCAAGACAAGTAATAATGAATCTTATTATTTCCAAATTTGACCCATAGTAAATATGGGGAAGAACTGACTTCAATGAGTGGCATAAACCGCAGGGGTGGCAGTGCCTGTGGTACTCATAGGTCTTGGTCAAGGTTATAATATCACTTTTTATTCTTTCTGTGTGTGCAGTATTAGCATACGAAAGTCTTGACAAATGAAATTTCTTTCAGAAGTACACATAAGCAGTTTTTACTATTTACTCTTGGGAAAAGTACCATGCTCCTCAGTGACTCCCATCAAGGTCTGCTGTAGATTAAATATTTGTGTCTCCAATAAATTCATATGTTGAAATGCTACCCCACAATGCGCTGTTATTTTGAGATAAGAAATTTGGGAGGAGAGCATAATGGTCTTGAGGAGACAGCTGTCATCAATGGGATTAGCCTGCTATAAAAGAGACTTCAGAGGGCTCCCCTCTCCCCCTATCACTGTGTGAGAACTCAAGGGGAAGATGGTCATCCTTGAGCCTGGGAAGCAGCTCCTTACCAGACACTGAACTTTCTGGCATCTTGTTTCTGGACTTCCAAGCTTCCAAACAGTGAGAAGTAAATTTCTGTTGTTTATAAGCCACCCAGTCTGATATTTTTGTCATAGCAGCCAGGAAGGATCAAGACATAAGTTGGTTCCAGGAGTGGGCTACTGCTATAACAAAGACCTGGAAAACATGGAAGAGGCATTGGAAATGGCTAATGGGTAGTGGTTGGAAGAGTTTTGAGGTGCATGCTAGAAAAGGCTTAATTTCTGTGAATGGACTGTGGCAGGTGTCTCTGGGGAGAGTTGAGGAGAAATGAGGAGAGCTGGAGAGAAGGTTCCCATTCTTTGTGAATACCTAAGGAGTCTTAAATGTTGGCAGAAATCTAAACAATAAAGCTCATTCTGATGAGGCCTCAGACAGAAATGAGAAACGTTATTGGAGAGTGGAAGAAAGCAGTCCTTATTATAAAGTGGCAGAGAATTAGGTCAAACTGTGTTCACATCCTAGTGTTTTGTGGAAGGTAGAGGTAGAACTTTGCAAGTATGAAATTGGGTGTTTGACTGAAGGAACATGTAAGGAAAGAGCAACCTAGTTTCTCCTGGTTTCTTATAGTAAAACGCAGGAAGAAATGACTTAAAGATCAAATGGTTGAGAAAAAGAAAGCAGAACGTAAAGATTTAGAAAATTTACACCCTATCCACACTTAAAAAAAGAAAAACTCTGCTGTGGAGAGAACACTAAGGGTATGGCCAAGGAACCCTTTCATGAAGAGAAGAGTTTAGATCAGCTATTTCACCAGAAGCCAGGAGCTATTCTCCAAGACAGCGGAAGAAGGACACTGAAGGCAATTCAGAGAGCAACTCCTGTCTAAGCCCAGACTGTGTGTGTTATTGAGGGTGGAGTGGAGGAGAGGGGGTGGATGGGTGACTGAGGGCAGGGGCAAGGCAATTTCAAAGAAGGGGCCACTGGCATCTGTGCTGCCCAGTGCCACCTCACATTATATGCTCCACTCCCCATACTTGGGGCCATGCTCCTTTCCTGCCCAGATTTTGGGTCCAGTGAGCCGCAAAATGGGCCACAGTGGCTGCCTCTCTAGAGAGTGTGGACAGAAAACTCAGGTGGCATCTGCATGATGCCATCTCCACTGGTGTGCAGAGGGCACACAACATGCAAGCATGGCTAGTGGCACCTAAATTTTGGGGAGCAGTGCTGCATGGCAGAGCTGAGGGCATAGAGCCCCAGCAAAGAGTGCTATTGGGCCCAGACGCAGGGCCACTGTGCGGTCATCCTGCTGAGCTAAGGGTGATGACTGCAGAGCATTGAACCAAAGGCAATTATTCTTGAATCTTACAGTTTAATGTTGTTGGTGCCCATTGGGTTTTAGACTTATCTGGGACCTGTCACTCCTTTATTCTTTCCTACTTCTCCCGTTTGCATTGGGAATAGAAATCCTGTGCTAGTCCTACCATTTTATTTTAGAAGCACATTAATTTTATCGGGTTCACAGTTTCACAGGTGAAGAGGAATTTTTCCTCAGGATAAAAAATACTCTGAGCCTCACATATCTGATTTAGGAAACATTTAGATGAGACTTTGGAGTTTAGACTTTAAAGTTGATGCTGGAACAAGTTAAGAATTTAGGGGCTGTTGGGATAGAATTACAGTATTTTTCAGGTGAGAAGGACATGAATTTTGAAGATCTAGAAGAAGAATGCTATAGACTGGTTGTGTGTCCCCAACCCAATATTCAAATGTTGAAATTCTAATTCCCAATGTTATAACTTTTGGAGGTGGAGACTTTGGGAGAAATCAGATTAGTGCCTTAATAAGAGACTCCAGAGATCCCCTTCACCTTTCCACCATGTGAGGATACAATGGTAAGGTGGATGTCTATGAAACAGAAAGCATGCCTTTATCAGACACTGAATCTTTCCACACCTTGAGCTTGGAATTCCCAGCCTCCAGAACTGAGAAATTTCTCTTGTTTATAAGGAACCCAATCTATGTGATTCTTGATATATCAGTCAGATCAAACTATGACATAGTCCTTGGAGTCCTTTTTATTAGATTCTGCCATTAAGGAAGTAGGCTAAAGGGAGATTGGGAGACAGGAAGAGGTCAACATGATGTTCTTGTTTTCTCATTTCCATCAGCACTGCAGCAGCAGTAGCAGCAAGATCCAAAACTCTGCTGCTGCTCTGTACCAGCTGCATGGAGTGTCCTCTCAGAGTTTTGACCAGAATCCCAGCAAGTCCCCTCCTCTGAGCCCTTCAGTTTTTGTAATATTAACTTTTCCCCTTTGTTTCCACAGAATTGAAGATGACGTACTTTTCCTGTACTCATGAGACCCTGGTTTATCTCAGTTTTTGTTCTTTTAGCTTTCGAACATGTACATAACCAGTTTTCTCAAGTAAATCTTCTCTGTTTGGAATGCCTATTGCCATTTTCTGTTTTTCTGAATAAGCTCTACTGGGAAGCCACTGAAGGGATTTAAGGAAAATACTGGCAACATTTAGATCTGTGTTCTAGAATAATCACATTGGTTGCATTGTAAAGGGGAGCTTGGAGGACAGTGCGGATGTGGCTGTTAATAGTTTGGAGACTTTTAATAAATCAGAACAGAGGTCGGTTAGGAATCAAATAAACAGATATTGGGTATAATTTTGGAAATGTTTGGTAATAAATCAAATATGAAAAATTAACAAAAGGACAGAAAGAATGACAATGACAAGACTAAATGTGATATCATTTAGTAAGGTAAATATCACTGGAATTGATGAGATTTGGAAGCAAGATCATAAACTTATGAAATAATAGAATGTAAATTTCCTATGAATCATTCAAGAGAAAATATCCAGTAAGAAGTTTAATATGAGTCTATACTATTAACAGGAACTTCAGGGCTAGAGACATAGTACACTTATGTACTATGTGATTGATGTGTGTTTATAGGTGTCATGGGTCTTGACAACAGTAAATAGAATAAAGAGAAGTTCTAGGACTACAACTTGAAGAACTGAAACATTTTATAACCCGGTAAACAAGGACAAGACTTCAAAGGAGGAAGAGGAGTAACTACAGTTTTAAAAGAAAAATCAATAAGTTTGTGTCACAAAAAACTAGTGAAAGAAAATGCTTAAGAAGAAGTAATAATCAACATTGTCAATGGCTTATGAGGTAGGATTTAAAAGAAGAAGTTTAGTTTGAGTTACTGTAAGGTAGTAAGTCAGGTAAAGGCAAAGTTAATAATTAGTAAGGAAAGTCTGTTTTCTAAGGACACCATGAGTGAGAGGCTTTTTGAATTTGTTCACTATTTCCATATACCCAATATTTTTCAATGCATGGGGAATTAATTACTTGTAGTATCTTTCTTATCACATCTGATTATCCTTCAATCTTTGGCTTGTCCATGTCATTCTTCTACAGACAACGTTTTAAAGATTGTACTTATTTTTAGAGAAAGAGGAGGAGATGGAGAAAGAAAAGAAAAGAAACATCAATGTGAAAGAAACATGATTGGCTGTCTTTTGGATGCACACTAACTGGGGACTGAATCTGCAATGTAAGCATGTAGCCTGACTGGGAATTGAACTGTGACCCTTCACTTTGTGGGATGATGTCCAACCAACTGACCCTGATCATATAAATTCTGATGATAGCATTGATCATTGTATTTCACAATTCACATTTCATAAAAAAGTCAAAAATAAACACTTTCTTATTCAAGTTACAAGATGTCCAAAATATCAGTTTCTCTTAGGCAATGGTATTTTTTATATTGATAATCTCTGTCCCTTAAAAGGAACAAAGTTGATTATTAGCACAAAATTTTAACAGCCCATCTACTCCAACCCAAAGATCCCTATTTCTCAGCCCTACCTTAAAAAATGGAGCTTAAAACAATTCTCGGTGACCACAGACATTATGAAAATATATCCTACTGAGTATGTTGTCATTGCAGTTTTGTCCACAATTAATTTCCTCCTTATTGAAAATCTGTGATGTAGCGTTATGTGGTTTGATGCCTGACGATAACACAGGAACAACAGTCATTGACTTTTAAAGGCTTTCAATACCTGGAACACTGGCTATTAAAAGTGGAAATTGACTCTTCAGACAAATGAACCAGCAGTTTAGAATTTTTAAAAAATTTTTAATCTACAACACATTATTTAGAGGATTTAAAGAACTTTAAAGTCCCACTTAATAATTTTTGTTTTGTTGCTTGTACTTTTGGTATCATATCCAAAAAATTATTGCCAAGACCAATGTTAAGGAGCTTCTTCCTGATTTTTTCTTCTAGGAATTTTATGGTATCAGGTCTTATGTTTTAGTCTATAATTCACTTCAAGTTAATTTCTGTGAATCCTGCAAGATAAGGGTCCCATTTTATTTTTCTGCATGATGTTACTCAGAGCTGACAGCACCATTTTTTGAAGAGACTGTCCTTCCTACATTGTTTCTGACTCTCTTGGCAAATGTTACTTGACCATGCATGTAGGGATTATTTCTGGGCTCTTCATTCTGTTTCATTTGTTTATTTTTATATCAGTATTTATATTTTCCATTTTGCTTTAATTTCTATAGTTTTGTAATATAGTTTGAAATCAAGGAGTGTGATACCTCTGGGTTTGTTTTTTTCATGATTGTTTTTGGCTATTCAAGGTCTGTTATGGTTTCATACAAATATTAGAATTATTTTTTATATTTTTGTAAAAAATGGCATTGAAATTTAATAGGGATTACATTGAATCTATAGATGGCTTGGGTAGAACGGACTTGTTGATAATGCTAGCTCTTAACCATGATAATATTCATGTTCATGTTAATCTATGAATATAAGATATCTTTCAATTTTTTTTCTTCAATTTTTTTCACCAATTTTGTAGTTTTCATTGAATAGATCTTTCAGCCACTTGGTAAATTTATCATGTGTATTTTACTACTGGTGCTATCATGAATGGGTTGGTTTTATTATTTATTTTTCAGATATTTTGTTGTTAGTGCATAGAATTGCCACTGATTTCTATATGTTGATTTTCTGTTCTGCAACTTCTATGAGAATAGAAATAATTACTGAACAAAAAACAACTTCTCTCTTGGCTCTTAAGTACTTTTATTGTGTCATTTTAAAATCCATTTAAATTCATCTTGATGGATCCATATACTGGTATCATTTACTAAATAATGTGTAATTGACCCAATTACTGAAAATGCAAGTTTTATCATATACAAATCCTTATTTGTATTGAACCCAATGATTGAATTTTTATTCATTTCAATTTATTTTTATTATTTATTATTTATTTTCTATAAGAAGTTAAAACAACACTTTTCTGCAAGTTACTTAAAGTAGCTCAGTTTTGGATTCCTCGTCTTAAAATTGGAATGATAGGAAAGGTAGTATAGGGTTGATTTGAGGACAAATTAGATTACTAAATAAGATAATAAACACATGGTACCTACTAATGATTATCACCATTATTTTGCTACTATATAAGAACATGTATGTGAATGTGTGTGTGAATGCTGACCAAGCTGAACTAAGTATTTGCCTTTGCTAAACTTTAGCCAGACTCCTTCCTGGTTCTAGGCCATGACCTCTTTTCTTTTAGAGAATTTAACTTAGAAAACTTTTTAATTCTTTCTCTGCCCCTTTGAGATGTAAATCTTTTTGAAAAGTTTCCTGCCAGTTTTATAAGCTAAGGTTGTCTTTCTCAAGGACCTTTTGAAGTGTAATTATCAAGGAAGATAGCACCCCCAACGCTCTGTGGTTGGTAGGAGCCTCACTCTTGTTGGCCTCTTGTTCCAAGTTGTAAAACTGCCTCCTGTCAAAAAGGTAAGAGATGGCTTCATCTTCCTCTGGGTTAGGCCATTTAGAAAACACAGATGACCTAGATCATCCTCCACGGGATCCTCAAAACCTCATGCCCTTTCCCTCAGTAGAGTTAAACTCAGACTCAGTCTGGCTTCTCTCACCCACTGTAATAGCCTTCAATGAATCCTTTCTTGTCGGTTTAACTATATCTGGGGATATTTTGCTTTGACAGTGTGAGGAGTTGAACAAGGATTATTTATACACATTTTTCTAAGTCGTATAGTCTGTAAGGAAGCTTAACACCTTAGATAATGCAGGAAAACTATTTGCATATACACAATTTTACAACAGAAATTGAAGAATACTACGGCACCTTTTTTCTATTTTATTTCAGAATATATTCTGAAACTTGCACCTTAGTGTAAGTTTATGGTCTAAGTGTTTCAGTAATTTTTATTCAAGCAAAGGTGGCAATTTATGTAACATTAATTTAAAAGTAAATTGTCTTTGCAGTTTCTTTGATCTAAATGAATTCACAGGTCTTTATCCCACATAAATACATGTTCAAACCTTCTCATTTATACTCTCCTCAGAGAATCTCATTATAAAGGTAAAACTAAGTACCAACTTAAGGAAATGCACAATTTTTGGATATTTCATTTCCATATGATTTCTGTTTTGGATGATAATTGTTTTGATTTAAAGGCTTTCTATCAAACTGCTGGATACTTGTAATTTGATATCTATGGAGAATGTTTTCCAATAGATTTGTTACCAATGGAAGGTCATATGCTACCAGTGGGAGAGTTTACCAGGAGGCTCTTGCAGTATTTAAAGAGTTTCCTGAGACCGCATGGGAGAAAGTAGCTCTGTAGTATAATTTATGGATGAGGTATGATTATGGGGGTTTCCCTTCTGACTTCCCAATGTATCATTTCCATCCATTTTGCCACGGAAAAAAAGTCCAATCTTGTCTTTAGTAGGGCCAGGATGGAAGCCACTGCCCAGAGTTTATGCTCCGAATTAAAGTACAGTTCAGTATAACATCTGGCTAGCTTAACATGTGTTTCTAGCTACAGTCCAATTCAGGCTCCCTCCTGGAACCTCTGTGTGGTGTTTCACGGCCGTGGACCATGTGGCTACCTACTAAGGCCACATGGGCCATGGAGAGAGGATGTGCAAATGCACAGGTCAAGTGCAGGTCACTCGGGCAATAGAGAAAGGGAGAGTTTCTTTGTTCCTCTTGGATAATATTAGCTTGGACTTGGGATGGACCAGGTGCTTTCTCAAAATGACCAATCAACTTCCCAAACTTTCGTGCGCTTTAAACGGATCCACCTCCCAACCAATCTCTTCTTTCCCCTGGCTAGACTGACAGGCCTCGCTGGCTCATCACCTCCCCTGTGCCATTTTGACTTCTATTGTGCATGTACCTGTCTTCCTCCTTCTCCCACCTGGCAATCAGGTACCTGAGGGGGTCAGAAAGAAATGTTAATCCTATTGGCAGAGCACAATGCTGTGGCCCTGGAGTATGAAGTTGTAGTTTTCTGGCTAGAAAGCTGGTTTATGCTTTCCAGTTTATTAAATTCAATGCCCAGTTCCTTTGCTCTCTGTCCTAGCTAAACATTGCTGGTAACAGATTAATCTATAGTCTTTAATTAGCTTAAATACTATTAAAACTTGAAAGAAAATTTCCCTCATATGTCATAAATAATAAGTGATTACCTTATAGATGTTACCCTGTTAAAAAAATTAGTAATTAATTTGATAACTAAAATATAGAAGAGAACATTTTAAGAATCTTCATAGAGAAATTAGGTGAAGGAGATCCCAAACATTTAATCTCAACTCTTTTTTCTTCGAAAAATAAATGGACCTCTAGAGCCAATTTTTTCAAAATATTGAGGAGAGAATATTCACAACTCGTCTCGGTAAAACCTGGGTCCTTTTTTTTTTTCAAACTTTCATTTATCAAGAACCTTTCTTTTGCCCAGCAAACATCCCTTTACTATTTCCCCATACCGTCACATCATTGAAACAAAGAACTAGATGCCTTTTTCCTGACAGTTAACAAAATTACCTTGGAGCTTCCTCTCTTCTTATCTAATTATATTATAGTCTTAATTTAACAGAGAAAGAAAATATGTAAAATGGGAGGGTAGTCATAACCTCTTATTACAAGATTAATGATAATATACACAGAAATATTCTATTCTGGTAGCACCAAAATTGCCTCATCATATTTAAGGTAACATGATAATAGACTCTATTTAAATAAGTTTTCTTGACTATATATAAATTTCAGAGAACATAGAAATTCAAATATTCTATGGAGTAGTTTGATAATAGTATCATTTTAGTTCAGAGGCAGTTCAAAATGGATTATTATTTCTTTTCTATCCTTTCATTATTATCAATAACATTTATTCTAACATTATTCAAAAAATTTTGGTATATATTATGAAACTAAGCTCTTATCCCTTTCTTTTATCAGAAGTTTAATGTTATGGTCATTTTTAAGCATTAAGAGTATCTTATATTTTCTCCAAGAACACTTTGGTTAAATATATTATCAAAAGATGAAGGATACTTGTTTTAAAATGTACTTGATAATAATTAAAAACTACCTATATAATTAACATTTTTATTTATAGAGTAATAAAAATGATAAAGGAAAAAAAATGTAAAAAGGACATTAGATCCAAACAAAGCTAACCATTTCATACTTCCTAACACCCATCAATGTGTATGACATTATTGGAAGAAAATGAATTATGTATTATATAGAACTAAGGGCAAAGTACTATTAAGTAACTACTAGCCTATTACTAATTTCCTGATTTAAATCTTCATAGACAATACAATGTATTTTAAATTAGTGTCCGGGCTTAACATCTTTACAGCTACAAGTTTAATGTTATTATTTGGTAAGAAACAAAATAATAATAAAGTATGAAACATATGGCAAATGAAAAATGGCTATATTTTTGTAAAAAATATTTTAATATTAATGTTTAATCAAAATAACCAGGATATGTAAAGCCTCAGAAGGAATTACAACTCTAAGACATAGAGTCTTTAATTATTTTTATTACTGAGGTTGCAGTGCTCATTTGTTTCCATAAAGTGTCCTAATGCTCAACAGAGACCATGAGATGCTTTAAGAAAAAGCCAGAGGGAATGAATTGACACAGAAAGGTGGGTGGTTGGCTGGAGACAGGGATATCCAAGAGACGGGGAAATAAATGATGAAGGAGAAAGCAGTATAATAGCTGACAAAGGTGAAGCAGAGATCAGATAAATGCTAGCGAGGGATATACGTGAAATCTTGAGATGCTTTTAGTCAGAAAATATTTTTAGACATGATCATGTGTAGCTCTATAAATAATTGAGCAATTCACTAAATGAAATTTTTAAAAATGTTTAGTATCCTATCCTAATCCATGACTCTAAAACTAAGGAATTATGCATGGTTTATTAAAAATAAATGATGATGGAAAGAGACTTGACATGGAAGGAGACTTGACTTGGGGTGGTAAATAAATGATAGAGCATGCAGAAGATGTGTTGTAGAGTGGTACACCTGAGACCTATATCGTTTATTGGCCAATGTTGCCCCAGAAAATTCAATAAAATTTTTTTTAAAATATATCAGTTTCAGGTATACAATGTGATTTGATATTTGTATACATAGCAAAATGGAAACCATATTTGGCATCATACAAAGTTACAAATGTTTTCTCATGATAAGAACTTTTAAGATTTAGTCTCTTAACAACTTTTAAACATGCAATACAATACTCCTAATTACAGTCATCATGATGTACATTACACCCCTGTGACTTGCTTCTTTTATACCTGAGTTCATAGCCCTTGACGCCCTTCACCGATTTTTACCACTCCAACCCTCTTCCCCTCTGGCAACCACCAATCTGTTCTTTGTATCTATCTATTGTTTTGCTTGCTTGTTTTGTGTTTTTAAATTTCTATGTAAAATGACATGATATGGTATTTATCTTTGTCTGTCTGACTTACTTAACTTAGAATAATACTCTCAAGTTCTATCCATGTGGTTGCAGACAGTAAGATTTCGTTCCTTTTTTATGGTTGAGTAACGTTTGTGTGTGTGCGTACTTTTTTTTTTTTTAAATCCATCCCTCCATCAGTGGGCACTTACTGTTAATTCCATATCATGACTATTGTAAATAATGCTGCAGTGAACATAGGGGTTTTCTTCAGCTAAATATCCAGAAGTCAGATTGCTGAATTGTATGGTAATTCTATTTTTAATTTTTGAGAAACATCCATACTGTTTTGCATAGGGGCTGTACTATCCTACCAACAGTGCCCCAAAATTCCTCTCCAATATTTATCTCTTGCCTTTTTGATAAAAGCCATTTAAAAAGATGTGAAGTGATATCCCATTGTGATTTGATTTTGCATTTTCTGACCAGTGACATTGAACATCTTTTTATGTGCATTTTGGTCATCCGTATGTCTTCTTTGGAAAAATGTCTATTCAAATCTTCTGCCCATTTTTAAAACCCATCATAATTATTTTGCTGTTGAGTTGTATGAGTGCTTTATATATTTTTTTATATCAATCCTTGGTTGGATATGGACATGCAAATATTTTCTTCCATTCACAGGTTGTGTTTTATTTTTGTTGATGGTTTCCTTTGCTGATCAGGAGCTTTTTCATTTGATATAATCCCCCCTTTTTATTTTTAATTATATTGTCTTTTCTTTTGGAGTCATATTAAAAAAATGATTGCCAGGGCTGATGTCATGGATTTATTCCATATAAGGTCTAGGAGTTTTATGGTTTCATATCTTGCATTCAAGTTTTCATTCCATTTTGAGTTAATATTTGTGTATGGTTTAAGATAGTCCAGCCATTCTTTTTGCATGTGGCTGTTCAGTTTTCCCAACACCATTTATTGAAGAGACTGTCCTTTCCCCATTATATGGTGTTGACCAAAATGTCCATCTAGTTTTTTTCTGTATGATGGCTCTAGTGCGCTTAGTTGTCTTTAACTTCATTCAAAATACTTACGTTAGTGCTCGCTTCGGCAGCACATATACTAAAATTGGAATGATACAGAGAAGATTAGCATGGCCCCTGCGCAAGGATGACACGCAAATTCGTGAAGCGTTCCATATTTTTAAGAACTCAAGACAAAGCAGATAGAGTGACTCTCAACCAAGTAGCCAGAAGGAAGATCCTATCAAAGAACATCTGAAACATAACCGAACAGCATAAACAAACGACATAAAGGGTAACTCAAGACCATCAGGCTCAGGATATCAAAGAGACTGCACCACTGAAACTCCCAGACCTTCGATAAAGAATATTACACCACAAAGGAGGGAAGTCAAAGCAGACTACCCCCCCCAAAACAAACAAACAAACAAATAAATAAATAAATAAAAACAAAAAGAATCCAACATGGTAAGACGCAAAAATAACCCCTCAATGAAAAGAAAAGAGGAATCCTCAGAAAGAGAGATAGACGAAATAGACATAGCCCAAATGTCAGACATGGAATTCAAAACAATGGTGGTAAAGAAGCTCAATATACTCGACATCCTTAAAATCAACTATGACAACCTTCAAGGAAGTTACCAGCAGCTCCAAGAAAATTACAGGGAAATGGCAGAGAACTACACCAGCATAAAAAAAGACACAAAATACTTACGTTAGATTGTATTGTGACAGCTGTCATATCAGCATGCATTTAAAAAAAACATTAAAATTGGTGTATTTTTGTGTAGCATTTTAATATGGAAGATGAAAGAAAATACACATTTTCAGTGTATTATGCTTTATTATTTCAAGAAATGTAAAAACACAACTGAAATGCAAGAAAAGACTTATTCAGTGTATGTAGAAGGTGCTGTAACTGACTGAATATGTCAAAAGTGGTTTCGTGAAGGTTCTTGGTACTATTGACATTTTGGCCAAATAATTCTTTGCTGTGGAGCAGTCTTATGCACTGGAAGGTGTTTAGCAGCACCCCTGGCCTCTACCTGTTAGAAGCCAATAGTGGAAGATAGCCAACATACTCAAAATATACAAATCAATAAAGTTATTGATGAAAATAAAAAATGTGTCTTTTATTTTACAGAAACAACTAAATGGACTTTTTGGTCAACCCAATATTCTTGTTTCCTTATTTGTAAACAGTTGACCATTTAGCCATGGGTTTATTTCTGAGCTCTATATTCTGTTTCATTTATTCATGTGGTTGCTTTTATGTCAATATCATACTAACATTTTCTTGATATCCAAGTGTGGATGGAAAATATTAAGAGGATGCCAGCATAGCATTACCCCTGTAGCAATGTAAACTATATATTTTTAATTCTTTGAAAAAATATCTATTAATTTCATTGCTATGCATAAATGTTTTGTAAAAAGATTTACTTATTCATTCTTAGGGAGAGAAGAAGGGAGGAAGAAGGAAAAGGAGAGAAAGGAACAGCGATATGGTTGCCTCTCACACCCCCAACCATGGACGAGCCAGGAACCCAGGCGTGTGCTCTGACCAGAACCCAACTGATGACCTCTTGGTCCACAGGCCAGTGTTCAATCCACTGAGCCACACCAGCCAGGGCCATAAATGATTTATTGGTTCACTTTTTAATATTATTTTTGCAATTTCAGTGGATTTACCAAGAAGTCACAGGAAATCTGTGGTCTGGTTTCAGATCATTTGACAAAGTTCTTTGTAATGCTTCCTCATTGAGAATGAAAGTGCCAGACCCTTGAAGAGATAATTCCCTAGTCAACACACCCCTCCTCACCCCACCTTATTTTTCTTCACATCACTTATTGCTATCTGTTATTACTAAATAAATATGTATGTATCTAGTTTATTTTACTAACGTTAGAATGTAAACTCTATGAAGCCAGAGATTTTTTTAATTTTTTGTGCTATATCCTGAATAGTTAACTAGCATATAGTAGGCACTCTACCCACAGTTTTTTAATAAATTAAGAAATGAATAATAAACAAGAGGATAAACTTAGTTATGGGGAAATTGGTATGACATATTTTATTAATAAAGCAAACTTGGTAAAGTTTTCACCAAACTAGGAGGGATTTGAAAGAAATACGATCTTAAAAGATCCCACCACACCAAGAAGTAACCAAATGCTCAGTTTCCCTGCATACATTTATGGAGACCATGTGAAGTAATAGGTCTTAAAAGAGTAAGGGAAGGAAAAGAATTGATCTCAAAGCTCCCTGTCATAACCTGTCTTCCATTGGCCAGTGTCCCTATTGGGCATTAATGCACCTATGGTTTTGTATTGTGCATCCAAACCCCTACAGGCTATCTCTGGAGGAGCCAGGTCCTCAGTAACTTCACTGCAGCTGGGGCACTGCTATAATTAACTTGCTTTGTCAGTAAGTGGTGCAAATATGGGACTTCTCAATCTGTCGCAGGAATAGTCCCCAGCATCAGTGACCTGGGTGCTTGGTCACTTTGAGCTTGTTTAGGAACCATAACACAACATATTTAGGTTCTTATTAGGTTCTGTTTGAAATACTATAACTTTTTCTCAGGTAGCATCTCCTCATGCTCAATTACAAACTAGAATAACAACTAAAGATAACTTAAAAATGTGAGCTAGTGATCTGACCTCATCCAAATGATAAACAGATTATTATTTTAATTCTCGTAACTATGGTATATAATTTAAGGGTTCTTGACAGGTTAAATATATTCACTAGTCTAAATCTCTAAGATAATTTGACTCTGACAAGTATTTCAGTTATGTTAGTTGACCAATTTCATAACCTTAGTCATTAAAGCTCCTCTTATGGACTCACTTTAAGGAATTACTTTTGCCCACTGAGGGAATATTCTCTTTCTAACCTAACATTAGCTCTTGATAAAAAGTGGCAAAATGAAGTGAATTGATAAATATTTTGGAAAGCTTTAGGCAAGTGTAATTACAACTATTTGTTTGAAAGAGAGGGGCTGTTAATTGCCTCTAATTACTGACGTGAGTTAAGTGGTGAGCATTTAGAAGGCAGCCACCATGCACCCAAACCAACATACTTACTAACACTTGTTCAGTTGTTAATTCCAATAATACATAAGACCCCTTTAAACAGAGAACATGTCTATTTTATTTGCCTGTTACATGGTAGGTACCTAAAACTATTTCTTGTGGTTAGAATAACTAGGTACCAAAAGGTGGCTCAGATAAATACCTCTCTCTTGCTCATTGTACCAATCTAAATAATTTTGTCTGTCCTCAGTTTTGTATTCTGATCCCTTGGGCAAATGCATATTCTCTTATATATGTGTGTCTTTTCTCTCTTGTCCTCACTCTCTCTATATATACATATACATACACACACACACACACACCCCCGTACATATATATTCTCTACAATATATATTAATATATGTCACATGTATGCATATACATATATATTCCTTGGGTTCCACAAATTAGAATACATAATTTCAATTTAATACCTGCATTGTTGAGTCATTCATATTAAGATTCCTCCTACCATCACCCAAAAAGTCTTCTTTGAATTAACACATTTCAGTCTTGGATAATAATTTTTCAGTAGGAACAGATTACATTGTTTAAAGACAAACTAGTGCCTAGATGAAAAATTGTTAGTGGCACAAGAGGAGTTACATTAAAACTAAAACTTGACTGTAATAATTACCTATATCTATAAACAATTAAGATTAAGCAGGGCCTTTAATTTCTCCATTACTGATTATACATAGGTACAGACTAGGAAGAGGTCCCTGGAAATGCTTGGGCTCTGGACTCTGATGGACCTGGATTTGACATGTCCACCATTTTCTTGTGGTGAAACTTGAACAGATATTGGATCCTTTGTTTCCTTATTCAAGAAACAGAGGTATTTATTGTACGATATTTTCAGGGACATTGTTGGATCAGATAGAAGAAATCACATCTACATAGAACAAATGCAGAGTACACATTTATTATCTTTTGACATCTTCAAAATGGAAGAAATACAGAACCATTAAACTATATGCGATCTGTATTGGAATTTAATCACTTCTCTTGCCATTTGTTCTTTGTGAAATTCTAAGCCATTCTCTTTTCTCAACTTTACCTTCGCTCTTTTGCAGGTGAAAAATAGAGTAATTTTAAATCTCCATGCATGGAAAAGTTAGTCTATATACACAAATATATTAAATGAGACCGTTATGGTTGTCAGCGATCCCAGAGGGGCAGAAAGGTAAAATGAATGCTATGTCACCTAAGTAGTACCAGATAAACTATTTTGAAACTCATGTGTGAACCTCAGTTTATTACCAACTCAGCAAATACATGAGATTTGTTTGAAAGTTGTAGCAGTTGTAGAGCATAGATTTATACCAGGGGAATTGCCTGTTTATGATGCCTTTGGAGATAAACCTACATCACTTTAAGCTGTAGGAAGGGAAGTCTAAAATAAACATTTGTAGACTTTGGCTCTGTGCTTTGGAGATGAAATGGTTCAGGGAATGGCATCTGACTCAGTGAAATGGCTAGTTCAGTGTCTGCTTGGGGACTGAAGATCAACAAAGGATGCTTAAGGATTTGGGAAGCCCAACACAGACCCTGCAAAATACAGCTATGAGCTATTTTGAAAAGGACCCAAATAAGAGGGCCTGCTTCCAGAGGCGAGGTCATATCAGCAGAACAATGTTGATATGTATAATCAGATGCAGAAACCAATGTAGGGGTTGTAGGCTTCAGTTATCATTATCGGCATGTTCTGCAGCAGCCAGCAGTGGTCAGTCCCTGGGTACCACTGTCAGGACATTTAGAGGAGAAAGGGACCATGTGCCTTTATACCTACAGGCTCCCCAGGGTGAAATAAGACCAAACTAGGGAAGCAGGTTGTACTAAACTGAGAGTGGGAGTTTTTCTTTCACACAAGAATTGAATGTTCAAATGTCTAAAAATGCATATATTTCCTTATAGTGAGTGAAAATGTTGATGAGGAAGTAGTCCACAGGTCTGGGTAAAGATATTTCTCCTTTTGTACCCTAATTCAAGGTGGGGGGGGGAGTAGCAAAAACACCCAGAATTTATTTATTAAAAAATTGTGTATTTATTCTCACATGTTGAAACTTCAGTCACCTTCTAAATACTCTCCATTTGATGCAATACACCCATTGAGATGTTTATTCCACTGCTCAAAACAGTTCTTGAACTCATCGATGTTGGGGCTTTTTACGGCTTCTGCCGTTTTTTTGTTTCACCTCTTCCACATCAGCAAAATAGTTCCCTTTGTGGACTTTTTTCACCCAGGGAAACAAAAAATTGCTAGGGGAGAGATTGTGTGAATAGGGAAGGTGGGGCACGGGTTCATGTCATTTTTGGTCAAATACTGCTGAACACTTAGCCTGTGTGGGCAGGTGCACTTGTAAATCACCCATCACAATATGGGCAAACATGTTGAAAGAGTCTTCAGGAAAAACAAAAAATTCACTGACACCTCTCACAGCAACGCCAGCTGGTACACTGATGAAGACGGGTTCCCAGAACACCTAGCAGGAAAGCCTGTACTACAAGAAGCCCACCCTCCAGAAGGTAATTCCATTTTGGGGGGATCGCCTTGTATGTAAAATGTATTTAATAAATATTTCCATAAATAGGTGCCTTGTAACATTGAGTTGAGTGAGTAGGTTCAGTTGAGCTCTCTTTCTTTTGGAAACTGACTAAATCATTCTTCAGGTGAGGTAGGAATACATGAGTATGAGGTTGTGAAGGTATCAGAACATAAGTCATCATGTTTTGCGGACACATATGGTAGACACGATATGCTTCACATACTGGTTTTTCAGCTATGTGATCTGATTTTATGACTCTCTCTTAAAACTCTAAACTAAAACTTAATCTAATGTGGTAATAAACCTTGAGGCCTCAACTGTGGAATTAAAAAATAATAATGTAAATTGGAGGCATGAAATAGAAAAGGGAGTCATTATAAATAATGAGAGATGTCAATTGTAAAATTTTACTTTTCAGAATTTGAGAATGAGAATATAATTATTCCATTTTTAAATAATTGACTATTGCAGAAAATTAATAAAATTTTGCATTTTGTTTGACTTAAAGAAATTTAGCAAGGTATTGTAGTATTCTCTATCCAGAGAAGATAGCCTTTAAGTGTTTAAATTTTATGAAAATGTGCATTGCTATATATGTGTCTATATGAGTAATTGAGCAACTATTTATCCACAGGGTAATCCCAGGAAACCTATTTAATCACTTTTCTTATTTTGGCACTTATGCAAACAATGTTGTTCTAACCTATGCTTTTAATTTCCATTTATTTAATTCACATCTATCAAACTGTCTAATTTAAATTCATAGTTTTTCATTAAAAAGGTATAGCTGATGATATAGAAAAGATACTCTTGGGAACTTTACTCCCCCTCCCTCCATACTTGTTACATATGAATTTAATCCCTTACTAAGTATTGGGTAGAAGTTTATTCTTAGCAATATATGCGGTTGGTAAAAGTAGGTTAACAGTTATAATACAAATAAGTAATAAAATAATATAATTAGTAACAAATAATAAATAATATACAAGAATAAACACTGTTTTGTGTGCTTACAACTATAAACTGACTTTTTGTGCACCTCTGTATTTCTAGAAGTGCAAAATACATTTCATGTAAAAATAACACCATGTCTTAAAATTGATTTCTCTCCTAAATTAGCAGTGTGATTACTCTTAGAACAAGTCAAACATTAAAAACAATGTACATAAATATTCTGAAAAAGAGGCCAACTGTAGGATTAAAGACCTTTTTTGCATGCTTCTTACATATACATTGAACTTCAAAAACTGGACCCTGGCCAGGTAGTTCAGTTGGTTAGAGTATCATCCCAATACACCAAGGGTATGGGTTCAATCCCTGGTCAGGGCACATAAAAGAATCAACCAATAAATGCATAAATAAGTGAAACAACAAACAGATGTCTCTCTCTCTCTTTCAAATCAATTAAAAATGTTTAAAAAATTAAAACTTGTATGCACTTCAGATCTACTAATTTTTCATCTTTATCCACAAGTTGTTTTGAACCACTTATTTTTTATTTTATATATATAAAATATATATATATATATATTCCCACATGTTGATTTTATAGTTATTCATAAATATTCAGTTTTTTACAGATATATGAAAGCTTGTTTTTCATTTTTATGTTAGCAAAGATAATGACATTGACTTAGGTAATATGTAGTATTATTTAAAATCTAGGTACAATTAGAGAGTAAGATAAAGTCAAAATTACTTTTTGGTTGAGATTTTGAGAAGGAATATTTCCTAAACTTTTTTTTGGAATACCTACTAGACAAAAAAGGAAAGCGCCTTAAGCACTTCAACCCTTTATTACTGAATTGGAATTCTACACTTCCCCCAAACTGAAATACAGTCCCAAGTCTGCAATCAGCTTCTGCTCCTGCTTTCTCAGTAGTAATCGCAATCCCTTGGGAGCATTTTCCTCTCACTGAGCTACATCTCAATCAGCAGACAGTTCACTGAAGACACTCAGTTTGAATTCTTGCTTCTACTAGTCATGCTCAATTGAACAAAGAGGCCTGTGATCATTAAAGGCCTCTGCCTTCTCCTGACAGGTTCGTGGAAGCGATCCAGAGCTCCTCAGTATTTGAATTTCATATTCCCCTAAAATTGGAGAGGCACACTGTGCAGTTGTGTGACCTTTTCCTGTCATTTTTTATTCTCCTCTGCTGTTTGAAAGGCATAGGCACATAAGAGAAATTTCACTAAGGACAACCATATAATAAAATGTGATAAGAAAGGTCACAATAGACACTAGATATTAATTTAGTTCAGGTGGGCAGCTTTATGCTGTATGTTATTAAGTATTTGGGAATTCAGGTGAATACCGCTTTCGTTTGTAGTTATGTAACTGGAATTGACACTTGAATATTAAAACTGTTTATTCTAAGGAAAATATTAGCTCCAGTTTTTGGTTGATTTGTTGGCTTGTGTTTTGAGGACCCAGGGAATCAGTGTAATCTATAAGTTATTTAATTATTCTTAATTGATTTCAAACTGTGACTGAGCCTATTTACTTCAAATTATGTTTCTTCTTTGTCCTCTTATGGATCACGCCTTGCCTATTTTTTAAACTAAGTTAGATTTTACCATTCTTAAATTATGATCTGATGACACTACTAGTTGCTAGTGGTACTCCTCTAATTAATTCTTGTGTAAGCAAGGCAAACTACAGAGCTAGCAGAAGGCAAGAGGATGACAGGGCGCCCAAAACTGCGGTTCAAAGACATCTGCAAAAAGGACATGACACAATGCTCCATCAATCTCAACACATGGGAAGTTCAAGCAGACGACCGCCTAGCCTGGAGGCTCGGGGTCAGGCAAGGTACGTCACGCGCGGAGGCTGCGCGCAAGGAGGAGGCGGTCCAGAAAAGATCGAGGCGGAAGCAGCGTCAGCAGCAGCAACAACGGCCATCTGCCTTCACCTGTACCAAGTGCGGCAGGGATTGTCACTCCCGAGTCGGACTGCACAGCCATTCTCGGCGGTGCAGATAGACTCTCAAGAAGCTACGCCATCGTCTCTTGAGACGGACGGCTGCCGACGCCGACGACGACGACGACGACGAAGCAAGGCAACAACTTACTGAATATAGGAAAGACCCTTTTTATACAGATTTGTATCTTCAAATGCTGCTTAGCTCATACACTTGTAGTAGTTGCTTTGACACAACCAAGGAATAAAGCTGAGGAAAAGATGAAGATGGTGTGTGCATCCCTGGACAGAGAGTAAAGAGAAATTAGAAGGCTAAAGACCTTAGCCTTTCCTAACTAAGCTTAGAATATCCAATTTTTATGATCATTTCCCTGCGTAGATGCATGAAAGTGGGTATATGCATTTGCATATAATTCCACTGAGCTTGTAGAAAAAAAGGAAAGTATAGAAAGAAAGAAGAGGCATTGCCTGTTACCCCCAATACCTGCTCCCCAAGACAGAATATTCACTACAGGAAAAGTCAGTCCAGAAGTTAGAATTTTGTGTGAGCTATTCCAGAGAACCACTTTTGATCCCAGTTTCCCCTCTGTAAGATGGGACTAATAATATCTGCTATTGAGAAAGATTGTGTGATCTTACAATTGGCTTATACCTTTTCAACTTAATGTTATTTAAATGGTTAGATTCAGTGCAAGAAACTAAAGAAGTAAAATACATCCTCCTCGAGCTTTTCCCTCAAATCATTAATGAGATTATTCATATATATCTCCTGATACAATGAGAGCCAACTACAAGTGAACTGCAATCGTTTCTGAAACTCATGGTGCTTTTAGATTTGTTTTTTGGTTTACTATAGAAGGATGTGTAAGAATGCCAAGATGATAAAGGGTGAACTCTTGGATATCATTTGATACTCAATACCATTTCTGCTCTTCTGAGTTATCCCTTGTACTATAGAAATGTGAGCTCTGGAAACTACAGAATCAAAACTCCCTTGACATCATGCTTCAGTTACATTCTGCCTGTAGAGGCAATTGAGCAAAACCGTGGGGACATAAATGAAAGGCAATGCTATTATGCTGCTGTCAGCAGGTCTATGGGCTTTGAGAGCAGTAGGTGTAAACTTTCATCTGTGTCCTGCAGGCATCCTCCTGAGAATTGTCCACTTTGGAGTTGCAGGTGGCTAATTTCATTGGCAAAAGCTACCTTGTCATCAGTACAATTTGGAATTTCCTGAAAATTTCTTAAATGTTGTTCTTTTCCTCTATCAGAGGCTTTGGATGCCCGTCTCGTTCCCAGTATTAAATATCTTTCCACTCAGAAAGCCTAGAGTGGCTTTTGTTTTCATGATTGAATCCTAGTAATAAAATGCTAAGTAAAGTTGGTTCAGTAAAAGAATACCTAACCAAGTGAACAGAACACTTACCTACATAATAATTTCCTAACAAAATAATTACACGATTATTTTATAAAGGATGCCATCAGGATTCTGCTACACAATAGCACAGCTTCTGCCAATCTCACTTTCCCTTGGCATAAAGTTATGATAACGTCACAACCAAGTGCACAGGTGTTTATTTTCCTGGTGCTCAGAATACTGCAGCGACACTGAGGCTATGCTCCGGGACAAACAGGTGCTCCTCTGTTTAAGCTGAGATGTTTTGAAAACAAAATGAATAATGATACTTGTCTAAATTGCAAAAAGAAAATACACAGACTTTTTTCTTTGACATATTCCCATATAAATAATCTAAATTCTGTGGTATTTTTTACACTCATAGAATAAAAAAAGATACTAATGATATGAATAGAATACTTGAATGGTCAATAATTGTTAGTTTCAGTTTTTGTTTATATTCAATGACATGAATAGACAAAACTGAGTGGAAACAATTTCAATTGTTTCTAGGCAATTTAAAATGACTAAAACAGATCTCTTTCAAAGACTACTAGTTTAAAAGTAGGTGAATCTTGGGTTAATAAACTACAACAATTTATACAATGGAATATTATCCTTTCAATAATAAATAGCTTTAAAAAAATTGAATACACCTTATCAAAACCATTCATTCTCAAAGCAAGTAAAAGGGCCTGAGATTTTATCATACTTAGAAGTCAACACATTATCCTGCTTTAGTTTCATGGATGCTGGTTGAAAATATAAGACTCTTGGGTCAGAGATGAGAGATAACATGTTACAGCAATAGCAGAAACCAGAGTAATCGCATTGTTTTTCTCTGAACACTAATTCCCACATTAAGAAGGCCAGATAAAAGCTGCAGGCACAAAGGATTTGTTATAGAAGAGGAAGATCAAATTTATGAAACTCAAATTTTAAATATTGGCCATAAGTATGTCTGATCTTTGCTCTGGAGAGAGACACACTATCTTCCAAAGGTGTTTACTGTATAAAAATAGCTGCAAAGATAGTGAGCAGCAAATTATGATTAGTACCTTACACATAAGATGTGCAAAAATGTGATGGATTCATAAAAATTGCCTCTGGTCCATCTTAAAATAAAAATACTGATACAAAAATGGCAATACTGATACAAAAAAACAAGTAGTTTTTTAAGGCCTACTTTAGGTATTGCACTATGCTTTATTCATGAAAACTTAATGGGTAAATGTAAAATGAATTCTATTTTGCACAGTTGTAAAAAAAATGCCATAAACGAGTTGTATTTCCACTATGATATCTTGCTACTGGAGATCCAGAATAAATGAAACCAGAAATTTGTCATGTGGTATGGAGGAAAAACTTCAGATGGGGACTTCGTGATAAGCAGCCTCTAAGTTGGCTCCAGTGATATCCACCCCCTGGATTCATGCCTTGTAAAGCTGTCTTCCTTTGAGGATTGACTGGATCTAGTGGTCCATTTCTGACGAACTGATTGTGGCATCAGTAATGAGATAACACTCCTGAGATTAAATTACAAAAAGCCTTAAGTGTCCATCCTCGAATTCTCTCTCTCCCTCCCTCAGTCACCTGTGCTGAGGGAAGCCAGCTGCCGTGTTGAAAGCTCCTCCCAGGAAAGAGGGTTGCTAGCCAACCACTATTAAGGAATCGGGTTTCTCCGATCCACAGCCCACAATGAACTAAATCTTGCCAACAACCAGGTGAATGAACTTGAAAACAAATATATCCTCAATAAAGTCTTCAGATGAGCCCCACTCAATCAATGATTAATCAGTCAATATTTTCATTTCAGACATTGAGATACCTTGACACAGAGTTACCAGCTAAACCATATCTGGATTCCTGACCCTCAGAAACTAGGTAATAATTGGTTTTATTTAATCAGCCCATATGGAAAGTAGTATGTTATGCAGCAATAGATAACCAATATTGATATTAGTACAGCAGGTTGAGCGTTGCCTCAACAACTATCTAAAATATGGTAGTGGCTTTGGAACTGAACAGTGGGTAGAGATTGAAAGGATTTTGAGTGGGTTTTATAAAAGCCTAAATTGCCTACAACAGACTTTTCACAGAACCCTGTAAATTGAAGATAGTGCCACTGAGGCCACAGAGGGAGGTGAAAAAAATGTGTTATTAACACTGCAGGAAGGCAAATCTGATGCAAAGCCAAAGCAAATTAGCAGCACTATTTCCTGTACTAAGGCATGAAGTAGAAAATGTGCCCACTTATCTGATTAATCCAGCTATGGAGATTTCTGACCGAAGTGTTGAATATGGCACCTGATTTCTTTGTGCTACTTACCACAAAATATTAAAATAGGGAAATTGAGGAAAAGAGTATTAAACATAAAGGAGCTAAGGCTTGGTGGTTTTGAAAATGCTTCACTTTTTCAAGTGACAAATGATGCAAAAATTTCAAATTTGGCTCTGAATAAATATTGAATCCAGGACATTTCCAGGAAGCATAGTCTAGAGCAGCAATTTTCAACTGGTGTGCTTCAAAAATTTTTAAAACATGAAATACCTATTAGGGCCACTAACATATTTTCCATTAGATTGCCAAACAAACAAACAAACAAACAAACAACAGCCAACACACAATAGGTGTCTGATGTGAATGAATCAAAATTATACCTATTTTTTGTCAGATCAGCAAAAAATATAATTTTCAGTGTGCTGCAGAGTTTTAGCCATTAGTTTGTGTGTGCCATGAGATGAAAAAGGTTGAAAAACACTGGTTTGGAGATAAAAGCTCTGGCTGAAAAAGCTTTTGTTGACACCAGAAAGACCAAAGTTGGAGTAAAACCAAAGGTTCTTCAAGGAGATGAAGGGTACGCTTTACGGGGATTCTCTTGATTGAAAAACTGGGCACCTAGGAAGCTTGAGGGTGTTCTACCACTGTGGTCGCAACAGGAGCCCAAGGTAGAGAAGAGATTCTCTCAAAGGGAGCTGGGGCTGTGCCTTTTGAAATTTAAATGAATAATCCTCAGGATACAGTCATAGAGGGCCACAGTGATTTTGGGAGAATTATATTCACATAAAGAATAACACCGTTAACTGAAAGGAATAGAGGCAGCACAGAATAAAAAGAGGTCATTGGACCCATGAAATTCTATGGAAAGAAAACAGGCTGGTAAAACTACTTATTTCAAAACCCATGGCTCATTTTTGCTTTGTTTTGTTTGGCTGGGGTGGCAAAAGGATGATCCAGAGCACACACACCTGTGCCTGGGGCCAGGAAGAACTATGTATTTCTAGCCTTGAAATCTAATCAAGCAATTTGCCCACCCAGCTGGAATCCAGAATTACTAAAACTGGTGACTCACCCCACCCCCAGTCTCTTGAACAGTAATCTCCACAAGTGTCCTATGCCTGTTCCAACATTATATTGATATGTGGAGGCAAATAACACTATTTTCACAGAACTGCCCTCTAGAACTGCCCTCATCCCCACCAGGACCTAATTTAGATCATGGGTATTAGGAGCTAATACTGTAAAGCAATGAGACTTTTCAGGTCCTGGAGAGGTGAAAGATATGTTGCCTTTGGGAAGGATACAAATTATTCAGATCAGAGGATAAGCAAGGACACAGAAATAAATAACTAATATAGGCCTAAATGACCAAAGTTAGAATGTAGGTTTTGACATTAACTCACTATAAAACTTCAAAGAAAATATTTAACCTATCCAAGAATAATTGTCTTTAGCTTATTTATTATACGTGGTGCTCAGTAATGCAGTAGTGATATTCTAGCAACAATCTTTGGAAATAGATTTTAATTTGTGAGTCCAGATTTCTTCTTTCACTTCCTAATTCCTTAGTTTATTTTTATCATAGGAAACCTACTATTTGTGGACAAATTTCAGAGCAAGCTCTTTATCAGTTTTGAGGAAACCATAAACACAAATAGTTCATTAACATATTTCTCTTAAAGAAAATCTAATCTCAGTAAGTTATGCTATAGTAAACATTACAATAAACTTCATTTAAAAAGATAAGAATACCTTGCTTTCCAGTTCAAATTTTCAAATATATTTTCTCATACTAGCTAGTAACTGATTACCAAATGTTTTTTTAAGTAACTATAAATCCATACTTATTAAATATGAGTTTGTTTGTTAAATAATTGGCTCTTACATACTTACAATGTTTGTTACTCAGAATATGTTTCTAAGTGAGAGATCAAATGTAAGTCAGAAACAAATCCAAAGATTTTGTGAGAACAGTTTATTCAATGCTTTTCTGAAAAGGCTATTTATTTGCTGAGTTATCAATAAGTTTGATCATTATTCTACCAAACTTTTAAATAATTATATTATTAATATAATATATAATATATAGCATATAACATGTAACAAACATATGTAGTAGTTATATATTTAACCAAAACCAAAACTTTATTTTGATGACAAATTACTTTTCATTACCTAGTCCTTTTCTAACATTCCTAAACATTTTTCCCCAAATATTTCTTTCCTGTTCTAACATAACGCTACTTACTGAATCCACTCTCAATAAATACTTCTCTGTTGGGAAATTTCATTTCTCTTTCCTTCTATAAACTAATCTCAGAACATAAACATAATTCAGAAGAAAGAAAAACAAAGTGAACTATGTTAAACAGTTGTCACAAGTGTGCATTTCCTGTGTCCTTGTAAAGTGCTTTAAACCATCACAAGTTGCCATGTGCCACGCAGCCCTACTTTGCCCTCCTTGTTCCTTGGAGTGATATATTCATGTTTGTTCATTATATGCCTCTGGATCTCAGTTTTCCCTTTTCCTTCTTACTGTGATTGTAGGTTGGCTAGAATATGAGAGTATGAAGCTCCAAGTTCTGACTTGTGGGTTCTTAAAGCCCTACATCCTACTCAAGTAGATGCAGGCCCTTTCAGAAACTGGATCCTTTTAAATGTTGTATGAACTGCTGTGGTGACTCACACATTTCTTTTGTTGTTCCTTGAGTAATCTCATTTCAAAATTATTTAATAATGTTTTTATTGATAGAATCTATAAGTTTTGGGGAAATTTGATAGCTGTGCTATGTCCGGAACAGCTTTTGGATGGTAGGGAAAAAACAGTGAACAAAAAAGAAAAACATGTATAGTGGGAGAGATTCTTTCCCATTCTTAAGCTTTATTGAAAAACAGAAAAAAAGTGAAGACATTGTGCTTGGGATGAGAGTGGTTATAGTTGAGTGTAGATGTAAAACACATTCATACACACAGGCACACACACCCATATATACACACATACATACATATTTTACTATGATGTTCAAATTTCAGTTTACTTTGTGGAAGGAAGACAAAACTTTGATAACCTTCAATCACCACAAGGTTAAATACAAAGGCTATGGTTGTATTTTTACTTTCTGGCTTCTCATTACTGACTGAGTACTTGGGAGTACTCCTGGTCTGGAATTCAATTCTTTTCTATGTGTAAATGATGAAGAATTTTTTTGTATCATTGTTATGTTTTCACATTAATTGCGTTTTTAGAGAAGTTAATTCATCCTTGGTTATGGGCACATAATTCACCCTGGAAGACAACAGGAATTTTGTTAAATCTAACTACTGGATACACGAGGTATGCAAAGTTCATTATTCTTTGTAGTGATCTCTGTGCATTTATGGAAAAATCATTTACTCCTTCTTATCAATGTCTCTTTCTCTTCTTCATTGCGAAAAACATAATGCTTTATCTCTGTCCTCTTATTTCTTAGAATCCATCCTGCAATGCCTATGTAATAAATGTTGTAGAGGCAGCTTTGTTAAGCTAAGGTAAGAGCTTTCTAAAATGCTGTCATTATTAGGACTACATTTGTTAAAAGTGATAGAATCTCAATTCCAACTAGTTTAAGCCAAAGCGAAATTCATTTCCTCTGGAAATTGAAGCAAGTAGAACCAGAGACATGAACCCCACCAGGTCTTTTCTTTCTTTTTTTTTCCCTAAGGCAGAATAGCTTTGTTTTTTTAAAACAATGAATAGCACATGACCACCAACATTTCCCAAGTCTCCTAATATATAACTTAAGCTCTAAGTGAGATTGAATAACTTTCTCAGGTCTAGTTTAAAAAATACAAAATCCAAGGGCTATATTCTGACTGTTGGGGTATAGATCCATCACATCCAGGAACAGACGAATATTTATAGCAAGTGGACGGAGTCACATGGTAATAACAGAGAGAGGTCCTGGTAATCTTGTAAGTGTGGGAAAACAATTGGCCTTAAATTTGGGATTTGTTTGTGTGAGTATGCAGGAGTGTGCGATGGAATGTCAGGTGAAACTATTCTTTAAGCAATGTAGTATCACCACAGTAACTAACTTCTACTTAGTGCTTCAACATTTACTTTTGTTTTAATATGTAATATTTAAAATCCATGAATTATAAATTACAATATTTCTGTGGTTAAATGTCTGCACTGTTCTGATAGAAGCCGAAGATGTGTGTATTGAGTAAACAGACCTAGATTTGACTCTAGCTTCCCATCATACAGTGTGAGCTTGGGAAAATTACCTGTACTTACCTGTATGATGGGGACAAAAAATTAGTGCCTAATTCTGGGTATTGTGTAGATAAAATAAAACAAGGCAAGTAAAGCAGTATTATTGTGAAGTTTAAACAAGATTAGTTCATATTCTTCCTGCTTTACCTTTTTAAAATAGGCAAAAGGAAAATAATTGAATTCTTCTCTTCAATGAGCTTCTTCTGTCTTCTAATATTGAAGGCATTCTTCACGTCACTTAGCAAATACTTAAATAGGTACTCCAAATACCTTTAGATGGATACTTGGCTATTACACTTCTAGAAGGACAATCTACAATTTCCAAGCAGAAGTTCAAAATTTTGAACCCTAGATTCCACATTATGCTAACCAAATTTTGAGGCAAAATGCTGCTTCAATTTCTTAAATAATGTTAGTAGTAAAGCATTGTCATTCTTTTTAGCCTGAATCTGGGAGTTATTATATAAATAATTCTTGAAATAATATTTTTTATTAATATAATTAACAGTGTATTCACTTGAATATATGTTTCCAAAGACTGTATTTTCCTCTGACCACAAACAGTTTTGCACTATGTTGAGAGTGACAGTGTTGATTTCTATAGTCAGTGGTTTTCCTGGCTTCATGTAAGGTTAATTTGATATCCATCGTTTTTTTGCTCTCAATGTATTTCTTGAGAAAATTTACTGTATCTCCACATTTGTACATGGTTATTGGTATGTAGTTACTATACTTTTAATGCACTCTTTATACTTATTAAATAAAAAGTATTTGCTGTAAAACAATATAGTGTGATACTCCAGTCTCATACATTTCACGTTTACAGTGTCTGTTGATTCCACCATTTTCTCTAGTGCTTGATATAATCTCTCGTTGTTTTATATAGTAACATATTGCATGGGCTTGTAGCCTAGGAGCAATGGGCTGTACCACACAGCCCTTGTGTGTGCCAGGGTATACCATCTAGATTTCTAAGTATACTCTATGGTGTTTGCCCAACAATAAAATCACCTAGTAATGCATTTCTCAGAATGTGTCCTCGTCATTAAGTGGTATGTAACTACACAGCAAACACCCTGTAGTTTGTCTCATGCCTGCTCACAGGGACATCACTATTTAGAGCTGTTGACAGGCATATAGATAATATATCACATCAAGGATTTAATTACTATAAACAAAGATGTGGACTTTGAGCTTTAGTGAGTCATCTCCGGGTCCAAAGATTAATCACTTCCCAACAAGCATTTTTCAGTTATTTTCAATCCAATAAATTGAGATTATTAAAGACATTTTCATTAAGATCAGAAATAAATTTCTTACTCCACTGAAACAATGGGTTCTTTTATCAGATGCTCTCGGGGAGCATTAATCTTTTCCATCAGCTATAAAACCTACCTTCTTACTATGGTCCATTAACAAAGGGTTTTTTCCTACAATGATTTTTTTTTCTTAGACAGAGTTTGACCTGGTGAACAGTCCCTCCATCAATCAGAAGGCCCTGCAGTTTGGCCCACCTGCTCAGAGGAGGATTGGAACAGGTGTCAGTAGATAATATGTGTATAAATTAGAGTAGTTAGCATCCTGTCTTGGGGAAAAAATAATTGCATCTATTAGGCTTCTAACATAAAACAATGCTATATTTTTCTAATGGGAAATATCATTTAGGAGAAAATCACTGGCTGGGGTTAAATGTTGTCTGGCCATTAAACAGTTTTCCACCAGTGTCTGTGAGGGAAGATGTATAATCTCATAACTTGGAAAGGGCAGAACAGCAGTTTGTCATTAAACAAAAAGTGGTGTCACTCTGCAGCTTCCAAAACTCCTTACCCTGACATGAGAGACACTTGGAGTAAATGATCCCAAGAGAAGGATCAGAAAAAATTGAATGTGACGAAAGCAAAGGAATGTTACAGACAAGTCTGTGCTTACTATTCGACTTCTGCTTTACAATTAAAAACACACATAGACTACTTTGGATACCCAATGATATCAACTCTATTTGATTTTTGTTTTCAATTAGTACAAATTTTATTGGTCTATATGCTAATTTAAATCTATAAGTTTTTGTTTTATAGTTTCCACTTATTCTATGTTTCAGACAAAAACTTGTAGATAGGTATAATCCAATCCTATATAGAATTGTCACTGTTCTAGGTCATTTTGTGTGCATAATATATGGAAATGCTATGTATAAATTGAATACAGTGAAATGGGACTGTTCAAAGAAAATTTAGGGCCTTAAATCAGTAGGGTTTCTTTTTTTTTTTTTCTTTTCACCAAGTAACAGATTGAGATTTGATTGTGTGTAATATGAATGTAAAGTATTGGGCAATATTTTAAGTCACTCCATTATTAAGCAAGACAATTACACTGGCTCAAGGATATTATACAGTAAAATGAAAAGCATATAGTTAGTAGTATTAAAAAGTTGAAACTTTCACTTGGTCACTCTTCTTTCATGTCACCTGGCTTACCCAGCAGGTAAACATCTGCTTTTCCCATGGCCTGACTGTTCTCATTACACCATAAGGAATCAGGGTTTCCTGGGCAGGTAAGCAGAAATGGACCTTTGAGTGACTCTGGGACATTTCATGGCTGATGAAAAGCAATGACGCTCTCAAAAATTTCTGGTCTGTTACAATGGACAAAGGGTCCCCTTCTTATGAGTGGCAAAGTACAAACACATTAAAAATAAAAAGCAAAGATTTAAGCCACTTGAAGCAAGAGTATTATTTTAAGCAACCTTAAGATCACAATGCTGCTGAAAAGAAAAAAACAATGTGATGTCTGATATAATTAGAAAATATAAGATCTCAATAAATTTTCTTAAAGGCAATAATGCATATTAGTGAAACAGGTATATGAGATTTCTGTACTGAAAGTTTGCCCCATACACAAAAGACTAATGCAAGTTTTAATTGCCCTAAGAGACTTTGACCCTAAAATTATTTTTTATCCTCACCTGAAGACATGGTTATTGATTTTGGAGATAGAGGGGGAGAGAAACATCTATGTAAGAGAGAAACATTGATCAGTTGCCTCTGGCATGTGCCCCAACCAGGGTGAAACCCGCAACCTACGCATGTGCCCTAACCAGGAATCGAACCCCACAACCTTTCAGTTTATGAGACAATGCTTCAACCAACTGAGCCACACCAGCTAGGGTTAAAAATAGTTATTTTTGGAGAGAAACAACCTCCCATCAAAAGGAAAGGTAGAATCCCCAGAAAGAGTGCTAAATGAAATAGAGGGGAGCGAACTATCAGATATGGAATTCAAAACATGGATTATGGAGAAGCTGAATGAGCTCAGCGGAAACTTCAAAGAACTCCAGAAAAACTACAAGGAACTCACAGAAAATTACGTGAGCATGAAAAAGGACATAGAAGCTATCAATAAGAGCCAGGAGGAAATGAAAAATACGATCTCTGAATTGAAGAACACAGTAGAAGGAATTAAAAGCAGGCTAGAGGAAGCAGAAGATCGGATCAGCGAGCTGGAGGACAACCTACACAAAAACTCCCAGACAATGCAACAAAATGAAAAAAGACTGAACAAGACTGAAGAGGTTCTAAGACAGCTGCAGGACAACATGAAACGTAATAATATCCGTATCATAGGAATTCCAGAAGGAGAAGAAGAAGAGCAAGGGATAGAAAACCTCTTTGAAAAACTAATGACAGAAAACTTTCCTAACATGACGAGAGAAAGAGTCACGCAAGTCCAGGAAGCACAGAGGGTCCCAATGAAGATGAACCCCAACAGGCCCACCTCAAGACACATCATAATTAAAATGGCAACATTCAAAGACAAAGAGAGGATCCTAAAAGCAGCAAGAGAAAAACAACTAATAACATACAAGGGTACTCCAATAAGGCTATCATCAGATTTCTCAGCAGAAACACTACAAGCCAGAAGGGAATGGCAAAAAGTATTCCAAGCAATGAAAAACAAAGGCCTACAACCTAGAATACTATACCCAGCAAAGCTCTCATTCAAAATGGAGGGTGAAATAAGGAGCTTCCAAGACAAAAGAAGGCTAAAAGAATACATCTCCACCAAACCAGCAATGCAAGAGATGCTAAAAGGTCTGCTCTAAGAAGATAAAGAAACAGAGAGAGACTATATAAAGAACTCATACGACTCAACACCAAGAAGACAGACAACCCAATTAAAAAATGGGCAAAGGACCTGAACAAACACTTCTCCAAAGAAGACATACAGAGGGCCCATAGACATATGAAAATATGCTCAACATCACTAGCCATCAGAGAGATGCAAATAAAAACCACAATGAGATACCACCTCACACCAGTCAGAATGGCCATAATCAACAAATCAACAAACAACTTGTGCTGGAGAGGATGCGGAGAAACGGGAACCCTGGTGCATTGCTGGTGGGAATGCAGACTGGTGCAGCCACTATGGAAAACAGTTTGGAATTTCCTCAAAAAACTAAAAATGGAACTGCCTTTTGAACCAGCAATTCCATTACTGGGATTATATCCGAAAAATCCTGAAACACCAATTCAAAAGAACCTATGCACTCCAATGTTCATAGCAGCACTATTTACAATAGCCAAGTGCTGGAAACAACCTAAATGCCCATCTGTAGATGAGTGGATCAAAAAACTGTGGTACATTTACACAATGGAGTTCTATGTAGCAGAAAGAAAGAAGGAACTTCTACCATTTGCAACAACATGGATGGAACTAGAGAGAATTATGCTTAGCGAAATAAGCCAGGCAACGAAAGAAAAATACGTTATGCTGTCACCTATTACAGGAAACTAATGAACAACACAAACAAATGAGCAAAATTGAACCAGAGGTATGTAAACAAGGAGTAGACTAACAGTAACAAGGGGGGAGGGGGGAGGGAGAAAAGGGGGTAAGAAGGGGAAGTGTAAAATCAAAGAACATGTATAAATGACCCACAGACATGGGCAACTGAGTGGGGACTGAATGTGGGGGAAGGGAGGGGCAGGATACAGGGAAGCAAGAGGGGAAAAAAAAAAAAGTGAGACAACTGTAATGGAAAAACAAACAAAAAAATTTTTTTTAGTGGGGGAAAATGAAAATATGAAGAATGGAAATGCCAGTTCAGTGAATATTAGGACAAAGATTTTCCTTCACGTTGTATATTTTTCTCCCTATTTGATCTCTCCAGAGTTTGGCATTCTAAACAAGTAAGTAATGACTTAAGTTTCTTTGCATAGACCTAATAAGACCAGTTGTTAATAGAGGTTCCTTTTTCTGAACAAGCCTTTGACTGGAATGTCAAGCCTAAAGGAGACATGCTTGGGCTCATGTTGTTACCAAAAAGCCCTAAGGAACTGGGAATGACTTTCAAAGGTAATAAAAGCCCGCGAAATAAAAGGCCTGCTGCCATGGTTGGTTGTGCGGTCCACAGCAATCTCTCCAGGGAAGGAACGAAGGTTGTTTTCCTGAAAGATGGCTAGAAGGGACCTTAAGGCACAATGGAAAACCAGAAAGACTTGGAAAGGACAGGTGTGTACAGGCAAGGATGAATGCCAGGTATGTGGCCCAGCTTCTGTGCACTGAAGAGCAGACTGAGGGCCACCCTAAATGTTCCTTGGGTAAGTTCCAGCAAAACAGAACTAAAGATCATAAGTGATCATTTGCTGCTCTTGTTATGCTTATGCAAATGAACAGGATAAATTAAAAATGGACTTAATGTAGTCCCTTTAAAGACAAGGAGAGTAATCTTAGGGAGAAAAATCAGTATTCAAGGAAAATCACAATGATCAGTGGCAGACTGTAAAGTAGGGCAGCTAACCGTCTTAAAAGTTTCTTCTCATTTAAAAAATGGTTTCACTTGAAAATTAAACCATATCTGTGATATCACCAAAGAGATTCAAGTTGCAGGCAAGTAGAATGTCAAGTGCCTTGCAACTGTATGTCTTCCCAATAAGACAGTCTTACAGATTTAGAGACTTTTTTGTTGGTTATGTTACATAAATTAACATGTGTTTTCTGTTTTCAAAGGGCATAAACCTATGACCGCATTACCTGAGTGATTGTCTGTACGCATAAGCCTCACTTAATCCTCTCTGCAGCGCTGCCTCCGGAGACTCAACAGTTTGGCTGAACTAAATGGCTGAGTTGGTGAAGAATGGGGTGGTCTGTGGGCTTCACTTTAAAACTGAATTCTCTTTTCTATCCTAATGGCTTGGACAGAAAGGGCCCAGAGGTCTGAGAGGGGGGAAACATAAACTATTTCCCTCAGCCCAAACTAAATAAAATGGGCAAAAGGGTTTTGGACAGGAGAGATGTGCCTAGCACACCTTCCTCCAAAGAAGCCCTTTTTTTTTTTTATTTTTTTTTTATTTTTTTTTATTTTTTTCTCCTAATGTGGAACATTGAAAAATTAATCCCTGCCTTTTGCCACCTAGTAGTTATGGATTGAATGATGCTTTTTAACCCTTTTTGCCAAATCTGTTGCCCCCAGAACACAACAAGGATGCCAGCCTGCTAAACCAAGCACGCCGTTGTCCGGAGACAGCCAACTGACCTGGAGTCTGCATGATCCTTCCCCATGTGGGAAGGCCACCCTCCCCTCCACACCCCCACTCTTATTAGGGATTTCTGGACCCAAGGGTAGGTAGGACGACGACCATGTCCAGCTTGAAGCAGCTAGAGGAGCTTGAGACCTTCGCCCATTGTCCTTTACAAGATTACAAAGGGTCTTAATATCTGAGAGGGAGGGATAGTTATTTTTTACGAACCATGGGTATGGACTTGGGGGGGGATGCTGGGGGAGGGAGATACTGGGTGGAGGGGAGTAAAGGGGAAAAAATTGGAACTACTGTAACAGCATAATCAATAAAATATACTTTAAAAAAAAAAAAAAAGCTCTCATTACAAGAAAGAAAAAAAAAATAGTTATTTTTGAAGATTCACTACCTAGCAGTATTATTTTCCTATGGAAGAGAGAGAGAGAGAGAGAGAGAGAGAGAGAGAGAGAGAGAGAGAGAGAGAGAGAGAGAGAGAGAGAGAGAGAGAGAGAGAAACATGTGAGTGATAAGTGAGGAATAGTGTTTGAAATATGTCTGCATTTTATCCTTAGCCTTACATTCCATCATATACCACAAGTAACAGAATCTGACATTTTAGGTAACTATGAAGGCAGATCCACTTTTCCCTGTAGGTAGAAACCAAGAAATTGTCCTTGGCCATTTGTCTGAAGAGGTAATGGGGAAATGTGTCAACATACAATAGGGATCACAGGCACATTGTTCTAAATAATTTTACTTTTGGCCAAATTACCTACTAAATTTTAATTTATATCACAAATAGAAGCAGCCAATTTCAGACTTACTGTCCTGCCTGAAATTCAATTTGTAGCTGATTACTAACTATCTCCGTGTTTACTAGCAGGTATAGGCATTGCAGGTTTAGCCTGCCCCTTGGCTAGGAATCATTTTGAATGACAGTCTTCCAATTTGAGAGCAACTATTAGTCTGCCCCAAAGAAAGAAATTCAGTAATTAGCATCAAGGTCAAAGAGTGTGTTTGCTTCTTACCATCTACTTATCAGCATCTAAACTCTGTTGCTTGCTTGGCTAAATTCCAGAGCTGATTGGAACTCACTGAGATCTGCACAGAGAGTAGCAAAACGTTATTACAGGTCCTTGACCCTATGCCAAAGGACCACTAACTGGCATGCCTTTATGATGCTGGGAAATATATTTGATGGTGATTCTGTCTTTTGGTCAGTAATAATATCACTACATGTTTGAATGAGAGGTAGTTGTGATCTTGTTTGCTTACTTTTTAAATTGAGGTATAACTGACATGTAACATAAAATTATATTAGTTTCAGGAATTCAACAGAATGATTTGATATTTATACATTGAAAAATGATTATCACAGTAAGTCTAGTTAACATGCATCACCTTACACAGTTACAAAGAATACTTTTTTCTTGTGATGAGAACTTATAGGATCTCTTATCAACTTTCAAATATGCAATACAGGATTATTAACTATAGTTACGAAGCTGTACACTACATCCCCATGACTTAACTTATTTTATAACTGAAAGTTTGTACCTTTTGACCTTCTTCACCTATTTCTCTCAGCTTTTCCCCAGCCCCTGTCTCTGGTATCCACCAATCTGTTCTCTGTATCTATGAGCTTATTTTTTTTGGTTTTGTTTTGTTTTTAGATTCCACATATGAAATCATATGATATTTGTCTTTCTCTGACTGATTTCACTTAGCACAGTGCCCTTGAGGTTCAACCATGTTGTCACAAATAGCAAGATTTCATTCGTTTTTTTTATTTGTATGGTTGACTCCATATATATACGTGTCACATTTTCTTTATCCCTTCATTCATCAATGGACACTTAGGTTGTTTTCCATATCTTGGCTAATATAAATAATGCTGTAATGAGCACGGGGATGACTATTTTGTTTTGAGTCAGTATTTTCATTTTTTTGGATAATTAACCAGAGATGAAATTGCTACATCATATGGTAGTTCTATTTTTAATTTTTTTGGTGACTCTCTATACTGTTTTTTCATAGTGGCTGCACCAATTTACATTCCCACTAACAGTACACAAGGGGTCCCTTTTCTCCATTCTCATGTCAACACTTCTTTTTTCTTGAAATTTTTTATGACAGCCATTCTAACAAGTGGGAGGTGATATCTCTTTGTGGTCTTGATTTGCATTTCCCTGTTGACTAGTGATGTTGAGCATATTTTCATGTACTTGTTGGCTACTTGTATGTAGTCTTTGGAAAAAATGTTTATTCAGATCTTCTGCCCAACTTTCATGGAATTGTTTGTTTTTGCTATTGTATGCGTTCTTTATATATTTTAGATATTAGTCCCTTATCAGATACATTATTTGCAAATATTGTCTCTCATTCATTACATTGCCTTTTTTTTGCTGTTGACGGTTCCCTTTGCTATGCAGGGTATTATGCTTATTTTCATCAACTGATAAGGATAAATTCAAAGTTTCAGGGTCTATAGGAAATGAGGATGAACTAAGAATTTTACCCTATCCCTTAGCAGGCAAGACATCAGGAAAGTCTACTTCTAGTTTATTGAATTTTTAAAGTAAATAGCATTAACATTTAATAGATACCATTTCTATTAACATTTGCTTATATGTCAAAAGGGTTACTAGATATAAATCCACACCAAAATTTTTTTTTGGTATGCATTTGAATATATCTGAGTTTTTATTTCTATCTGCTCTCTCACATATCTACAGTTCAAGACATTAAGCAGAATTCCCATTTCAAAGAATATCGATTAAAAGCATACTTCTTTTACTGTTGGCACTTCATATAGGTTGAAACTTTGGGCTATTATCCAAGATACATGAAATTTCAAACTTTCAAAGGAAAACAGTTTTCTGTAGCTATACACAAAGCATGCCCGCCTTCAAGTTATTTATATATACTAGTACACAGGCAAATTGGGGAGTAATTGGCAATAGTGACGAATTCTTTCTGATCCTACAGGATATAAATAGCTTTTAAATTGGCAAAAAACAAATTAATCTTGAGTGAGATAGAAGGCTTTTCTCCTCAACCTTATGATAGCATGAAACAGTAAGAAACCCGCAAATTTCAGGATAAGAGAGCCCAAGTGTGAAGGATGTATATAAAATATTCAAGCAACAATAAAATTATTTTTTTCTACCATAAAAAAAGAACAGAAATCATACCCTATCATTCTCTGAGGTATTTTCAAAGTTCTATACAACAGGCTTTTTAAATACTGTGGTTGATAATAAAAATCACAGATCAAGTTAAGAAGCATTATATATGTTTGTCTTTTTAAGCCATTTCCTTTATCAACTTGACACATAAAGTCTATAAGTTTAAATTGATGTTAACTTCAACTACTGCTGAGCAATCCTTCTTCCACCCTCTAGGGAATCAGCAACATCTTTTAAAGCTTCTTGAGAAACTAAAGTGCCATCTCCAGTTTAAATCATGACTCTAGGCTTTAGTCAGGCTATCAATAAAAGATAATTTTCTTAATGGCAAAATCATGACTCTCATACAAACATAAAGTAGACAAGTGTCAAGGAGTTTATGTAACTAACCAAATAATAAGAAAAACGTTAATGTGTTACAGCTGGTTCCAAGGAGAATTCAAAGAAACCACACATACATTAGGTACTCAGGAATGCGGAACTAAATTTACAAATAGATGCAAAACTGGTTATACCCACAATGAATAAGCAATTGCTTTCCCTGGACTGAGTTTATCTGCATATCTATGGAAAAAATCATTTGCAATATTATCAGTTTTTTTTTACAACTTCATAGATCTGTAAAATATCTCAGAGAAAATGAAAAACAAAGACAGCTAAAAGATAACTACCCGCTGATACTTTTTGCCCATTTCAAAGTTGTTCACAGAATTTCCTGACTCCATGAAATATGCAGAGGAAATATTTGGAAATAACCTGTGATGTTATGGCTAACAAAAAGGATAATCACATGAAACTTATGTTTCCATGCAAAAGACTTTAAGTATTGAATGCATGTTTGCAGACCAGATATTAGAACTAAAGTGTGTATTTTAGTGATTACTGATGTAATTTATATTTGCTGTAATCTACATAATTTTAGAAAGAGGTTATTTCCTAAAAACTTAATGTCACTGTTTGAATTTGGTTACAGTTACTACTGAAAATGTATCCATTAAATAATTTATAGACAATGATTTGCCAAGAACATGCTCAAAGATTGATTTCTTTGATGTTTTCTGAAAGTATTCAATCAATTTCTAAAGCAACTAGGAAACCTAGAACCAATCATGTTAGGAATTTTCATATTTAGGAAAATGGTTAAATTCCACTTATACTATCATATTATCTTGCTGTGTGTGCACATGCACCTGTGCTCTCAGACATTGGAGTGAACTCAACCCTTATTGCCTCTTTACTTGCTGTTACACACACATATAGAGACTTGGCTCTTCTGATGGAAGGTCACCGACTGGTGCTAGTTTCATACATTAATGGCTGGTCAGGTGACCTACGTCTTGAAAAAGTAAATTATTATAGCTATATTTTCTTTCTCCTCATCTCTTCTCTTTCATCCACTTTACTCTGCCCTATGTCCTGAGAGGCTGACCTGGTTTATAACAAACATCTGATTTTGTGCCCTCTGGCTTCCACTTCTGTTCCTAGGGAGATGCAACAATAAAGGATTGAAGGAAAGAAGTGGGATCAGGGAGGAATTACTCTGGCTCTCTCTCCGAGAAGTACCTCAGGGTTACTATGTCCCGGGAGCAAATGTTACTGTTCCTCTCAGGGCAGTCTCTCTCATTTGTGTTATGGTAACTGTTTCTTCTCTTCATTACTTCTGGATCTTGGAGTGGTAAACAGCTTCTCTGCTATTACTAAAACAGAGTTGATATTACATATAAATACATATATATATATGTATTTATATATAATGAATATATAATACAGTGGTTCTTTTCTATACATCCATATAGTTACAAATACTTGTTTTATTGATAAAAACTCTTGAAATAATTTTAATTTGGGTGACCCATGTTTGGGATCCTAAATGATAATAATGCCTAAATACGCTTTTCATCTTCTGAATCTTGGGACTAGCTAGAGCACTTTACATTCCCAGGGTTATAATCTAGGCTCATGAGAATGTTAGAGGATCCCTCACCCTTTACACTTGACCTGGGGTCAGCAAACATAATCTGTATATGACCAGAGAGTAACATTTTGGGCTTTGTGGATCACTCTGTGAGTAGCTATAAATAATTATGAAACATGGGCATGGCCCTGTTCCAATAGGGCTTTATTTTAAAAATGCATGGTGGGGGTGGTAATTTGATCATTGGGCTATAGTTTGTGGACCCTGGGCTAGATCATTAAATTCAAACTAGGTTTACAAGAGCTCCGTATTTATAGGTCTCTCTATGGCTGCCATTTAATACCAGAGCAATATTTTATTTTAGTTTATGCTTTGCTATTTTTCCTTCTTCAGAATGTTCATTTTTTTCTTATTGCTTTAGCTGTTGGACTTTGGATACTGAATTTTATATTAGTCACACACTGCAAGTATTTTGTACTTTTTTTCAGTTTTATCCCTCATAATGTAACTCAGGTTCATTATTTATGTTCCAGTTCCCCGAGCATCAGTTCTGTTTTTTACTGGACAAGTGTGCAACTTTTCACAAGGCTGGTTCCCTCCTGTGTGTAGAAAGTCTGAGTCTGTTTCCCAGGTTACCTGATAGCTTAATTTACTTCTTAAAGATAAGTATATATAATCAATAGTCATGATTTATGACTGGGATAGTTTATCATATTGGTCTCCTACTTAGTCCCAGAGATAGGGCACTTCATGCTGCCGGTAACAAGGTTATAATGAGATAAAAACTTGTTAGTGCATATGCAGTTGTTAGTACTCTGGTTTAGAACTTGCTCAAAATGGATAAAATTAGAAAAAGCAAAGGAAAAGAAAAAAGGAAATGTGAAAGGGCAAGAGACAGAAAATGAGAACCAAGCAATAAGAGGAAGAAGAAAGGCAGAGAGGAAAGAAGGAGGAAGATGATTTAGGGCCAGGACATGGAAGCTAGCTAGCTACACGGGTAAATGAAAAATATTCAAACATTTTGTTTTGTTTGGGCTCAGGTCAAATTTTTATTTTTCTATTTTTTAATGAGGCACTAGCTAAAAGACAATACATTGTGCTTACAGTTATTTGAATAACTTATTAAGCAAAGAATACAAAAATAAGAATGTCAAGTTAGCTAAAAGGTTAAATTTCTGTAGAACAACAACAGCCACAAGTTTTGGATTATCATTTCTACAGGCCACACACATATTATAATTTCTCATTTTTAGTGTGTTAAGTTCTAACTTTATGAGGCTGGAAAACGTCAAACATTTACCTCTTGAGAGAATTAGATGACAGTGAAGTGTGCTTACAAAAAATGCACTTCAAATATTAAACAATAGTTGTCATTTTGCTTATTTTCATGTTCGGTAAATGATTTATTCATAAATAAACACACAAGTAGATAAAAAAGAAAATAACTGACAATTGGGACATTTGGAGGAGTGGTCAGTCACCTAAAATTTCAACTGCATGCTGCAAAGCTTGTTAGGGAAGCATGGTCCTTCTGCAAAGAACTTAACACTTTTCCGATGATTTAATATTTGGTTAAAATAAACAAGCCTGAAATGTGGCCTGCCTCTGTGTAAATTCTTTTTATGAGAAAAATTTTGCCTCCTTCTGCCATTGCTCATTAAATGAGCTTAAATTTTTTTTTCTCATGATTTCTTACTTCAACCCAGACATGGGATAAATACTTCACATCTATCATCAAACTGATGCTGAAGCATTGTTATGGAAGAGATATTTCTGCCTTACTTAATACATATGAAAACTAAGGCTCCAGAAATTTAGGTTTTAGTTTGTCTCGCTTCTTTCTTGTCAGGATGAAGGTGGTGACTTCTAATCTCCTTACCTCTCGGACTAAAAATTGCAAGTCTAATGAGTGCTTTTTACTCCTAGTGCACTTTCCATATAAATTGGTTAATATTATCAACTTCAAAAAAGAGGCAATTCTAGAACCAAAAGCTATATATCAGTGTCTACGTTTGTTCATTTAAAATAATTAATTTCTCTGATTTCTTTTATTGCCAAGTGTTACATCTATAAGAGCTAATAAAGTTTTGTCAATATTAGACTTTGGTAAGGTAACCCCAAAGCAACATTGAATTGTAGAAACCTCAGATCCAAGGACAAACAATACCATTCCCTCTTTAATCCCATTCATTTATGGACGCTACACTTTTCTCTTGTGGAACTGACCTCTGCAAATTCGCTTTGCTTTCCTGGATTTTCATAAGTCTATACACTCAGCTCTTTTATGACTGTGTATTTTTCAACTAAACATGTTCAGACTTCCTATTACCAGAAATATTTCTCCCTTATAAAGTATTTCCAAGTCTTCTAATGTATGCCTGGTTATACATATTACGATCTGTAATTTGTTCATGGAGGAAACCAAAGTGTGGGCACATTCACACACCGTCATTCTTACAGAGGCGAGTATGTGAGAATGGAAGTGCTGTTGCCTCACAGAAGCCATCAAGTTCAAAGGGTTTAATTCATCTGCCAGGAAACTAAATTTCCTACTCTGTTCCCTGGTTTAGATAAAGGCACCATTATCTGCTCAGATCACCCAGGCTCAAACCCTTTCATTCACATATTCATTTCTTCAAGCAAATGTTTTTCTTTTGTTGTTGTTGTGTTGTTGTTTGTTTTGTTTTTTGAAGAGTTGCAATGTGCCAGGTTCTGGGGACAGACGAATTAGCAAATGGAAATCATGATTTTTACCTTAAGCTCATAGTATATTGGAGAGAGCAGAACCTCAATTAATGTTGAGCAATAAGTGCTGCTTTTTCCGTTCTTTAAAGAACAGTAACAGGTGATACTGAAGCACAGGTGCTTCTGAAAGTGGTGATGTAAGTTTTAGCTGCCCAGGTAGAGAGCAAGGACTATTGCTAGGGAGAGGCAAAGCCTGGCAAGGTAGGAAGCAAAAGCTCCTATACTATAGTTGGAGCAGAGTGTGTTAACAGCAGGGGGAGAAAGGTAATGAGTGCAGGGAGCAAATGACCTTATAAAGAGTTAAAGAAGTTTTGTGAAATAAAATTGGAAATTCTTGAAGGGTTTTAAGTAATGTTGGCCACATGTTCAGTTTAGAATGGTTATTCTGATTAGAGAATAGCCTGAAGCAGGAAAATATTAGAAGCAAAGCAGACACCCATGAATACTTTTCAGTAATCAGTAAAAAAAGATTATGAACAATGAACAGTGTTTGAACTAGGTCAGTGATGTTGGTGATGAAGAGAACACAAATTTTAGTCTTGGGCCACATCTCAAATTTAGATACTGTCTCATCAACCTAATAATGGTGGTGTTCTTTTTTTTTAAATTACTTTTTAAACTTTGCTTTTCAATTACAGTTGATGTACAATATTATATTACCTTCAGATGTATAGCATAGTGATTAGACATTTATATACCTTATAAAATACTCACCCTTATATGTCTTCTACCCATCTGACACCACACATAATTATTACAATATTATTGACTATATTATCTCTCCTGTACCATACATCCCCATAACTTTTTATAACTAGAAATTTGTACTTCTTAACCCCTCACCTTTTTCACCCATCCACCAACCACCTCTCATCTGGTGAACAGCAATTTGTTTTCTGTATGTATGAATTTGTTTCTGTTTTGTTTGTTCATTTATTTTGTTTTTTATTCCATATATAAGTGAAATCACATGGCATTTGTCTTTCCCTGACTTATTTCACTTAGCACAATACTTTCTGGGTTTATTCATTCTTTTTTTACTGAGTAACATTCCATTGTATACATGTACCACATCTTCTTTTTCCACTCATCTGTCCGTAGACACTCAGGTTGTTTCCATATCTTGACTATTGTAAATAATGCCACAGTGAACATAGGGACACGTTTATCTTTTCAAATGATGGTTTTCTTTATTTTCTTTGTGAACATAAGAGTAAATGAGATTTCCAGTTCTTAAGGAGACTGAAAAAGCACATTCTACCCTATGTTTTCACTAAATACAACTAAAAATACAGAAAGCATCTATGAGAAAGCTCAGAAAAGGAAAGGAAAAATCCAGAAAAGAGCACTTCTAAAGAACAAAACCTTTTTTACTATACCTGTTTTATTCCAGAATGATGCTGCTCAAAAAGCTAAGACCCTCTATCTTTCCAGTGAGTGCTATAGCCATAGAGACTATAAATAAAGTCCTGCCAAGCATCCCCACCCAGAACTAACAAATTGGTTCACCTTCTCATCCCCACTAGTCACTTCACAGATCATGTGGTAGAGTACTGTAGACTTACTTTTCTAGCCCTCCACTAGTGAAAGGCAACAAAAATATAAATCCTTACCCCTCCCAGAATTAAAGGAGGATTACAGAGAGGAAGGAGCTGGTGAAAGGATTCTTTAAATCTATGTATACAGTCTTGGTAGTTCTGTGTGGTCTGTGCGTGAAACCAATTAGACCGAATAGAGCACACATTTACAGACTGAACCACTCCGTGAAATAACGCCCAGATGTGAAACTGGCCACTAGGTAGTAACAGTGACACAGACCAGAACTGCAGGCAAATACTTTGAAAACTAAATTGACATTCAAACCACAGCCAACAACTGTGAGGCCTGGGGTACATCCTGACCTGAACGGACTGAACATCTGTTGATGATGTACAAGACTTAAATAGGAACCAGATTTTTGCAACGTTCCCAAACTGCCTAGGACACAATCCAGAATTACTCACACAGACAAAAGCCAGGAAGATCTCAACCTGAATAAGTAATCCAACAAACACCAACACTGTAACGACACAGTGTTGGAATTATGTAACAAGTATTTTAAAGTAGCTATCATAAAAGTGTCTTAACAGTTATGAACACTCTTAAATCAAAAGTGTAAGCAAAGGAATAGAAGAAATACTAAAGAAGAAAATACAAATTTTAGAACTACGATATGTGTGTCAATGAGCCCTCCACTGACTTAAGACCCTCTAGGCTCTGCTAGCCTTGGGGAGTTTTGGTGGGTTTGCATTTCTAAAATGAAGAACGCTGGTTTCTTGATGCCCTGAACTACTTGATTTTTTTTCTGAACAGGGTGTGTATTTGTATGCCTTTACATACTTCCCATGGATAAAAAATTCTGGAACTTTCCATGCTCTTGAATTTTGAGCCATTATGAAATTAGGACTCATAAGTGATACTGAGTTCTTTATGTTGTTGGGTTCAATAACATAAATAGATCACATTAGATCATTACACATAATGTTTTAAGTATAGTGAAACCATGATAAAACTATGTAATCTATTTGTTCTGATAACCATGAATGCTTTTCATTATGTAACAAGGCCATTTAATTGCATTAGTTAATATATTGCATTTTAAAAATTATCTATTTTTTGAGATGAAATGCTTATAATAATTTAAACTATAGCAAAGTTTCTAGCTTTATATATATTTATTTTTTACAAGTCTGAGAACATGAAAAGAAATATTTGAATTCAGTAAACCTAAAAGGATTTTCCTTCTCTTCTGTTTTTAAGAGTAGTTTCAATTTACCACAGTCTGATAGATTTGATTGTGGTGGTCACTTGTCATATTTCTTCTGTGTTTATCAGTTTCCTAAAACCAATAGAGAATATGTTTTTAATATCTCTCTTCTTACTTTCCTACCAACTATCCATAAAAAGCATCAGTCAAGTAATTCCTGCACGAAGGATTTACCAATGCTATAATGGCTCATAATGGAAGGCATATGGTTTCTGTAAATTCATGTATTTTAAGTTGTGCTTTCTAAACAGCTCAAAATGGGAGGTTAACATATTAGAAAATTTAACCTAATAACCTAATTGAGTATTATCCAAATGAAGTACATAACATTAAGAAAAAGATTTTCTTGGATTGTCCATTTCCTAGAAACAATTAAAGTGTATGTAACTTTATCATTCAAACAGGAGCCATTCTTCCCTTTGTCCTCCATTAGCTTTGCAAATAGAATAAGCTAAAGTGAAAACAGCAGTCAGTTCCTGGTAAGATCTGGATGTATTTAAAGGGGAGCGTTGGCATCCAGTTGTTAAAGAAAAGAAAAGGTAAGTCTTACTCAACATCACCGAATTCTGTTTTTGAATATCATATCAAGAGGAAATAAGAGTAAAGGAAGAAATAAATATTGCTTAAAACTCTGTTTGTCCTGATCCTAGATATATAATAACAGTTACAAATTACATTTCTTTTACAGGGGAAAGATGTGAGTTCTTTAGAATATTCCTCTCATGATACTCTTGGTTAGCTAGTCCATCTTTATCTCTTATACCCCTACAATAGCCCTGAATTATTTTTTACTATTAGTACTAAACTGGATTAGAATGTAATGTCATTTACTTAAACAATTCTTTAAAAAATATCTTCAATTGCTTAGTATCAAATTGTTTACAGTAGTTCCCCTTACCCTCGGTTTTGCTTTCTGTAGTTTCAGTTACCTGCAGTCAACCGAGGGCCAAAAATATTAAACAGAAAATTCCAGAAATATACAATTCATAAATTTTAAATGTGCACCATCTTAAGTAATGTGATGAAATCACAAGCTGCCCTGCTCTGTCCCTCTCAGGATGTGAACCATCTGTGTCCAGCTGCCCACGCTGTACAAGCTACCTACCTGCTACTCACTTAGTAGCCACCTCAGTTATTAAATTGACTGTCTTGATATCTCAGTGCTTGTTTTCAAGTGACCCTTATATTACCTAACAATGACATTCACATAAGTTATAGTTTATTGTTATAGCCATGTTTTTAATTATTGTTGTTAATCTCTTACCTTACCTAATATTGTAAATTAAATTTATCAGAGGTATGTAGGTATGTGTAGGAAAAAACATAGTGTGTAAGGGGTTTGTATCATACTATCCACAATTTTGTGGAGTCTTGGAATGTATTCCCCATGAATCAGGTGGAACTATAGTAGGTAGTTTTTATTCTGTGTACATATTGGCAGATTCAGGATGTAGTCTTTCTTTCATTTTCTCTTTCTTTCTTTCTCTCTCTCTCTCTCTCTCTCTCTCTCTCTCTCTCTCTCTCTCTCTCTTTCTTTCTTTCTTTCTTTTCTTTCTTTTTTTCTTTCTTTCCTTTCTTTCTTTTCCTTCCTTCCTTCCTTCCTTCCTTCCTTCCTTCCTTCCTTCCTTCCTTCCTTCCTTCCACTCCTTTCCTTCTTTTCTTTCCTTCTTTCTTTCTATCCTTCCTCCCTCCCTCCCTTCTTTTTTCTTTCTTTCTTTCTTCCATCTATCTATCTAAAAATTCTAACCATTTATCTTGATTTTGTACATACCAACAATTAGGAATGCCAGTAGACTGAGAGATAGATTTCTCCATACTGAAATGCAAGAAATTCAGTTAATGATAACTAGTATAGTTAGTAGCTTAGACATTTTAGGAGTTCACATAGTTTCCAACTTTAATGAAATTGGGTTTTTATATTTACACTGAGCCATACTGTATACTTGCTTTGTAGCCATATTGGCCGTGCCTGGGTTTCATGTAGTCTTATATTAAAAACAAAACAACATAAAAACCCTTTTATGTGGAAAAGTTCAATGCATTTCTCAGTCTAACAAAATTAATTGAATGTGGTCCGTGAATACCAATACATTAGAGCCATTGTGGTACATGTTCCAGTGGATAAAGTAAATATTTTGAAACTTCAATATTACTTGACAAGAAATCTGTATAAATGAAAACATGGCAAGAACAGAATGATGGAAGAAATATGTTGTTTTTCTTGATTAAGAACACCCACAGTCTTGCGTAGAATACCCACAGGAGGCCCAGAAACATAATGGGAAAGTACAAAATCTATCGAGTGCTTTATTGGCTCAGTTATTCTCTGAATGGCAGTATATATAAATACTCTCCTTGGCCTTAGGGCTGCCTTCAAAAATACTTGTCTATATTAACTTAGATTGCAAAAAAAGTGTCAGCGACTCTGTTAAGCTACTGCAGGCGGAGATTGAAAAATGGTGCAATAATATTCTAAGTAGTTGGCCAAGATCAGAGCTGTTAAGAGGAAGTGACAGGTGGTATAAGCATCCCCAGGCTCTGACTCACTCAATTTTAAATGGCACTTTCTATACCTAAGCTGATATTCATAGCAGTCACACACTTCTTGTATTTTTTGATTTGTGGTTTCTATTAAGGATAAATCATTTTAAGACCCTTGTAAAGAAATAAACATGAGTAATTTGTCATTTTCATGGATTTTAAATGCTATGTTAAAATGTAAAACTGTTGAATTAAGCCCATTTTTTTCTCTATACCTTTGAGCTACAAACATTAAGATCTTAGTACATGGTGTGCAATTCTGTGTGTGTGTGCGTGCGTGCGTGCATGTGTGACTGAGATATTACTAAAGTTTCAGCTGTTTGAGAGCTAAGGGGCATGTATTTCCATGTCTGTATTCTTATCACTTAGTATATAATAAGTATGATATTTGATAAATGAATAAAAAGATTGACTGGACAGGTGAACAACGTTAATGATAAAAATAAACATCTTTTCTGAAATTTCATGAGGGGAATATCCTATAGCTATGCCCTTGCCAAAGGATATTTCAGAGCCCAGTGAGGTTTCAAATGCAATTTTTGAAGACATAACCCTGTTTTGACAGCCTCGCCACACCATAAGCTGCTGGGATTGCAGTTTTAAAGTAGATGAAATGAGGGAAGCTGACAGTGAGTCAGCTGGGGTCGGGATGGATGTAATCGAATAGAGACACGGATGCAGATTTTTCATTTTAATTGTTTTAAGATCTATGAAATACTACTGGGAATTTAAAAGAGATAAATATGGGTATTTAGTCTTCCAATTTATAGCATAACTAGTCAAATAGAGTAAATGGGTTTAGTAAAGGCTTGAATTATTGCCCTCAAATCTGATAACTCAAACTACTACAACTTTTCATAGAAAGAGAGTACCCCTGCTTGTAAAAACAACAGTTTTCCTGGAAATCTATGAACAAGTGCTTAACAGATTTCCCTCCTATTCAGCCATCCCATGAGTGAGCTTCACTGCACAGGGTCTGTGTAATTCCCAAGTCACACCTGTCAGTGCTGGAACTGAGGGGCAGAAAGAGCTTTTAATCGTTTTCTTCCTGTCCCTCCACATCATCCGCCACACTGTGGAAAAATGCCTGCGTTTACGCAATGATCTGCTTTCTTGTAGTTAGTATTTGCCATAGCTTATGTGATTGGTAGAGCAGTAGCAAAGATGCTTTTGAAACATTTTTGTCAACAGCTCTGCCCTTCAAATGGTTTTTCTTACTCTTCAAAGCACTTGAACAGCCTGGTTTATTTATTTATTTATTTATTTATTTATGGTCACACTGACGATGTTAAAATTCACCTGTGTCCTGTGTTCCTGGACAACAGCCACAACTTAGAATCTTTTCTTCCTCTCCCCACCTCCAAACATACACAACACTTTTGAGTTCTGGGAAATTGCTTAACAGCCGAACACCACCATTCCCATATGACTCAGAGAAACCTGGAAGGTGACCCCATTTTTACCTAGGCCAAGAGCAGACTCCGAGCCTCCAAAGCCTGCTTGTTGCCTCGTAAATGATTAGCTGCACAGTTTGTACCCACTGACCAACTGATCAAGCCGACTGCTCATCATCCCACTCTCCCACATGTAGTTCTTTCTAGTCCTCTTTATCTCCCTGTGAAAGAAAATTCTTCTCTGTCTGATCTTTGAGACACTTGCAGATCTCTCGGTGGGACTATTCCCCCTGTTGCAATAATCTCCCTCCTCCATCCCACCCTCCTTACTGCAATATTCTTTTAAACTCTCCTTCCTTATGCACAGACGTTTTTTTATTTGACAACACAGAAGTGTTTTATATAGAAACTAAGTTGTAAGAAGAAAATATACGCACTGAGTGTGAGAACTCCACCCATTGGTTCCTAGAGTTAATACTAGCAAGGTATTTTAGTTACAGCTCTTTGGAAAGCAGGAGTAGATTAGCTGGCAGAGTATAGCACTTAATGTGACAGTGTTGCCCCATAACACGGTGGTTGGTGTGTGGACAGAAGAGGTGTGAGAGAGCATGGGCGCATCAGTCTTCAGTCTTCTGTGTAGGCTTTTTTCCAATTATAAGCTTTTGTTTACTATTCCCTCCCATGCCACTCCTGATTTTTATCTGCTGCCCCAAAGCCAGGAAGTTCCTTTGCTTTGTAACACTTAAATCTCTGAAGAACCTAATGTGCCCTTCCCCTCAACAGCCACTGCTTTGGGTAGGAGGCTGGTGAACAAGGCCAGAAGAGGGCTTTAGCCCCAGGTGGTCAGAACTGGGGCTCTGGCCCTGTCCTTGATGAAGACTTGATGAGAAAATGAACCAGTTGAAAGAATAAAGTGGAACAGTGGCTAAGGGAAATATTATCTCTGGGAATTACTTGTTCAGGCTCATAGGCATATCTAGAAAAATTGTAATAAAACTTCTATTGTCAAACATCACTTATTAAAAAAAAAAAACAACTCTTGAGAGTCTCAAAGAGTATATGCTTCAAGAGGAATCATTTGTCATTTAAAAGAACACAAAAAACTCAGCAGTTATTAAAATACTTTCTATATATACTTGTCATTAAAACATAATTCTATTAATAAATTTAACATCTTTTCATTCACAACACAATCAATCTCCATGTCAGCATAATTTGTTGATGTGAAAATTTAATTCCAAAAGTAGAAAGTGGTTTATGGAGGACACTGCTTAATATCTTGGTATTTTTTACATTCCAATATAAAATTACTTTTAATCCTTTTGGTAAAAATGAATTTTGCACTTTAATAGATTTTAAGGATTTGTGAATTGTTTATAATAAAACAATGAGTTTTATTATATCCAATTGTGTGGTCTATCCTATAGACCACACAATTGAATTAAGCATAGTATTACTTGCAGGCAGTAGAAGTAACAACAAATAAGAAATGATTTGAATCAGAAGGTCAATCTTAAAAGAATACTTTGCAAAAAGGCCAGTTTTACAGTAATACTTGGCAATAATTGTAAATGTGTCCACAAAATTGTGGATTGCAGTTAAGATCACTTCCTAACATTTTCTCTGATAACTATTTTTTCCATTAACTATTCTGGTATTTAGTTAGTCATGATGTCTAAACCTGAATCTTGTCGTGTTTGTACTCATTTCTGCTTTTCATATTACAACATGTTGTTTCTGAAAGGAAGAAACAGAAATTCATCCACAGGGAAATAATTATATTAGCAGATCCCGTTCTCCAAATTTCCAATTAACTGGTTGAACCTAAGTGAAGATAATATTAATTTGTTCAATATGTCAATGTGGGGGAGGAAAAGTTTTCCCTAACTCTGTTAATGTCCCTGTCTGAGTTTGAAAAATTAAACTAATAAAAGACGGATTAATAGAAGAAAAGCATACAAATTTACTTAATAGCCTTTATAAGGACATGAAAACCTAAGGAAAGAGTTAGACCTGAGTATTTCTACGCTAGGCTTGATGAAAAACAGAAAGTCATAGAAAAATATAATAGGTCAAGGTAATTTTATTAAACTGGGGGAAGCTTAGCAAGGCCTATTTGTTTGAATTCTTTTGGGTCTCCCATTGTCTTTGAAGATAAGGATGCTCCTTTCCTTTTGGTATAGGAAGGGTACCTCTCACATGAGGGTTTAATGACCTGTTTCAGGGAAGAAAGGTGGGAAAGGTCAAAGTGACCTACTGGCTTTGTGATTTAGACTTCAGAAGTTTAAAATATTCAATATCCCAAGGTGCCATATTCTGGGGTAGCATATCCTGAAACCCACTACTGTTGACATAAAATTTATTTCCTTTTCATTACTAACTCAAACTACTTGTAAATTTTTATCTCCCAGTAAAGGTTAAATTTGTTATTAACTCATACATTATAATATAATTTTTTAATTCTATCTCTGATGTCATCTTCAATCTTTAGCTCCAGTCATTTGCTGCTCCAGGGATTATAACCAGATTCTGCAGAATAACATTCTCTTGCACCTTTGAAAATTCCCATTGCCTTAATAATGAAAAGAATATATACAATACTCATGACTGAAATATTCAGTTAGCTCAAGCAAGGCTTGATCTGGGGTCTCAGTACTACTGGGGACCCAGAGTCTCTCTTTCCCTTGGGTCTAACTACAACAGTGCCAGCTTCATGGTGGCTTTTCATGGTGGCCCCACGCAGCTCCCTGAGGCACTCTTTTCATATAATATTCACATGGAAAAAGAGATGCATCTTCTAATAGTTATTGTGGAATGCGATGAAGTTTCTATTTCCCTCCAAAAATGTAAATATTGGCATTGCACATCAATTCTATGTGATTTTCATGTATAATGATGAAGTAGGTGTGTTGTTTCTTAAAGGAAAATAGAGTACCATTAACCAATGAAGGTAGCCAAACCCACCAATGTCTTAGGTCATGCTTTCTTCTAATTATCCTGTATTCCATCCTACCTGAACCCCTGACATAATTATACATTCCATACTATGTTTTCAGTTCCTACAGTTGGAATGATCTTGCCCCAGCTTCCTCTAGGGTTCACTTCCTTCTTGCATTCATTGAAATGTTACCTCACTGAGATCTACATTGAAGTCTGTTTAAAAATTGAACCCTCCCCCAAAGCTTCTCCTTTCCCTATTTTCTAGCCTTATACTTGTTTTTCTTTTTTTAAATAGTGCTTCCCTCCATCTAATAGTCTTTCTTACTCTCCCCTACACCACTTATCCAGCCACACACACACACACACACACACACACTTACATGCACTGTCATGCTTTGTGTTCATTGCAGAGTCCCCAGTGTTTAGTACAATATTAGACGATAGGCTGCACTCAACAAATATTTGCTGAACAAATAATCCCAATTTGATTTTCCATGTGTCGAGATAGTGTTGGATTTATCAGTAAGGCTGTAACTAGGCTATCTGGCATTCTACTGAAGTCCTTTTGGACTTCAGATTTAGGTAACCTAGTTGTCCTCTAATAAATAAGTCAATGTAAAAATGATCATGTTGAACTGTGATTATATTAGCATTCATCTAGTTTATTTCTTTCTCCTTTCAAGTTCTTTCAATTAAACTTGGACGACAGTTAAGGTCTTGATCTGAGAAACAACTGCAGATTAAGGTCATATTCACTTTTATATTTTTATTTTAAATAAATTTATTGGGGTGACATTGGTTTATAAGATCATATAGGTTTCCAGTGTACCATTCTATGACACATGATCTGTATATTGCATTGTGTGCCCACCTGCTCTTTCCGTTCCCATCTTTCTGAGTGGGTGGAAAGAATGAGTTCATAAGAGATGCAAAGGGTTAATAGGGCAGAAGATGTGATGCAGCCTATATCCATCTAGGGTATTGGGATTTGCTAAGAGCGAGACACTTAATAGAGAAGTCGGCACTGTCAGCATCAGTAAGTTAAGAATGGATAGATGACACATTATTGTCACTGCTCAGCTGACTGTCAACTCCGCTTGTTAATATGCAATCTCTCTACAGTTTAGATGGAGACTACACAATTGATTCAGTAGAAACTCATTATGAGTTGAGTACTATTGTCAAATATGTCTCTGGAGTACTTTTTCCGGCAGCATCTGATGTTTTTGAAAACTTAATGGATTTAACATGGCCATCTCTTCTCCCATCTATTAGCATCATTCACATTTTGAGCAATTAAGTTTCTTGTGATGTCTCTCTCCTCAAGTGATGATGAGTTATGAAGCGATCAATTCAAAGACAGATATTGGAGAGGAGCAAACACTTTGAGCATAAAAGAAGATTTATCTTTTGAAAATACATCTTACCTAGTATTGCCTGTCATTTTTGTCTACAGAATAAGATAATTATTCATAGCAAAACAAACAGTGAATCAAGATTATGACATAAGGATAATACAAAAACAATTTTATTATAATGCCATTTTTTAAAATTTTGTTTTTATGAAGTAATAGATTAAGAAAATAGAGATTGCAAAACAAATTCACTGATTTGGTTCTCTTAAAAGAATAAAAGAATGTTTTATTAGAGGGTAGGGATAAGAATGATGATCAGAACTTTTTGAAGTAAATTAAATGGAAGATGCTATATAATTACCTGGTTTATTTCCATGGGAGCAGGTGAAGGGATGTTATTATAAGGAAACATAATGATTTTGCAATTGTGAATCATATGAATTATCACATGTCAATTCATAAAACATGTTTGAAACTCATTAATTAGAAAATTAAGTGTATCAAGGTAAATCTTTAAGTATTCAAATACTATATTATTTAAAATTAAATTAAAATAATTATTTATTACTACCTGTGCCAAGCAATACCACCCTACTCAATTTATATTATATCACAGCCCATCTGTCTCTGCATAAAAAGGGGATAATTTAGAGAAGTTCCATTTATATCTAAGCTTGTAGCATGTATGTGACATCTGTATATTATCATTACAAAAAAAGGAGGTAGAATTAGATGAAAAATGAAGGCTGTTTAGAAAGACTTAAAAGGAAAATATTAATGATTTGATCTGGGCTTTCTGGATATTTTTAAATTGTTGGACATATATTAGTGTACAGAAGGAAAATTTTGAGACCAGCGAAAAATGGATAAAGGAAAGGTCTATAGAAAAAAGAATGACATAGGAAGAAAGCAAATGAAGATATTCTGGGTCAAATCCAGAGGAGGACACAGCTATCAGTTTCCAGGTTAGCTGCCTATGTTGACTGTCATGGCTACAGCAAACATTTTCATCAATGAACAGCAGAATCTGTGATGTAAAGAGCTGAGAGTTTTCCCTTAGCCAATGCTTGATGCCCTGAGTTCCGTGGTCTTAGCAACCTGGTCACCAGCAGTAACTCTGCTCCTGACTCTCAGAAGGCAGCTCATTGCACGTGACTCCAAAGGGAGATAGAACTCAGAGAAAGAAAAGCATCATACAGAACAAAAAGTGGAACTGATTATTCAAGACATTCATTCTTGTTACTTTAGTTTTGAATAACTGTCTTAGTTTGAGATAAATTTGTAAAGCTTATTAGAACATAATCAAAGGAATTGGCAGATTCTCTCCTTGACCAAATGCTAGTCGGGTGCCCCTGGGCTCTTTTTCAACTAGGCTTCCTTCTTGAGTGTGTCCTCAAGAGTCCAATTTGAACCAGAATCCACCACCCTCAATATTTGCTCACCCTTGGCTTGACTAAATCTTTATCCTCAGCCATCCCTAACTGATATGTGATCACATGGCCTGCCTTCAGCAAGAATCATAGAAGTTGGTATAGCCAGAATCCCCTCAACTACCCACAGCCTGATGTTACCTTTCAATAATTTACTATCCACTGATCTCCTCAGTCTGCTCCTTGGCTACAAATTCCCGCGTTTTCTTATACTTGAGTTGAGGCCAATCTCTGTTCTCTACTGCAAAACCCCTTTTTGGCACCTACACCTGAATAAAGTCTGTTTTACTGTTATAACAAGTGTCATGAATAATATTTTCTTTAGCATCATCTTAGCTTGGAATTAAAGAAAAAAGAAATCATTACAGGAGAAACTCCTAGAAACTTGGTTCTTCTCATCAACATGGTAAAGAATTACAGATCAGCGAGTCTATTATCATGCAAGCAAGAAGGGTTTATTGATGTGTTCTCATGGAAGAGAACTGGCTTTGCCAAGGTTGGGAAGACAGGGAAGAGCAAGAGAGGCAAGGGCAGAGGTGGCAAGAGCAAGAGTGCAATCCTTTGTTCTGAGGATTCATATAGTTGGCTGGAGAGGGGTGAAGAAGTTACACATTGATTGACAGGTAAAGGTGGTGCTAGCTTTCCAGGACTGGGTGTGAATACCCAAAGGTGTTAATGGACTTCTTCCTTTAGGCACTATGAGACCTTTCCATCCTTTCAGGCCTTGCGATGAAAGCACAATTTCAAAGGCTTTCTTTCCCAGATAATGGAAAAGATACTTAGAATTTCAAGGACCACTGAGTCAGTGGGTGGGGCATGTATCCATCCTCTTCCCTGCCTTGGTTTCTATCTATCCTACCTAACAAAATTATGAATATGGGAAAAATCCATTGAAAGAATGCATATCACACTGATAACCGGGTGTACCTATGGGAAACGGAACTGGATTAGAGTGGTGGGTCACAAATGATTTGAGTGATTCTGTAACTTTAGAATTTTTTCAGTGAAAGTATATTTGCATATTCATGTTGTTATTTTTAAAATGTAAGTTAAAGTAACAACAGCAGAAGTGAGTTAAGATGGTCTGTCATATAAGATAAATGCTGTAATTAATATTGAGAGGAGGATAAATTTAATTCTGTTGCCTTCCACTTAGATAAGTCTGCAGAGAATAGAAGGATGCTTAGAAAGCTTCGCTGGCTAATATTAAAGGAAGATTTTACTCTCAAAGCATTTTGTCAGGGCTTTGTGTTGCTAAAGGTTGACATTCTACAGTAAATGGGACTCTGCTTAACGGAATACTTAATGAATTTTTGCATGTGTAAAGCAGCCCCTGAGCTGAGTTCCTGGTAGGGGGGAGAGTGTTCTACATAACAAAGTGTGAGAAATTTTGCACTTCAAAGAAACATGGTGGGGAGAAGTATAGGAGACAAGAGACAGGAATGTGAGTTGTGGGGGGAGGCTATTGTTATTATTAAATTGCAGCTTGCTCTGTACTGGAATCCTCTGTGTTGTGCTCACATTGTCAGAAAGTATCTGCAGTGCACAACTACCTTTTTTGAGGAAGTACTATGGCAAATCAAAGTAAAAGAATCTTTGTTTCCTGCTTTAGTCCTTACAAGGGGGACAGAAGAGTCCAGTTTCTGTGGGTAAGCTTACAGTAATGCCACATACCCAGCAGAAGCAGGTCATCAGAATAAGAGATTTTTAGAAAGCCTCAGAGTAATACTAGTGCTGTTGGAACAGGAGGAAATAAGTACTGGAGTTTCCTTTTTTTGAAATCAAATATTAAAATTAAAGTGGCAACTGTTTTAGAAAATAAAAACGAACACAAACAGAAATGGTTAGAAGCACTCTACCAATGTAAGGGGCAAGGAAACTGATGACTCTCAAACTAGAAGAAAATAATTAACAGCAAAAGGACAAATGTAATTAAATCTTGAGTCAGGGGGTCTCTGAGCCAGAGTTAAAAGTACCAGCACACTTACAAGTCAGGAAAGGGGCATTCTGCAGCTCAGCACAAATGCTTTTGAGAACAAAGGATATCTGAGATCAAAGGGGACAGATATTCATCACCAAACTCAGGGAAATAGGAAAATGTAGCCAGACAGCCCAGCAAACAAGATAGGGAAATTTCAAAGAAGATCTGGAGACAAACCTATAACCAGATCACCCTGAATTACTTACTACCCTCAGTTAATTTAGTTAATCATGTTAGATTATAACTCCATAGTATCCAGCATGGAAAAATGGAGAAAGAGAAGGAGGGGGAGGGGGGAAGGGGGAGTTTACTCGCATTAGGATAAAAGCAGCCTGCTCTGTGTATTGGCGCACACCTTTGATTTAGCTTTTTGGCTGTGCCCAGAGCTGCAGATCTGTGAAAAACAACTGCCTCGGTTACTGCCAAAGTCCTGTGTCCCGGTGTTTTATTGTGAGCATGTCTCACACCAACAGGGGCCATGGACAAGACTCTCACAGAGAAGTGTAGGAAGAAAATAATTTGGCTATAACTTAAGTAGTTGCCTCATTTGAGAAAGCCTAGTTGGCTGCTGTGATTGGTTGTCTTTATGTTTAGATTTCTCAACTTTGAGGCATTTACAGGCGGCATTAGGGCCATCTCAGCCTGATGACCTCTTTGTTTAATTAATGTAACAATATTATTGCTAATACAAGTTAAATTTCATCTCGTGATTACCAGGGACCAAATAGTGTGATGACACATGTTTAATGTGTCATTTATAAAGATATATTATTACCTGTTAGGCATGACTGCCTTCTTTTAAGGAAGTCAGCTCCTTTAAAGTAAAAAATCAAAGTCATTCTTGATATTCAATGCTTCTTATTTCCTAAATTTAGAAGACCATGTAATCCCAAATGATGTTTGAATTCTGCATTTATGTTGTTTCTTCAGTTTAACATATGCAAACTATGTATCTCCACATAATTCTTATAAGTAACCCATTTAATAAGAAAAATAATAGTACTATATATGAATAATTCAAAGATAAAAAGTCATGTAAAGCAATTTGATAAAATATCTAATATGATTAAGTAAACTTTTTCCTACAGAAGTTAAAGCTATATTTGTCCAAAATTTTGCTTTATAAACTGTGTGGAATTCAGTAAATAGCCACTAATTATTTGTGCTAATATGTTGTTTGGAGATGCTAATTAGCTTATTCATGAAGGATAAGTACAGGAAATTTTCATATTCAGAAAGTTCTTTGGGGATATTATTTCTTCTTTTATAAAAAAAAAAAAAAAAGCTCAGTATTATTATATTGGCCTTTTCATCCTGTGTATATAAAGTAGATAAAAGGAAAATGAGGTTATTTTGTTGAAATAAAGTCAAACATGTAATCAGGAAAAAGATTAGAGAACATTTTAAAGTAAAATGGTTGGTTACCTTAGAGTATTAAAAATCATCACACTTTCAACATGTTAATAAAATATTAGAAGTTATAAAAAGATCTTAGTAGAATTTTACGTATCAGTGTCTGTGTGCTATATTATGAAAGTGAATTAGCAAATTGTCAAGTAAAATTTAGATGTGGGCAGAAGCCATGCTAATTTGCATATCAAATTGAGGTATGATGAGAAAGGAACAGATGATTGTTTTTCTGTTTTGATTTTAAATGTTTGCAAATGTGTGATTCTTTATTGCTTCTTTTTATTTGTGTGTATTTTCAATGGATTTAAACTTAGAAATAAATCATCTAATGAAGACATTTAATGAAGGAAAGAAGGGCTAATTTCTAAAAATGCCAACCTGCTTATGCAATATGAATATTTGGGTTAAAACCTTAGTATTGGAGAAAATATAGGGGTGTAGTTTCTTTTACCCTGATCTTAAAATTTATTCTCTTTACTCAGTTTTGTGGCTTTAACTCAGTTCATTTGTTTATCTGCTTAAATAAGTATTTGAGCTCCTACCATATGTTAGATATTATGTTGTGTGCTAGAAAATCTTATGGAAAAGAAAAATGTAGCCCTAGCTGGGTGGCACCATGCACCAAAAAGTTTGCATGGTTTGATCCCTGGTCAGGGCACATACCTAGGTTGTGAGTTTGATCCCATGTCGGAGCATGTAGAGGAGGTAAGCAACCAATTATTTTCTCTCCTTCTCCCTCCTTCTCCCTCTCCCCCTTCTTCTTTCCCCCTTCCCCTCTCCCTCTCTCTCTCTCTTCACCTCCCCCCTTCCTCTCTCTCTAAAATCAATAAAACATATCCTTGGGTGAGAATTTTTTTAAAAAAGACCAATGTAGAGCAATGTCTAATTTCTTGGATATGCAATGTATTGTATGGCTGTGTGAATTATGGATGACTGAATGGAGGACCTGAGGGTCTGAAGCAAGTACACTGCTCTGTGACTTACAGTATGCCTTAGGACACTCAGTTTTTGCCTCTAGTAACAGTGGCACCCACTACCAGCAACAGAACCCTACTTCCCTTCATGGGTCTCTCTCTTTCCACACAGCACTTGAAGCTCCTATGAATTACAATCTCTCAATAATACATTGGCAAACCATTCATGTATTCATATCTTTGTTTGTTCTCTAAATCTTTATCAACCACCTACTCCATGCCAGCAATTTTGGTGGGCGTCGGAATCCACATCTTTAAGGATCACAAAGTTTAGTAGAAAACACAGACTCTGAACGAATAATTTAAAGTGCAATGAGTGTTAAAGAGAAATTTAGGGAACTACAAAAGTTCAAGTGACCTTGAGGGAAAACCAAAATGAGACCTTAAAAAGAAGTTGAAGTTAGCCAGAGGAGACCTGGTGGGTGTTGGGGGTGGGCGGTACAGAAAGAACTTTCCAAAGAACAAAATATAAAAGGATTGAAGCCAGTAAAGAGAAGACCTAAAAGAAAGATTGTTGATGTGTAGTATTGAGAACTGTGAGGTAATGGGCAAGAAAAGGTCAGAAAGTCACACTAAGATCAGATGACCTGAAGTCCCTTCTCTGCCATCTCTTCCAACATGAAAGAAAGAACCATGCCTGTCTTGTTGGTTACTGTATTCCCATTGCATAACCGAGTCCCTGGCAAATGGCAGGAGCTTCATACACATCTGTCAAGTGAGATCAATGAATTTTTAATGTTATTTAAGCCAAGCGACAAAGCAATAGTTTTCAAATTGAAAGAATCTATTGATATTATGTATTTGTAGCCATAAACATATTTTCCTACAAAGACTGGTACTGACATTTATTTCCTGCTTTGGCTTAATAGTCTACTTCTTTTCTTTATAATTATGCCTTTTATATTGTAATAACTCTTACATGGAATTAGAAGATTTGTTTAATTTTTTATAATATAAATACATTTAGGATCAGATACATTAATGTTCAGCCTACAGGCTATTTAAAGTATCCCTAGATATACTTTCTTTCTTATATTTATAAGTTATTTAGTAAGTGTTTTGTTTCCAATCACATCCAATTTCTTTTTTTTTTAATTTAATTTGTTTATTTATTTGTTGTTCTATTTATTTATTTTTAGAGAGAGGGGAAAGGAGAAAGAGAGGGAGAGAAACATCACTGTGTGGTTGCCTCTCACTTGCACCCCCAACTGAGGACCTGAAGTGCAACCTAGTCATGTGCCCTGACTGGGAATCGAACCAGCGACACTTGGCTCACAGGCCGATCCTCAATCCACTGAGCCAAAGTAGCCAGGGCCACATCCAATTTCAATGGGAATTTTTTTCTCCTGAATCATCCCCCTCTCTATGTCTTAAAGCTGCTAGTGTCACTTGCATCCCCATCACAAAACCCACTCTGTTCTCCCTCTTAAATGCAAAATCTATGTATTTGGTGTGTAAATGTTGTGTGCCATTTTTTTGAGACAATATATAGCATTATGCTTATTTTCACAATGTTCTTATTGCATGTTGTAGAAACATGTATACCATTATAGAATTATCATTAATAGCCTGTAATAGTTGCCAGAGTTTATGTGATCAGAAAAAAAATATTCTTAACCTGAGATTTGTGGTTGGATTTGAGAGTCTGAATTAGTCTTTTTTGTAAAATACTAAAGGTCTGTATGTGCGTGTATTTTATTGTCAGTGGGGAAACTTACTATATCTTTCTTCACATTCTCTAATGGGCCTGTCACCTTTCACGCAAAGGTTATGAACCACCGTTATAAATAAAAATATGCTTTCTCCAAGGTTTTATAAATGCACAGAATTTTGCTTTAGAAAAGTGTCTTCCCTGCTCATGCGTTCCTGAAGTTAATTTCTCACTAAGACAAAGCACAGGAGGTTGAATCATTGAAGCCAAGTCCACATATAGGGGGGGGGTATCGATTGTATTGCTTTGGTAATGTAAAGATGCACTCATCCCTCTAATTTTTAATTGATATTATGTTCCAACTTGGCCAGAGAACAATGATCTTTAACCAGATGGTTTTAGACAAATGACTTGGCACCTGCTTACCCATATTCCCCATGGGGTCATACCACAAGAATGTCATCAGTAATTATCTGTCAGGTCCATTTACAGCACTCTTAAATAATTAACACATGACTTTTGCAGAGTTGTCTCTTTAGTGTCTGGATAACCACATTTCTAGTCTCCTGTCTGTTTCTCTCTCTTTACCTCTTTCTTTTTTCTTTTTAAACATAATGCTAGGCCCCTGCTACTAACCTTTTCAGAAAATAATTTTGGAACATATTAGAAAACCGTGGCTTTCTATTAGCCATGGAACTGTTCTCTGCTATCTGCATGTACAAAGTGAGTTTGAAGCATTAAGTACTTTTGTGGTGTTCACTCTTGACCCCCACAGAGACTAAGTGAAGGAAATTAGGCAGATTATCTATAATATAGTGTAAATACATGCTAATATTATTTCCAAATCATCGTACAGTAAGAGGTTTTCAGCTGTTTGAAGTATTTTTATAAACAAAAATTACCTGTTAGTACCTAGGGTCTGAAAACCTGCAGTCTCAGTTGCTGTGCTTCAGGGAGTTTATTATAATCTAAAGAGTTTACTTGCGAGAATTTCACAAAGCAATGAGGTTGCAGCAGGTGTGCATTTGCCAAGGTGTTACAACTATTACTATTAAAGCTAAATATTATATAGAATTGCTCAAATTATTAATCAATTAAAATACATTGATGTGAAAGAAGAAAAAAATGCATAAGATCAAGTCAGTAATTCTTTGATGACCCATATTAGTGATGGGAGCTGCACCCTAATTATGACATCTGAGTGGGAATATCATTGTTACAATACTGTATTATATTAGTTCATTATCGTTGTATAACCAATTATCACTAATTTAGTAGTTTAAAACAGCATCCATTTATTAGCAAGTCAAAAATCAGCAGGGCATATCTCGTTTCCCTGATCAGGGTATCTCAAGGATGAAATCAAGGTGCTGGCCTGGGAAATTTTTTGTTTGAGGAAAACCTGTTTTTAAGTTAATTCTTATTATTGGAAAAATTAAATTCCTTGAGGTTATAGCATAGAGGTACCCATTTTCTTGCTGGTTATCAGCTGAGGTGGGGGCAGGGAGGCTGCACTTTGGCCATAGAGGCCACCTGCCTTCCTTTCCACATGGCACCCACAATATTCAAGTCAATAATGTACATCAAATCCTTTTCATGCTTAAAATTTCTGATGATCTCAAGTCCCACATTTAAATTGCACATTCAATTGGCCCATTTGGAAATAGCCTTTACCTTAAGATCACCTAATTTGTCACCTTAATTACTTCTGAGAAGTCTCTTCCACTCCTAAATTGGCTCTAGTCTCATTGAGGTTAACCTAGTTCAAGATATGTCCCTATTGCAGTCTCCAGGATGGTTTAGTTCAACTTTCCTAAGATCCAGGGGTCCAGATTCATCTGATAACTCATGCTGAGGTAAAGACTTAACTGTGGAAACCAGTGTATGTGTGTGCACAGACAAGTGTATGCATCCAAATACACACACACACACACACACACACACCACTGAAACCTTAAGGGTAACTGCTTACTATTGGGATATGTAGGTAGCCAAACAGATGAGATCAGGTGACTAATCTGTTCTTATCACTCACAATAGGGCAATAGAACTCTGGAACAGCTATGCAAAGAAAGCATATGTATTTATCTTGCATTTGCCATCTACTGATAGGACTGGCTGCTCCACTGGGCTAATATAATACTATATACTCTGAATAGAGCCATCATTTGCAAGCATTCCTTTGTACTCTCTCATGTCTTTGGGACCCAGAAGTAAGGAAGTAAGGAGATGGTAGAAGTCTGGAGTGGTAGGCATATATGAAAAGTCACACCTTTCCTTTTATACTCCCTTCTGATTCTCTCAGGAGTTTGGAAATACTGGACTTGATAGTGTTAAACGATATATAACGCTGACTTGAAGGCATTGCTTCCTCCTGGGTTCCTACTGTGGCTCCAACCTGAGGCTACATTCATTACTTTACCCTGTCTCTTGTGACACTTATTTACTTTTCTAAATATATATATTTTACTGATTTTTTTTTTAGAGAGAGAGAAGTACATCAATGTGAGAGAGAAACATTGATCTGCTGCCTCCTATATGCTCCCCAAATGGGGATTAAATCCTCAGGCTAGATATGTGCTCTGACCATAACTGAATCCATGATCTTTCAGGGCACAGGACAACACTCCAACTAAATGAGCCACACAAACCAGGGCTTTTTTCTTTTCTTTTCTTTTTTTTTTTTTTTTGGTGACACTTCATTTTTAAATCTAGACATTCTGACTGGCCACTATGCTGGATGGTTATCGTCACTCTGCTGTGCACACAAGATAAATGAAATACAGTCACCAGAAAACATGTAGGTGAAGAATGTGGCTCCAATTTCTGGTGAACACTCAGGGAGTGACAGAAGCTATGATGCTTCAAGAACTAGATGTTTGCCGGCAACCAAAAGAGTTGTACATATCGACTCTCTTGCATTTGCATTCTTCCAGGAAGATTTCCACTCAGATTATCCTGGATTTGTTGGTAAAGTTTCATAAAGGCTGACTTTTTCTATTACCATTACATTATGCTTGATTTTCTTTCTTCCTTTTTTTTGGTAGATGATATTTATTTTCAGAGAGAAGGAAAGGGAGTGAGAAAATGAGGAAGAGAAACACTGATGTGCGAGAGATACATTGATTGGTTGCCTTTAGCATGCATGCCCCCAACTCAAGTCCCAGCCCACAACCCAGGTATGTGCCCTGACAGGGAATCAAACCAATGACCTTTAGGTTCCCAGGCCAGCATTCAATCCACTGAGCCACACCTGCTATGGTGATATGATGCTTGATTTTGATACCAAATAAGGCATGAGAAGAGCTATAGCCATTTCAATATCTTTTAAAGACTCAACTCTGCTTCTAGCTCTTACCAGCTTCCTGGCATACATCATTAGGCAGTATCACCATTTCCTGTGAATCAAACCAATTCCAACAATAGACTTCAGATCTCTAAACTAAGTATGCCATATTGGACAGATCCCCCACTACATTGGATGACAAGAATTTCTAGATTCTGGAGAAATTTTGGGAGAATATTGCAGACACTTAGAAGAGGCCCCTTTTCAAGTTTCTCCCTCTGGTCCTGATGTGAAAAGCAAACTTCCTATAAAATAGCGTTCATAGTACTACCTAATATTAAATATGTTCTTATTCCATATTATTAGGAGAGCTTCAGCTATTAATAATAGTCTTCTTTTGCCCACTCACCACCCATTCCATCCTCCTGTGCCTTCTACAGGGAGTCAGCAACTAGTCTTGCAGCTCTCAAGGGCTGAGATGATAGGGGACGACCGAATGGGCTATAATGCTGAGTTGACCATTTCAGAGAAGGGCACTAGACTGGATGGTAATGCCTAATTTGTCCCAAAAGATTTACTTGCAGACTGACACCTGTGAAAGGGGTTTGGCTTCTTACAGGGGAGAATAATTTGGGAACTTCAACTTTCTTTCCAGAGATGAGCAGAAGCAATTGCTGTAGTCAATGTTGGTAGAATGCAGATCAAGGCTGGCAGCTGGTTGTCCATGTTATAGCACGTCTGCACCTGCAGGACTTGGGCTCCAGCCCTTGGACACCCCAGGAAAGGGGCTGGTATTCTCCCAACCATGACTGCTGAAGTGGGAAAAGAAGTATGAAAGCCAAGCTTCCTCCACACCCTACAGCTGGGAGGAGTATAAAGCTCACAGTCAATACAAAGCCAAGAGACTTTACTCATGCAGTCTATAAAATCCCACAGCCCTAGGGCTATGTCCCTCTCCTAAATCCTGACACCCAGACCTGATAGATCCTGATAGGGTCTAAATTTATTGCATTGTAATCATAAAACAGGGTCTTATAAACTGTATGCTTCGCTTTTTTTTTAAGCAAAATTCAGTGGGAAAAACCCACATACCTGCTACTCTCTATGCTCTGAAAGGTTCCTCATGCTGTTAGGTCATACACTCACCTTTGCTTAAAAATCTATATGCTGATAGTTCATTTATGATTTTTTCATCTGTTTCCACACAACAAGGTTTCTTATTGAGTTTCTTATATTATCTTTATCAAACATTAATTCTGATGTTCTAACAGTTTATTAAAATGACTTCGATAGCTATCGCAATTTTCCCAACATCTGGAAAAAAATCCATAATAGAATAAACTCATGGTTTTGGTATTATTGTCAAAACACTATGAAAACACCATCTGGGCCCCATGACATCACTTTAGGTTACTACTATAACTTATGTATCAGTTATTAATATATTCATTTTGGTAATTAATTTATTTGTAATATAGCATCTATTCCATCTGTGTTTTAAAAGTATTAGCATATGTTGTTTCAAAATGTTTTGTTATGATTCTTTAAAATCTTGAAATAAATGTAAATTTTGTCACTTATTCCAAATATTATTTACAGATTTCTTTTTTAAAAAGTCTATGCTGTATTTATTTCACTTGTATTTTTAAAGAGCTGACATTTAATTTTATTCACTGCTTCTTCTTCATTTGTTTTATATTTATGTTTACCTGAGTCTTTAGTTTTGATTTCTTCTATATTCTTTTAAATTATTATTGTTTTTCATTTTCTACCTGCTTGTTTAAAATGTTTGGTTCATCTATCTTCAATATAATTAAATTTTTATAAGTGATTTCAACGTTATTCAGTTTCCTCTAAATATTGTTTGAAATAGTGTCTTGCATACTTTGGGTAGATAATACTTTTGTTGATTTCAATTCTAAATATTTCATAATTTCTATTGTATTTTTTTATTTTATTGATTATGATGTTACAGTTGTCCCAATTTCTTTTCCCCCTGCTCCCCTCCACCCTGTGACCCCCCATCCCTCCAGTTGTCCCCCCTCCTTAGTCATGCCCATTGGCTGTGCATATAGTTCTTCTCAACATCTTCCTGTCTACTCCACTCCCTCCTACCATGCTTCTGAATTCCTGCATCATCTCCCTCCCGTTTCCCTCTTCCCCCTCCCCGCTGACCTCCCCTCAATATGTTCCCGTACCTATAATTCTTTTTCCCCTCTCGTTGCCTACTTAGTTTGCCTTTGTTTAGATTCCCTAGCTTCTGCTGTTGGTTGTTGTGATACAGTTTTCATTTTAATGTTCATAGTTTTGATCCTCCTTCTTCTAAACAAGTCCCTTTAACATCTCATATAACAGTGGTTTGGATCTAACAAACTCTTTCAGTTTTACTTTGTCCTGGAAACACTTTCTCTGCCCTTCTATCATGAATGACAGCTTCATTGGATAGAGTAATCGTGGCGGTAGGTTTTTGCTTTTCATTACTTTGAATATTTCTTGCCAGTCCCTTCTTGCCTGTAAAGTCTCCTTTGAGTAATCCACTGATAGTCTAATTGGGACCCCTTTGTACATAATTCTTCTCTTCTCTCTTGCTGCTTTTACGATTCTCTCTTTATCTTTAATTTTTGACATTTTGATCATAATGTGTCTTTGTGTGGTCCTCCCTGGGTCCAGCCTATCCGGAACTCTCTGTGCTTCCTGGATCTGTAAGTTCATTTCCTTCCCCAAGTTAGGGAAGTTCTGCTTCATTGTTTTTTCACATAATTTTTCAATTTCTAGTTCTTCTTCTTCACCCTCTGGCAATCCTGTAATTCAAATGTTCGTTTGCTTATAGCTGTCCCAGAGGTTTCTGAGCCTCTCCTCATATTTCTCACTTTTCATTTCCTCTTTCTGCCCTGGTTGACTCTTTGGTCCCTCCCTATGTTACAATTTGTTGATTTGATCCATGGCTTTCCCTTCCTCACCACTTGTCCTGTATGTATTTTTGTTCATTTCAGCAGGACTAGCCTTCATTCCTTCCCTGTCTTGATTCAGCCCCTCTGTTAGGTCTGTAAGCTGCCTTATGACTATAGCTCTGAACTGAGCCTCAAAAAGATTCGCTATTTGTTCATCGGTCAAGGCCTTTATTTGTTCTTTCATTAACTGTGTGATTGGTATTTCAATCAATAATTTTGTCATTCTGACCATTTTGTTTATCTTTTCTTCTTGGGCAGGGTGCTGTCACACCTCCTACGCTATATTGGGCGGAGCCCTGTGTGCTTGTTACAACCTGGCGACCTTTCTCACCGCACTGTGGCACTTTGCATGGGGGCGGGGGTCCAAGATGGATTCCTGCTGTTACTCTCTGCTGAGGAACTAGGAGCCTCCTCTGTCCCCACAGTCCAAGACAATGGGGTTTGCCCTCCCCGGCATTGGAATTGTGAGCCGATGGGTCTGGTCTGCAGCCGGGGCCGGCTCCCAGGTGCTTCTCTCTTCCCCCGCAAATATGGGTGTCTGCTTACCAGGTCCCGCTGTTTGCTGCTGCGGCTGCTGCCTCCAGCACAGTTTGGTCTTTCAGCCGTGGTCTCACCCTTCCTACCCGTCTGGATGAGCACCACTTGTTTATGACTTTATACATTGGATTTCCATGTAGCTTTATTTTCTGGAACTTCTTATTATTTTTGGTTTTGCGGTAGTTGTAGTCCTTCTTGGTTGTGGAGGGAGACAGAGCTTGTCGGTCTATGCCTCCATCTTGGCCAGAAGTCCCCATTGTAATTTTTTAGTGAAAGAATTAGTCAGAAGTGATTCATTTAAAAGTTTTGCTTTCTTTTGGATTTTAATTTTAATTTTTTTACATTATAATCATAGAACAGGGTCTTATTGTTGGCACCAAAAGAATTCAGAAATTTTGCACAATTCAGTAAAAAGCATTTACAAAAAAAAATCTCGAGAGAGAGAATTCTGAGATTTCTCCTTGGTTTATCAATCTCCTTGGCCACTGCCACTTTTTAAGAACAACTACTATTAATTCCTCTAAAATATAGTTCATATCTGTCCGCATCTCCTCATTCACAAGCCCAGCAGCCTAGCCCAAATCAGAATAATTCTTCTGGCCTCCTAAATTCTGAAAAATAAATACATTACAATATAACTTTTTACCTTTTTAATCCTCTACGTATAATCCTCTGATGAATCCCCATTACAAACCCCTTGTTATGGCCCGGTCTTGCTTTCTCCTCCTAAAATTTTATCATGCAAGTTTCCTTTTATTTCTCATTCACACTTTTGAAGCCAAAGGCTAGCTTCTCTGCATGAAATTTCTTTTTACTCATCATACCCTTCATCCTTTGCAACTTTTAGCCCCCAACCACCCCAATTTACATCCCATTGTTTAATGCTAAGTTGCTTCATGCACCCCCTGCCCCCCATCATTAACCAGTTTTGCTTATGTAATGAGACTCTGGCACTCTGAAACTCTCCTTCATATAAGTCTTGGCGCTTGTAATTACTTATTCAGCGCCCGTGTTCCACACTGAGCTGTATGAGCAGGAGGGCAAGAATTTCTTTGACCTAATTCAGTACACTATTGGCTATGTCTAGCAGAGGGCTAGCAGACAAACAAATAAGAGATGAATAAGCAATAAGCAACGTTTTCAAATGTTGGATGCATTATCTGAAGCTAGTGAGGAGAATAACAGGTTTGAGGTGCATGGAAGGATCTAATGTCATAGTAGACAAAACTGTTAAGTTTCTGTTACAAGGAACAAAAGTTATTTATCTATATCATGCGTTTGCATTTTGTGTGTATATATATATATATATATATATATATATATATATATATATACACACATACACATATATTTCAAGCAGATGGAAATGTTAGTCTTGTGTATTATATATAAATATTCATACATACACCTACTGTTCGCCCTGGCTGGTTTAGCTCAGTGGATTGAGCGTCGGCCTGCGAGCTAAGTGTCGCTGGTTCGATCTTCCAGTCAGGGTACATCAGAGAAGGAAAACTCTGACTCCAAAAAACCTCCGCTGCCTTGCGGCATACCTCTTCTGGGGAAAGGCTAAGGGAGTAAACCCCGACAGAAAATCCGGAGCCGGAGTCCCTAAGGCGGTTTGACGTTGTAGTCAACACCGGCAACTCCTGCGGCGCACCTGAAGCCAAGCTGTATCGACTCCGTCTTTCCCTTGGACCCTTCAGCTGCGAAGAGAGGGGGGGTCTGCTGCATGGGCAACAGCAGACCCTCCATATCACCCTGCCCAGGCTCTGTAGCTTCAGCTTCACTGGAGAGGACACTCCAGCGTCATCGCAAGATGTCGATTCAACACGGGAGGAGACAGATACCGTGTCACTCCCGAGTCGGACTGCACAACCATTCTTGGCGGTGCAGATAGACTCTTAAGAAGCTACACCATCGTCTCTCGAGACGGACGGCTGCCGACGACGACACCTACTGTGTATGCATCTGTACAAAGATAGAAATATTGACAGAAGCAGAATGATAGGGGGTGGAGAGAGTGAGGTGGAGAAGCTAACAAAAGACAGTGGGATATACCTCTCTACCTAGAAGTATTGATTTTTTAAAAACTACAGGGAAATAAACTTACTGTGATTTGATTTGATTTTGTTTGCTTTATATTTTTTAATTTTAATTTTAGTGAAACTAAATTTAACAAATGTAATCATTAAGCAAAAGATAGCAAGATTCTAAGAGCTATTGACAAAGCATTTTTCTAGAATTTTAAGCTTTTTTACTTTTTATTAACATCACGTGATTGGACCCCAAATGAGCACTGTATATTTTACCTGTCATCTTTAAAGATTATTGCTAATTTAGTACATAAATAGTGCTACTCTAGTCTTACTTTAAATTTTATTTCTTGATGAATTGGAGATTGAACCTATTTTAATGCTCAATAGAGATTCTTATTTCTTTTGAGAATTTTTTTTCATTTCCACCCCTTCCTTCTTTTTAGTTTTAGATACTCATTATTTCTAAATGCTATTTAATAATTCCTTATGTATTAAGGTTATGTATATATTTTGGTTATACATGTTTTAAATTCCTTTTTAGTTTTCTGATAAATTTTGTTTCTGTTTACAGAATTTTAATTTTATTTATAAAATTATTTATTTATGATTTCATATTCTACTTTTGAGGTTAGAATGCACATTCTTAGTTCAAGGTTAAATATTCCTCCTTGTTTTCTTGTGATTCTTTTAATATGTCTATATATGCATTCATTTGACTTTTGTATCTTATTTAAAATAACACTTAAAAGCAATGACAATCTTTTAAATCTAGGAATTTGAATTTATATGGATCAGCTAGCAAGGAGTCACTGCTTTAGTTCAAAATATATTAAAAAATGATGGCGTCTTAGTTAAATATGAGTTCATGAAATATATCAAGAAAAAAATAAGGTGATATTTATGGTATGGGTAACTGAAAGATTAAACTTAAAGTTGATCATTCTAAGCAAAAGAGCTCTGTAGATGTGAAAGTGGATTTATTACATCCATATCTTTGAACAACTACTTACATTCTTCTTTAGCTTATCTTTTTCATTACTACAATACATTTCTCAGCTTATCACTTGCTTCTAGATGGTAGGCAGTTGACAAGAAATAGAGAAACATATGCAGTTATTTGTTGTGAGTATAGGGAGAAAATACACAGCTATTTTGAAATATGATAAAAGTCACTATAAAATTCAAGGACTAAAATAGATAGTTCAGAAACCCTCCAGATGCCTTTGGATTAAGTTTTATTTTAAGCTTGTTCTACACAAAATGAAGTTTAAACACATGATTGATGATTTATAAAAATTTACATAACAAAGACAATCGTCATTTTATATGACTAAAATTTCTAATAAAATTTCCTACTCACCTTCCCTCTTTCTGATGAACGCTTTATTTGTCAATTCTTCACAATGCTGTGAGTTATTATGACTGCCTTATTCAAAATTTTAAAAAAATTCAGTTTATCTGGTAAAAGCAGATGTTAGGCTAGATTCAGTAATTATCACATAAAATGGAGCTATACATGTATAAGACTTTATCAGGTAATACCAGGTACTGAATATTTATCCCTCAAGCCACAATGACTTCATATTATAAATTTATGACTTCATGATATCTAGTATACAGGATGCTTCTAGCATTCTCAAATGGGCAAATCCTACTTCTCTTTTTTTCAAGGGTTATGATGAATATTTAAATATATGTGTGTATGTACATATATATTATGTATGCTTTGATATTACTTTCATTGTGTAAACCACAGTTTATCAGAGAATGGTGATCCTATTTGAAAAAAAAAAAGCGCTCTCTAAAACTGCATAAAATTGAAGATATTTCTGCCAGAGAATCATTTGTGTTGGTTTGCTAACAAACATGTATATTAAAAATGCTTAATGGAGGCACATAGCATGTCTACATAAAATAAGAATGCATGGTGGTGACCTTGAGGCATAGCATTTTAAATATTTCATGCATTTTCTCTCAAGAACATCAACTTAGGTGAAGCTTATAGAGTTCTATAAAATCTGATGGGGTCTCTTCCATATTTATAAGGAGCAAAATAGTTTTGATTCTTTAAGAAGGTTTTTTAAAAAAATACAAATACACTTCTGCAATTTAATATCTAATTTTGGAATGTACTCTATAAAGACGGACTATTCCTAGGGTATAGAAAAAGAATTAGAAACATGTGGGACAAGATATTTGCAAGGTGTCAAACCCTTCTTAGTACTGTCTGGGTGAATTCCAAAGTGGCTAAGGGGGAGATGACTATTGCTCATTTTTTTCTTCTATCCTTAAAATTCTGAGTGTCATCCCCATTTCCTGCTTTCAGATGACAAATGCATTTCCTATTTCATGGAGAAACCTGAAGCAAGCATCAGAAGCCTCCTCACGCTGTCACTGCTCCTCCGAACACCCACCTGCTCTGTGCCCTTACGCTCCGCCTCCTTATTCCGTTGCTATGGACCTTAGATGACTTTCCTTTCTCCCCAGGCATGCAATTCTGTCCTCTCTCTCCTGCACCAAGTTCTCTTTCTGATTATCAGCGTGCTGTTATTTCTTCCATGTTAACAAGTCTTTCTTGACCCTATTTCTACACCAGCATCACCCCTTTTTCTCCTTCCATTTATGGAAAATTTCTGTGAGTTATCTATTTCCACTATGTCCCCTTTCTTTGACAGCATTCTCTCCTGAAGCCACCTTGGTCAGATTTTTGCCCACACTATCGTAAAGGGTTTGACTATTATATTTCAATGTTTGTGGACAGCTTTTAAACCTGGACCCTTCTTCACCACAGCTGGCCAAATGGATAAGAAGGCCCACCTGCTCCCTTCTTTGGCTCCAATGAGAGTTTCAAACCTTGCAAGCTCCAGGAATCCTCAGTGTGACCCCACCCTCAAGCCACCCCTGAGGTGAAAAGGCTACCTCTGCCTTTTCACCCCTTGTGGTATGTGTGGAGTGACACTGTGGACCACACTCCTTGTACTGCTCTGCCCCTTCTGCTGCTCCTTCTTTGCAAATGAGTTACACTGCAGAGTAATACTCACAGGAAGTGTTGCCCCTTCTTCAATTGTTTGACATGTTTGGGAAGGATAAGCAGGTATCAATTAGTGTAATTTCCACGTATTTGTAAAATTTCCAGATTTCTTTATCAGTTTTCAATGTGGTGAAGGAACATACTTTGTATATATTTAATCTTTTAAATATTTATTTGAGACTTTTTTTGATGTAAGAGTCTATCCTATGAATGTACTAAAACCCACTTGAGAATGTATATTCTACTGTTGCTAGGTAAAATATTCTACAAAAGTACTTTAGGTCTAGTTGAAATTCAGTTGTTCAGTACTTCTATTGACTTCATATTCTTCATTCTAGTTATCTCTATTCCTTATTGGAAGAAGGGTATTGATGTCTCAAATTATTACTGTTAAAATGTCTATTTTGTCCTTAGTTTTTATGAGTTTTTACTCCATATATTTTTGAGTTCTGTTTAATTGAAAATATTAACAATGTTTGTTAATTGTTATATTTTCCTAATGGATTGACTTTTGTGCTATTTTAGAATGCCCTAATTTTTCTCTAATAACAATTATTGCATAATACCAATATTGACATGCCATATTTTTTTGGTTACTATTTGCATGGAATATATTTTTCTATCCTTAGACTCTCAATCTGTTTGTGTGTCTTTGAATTTCAAGTAAGTCTCATAGCCCCAGCCAGTGTGGCTCAGTTGGTTGGAGCATCATCCCATAACTGCAAGATGTTCAATTCTTCATCAGGGCAATGCCTAGGCTTCAGTTTGATCCCTGGTCCAGGCATGGGCATGTGCGACCCCCATCCGAACACGTTAGATCCCTAGTATGAGAGCTGATTCTTGGTCCGGGCACATATCAGGGGAAACTACTAAATGCTTCTCTCTCCCGTTAATGTTTCTCTCTCTCCATCTCTCCCCTCCCCTCTCTCTAACTGCAATGAAAAAAAAAAAAATGTCCTCAGGTGAAGATAAATAAATAAAGTGACACAGATAACATATAGTAGATCATTTTTGTTTTTATCCATTCTGCCAGTGTATTTTAATTGGAGACTTCAATCCATTTACATGTGATGTAATAATTAAGAAGAAAGGACTTTATTCTATTCTTTGTTGTTCGTCTCTTGACTTTTTTTCATTTCCCCTTTATGTATTATTTTGTATTAAATATATATTTTCTAGTGTATGAATTTAATTTCCCTGTCATTACTTTTACTATATCTTGGATTACATGCCAAGTTAACTTGAAAAATATTAAAATTTTAAAATTTTATATAGATTAAGTCCTTCTTGGTGCTGTCACTTTCATACATTAATCTCTATATATTGGTACCACAACATAGATTTATAATTATTGAGTTATGCAGTTATTTCTTAATTAAAAGAGAATAACAAAAATGAATTATGAACAAAAATCCATTTATGCTATCTTTTACAAGTACCATGCACTTACCTTTACTCTTGTTCTTTATTTCTTCATCTGGATTTGAGTTCATGTCTCATGTCCTTTCATTTCAGCCTGAAGAAGTTCTGTTAGTAAATGAATACTTTCATCACATTTGGGATTATTGACAATTATTTCTTAAAATAACATTCTGTCTGTCTCTCCCTCTTGTTCTTCTAAAACTGTCATTCTGCATAATTTAGTACAATGAAACTTTCCTCTGAGACCGCTCATTTTTCTTTTTTCATTTTTGTTCCTTGGACTAGGTCATCTCAATTGATGTTTTCCAAGATCTGTCTTCTTGAAACTGCTTTTGAGCTTCTTTATTGAATTTTTCATGCCAGTTACTATACTTTTCAACCTTAGAATTCCTCCATGAGCCTTTTATTATTTCCATCCTTTTTGTAGTCTGTACTTGTTGAGATCTTATTCTAATACTTTCTTTTACCTCTTTAGACATTGTTTCCATAGCTCATTAAGTGCATTATTTGTTATTTCTTAAAATTTTTACTATAGTTGACATACAATATTATATTAGTCTCAGGTGTACAACACATTGATATGACATTTAGAAACCTTAAGATTTGATCTCTACATACCAAGTTATTACAACAGTATTGACTGTATTCTCTGCATAGTTCATTATATCCCCATGGCATATTTATTATATACTTGGCAGTTTGTATCTCTTATTCCTTCTTCACCTCTTTCATCCATTCTGCCACCCCACACCCCTCTGGCAACCAGCAATTTGTTTTCTGTATATATGTTTGTTTCTGTTTGGTTTTGTTTGTTCAATTGTTTTGATTATTTTTAATTTCACATATAAGTGAAATCAAACAGTATTTGTCTTTATATGACTTATGTTACTTAGCATACATGCTCTTGATCCATTCATGTTGTCATAAATGGCAAGATTTTATTATTTTTTTATGACTGAGTAATATTCCTCTATGTGTGTATCACATCTTTTTTATCCATTTATCTGTTACTAGACACCTACATTGTTCCCATATCTTGGATATTGTAAATAACACTTCCATGAACATTTTAGAATTTGTTTTAATGGTATTTGACTTTTTGTTCTGTTTCTATAGATTAGACGAAACTGCTACCTCTCTTAAACTTGAAGGAGTGGCCTTGTGTAGGAGTGACTTCTGTGTATGCTGATAGTGCTAGGTGGCCTTGGGAATCTGGCTAGCTGGAGACTGGAGAGGCATAGATCACAGTATCCCGTGGTGCACCCACTCCACGGCTGAGCTGACCACAGCTGGAGCTGACATGGAGCAGGGTGGTCCCAGGTGCATGGGCGTGGTGGTGTCCTGGTGGTCTGGCTGGTTGTGGCTGGAGTAGCCACTGGCAGCATTAACCAAGGATGTACTTCTTGGCCTTGCAGGTTGGGTGGAGTCCTGGACCAAGCTCCCACCTACACTATCTAGGTTGAGATGGACTGCCAACAGTGGTGCTCACCAGCACCTCTGATCCCTGAGAATTCTCGCAGATCCTAGAGAGTTGCCACATATCCCAGAGAGTTCCTGTGGTTCCCCACACTTCTCTATGTACTGTGTCTTTCTTATGTTTGTTATGCAGATAATGTTCAATCAGCCCTCAGTTGCTATTCAGGGCAACCGCTGTGTATGTAGATGCACATTTGGAGTGTCCATGGGAGATGATTTGGGGTTTTCCTATGCTACTATTTTGGACCTGTCTCTTAAACATATTTTTAAAACAGCAGAGTTAAAGCTTTTGTTTAGAACATCTAATTTCTGGCCTTGATCAAGGATAGTTCTATTGTTACTCTTCTCCCCTGCATATGAGTCATATTTTCTTGTTTCTTTGTAGGCCTCATACTTTTGGGCTGAAGACTATACATTTTGAATAGTCTGATTTGGCAACTCTGGAAGTCAGATTCTGTTTTTAAAAAGTTTTTCCAAGTATTATGAACATCTCTTCCCAGACATTCCTCTCAGTTTTTAGTCAGTCTGTTGTTTGCACCAACAGTTTGCTATCATCTCAGGCAGCAGTAATTAAAATACTGCCCTGTAAATATTTTCCATATATGCAATCTACTCCTTCCCTCTGGGTTGCAGCTTTAGCACTTTGCAAGTTCTGAGTCAGGTGAAATAAAGATAAGCCTTATAAGCCACCATCCAGGTCAAAAAATAACTAACCACCCTTCTTTGTGAATGAGTTCCTTTCTGCTCCTTATTGTACTCCTGGGAATCTGAGCTGTTATTTTTAAGGCCACTCGTCGGCAGCCGTCCGTCTCGAGAGACGATGGTGTAGCTTCTTAAGAGTCTATCTGCACCGCCAAGAATGGCTGTGTAGTCTGACTTGGGAGTGACACGGTATCTGTCTCTTCCCGTGTTGAATCGACATCTTGCGATGACGCTGGAGTGTCCTCTCCAGTGAAGCTGAAGCTACAGAGCCTGGGCAGGGTGATATGGAGGGTCTGCTGTTGCCCATGCAGCAGATCCCCCCTCTCTTCGCAGCTGAAGGGTCCAAGGGAAAGACGGAGTCAATACAGCTTGGCTTCAGGTGCGCCGCAGGAGTTGCCAGTGTTGACTACAACGTCAAACCGCCTTAGGGACTCCGGCTCCGGATTTTCTGTCGGGGTTTACTCCCTTAGCCTTTCCCCTGAAGAGGTATGCCGCAAGGCAGCGGAGGTTTTTTGGAGTCAGAGTTTTCCTTCTCTGATGTGCCCTGACTGGAAGATCGAACCAGCGACACTTAGCTCGCAGGCCGACGCTCAATCCACTGAGCCAAACCAGCCAGGGTGTTTTAAGGCCACTACAAAGATAGAAAAAGGGAGATAGAAATAGGGGTAATTTAAAATGCCACAAATCTCACTGCTCTTATGAAGTTGTTGTTATTGAGTAAGCACTATCCAGGTTGCTGAAAGCCTTTGGTTAATTTTCAGCATTCCCAAATATTGATTCTGATGGCTTTTCCCAGTTTTTTCATTGCTTTTTTCAGAGGAGCATGATTTCAGTGTTCCTTACTCCACCGCTTTTGCTAATGACTATATTGGTTTTCAATTTCTAACTTTTAAACCATAATTTAAGTCAGCTTAGACATGATTATACCTTTTAATGATTTATCTGAGAGGTGTATAGACTTTTTAAAAAAGTATATTGAATATTAATATATTATATTTAATCTAAGCTGATATAAAGTCTTCTAATTTTCACTTTTCTGGGAACACTTATGTGCATTATCTTTCATGGCTTAGATATACCATATATGATTTCCAGTTCTGTGTGTTTACACAAAAAGGAAATTTAGAAAAATGAGTATGAGATCATTCTTGTCCAGTCCTTTTGTGTTCAATATAATAATGAAATAGGAATAAGTATCAACATATTTAAAAATGACTGTTGAACAGGAGGATTCATGTTCTTTTCTCACCTCTGAAGCATAATATATAGTCAGTCCCAAAGATGTATGGAGAAGTAAAACAACAATTAGGAGACAGGAGCTGGGCAGGAAGATAAGGAGTGATTGGTTTATCATATGTTAAAATTTTATGTTAAGAGAGAGGAAATATTTATCTGGCAGAGACTATAAGACGGACAATTTCCAATTTGATACTAAAATGAACAATGAGTTTATTTTGCAAGGTGGCTAATGTTAAGCAAGAGGCAGAAACCCTCTTCTTGTAATAAAGTCATAACTTCATGTAATTATGATAATTGCAAGCAACTAGTGAACAGTATTTTAAACAGAAAAAGTAACAAATCCAATGCATTAAAAATCACTTTAAAAAGCTAACACTTTTCTTTCTGCTGTCAGTAGCAGAATAAGTAAATTTAAATAGGTCCTATTGAATACACCATTTAAATGAATGTACCAAATAATTTAAGTGCTTCATGGCTTACCTTTTATTATTAAAAAGTCATTTATATACATAGGCAACTTAATTATGTCAGCTCAAGTAGTGCATATTTTTATATCTTAAAAAGAATAATTTAGATCATATATTTTTGTAAAATAACCTTCTCATTGTTTGGAAAACCAGTGTGATTTTATATTATTCTATGCACAGAATATGCTAAGCTGATTAGATGGTCAAATATTACCTACATGGTTAACAAAAAACATTTTATTTTTATCTCTATAAATCATCATGAATCAGAAAATAAAACAATACAAATTATTTATGCTATCAGAATAATATTATACTGAACTATACACATGCATACCAATAAGACTTCATTAAGATCCTAGTGGGCAATTGAAGAATTGAAGTAAAGAACATTTAATAGAAATTTATTACCCTCTACAAAATGTGGTTTTTCTATTTTCCTAAAAAGGTCTCCTTTGAGAAGAGTATTAAGTAAGTACTGTACTTAGCCAATGCTTACTTATAAGGCAGTGAAAGAAAAACTTTATATTAAAATGAAGAACTAAATACTCTGTTTTCCATGTAATACTAAATATCATTACAGAGAAGACTGTGTAAGTCAAATGAAACGAGCTGTGTTTCAGAGTACATTTTTCCCTTAAGTTATATTCGAGGCAATCAGAAGTCTCATTACTGTTCTGAAATGCCAGGCCCCCAAGTTGGGGTTGACCAGTATTCCGCAATGCAATCCATGCCTCTCTCCCAGTTCTGAGTTATCGGCAGATATAAATGCACCTATGAAATGTGAGTTACATAGACTGAAAATCTACTCTTGAATATTTTAAAATTTGAAACAAATTCTCATAGGCAAAAGTAAGACTCTATAGATGTCAGAAAATGGAAGGTAAAGAAAAAGAGAGAAACTGATTATTGGCACAATTATCATAAACGAGGCAATATTTTGGATATTTTTAATGAAACAAAAGTATGATCTGTGCACTGTGCTCTTCGAACCTACTCTTTGAGAAAACTGGAAAATTTGCAAAGATAGCAGGCATGTTTCCTCCTCAGAATAGTTCACATATGTTTGAAGTATAGCTTTCTGGACAATTGTGTGTGTGTGTTTCTTGATTTAGTTTGCAGCCTAAAAATATAACTAAACTGTAACTGTATAATTACCCATCCCTCTTCTCTTTATACTTTGGGAAGTTCATTAATGTTGAGAATCTGTGGAGCAAGCAGAAAATATGTGTTCTCCTCCTTATTTCAGAACTATTGAAAAATACAACACAGAAAAAGGTGGAGACCTAAATGCTTGCATATATTAGTAATACAGCAGATTCAGATTATGACTTTCTATCTTTGAACAGGTAGACTTGCTCTAACCACCACTGAATTAGACAGGAACTCCCTCATACTATAGGCCTTGCCCATGGAGTAGAGACTACGTAGCAGCAAATGTTACAGAATGGAGAAGCAGAGAACACTTTGACAGTCTGCACTTAAAATGCAAACCAAGAGACTGAGCATGATGTTCAATTTCTTTTCCCAAATGCTCCAGTCAGATATGTCACTCCTCCCTGAGGACATGAAGAGGGAATAAGGTAGCAGAAAAACTAAAATGTTTCTCACATTTTTTCTCGTGCCTTGGAGTGAAAATAAATTTCCTTAGAGTGTGTGTGTGTCTGTGTGTGTGTGTGTGTGTGTGTGTGTGTGTGAATAGTAAGTCAAAGGTAAAACCTATCACATGTGTACATTTACTCTCTGAGCACAATGGAGTTCTATTAGAGGACTTATTCCTTTCCCATCAATTGTCAGATACAATTGTCATAGTCTCATATATATTAAAAATTTATTATTACAATTTTAAGAATGTGAACTTGGTTATTAAGAATGTGAACCTTTTCTTAGGGTCCAGATCAAAGTGGCTGCAGAGCAAGACTTGTAACAAATTTTGTTTTGTAGCATCGAGGCAGAAAGCATTTAATAGATGTCAGGATGTCAACTATGGATATTGTTCTACTGCTAGCATTTGAGATGGAACATTTCATACTTTTCATTCCTATTGTGAGAGCTACAATTTACATCAGAGTATAAACATGACAGTTATATACTTTAAAATAAACATTTCTGATCATTGTTCCACTGTATAAAGGAAAACAAATGTTCTTGTCACCACATTGTACAAATCATTTTCCAGTCTAAAGACTGTCTATTATTAACTTCTAAACTATAAAAAGCATCTTACTTCAGTCAAAAAATTGGATTTGGGAGAAATATTAAGACCATGTTATCCAAATCCTTTAGTTTTACCATTGAGGCTCAAAAGTCCAGACAAGTCAGTTGATTTTCACAAGGCCAGACAGAAGTCCAGAATAGCTTAGGACTAGAACTCCATTTTCCTCACTCCAAGTCCAGTGGTCTTTTGAATTTACTATGACTACACACACACACACACACACACACACACACACATATTTAATTTAAGTATAAAGTATATAGAGAAGTATACAAATCATATGTGCACATCTCAACATATATTCACATAGTGAGCACGCCAGGTAACCACCACCAAATCTAGAAAACCGTCAAGCTTCCTCATGCACCTCCCAGTTACAACCCACTATTTACCACAAATATAAAGCCTATCCTGATGTCTACCACCAGAAACAAGGTTTCCCCTCCCCCATATTTTATCCAGTAAAACCATAGAGTATGTACTCTTTTGTACTTGGTTTCTTTTGCTCAATCCCACATTGTGAGATTCTTACTTTTTTTTTACATATAAAAAATAATTTATTGTCATTCCTATATAGTTAAGGCTATTCTCTCTTGTATGGTACTGATATGCACAAAGTGGTCTCTGCTGTTTCATTAAATAACAGTCCCACAACATGTTTCAGACTTCATTTTCCATGGTATAGTAAATATGAGTGTTTGCATAAAGTAGGAACTTTACCACTAGCTTCTCAGTCCACAAATCATTATGTCAATAGCAGAAGGACATCGTGGTCACTGACCACTCATGTCCTTTATAAGCGTGTCCGTGATTGGTACTGTGCACCTGTTACTCAGTTCATGCACAGAGAGCAAAGTGCGTAGCTGTGTGACCTCCATGACTTGCAGTGATAAACCTAAGTGACATTTTACAAACAAAATATAATCAAGAGAAGAAACTGTCCATCAAAGACAAAGTGCAGCAAAGAAAAGTGGGGATGCTGCAAACGAAATCAGTTATGATGAGAAGATTTCAAAATGGTGACAGCAAATCAGCCATTGGAAGAGACCTATGCCCGCACAAAGTTATGGTTCAGACCATACTGAAAAAGTATAATGAAGTAAACAAACAAGGTAAAGTCTCTTCAACATCTTTTATTTTAACTGCCTAGGAATGGAATGCTGCTTATTGTCAAAGGGGATTAATGACTCATGAGGTATAGGAGCAGAAGGAGCCCTGATCTCAGGGACACGTGGTACAATTCCTATGTAATTCTGGATCATGTGTTAGCCAAGATACCTCCTAATTCTGTTTTCAGCTAGACTAGAACCATCTGACTGAACTTGCATCATCCCCAGCCCTCCCCACCCACATCCACTCTCTAATATTATCACTTGACTACTTAAATGTGAATGTTATTGGCTAGGGATCTCTTTCCTATCAGGACTCCTTTTCAGGAATGAGGTGGGGACCTTGTGTGTAGAATTATTTAAGAGTAAGGCACAATTTTATTCTAAAGTTTTTGTTTCTTTTCAGTTATCACTTCATCTTTTCAGTTACTGCTTCACTCCATATATTTGTTTAATTCTGACAGACAAAAATAGCAGAAACTCCTCTCCACTAAGAACTTTGCCCTTAGGATAAATTGGCTTAAAGACTAATTGTGAGAAATTAAATTACAATCAAAACACTGCCTATGAGCAAAATTCTTTCCCTATGAGCTGAAAATTCCTTTAAAAGGGGACAAAGCCATTGATTTCACGATTTTACAATTAGAATAAATCTTAAATTTCACATGCAGGAGAAGATAAAATGAATAAGATTTTTATTTAATAGTTTATTAACTATTTTGTTAATTATTTTTCATTATCAATAGGTATTATCAATTGAGAACAAATTAAATACTTGATATTTTCCACATATTACCGCATAACACCCTCTTGAGTAGCTAATTTTATCCTCAGTGATAGTGACATATATTTTGTAACACTTAAGAAGATTGATAGAATGGGAGTAACCACCCAAATCTACTCATATCCACACTAAAAATTTTAAAAATTACTACTTCAGACTTTGAGAAATAGATATTTTACATTGGATCCTATTTGTGTGTGTGTGTGTGTGTGTGTGTGTGTGTGTGTGTGTGTGTGTGTGTGAGAGAGAGAGAGAGAGAGAGAGAGAGAGAGAGGGAGAGAGAGAGAGAGAGAGTGTGTGTGTGTGTGTTAGCTGAGGGGTTCTCTTATAGAGAAGGAAAATTGTCAAAGCCCATCAACCTGGTAAAGTTTAATCCTGGGACAGTTAAATGAAGGGAGATACATGTTATAAAAATGTGAAGACAAACTCCACTCTTCTTCTGAGGTCCTAGAGCACTTTATATGTTGTGAGCTATAACTGGTGTTTTGGGAGGTGGCAGGAGAATTGGAGGGAACAGCCCAGTAACTACCCTGATAAGGGCACCTGTGCAATATTTGGAAATGAATACAGTGTTGTCATACCTTTCATTTTAATCTAATCCTAAGGATTAAAAATGGTTGCCTATGGTCCTCACAGTGCTGGGGAATGAAAGGAAAAGTAGATGAGAAGAAACTATTTTCTGTCCTCAAGTCCAGGGAAGTGGAGTCGGTCATGATTGGGTATGCAGGAAACAGATGCGTAGCCAGTGATGCTATTTTGGACAGCTGACATAACATAGTAGCAGAAGGGGCTAGATCAAGAGGATACTTAAGCCTTTTACTGAGCATGTTAATCAGAAACTTAGGAAGCTAATTAGAAAGGGTTGAAATGACTCATTGAGAAATGCTTACTTCTGGCAGTCAAGCTCCCTGGGAATGAGCAATTATAATTTAGGTTATGTACAGATCAGGACACTAAGACTAAGAGAAATTAGGTATTTTTTCCAAGGTCACAGATGATAAATTACAAAGCCAGGATTAGAACTCCCACAATTTGCAATATTTTAAGACTTTCTACTCTAATATGCTCTCCAAAAGTTATGTGACGATAATTCAAAAATTGATGTTAATAGCATCAATGCAATTACTTAAGTAGATGCTGGTATTATTCAGTTTAGTTAGACCATCTTTTATAAGGTCGGGGAATGTGAGGAAACTAGTAGGTACTCAGGAAAGATCCATAAATCGCATAAATTCATTTTGCAATTTCGTCCACTTTGGTTGGCTTATATAATGACTTCGAGCAAATCTATGGTTTTAATTGGTCCTCATGATTAATTTAGTTTTGTAAGGGAGAAACTAATAGAGAAGGGAAACAAATGTTCAACAATTTAGACAAATCACTGTCAAAACTAAGATCACTTAAAAAGAGAAATATCAGCAACTATAGTCTTTTTTTCAATATTAAGCTCCTCATCACTGTATGTTAGAATTATTTTTATGTTGGAAAAAGTCTTTTCTTCCTGTCATCTCACAAAGATGTTGTTTCTTATGTATATTTTTGAAAATTATCTCCATCATAGAAACAAACAAGATATAAAGTCAGTCCCCATTATTACAGATTCGATGTTTGCAAATTTGTCAGCTCATTAATAATTATTTGTAACTCCAAAGTCAATACCTGCAGTGTTTTCCTGGACAAGGACAAACAAGCCAAGTTAATACATAAAAATGACCTTCACAGGAGTTTCTTAACAACTTTCAACTTAATATTATAATTTTAAAGTCACTAGTCTAAAGCAGTGGTTTTAGCCAGGGTTGACATTTTTTTCCCAAAAGTGCACATTTGACAATGTCTGGAGGCATTTTTTTGTGTGTGGAGTGCAAATGCTACTAACATCTAATGATGACTGTAAAGGGATAGTATTTTAAACAGTAAGTTATTGATCATAGAAACAAAATAGTGAACCTAAGTATTCATCATATGTTAGAATGATTTGCATGTTATGAAATGACCTTACAGATATAGTGGCAAGAGACTTTTCAATAAACACATGACTTTTACAAAATAATAAAAATTGTCATCTTGCCTCATCATGAATGAAAATATTCTGGGTATATAAAAAAACTAAATATGAAAAACAAAAGTATAAAACTTTAGAAAAAAACCTAAGAAAATAATTTATTATTTAACGATAAGATGAGCTTCTTAAGTCATTTTAAAAGTAGGGAAATGGAGAAGGATGGCCACCCTCCCCTCCACACCCCCACTATTATTAGGGATTTCTGGACCCAAGGGTAGGTAGGACGACGACCATGTCCAGCTTGAAGCAGCTAGAGGAGCTCGAGACCTTCACCCATTGTCCTTTATAAGATTACAAAGGGTCTTAATATCTGAGAGGGAGGGATAGTTATTTTTTATTGTTAAAATAATTAATTAATCACATATTTACTAAAAAAAGAGAGAAGAAGAAGAAGAATATATGAAAGGGTGAAGCGGGAAAGCTTGTACGTACAAACAATGGGTATGGACTTGGGGGGGGGATTGCTGGGGGAGGGAGATGCTGGGTGGATGGGAGTAAAGGGGAGGAAATTGGAACTATTGTAACAATATAATCAATAAAATACATTAAAAAATAAATAAAAGTGGGGAAATGGTAGTTAATGCTACTACAAAAAGCATTAAGAAATGCTTGTATGTCAAAAAACAACATAATGAAATAAAAAGAGGAGCCACAGACAGGGGAAGTAGTTATCTGGGAGAACATTTGACTGACAAAATATTAGTTTCCAAAATCTATAAAGAGTTTTTAGGAATTCATGAGAGAAAGACATTCTAATAGAAGAATAGCCAAAGCTCCTGGAAGGTACACACCAAGCCAATTCACAATCTCAAAGAAGTTTGGATATGATCAAAAGAATGCAATGTAATATACTGAGCTACAATTTCACACACTTGAATTTGCCTCTCCCCCTTCCAAGTATGTAGCACCAAATACTGGTATAAATTAAGAAGCAAAATGCTATCTTAATTTGGTTACATAGATCATTGATTTAATCTTTTCCACCATTTTTTTTTAATTCAAGCATTTGTCAGTGTGTAATAAACAAGAGAGGAGTCAAGGATGATATTTGCTCACTGGCATTGAGCTAAGTTTGGTCTCCCAAATACCACTTCATATATTTATTTTTTTAAATTTTTTAGTTTTCATTTACAGTTGACATGCAATATTGTATTAGTTTCAGGTGTACAATATAGTGACATAGCAATCAGACATTTGTGTAACTTACAAAGTGGTCACCCCAGTAAATCTAGGACCCATCTGACACCAAACGTTTCCAAACACTACTGATACTTCAAGTCTTGATACTTTACTTTTGAAATTACAGCTTGTGTCCAACTCAAAAGAAATCTACCTGAGGTTTTATCATAAGATTATTATAAATGCATTTTGATATTTCAAGATGTAAAGTTCTTTTGGTGACTTTTGCTATTTGATTTCTCACTTAAATATCTTGTCAGAACATAGTCAGTGTGTCAATTACTTGAAACATCTTCAGGCCTGCTTTGTGCTTTTTCTAAAATTCAGGCCTATTACTGTGTGTATTTTTCTTTGTCTAAAAGCCACTATACATCCTATATAGGATGCATTCCCCCACCTCATACCTGCCCCTGCTCTAGGCTCCCTCATTATCATTCCCCCAAATATCAAGGCCTCAGCTCCAAGTGTCACCATTGACTCCTCCTGCATACTCCACACTGACAAAACCTATTGGAACTGCATTCAAAATAAATCCTAATCAAACATTTCTCCCCACTTCACTGCTGCCCTCTCCTTCCTCACAACTTTTATTTCTTTTCTAAATTGGTAGAAAAAAAATATCCTAACTGCTTCCATTCTTGCCCATTCTTTTAAAGGTCGAGTGTTTTTTAGCTCACATGTTGAAACCCTTCGGTAGATTGTGATGCACTGCAGGGCCCTACAAAGCTAGTCCTTGCTCTTTTGCATCAATCTAATTTTTCATATCTGTCCCCACACCTTCTGCTCCATCATATTGTCCTTGAACAAGCCAAGCTCATTCCACAACATGACTTTGTACATGCTGTCAAGGTGTGTTCTCCGTCCTAATATCTGTCCCTTTTTTCCTTAGGTTTCTACACAAATGTGTCTTTCTCAGAAAAGTCTTTCTCTACCCATGTCTGTTTAGTTTTCATGTAGTGCTTTATGCCAACTAAAGTGTATAATCTTTTTATTAATGATTTTTGTATGTCTATTTTCCCCAGGAAAATCTAAGCCTCTTGAGGGGCAGGACTTGGACCTCCCTGTTCACAGTGAGCAGAAAATTGCCTAGTACCTGCTAAGTATTTGTTACATATATTTTTTGAAATAACAAATAAATATTGCTCAATTTAGATACTAATCATGGAGTGGCAAACAATGTACTCGTATGGCATTTAGTAAGACATGAAAAATTTAAACCATACAATAAAATTCTTAAAATAATCTTCTTTTGAAAAGCAGCCTTTTAACTTTCAGTTTGCAAATTTCAAGCTGAGTAAAATCTGTCTTGTTATTGCCGCTGTATTTGATGGGACTTTCAGCCAATTTTGAGCACCACTGACTCAGAGCATAGTTTAACTACACCGAGGAAGCAAACTACAGTTGCTTTTGTGCATGACCAATGTATTCCTTGGCAGTAATTCATCCACACTAGGCAAAGCCACCAATTGCTTCAAGAGCACACCATTTCATTCTATTACTGTAATCACATTATTTCCAGAGCTTGACATTCATGGATAAGTATATCAAAAGAACGACAATTTTCTATAATGGTGATATTGAAGACCAGTCTGTCAAATAGCCAACCACCTGTCAGTTTCCAATAGGAATTTGTAATTTTGGTACTACTCAAGGGACAAATACAGAATAGTGAGTTTCATTTTTGTTTCAACTGACATGTTATTTTTAAATAAGAGGACAAGCTAATACATTTATTTCAGATTTATTAAATAAATAGGCTGATTTAAGTCTGCAGCTTAGAATCATAATTTCTAATTACTTTCTTATCACAAAGTTAATAGTAAATTTAATCTTATATTCCCTTCTTTTACAAACCTTTGCATAGTGACAATAAATTCAAAATGCCATTTGAAAAAGGCTGACAAAGATGAGTAATGGAAGAAAAGAGCAGGATCATTAATTGCCCCCAGGAGCCGTCTCTAAGCCAGTGACATGCAGGGCTACTTCTAATCCCTGGCCAAACCACCCTTTGTCCTTGTCTTTTATGCCTACCCCAACCTTAAAAAAGAAGAAATCAGAAAAAAATGAAAAAGCATGACAACCTTGAAAGAGAAAACATAATAAGGTCCATACATATGCTATTAGAGGTTTCATGGAAGATAGTCTCATCTATTTGTCTTGGTATGCGAGGGAGAAGTAATGGTTTAACAGCCATAACTGATGGGTAAGTCAAATGTTTTCTCTAAGAAGATATTGGTTTATAGATTATTAATAAATTTACAGTTATTACAGGTAAAGACTCATTTAATAAATTTTTTAAATCGTGGAGAACTATTAGTTATCACAATTAACCCATTTTTAATACTGAAAGTACCTCGATTTTACTGCTTTGCTGAATTGATTGTGCTTGGTTAGAAAGTTCATGAAGCAGCAGACAAATTCACTTAAATGTATGTGTTGGTTCTTGTGACTTGGAATTTTAATTTTTGAGATTGATGTTCTGAGCATTAGAAAACTTATTAGTGGTTTCTATAATGCAGCTTTGTTTTTCACAATAATAAATTACCATTAATTTAAAATTGTGACAAACTTAATCTGCTGGAAAAGCCAGGTCAAAGATTTGATTTAAATGGTTATTTACCTCATTGCTTTGTTGCTGTGCTTGACATTTATTTGTTTTCTTTCAAAAAATTTGAGTCAATTTCTCAGTTATTGATTATTGTAAATTATATTATTTTAAGCCTACATTACTTTGTGGCTTGAATAATATAATGTAGTTTATTCTATCATGAGTTTTAAGTGCCAACTTAAACGGAACTAAACACCCTTATATGCGTATGATTAGTATAAATAAATATATTTATTCAAGAGTAAAGTAGACAAATAATACAATCTGTGGCTAAAAGAATCATTCTATGGCTTTCTTTACACATTTTATTTAATAGTTAATAAAGATACAAGATCATTTTTATCATGAATATGAAAACCACAAATACTATTTATTACCAGTTTTATGCCTCATATAAACCATCCAAGTTTTAAAGTTGAGAGTAAAATTATTATACTATGAGGATTTATTCCAAAATAAAAAAAGGAAATTTTATCATTTTTGGGCCTCTCATGTTAATGGGTATCTTGAATACATCTAATGACCTTGCACTACTGCAGAATGACTTTTTTTGGCAAACCTCAATAATTTATAGCCTTTTTCAAATTCTCTAGCCCACTGTCATATATCAACTAGATTAAGAATTTTTTAACACCAGGCACCTAAAAAATAGAAGAAAACTCTTGCATTGGTTATACAGATAAAAAGGAGATGACTGAAATGAAAATAGTTGTCCAATTCTCTTCTTATTGATTGATCTAGAAAAGAATAGCCTCTTATCAGAAGGAATGTGTCTTAAGGTACCTTGCAGATAATGGCTTCTGGTGAAACCTGGCTCAGCTCTGTGAGGGCCAGGGCAGAAGGACAAGCTAGTGTCTGCAATTCGCTTTTTGGGGTGGCCACAGTACCAGCCACAGCAACCTCAAGTCTTAGATGAAATAGCAGGTCTCGGAGACAGTTGCTACTATTATCCCTAATTGGTGATAAACAGTGAATTGGTGATTGTGGGGCAGGATTAGCCAAGAGTTAATGATCTGAGGGCTAGATAGTAAGTACAGGAGGGTTCTTTACAGTTTTGTGTCTATAAAAACTCTTTATGATATTGTCTATTAAAAGTCTGTAGAATTCGGCAGCCGTCCGTCTCGAGAGACGATGGTGTAGCTTCTTAAGAGTCTATCTGCACCGCCGAGAATGGCTGTGCAGTCCGACTCGGGAGTGACATGGTATCTGTCTCCTCCCGTGTTGAATCGACATCTTGCGATGACGCTGGAGTGTCCTCTCCAGTGAAGCTGAAGCTACAGAGCCTGGGCGGGGTGATATGGAGGGTCTGCTGTTGCCCATGCAGCAGACCCCCCCTCTCTTCGCAGCTGAAGGGCCCAAGGGAAAGACGGAGTCAATACAGCTTGGCTTCAGGTGCACCGCAGGAGTTGCCGGTGTTGACTACAACGTCAAACCGCCTTAGGGACTCCGGCTCCGGATTTTCTGTCGGGGCTTACTCCCTTAGCCTTTCCCCTGAAGAGGTATGCCGCAAGGCAGCGGAGGTTTTTTGGAGTCAGAGTTTTCCTTCTCTGATGTGCCCTGACTGGAAGATCGAACCAGCGACACTTAGCTCGCAGGCCGACGCTCAATCCCCTGAGCCAAATAGAGGCATGGAAACAAGAGACAGAGTTACAGTGACCAGATGGGAGTGGGGGGGGGGGGCAGCAAAGAACGGGAGAAAGAAGGGGAAGGGGTTAGTCAAGGAACCAGTGTAAATGACCCATGGATACGGACAACAGGGTGGGGATTGACTGTAGGGGAGGGCAGGACCAGGGAGAGAAACAAGAGAAAAATGGGACAACTATAACAGAACAACAATAAAAAATAATGTAAAAAAAATTCTATAGAATAACATGTTCATAAATATAACAATTTTCTTAAAAATACAGCTCATACTCCATTGTGCTATTTCACAACTTATTCAACCAGTCTCCTGTTGATTCTATTTTGTACTCTAGTAAGGGGGGAAAATAACTGTATAATACCGGTTTTGAAAACTGATGATTTATAAATTTTAATGGTTCTAAGATGTTAAAATATGTATAAGTTATACACACACACACTTTGTTGGATGCCAAGTTATCTATCTGTTGGGCTTTTAATAATATGAGATATTCTGGGTCAAAAACAGATTGCTTATTAAATACCTCATTGTATTATACTCTGTTCATCAAGGGGAAGGCAGCAGCTGGTCCTCTCCTTTTCTGAAAGGGTCTCTGGAAATGTAAGAGACGGAATCTTAAATTATAATCATATAGTTAAATAAAATTTATTCAGGAGCCAGATAGTCTCTGTGTCTCACACTTTTTAGTATCTAGAGAAGTTTCCCTGTTCTTGGCCTTTTTCCTTTTTTGATATGTAAATATCTAAAAGATAATGTTTCAGTCTCTTTGGCACTCAGGGGTTTAGCCTAAATATCTAATGTGAGTTATAACCATTTGGCCTTTCTCTGGGAGATAGAAGTTTTACTATCCCTTTGGATAAAAGCAATAAACTAGTCAAGTGACTACCTATCTAATTCTAATGGTATATGATAAGTAACATATTTCTGGGGTAAATAAAAGCAAATATTCCCTGTGATTATATCACACACATTTCTGGAGGCCAGAACTTTAGGAAATGACCACTTAGAATCCAGGAAGTTTTATTCTCTCTCTCTCTCTCTCTCTCTCATTTGTTTTAACATCTATTAAATCAAGCTTATTATCTCTTGTTGCTCTAGAATATAAGCTCAATGAGAGTAGGGATTTTTGTGTTTTTTTACTTTTAAACATAATGAACACATTTTAAATGTGTTCTTCAATTTCTTTAGAATGTTTCTTTTGAGTCTTTTAGTTTAAATATGTCAATTTGCTATTCTTTTATAGATGAAAATAATCAAATATTAGCAATTTCATATGTTTCAACATAGTTCTTAATGACAGAGATATAGTCAAAATCCTTCACTCTAGTTTTGTACATGTTGATTTATCCTTTAATTTCATTTTTTTTCCTGGTAAACAATTGAGAACTATGAAATAAGGTGCCCTACTGATTATTTTTAGATGGATAAAAAATATAATAGTCAATAAAAAATTAATGTTTTTCTACTCTGAAATTTGTATATATACCTGAAGCTATTGAGGTCTAGAGTTTTCCTCTTTATTGGATACAATTTTTATTTCATTGTAGCTTATCCATGTTCTTTTGGAAATAGATGTTGATTATAAGGTTATTGTCTCCTTATACTTTTGGTGGACTTATATTTTCTACCCTGTGGATCCATTTAAGAATTTTCATTCTTAGAGCCTTGAATTTCCACCAAGCTGTATAAAATATTGTGCTTTTAATATTAATTAAATATTAATTTTAATATTGATATTCAACATTGACAGCGTTAATATCACAACTTTGTAAACATAAAGTATTCAGTATTAATTACTACTATAATAATAATGTATGTATTAAAGTAACATAATGACTATAATATTCATTAATAGTATTAATATTTTAATGGTATTATTATTCAGCAATTAGAAGAGTCTGTATTTTCTCTCCTGATTGATCATATCTATCGCCATATCTTTGGATCACATATTTAAGATGATGACACTCAAATAGATGATCTGGATAAAGCCACTCATCTGTGCTCCAGGGTAATAAATGCAACCACTTAGGTGACCTTTCCATTTTAGTACTATAAGTACTTCTGAAATTATGACTAAAATTGAACTCTTAGCCTTTCCCAAACTATCCCACTTGCCGTCTACCTGTCTCAGTAAATGGAACCAATGCTTATGTCAGCTGCCAGAAGCACCCTTTCATCCAATCTTGTCAGCAACTCTGTTCCTTCTAGCTCAAGGCCACATCTCAAATCCATGCCCTCTTTCCACATCATCTGCATCATCCTTATCCAGGCCAGCATCACCTGGACTTCTAGGTCAAACTTTTAACTTATTTTCCTGTTGTCACTCTTTGCCTGGGAACAGATGGTTGAAAGAACATAAAAAATATATTTTTCCCAAGTAATTTGTTTTGGGCCTAATTAGTTCTTCTTATTCCAGTTGCATGCAACCATTTCTTGTTGTGCAATACAGGCTTTGTCAGGGTAAAGAAAAATCAGGAATTAGACTAGCAGAGCCAAACAATCGGAAGAATAAAATTTACTAAGAAGTCAAAGACCATGAGAACCACTACCAGGGGTAGATTCTCTGTTTCTAAAATCAAGATGTTGGACTAAGTCACTTAAAAATCAGCATCAACTTTTAAAAAACGGGGTTTCAACCTTTTAGATAATCCTCTTGGCATTTATCCCTTCTATTCCATTTTAATGACAGAATAATTATGGTAGTACCACTGTAAATTAGATTTTTATAACTCTGTACCTCATTATTTTTCCTCATATTTTGATGGTTTTCCAAACCAAATGCCATTTATTTATTGAACCAAAAATATAAGATAAATACTATATACGGAACACAAAGTGAGAATAGAAACAAATATGACATCTATAAAACTCAAATGCAAAATGGTAGTTTTTTTAGAGAAAAATAATAATTAAAAATTTTTAATCCTCACCCAAGGATACATTTATTGAATTGAGAGAAACAGAGAGAGGAAAGAGAAACACCAGTTGGTTTCCTCCAATACATGCCCCAACCAGGGATCGAACTCACAACCTAGGTATGTGCCCTGACCAGGAATTATACCGGCAACCTTTTTTTTTTTTTTTTTTTTTTTTTGGTGCACAGAATGAGGCTCCAACCAATTGAGCCACCTGACCAAGGCTAACAATTTTTAAAATACAAAATCTGAACACCTAAATGAATGTTGAAATTCTTAAAAAATAAAAGAATTAATTGGGAAATAATGCATTTTTACCTAACTAAAGTCATATCACAAAACATTTTGGGAACTCTATATTTGGGATTGTATCACAGATAGTTTCCCACTTTTTTTCTGTGTCTATATATCAGACTTACTAAATATTAAGAACATCTTTACACACACACACAGACACACAGAGACAGACACACACACACAGGCCTACAAATGATTTGGATCTGACAATATCTAGTGTATTAAATGAGGGATCATAACAGTTTCAGACACAATAAGTTAGACTCACTTTTCCCTATTTATCTAACAAGTACAGCAAAAAATTGAGGAAATTATATAGAGAACAAATATAAGAGGATTCTGAAGTGCAGAGAGGAGACATGCTGTTATGGACTTGGAAACCAGGAAATGACACAGCAGCGACTTTCCTGAGTTTCCTTTTTTGACAGAAAGTAGATGAAGAGCAAACCCTCCCTAACTCAATCACCAGGAAAATAACAGCCAAGCAGGACACAAAGCTTTTAGAAAATGATCACTCTACTCTCAGCAAATACAACAGAAAAATACTCTAGTGTTATTCCCACCCCAGCAGCAAAGGCTGAGTGGGAGCCTAGACTTCCACCCTCGCCTGGTCATGACCAGAAACTCCTAACTGCCTACTTCTGGGGAACTGGTATCAGAGAAAGCTAAATGGACCTGGAAATCCAGGATTTTTATTCCTGTGGGATAGTAATGAGTCTCTCCCCTCTGGTGTCATTGGGAACATGGGAAACCTAGACTTGACTTCACCCAATGGTAACAAAGTATCCCTCCTCCCAACTGGGGTGTCAAAGAGGATTCATGACTTTCACAGTCACACAATGTAATGAGCCTGTCCCTTATTATGTCAGGGAAAGCCACATGTGGAACAATAACGACCCATCCCTCCTCCTTTTAGTTAGAATGATAATTCAGAATACAATCAAAAACCGCTCATCCAACCACAAACCAGAAAAGCCTTTATTTCAGTGAGAAAAGAGAATCAACAGATGTCAACATTGAGATAACACAGATGTCTGAATTACCTGAAACTGATTTTAAAACAACCAGCATTAAAAAAAACCTGCTTTTATGAGCATGTTTAAACTAACTTAAAAATGGGAAGTCTCAGCCAAGAAATAAAGTGTCAGAAAAAAAAAAAAAGATAGAAAGAAAAAGTAGATGGACATTTCAAAAATATAGTGATCGAATAAAAATGTCAATTGATAGGCTCAACAGCAGAATGAAGAGGATGGAGAAAAAAATCAGTGAACTTGAAGATATAACAACAGAAATTACCTAACTTCTAAAAAGAATAAACAACACTCCAGTGACCTATGAAATTATCTCAAAATAGCTAACATTTGCATCACTGCAGTCACAGAAGGAGAGGAGGGAAAGGGTGGGACTGGAAATGTCCTAAATTTGCCAACACACATAAACCTGCAAATTTGAGAAGCTGATCAAACTTAAACAGAATAAATCCAATGAAATCTATATCATGATTCACCACAATTAAACTTCTGGAAACTAATGTCAAAGGAAAAGCCATGAAAGCAGTAAGAGAAATAATAACTTACCAAGAAGAGAAAAAACAATTCAGATGCCATCAGATATTTCATCAGAAACCATGCAGATCAGAAGAAAGTGGCTTGATATTTTGCAAGGGCTGAAAAAAAAAAGAACTGTAAATCCAGAATTCTATGTCTAGAAAAGACATCATTTGAGAATAAAGAAGAAACCAAGATATTCCAGATAAATGAAAATTAAGGATATTTATCACCAGTTTGTGTACCTAAATAAATGGCTAAAGAAAGTTCTTGAAACAGAATGGAAATAATAATAAAAAAATCTTATAAAGTCATGAAAGAAAAAAGAACATAGGAAAAAATATATAAATTCAATTAAAAAAGAAAGAAGAAGAAAAATATATATATAACCTAAGTAAAGGGAGTAAACTAAAAAGAAAAATTGAATTGACTTAGTCGTATGAGATGATGGTGAATATTTAACAACAGGCTCTCCAGAGGTGAGAGGACCTTGACTCCAAGCATTTGACAACTTCTGTGGTATAAATAGCCCCACAAAATGCCAGTTTTAAGCCAACAATACGGAGTATCAGAAAACACAGAGCTGGGAAGAGACGTGCGCAATCGATTCCCAAGGTGGTGCTGCCCAGCTCCCACATGCTACAGGCTAGACCCTAAAGGCAGTACGAAAATCAGTGCTTTAGCAATGGCAGTATAGTGAGATGGCAACATAATCATTTTTCATATAAATATTCATTTTTGCTTAATTAAAAATTTCTTTTATTCCATAGTCACTTCAAACAAAAATCTATGTGACAAAGTAGTAGGTCACGTCACTTAACCAAGTGTGCACATCACACATGTGAATTATGTGTGGCATCATGGGTCCCTGAGGATACGACACCAAAGGGGCATAACACTGGCAAATAAGCTGACAAGCATGCCTCAAGTTAGACTTCAGGTCTTGCTATTTCTGCCAGATAATACACTCAACCAAAGGCCCCTGGTCTTTTGGAAAATGTGTCACAGTCTGGGGACTGTCTACTCTCTGTCAAAGTTAGTTGTAATTTTAATCACTGTAAATAATCACAATATAGCTTGATCCTAGTATCTTTCTCAATATCAAGGGAAGAGCTAAACTGTCTGAAGTATCTCCCAGTAACACCAAGATTATCATGTAAACTGAAATTTAATGAGCGTATGTGGATCATAAGATAATAATCGCAGTGGTAAGTGTTATTACTGAATACAGAATTTAACTGGGTCAATTCTCAGCTAGTGTGAGCAGCTGGGCATCATCTCCAGTTGTGAAAATAAAGGTACCATTATAGAAATTTATAGAACAACTACTAGACTTAGAATCACAGTGTAGAAATTGCAGTTTGTTAAAGAAAAATGCATAACCCATTCCTCACTCCCTCTCCCTATTTTTCTACATACACAAGCATATACTATCACTGAGCACAGATGTAGTCAGGAATCCCTATATCATAGAATTTGTAACTTTTTTGGAGAAAGCATACCATTTCTAAATGCACTACAAAATATGCATATATGACTATATGAGAAATATATTAAAACAATGTTTCTGATATAACAGCATCTGATTTCTAAGTACTAATTTTTTATCAGAATTCAGTTGGGAAGCAGGACAATTATAAACATTATAGAGTAAATGTATATTTTGAAGAGATTATCCTTGTTTGAGGTGACTGAAGATGTGGAAATGAAGGTCTGGAATCAGGCATCAGAAGATCCAATGAGAGACAGAAGCAAAAAAGAAAATACCATTTACTATAGCAACAAGAAAAATAAAGTACCTAGAAGTAAACTTAACCAAAGAGATAAAAGACCTGTACTCTGAAAATTACATAACATTGAAGAAAGAAATTAAGGAAGAAACAAATAAATGGAAGCAAATACCATGTTCTTGGATGGGAAGAATCAACATCATCAAAATGGCCATACTACCCAAAGCAATTTACAGATTCAATGCAATCCCTATTAAAATACCAATGACATATTTCACAGACCTAGAACAAATACTCCATAAATTCATATGGAACCAAAAAAGACCCCGAATAGCAAAAGCAATCTTGAGACAGAAGAACACAGCAGGAGGAATCACAACACCAGATATCAAACAATACTAGAAAGCCACTGTAATCAAAACAGTCTGGTACTGACATAAGAACAGACATATAGATCAGTGGAACAGAATAGAGAGTCCAGAAATAAACCCAGGCCTCTATGGTCAATTAATATTTGATAAAGGAGGAAGGAACATAAAATGGAGTGAGAAGAGCCTCTTTAACAAATGGTGCTGGGAAAACTGGATAGGGACTTGCAAAAAAATGAAACTAGACCACCAACTTACACCACACACGAGAATAAACTCAAGATGGATCAAAGACTTAAATGTAAACCGTGACACCATAAAAGTCCTAGAGGAAAACATAGGCAAGAAAATATCAGATATCTCACGTAACAATCTCTTCACGGATACATCTCCTAAAGCAAGAGAAATAAAGGAAAAAATAAACAAATGGGACTACATCAAACTAAAGAGTTTCTGCTCAGCAAAAGAAAACATCAGCAAGATGAAAAGGAAACCAACCATATGGGAAAACATATTTGCCAATGACATCACAGACAGGGGACTGATTTCCAAAATATATAAAGAGCCGATACGACTCAACATCAAGAAAACAAACAACCCAATTAAAAAATGGGCAAAGGACCTGAACAAACACTTCTCCGAAGAGGACATACAGAAGGTCCATAGACACATGAAAAAATGCTCAACATCATTAGCCATCAGGGAGATGCAAATAAAAACCACAATGAGATACCATTTTACACCAGTCAGAATGGCCATCATCAACAAATCAACAAGCAACAAGTGCTGGCGAGGATGTGGAGAAACGGGAACCCTACTGCACTGTTGGTGGGAATGCAGACTGGTGCAGCCACTGTGGAGAACAGTATGGAATTACCTCAAAAGATTAAAAATGGAACTGCCTTTTGAACCAGCGACTCCACTACTAGGATTATACCTGAAGAATCTTGAAACACCAATTCAAAAGAACTTATGCACCCCTATGTCCATTGCAGCACTGTTTACAATAGCCAAGTGCTGGAAACAACCTAAGTGTCCATCTGTAGATGAGTGGATCAAAAAACTGTGGTACATTTACACAATGGAATACTATGTAGCAGAAAGAAAGAAGGAACTCCTGCCATTTGCAACAACATGGATGGAACTAGAGAGAATTATGCTTAGTGAAATAAGCCAGGCAAAGAAAGAAAAATACCATATGATATCACCTAATACAGGAAACTAAAGAACAACACAAACAAAGGAACTAAATAGAACAAAGAGCAGAATAGCAGTCAATAGGGGGATAAGTAAGAGAAAGGTTTATTCAAGGAACGTGCATAAAAGACTCATGGACATGGACAACGAGGAGGGATATGATTGCGGGAGAGGGGGTGGGTTGGGTGGGGGAGAGAAATTAGGGGAAAAGGGGACAACTGTAATTGAAAAACCAAAATTAAAAAAAAAATAAATAAATAAACGGAATCATGTATTATATGATAAAAAAAAAAAAGAAGATCCAATGAAGTATTACTAATCCACCTGAAATTCTCACACAAGTGGACAAGTCAGACTTTTCAGGCTAATAATTCAATAAATCAATCATGTTCCATCACAACAGTGATAATGTTTCTCTTGGACATTTATACCCTAGAAATAATTGAAGCAATTTTTCTAAGCTTCTAATTCATTATTCAGGAGTAATTTAAGGACCGGAAAAATGTCAGAAATTAGTTTTCTTAATTCCCTCTGTTGTTTCTTCCTTCTTCCTGCAGTTTTCCATATGATCTGAGTGGTTTTAATAGAACTGTGACAGTTTAAGGGATGAACTGATTTCTTAAAATTTAGACACTATGAAGAATTTTGACATGGCTCAAGTACATGATAACAATATTAAGGCATGAGTTCAACAACAGCTCTCCAAATAAGAGAGTGCCAGACTGACCATTGATTCCATATCATGAATATTTCTTTATGTGGAGCATGTTGACTTTGATGAAATCCATTGCAATTTAGGAGGATGCTGCCTGCATGTGGAGACATGTTGGCAACCCAAAGCCGCTGTGTAAGCAGGATTAATTTTTAAGGTTCACTGAGAGCTTCAACAGAACACAGAGCTATGCCGAATTTAAAATGATGCATTATTAAAGACCTGCAGCAAAAAAGCACATGAAACATCAGTTGGGCTTGACTCATAGAAGACGGGTTTTGGTATCTGTAGTTTGATTTTGATCTCATAAAGCTCGAATGTTACTTATGACTTAGGCCATTTTTGGAATTCCTGATTGAGGCATCCCAACAAAATATGCAGCAGCAATTATAACATTTAATGTGTTTTGATTATAATAGGTTGTAGAACACCAAAACGTCTTCAAGTATATTTATAGAAACATTTCTACATAATTAAAAGTCCAATTATGACTGTATGTGTCCTTAGCAAGTTAAACCCTTAAATAAATAAATAGAAAAGTAATTATTTATTGGTACTTTACAATATGGACCAAAGAGCTAAATATTTCTGCATTTGGCTGATGTGCACTTTAGAAAAAAATAGCTTTGGAAAGTAGGCTGTCACTTGATTCAAATTTTAAGGTAAATGAAGGTTAAGTCTAAACTAAACATCACACACACACACACAATCAGGTTTCTAAAAAGATAAAGGTCAAAATAATTGAATTGCAATTCCTAAAATGGGCATATATATATTTTTAGTTGATGATGCTCTAACTCTAATCAAGTAAATATTAAAACAGCTGACATAATTTTCTATTAAACACATTTTTATGAAAGTAACAGCTACTTAATTAGATGGGTTATTATTGCAAAGTTGCCTTGCATTTAAATCAGAATTTTAGCCTTAGATTGAATCTAAGATGCTTTTTAAAAAAGCTTGTCCATTTCACAATGCCATTTAAATTTCCACAGTTAGATTTTGAGCATATGGAATTTTTAGAGAGCAATGGTTGTGTAAACTCTAAAGGCTTAAAAGAGAATTATAAATGTAAAGTTTGTAAGAGCAATTACAAATCTAGAGATACCTTTAACTTGTCTCCTACTTCATTATCTTACCTCAGCAAATATAAATAGACCATGAGCAAGTATCAGTGCATAGGGACTTTCATTTTATTTTTAAATTACCTTAGAAATATTTACTGCTTATCTTATCATATTTTATACTCATGACACTATTTTTGCATAATAGTTGTCACTATTAATCACATAATAATATGAATAACACCATGATGATGCCATAAATTGAGAGGAGGTGTGGGGGTTGCAGAGAAATGGGGTTGAAACACTTTTGTTGGGTGAAATTTATTGGGAAGAAATTAACCAAATATGTATGGATTTATTTTAGACTCCATACTCAGTGTTATTGGTCTGTGTGTCTGTCTTTTACCAAAACCATACTTTCGGTCAAAATATGAAACGAGATGCTTCATGTTAAATGTAAAATCAGAAGTGAGGCCTCCAAATTTTTAATTATTTTTTTATTGAATTGACCATTTATTTCCTTTGACTTTCCAAATGACCTTTCAAGTTACACACACACACACACACACACACACACACACACACGCACAGTCTAACTGGAATTATGATTGGGATTACTGTACTTTGAATTTACAGATCACTTTGGAGAGAATTGATTTTTGGCAGCATTGTGTCTTTTAATCCATGAACACCATATAGCTCCACTTATTTAATTTTTAAAAAACTTCTACCACATTTAAATATTTTCTCCACATTTTTATATGTGTGCCCTCAGTTTTCTTTGAATTTGTAATTCAAATAATTTTCTTAATACCTTTGTGGCTTTCTCTTTGATCCATGGGTATTTTAAATGTTTTTTTTTTTAACTTCCAAATATTGGGGAGATTTCACATATTTATTGTTATTCATTTAAAATTTAATTTGATTAATACTAGGAAAACATACCTTCCATGATTTACAATCTTTTAAATTTGTCAGGACTCATTTTATGGCCCAGAGGACATAAACTATATTAATAGATATTATATCTGAAAATGTGTTTGTTTTGTCTGCATTTTTATATGGTATTTCCACTGGGTATAGAATTCTTGTTGACAGCTATTGTTTTCCTTTCAGTACTTTAAAGCTGCCATTACATAATTTTCTGACTTGCATAATTTGGACATGAACTCTGCTTTAATTCTTATTGTTTTTATATATGTAACATGTCTTTTTTCTATGGTGGCCTTCAATATTTTCTCTTCCTCTTTGATTTTCAGCAGTTTACATAAGATAGGCCTAGAATGTTGCATTTATCCCTTTGGAGTACACTGAATGAGAAGACTTTATGTTTCATCTCTCCTTGAAGATGCCTATCTCCTTCTTTCAAATTTAGGCTGCTCCGTTGCTTTGCAAACCCAGTCCTCTGATAGATTTAACAGAAGTTATTATTTTGTACTGTATCTGCATTCTTTCATTGTGAGACTGAGAGCTACAATTGTGTGTGTGTGTGTGCTTTCCTTATGCTCAGTGGAAGCAGAATATCTATATCCAGCATTTATACTCTGGTATCTGTTTTCTATTGCTCAACATCATATGTTAATGAAATTTATACATACCATTTCAGGTAGCAGAAGTCCATTCTTTTTCATTGTTAGTCATATTCTGCTGTATAAATATTCTGTAATATATTGGTGCATTCTACAGTTCATGAATATTGGATAGTATCCAGTTTGGATCTGTTCTTAACAAAGCTGCTATGGACACTCTTATGCAGATGTTTCTGTGGAAACACATTTTGCAATGGCACTGACTTGATGTAGATAGGTACATGCTTACCTTTAGTAGGTAATCCAAAAGTTTTACAAAATGATTGAAGCACTTAGCACACTTATTGCAAAATGGAAAGGTAAGTTTCCTTCAAGTCCTTGTCAACATTGATATTGTAAGTCTTTTAAATGTTATTATTGAGTATACTCAGTAATAATTATGAGTAGTCTTAATCTGAGTTTATGTGTTGATTTTAGTCTAATGCTAAAAGAAAAATATGCTTCAGTTTATAAATAATAATTTAATTATTTCCTTTTTTTGGCTCCTTGAATTAATAAATATCTCCTTTGACTGAGGGAAGGAAATCAGTCAATCTGGCTTCTTTTAATGCTTATATTTTAGAAGATTAGAAAAGGTTTGAAATAACAGATAAACATAAAAAATAAAATTTGCAGACTACCTCTGGATTTCAAACTTTCTTCATGTTTATGAATATTATATAGAATTATATTTATAAATAAAATTCTAGTTCATGCCATATAACATCCTAATAACACTTCCCAAATGGGATGTAAATTTTGGCTTAGGCAGAGGAGGCTATTCAGAATACATATGTGAATATTCTCCAGCTCTTGGAGCATTATTTAAAATCATTGATTTCATAATGTGCTCTGCATATACTTGAAATATAGTCTTTCTGGGGCCAATATGTCAGGGTTTCACAAACTTGTTTTTTAGAAAGCAGGTATAAATTGATTAGCTTTTCCTTTTAAATGCATTTGTTATATAATTAAACTATTGGTTTGAGGTTAATAGTAATGGTTAACTTGCTATCAGTCCAAGAATAGTGTGCCAATATTTTAATTTAATCACATGCAATAATTTTTTCATGACTTCATAACCAATACTATAATGAAGAGGTAGAAAAATAAGTATTTTTCTTTACATTAGAGGTTGGCTAAGTATACACAGAACATACTCTGTTATATTTAATAGGAGAAAAGAAATTCCGATAATCTGGCCAAAGGGAAGCAGCTTCTAAGTTAAAGTATGTTTGGATACTTTAGCCATATTATCAACAGCAAGCTGTCTTTCATGTCAAGAATTCACCAAATGATAAATACCTGAAATTCAGTGAATTTGACATTTAGAAAGGAAAACATATAGAGGTCTCAGAGGCCGTTCTGGTTTCTAGGATTGAAATAACATCTACAAACCATACTCACCTACTGGACTAACCATAGCTTGTTATTAACTGATAATGCAGGATGAAATATCGGTTACATTGTGAGGAGTCAAATGAAGTACATGATATGAATGCTAAGAACAATAAGCCATGTTACTATCTCTCCCTTTTGAAACTTCATCCCATATTCTATCATTATAATAAAAAGTCATTGTTTTCCAAGGTAATAGTGTTTAATCCTTAGACAGTGGCATGTCCGATGTAAAAAGTAAACATAATCTAAGGTTACTTCATAGGCCGTTGAGCATGAGGATATCACACTGTTTCAGGAGTGGCAATAGAGTCCGCATCTTTCCTAGCTCCCTGATATGTTAATGTGGGGTAATGAAACATTCTCTCTCCATTTTACCATTTGGCCAGAAGCTCTAATGTTCTAATTAGTTAACTATCTATTTAAGACACACAAGGAGAAATGTATGGTCTGCTGAGAAAGGTAGGATAAGCAATGAGATTTAAAATAATTGGGAAAATAATGAAATAGAAAAAGCAATACAAAATACAGTGGAAAATTTAACTTTGGCTTCTGAAATGGCACTTAGGGTCAGTGTTTGCAACATCAATTATTATTAAATAGAAAGATTTAAAACTGCTGCTTAGTATGATTTACACTCAGGACAATGCCTGATAACAGAGATATGACTGCAGTGAGTATTGCCACTTTTGACTCATGTGTGTGTAAAACATGGTAGTACAGTGAACCAAAAAATCTATAATTCACATAGAAGTGCTCAGTCATGTAATTTCATATAGCAAAATATAAAATCAGAAAGAAGTAACTAGGGATAAATCTGTGATAACAGTGAACTGAAGAGAATTCCTTCAGAAAGTCTGTCAATGAAAAAAACACTTTTGGTGTTTCAGCATTAAATAATTACTCTGCGCAAGGCAATGTCCTGGGTGTTGATATAACAGTGAACAAGACCCAGAGACCATTGCTTTCCTTAGCTCACAGTCTCAAGCAGAGACGACAGATAATGAACAGGCAAACAAGAAAATAACATGTAATCAGAGCAGAGATGCATGTGCCCACCCAGCAAAGGGGTGATGCAATGTAGATACTGGATTGGATGTCAGAAACACTCTTGACATAAATTGATAGGATGTGCTATATATAAATATGTACATAAAATAGAGTATATGTTTGTGCATATTATATAAATATAAATATATAGATATATTTGAGAACTTAATTGTATTGCTTTCAAAATTATTTCATTTATATCATACCCCAACTCTACAGACAGTGTAATCATGTGGTACAACTTGTGGTTCTTGCCATCTTAAGCATTTAGATGCTGTCTTACTTGAGTATTCAAGCAAATACATTCAATTCATTATTCAGGTAGGACAGTGTGCTTTTTCTGATCATAATGAAGAAGAATGGAGAGTTTTGTTATTACATAAACTGAAGTGAGAAAGAAAATACCAGGTAGAGCATTCTGAAGATTCATGGCATGGTCAAATGCACAAAACCAGCCATGTCATTAATTGCCTACTGAGAGTCCAGCAATGCATGAAGACTTGAACTTTCAAAAACCAACAAAGGAGACATGTGAGGATCTGAACAGTGGTCAGTACACCAACTCATCTTTGCTCTCTCACTGGATTTTTTTTTCATCTCATTGTCTACCTCTGTTTCCTTCCTCTTCTTCCACTCAATCTCACTTCCTCTGTCTCTCTGTTCCTTTCTCTGCCTGCGTGTGTATCTCCCTTTGTTTCTTTCTCTTCTTTCCTACCCCTTCTCTTTATTTGTTAAAGTCATTAAGCACATAATTTTGGATATCGTATACTCTGAATATTTACTTATTTCCCATCCTCCTTCCTCCCGATTTCTTTCATGTTCACAACCTCTATGTTCTCCTTGTATGTGTACACAAATGACTTTCTTTATTAAATAACTAATATCCTTAGTTGTATTAATTAACAAAGAAATGGTCACTTGCATCAAGCATTGTGCCGTAATTAAGTACCCCAGTGTACAGTACCTAATGTTTGTGCATGTATATACTTATTGGCTCTAGACTTTTGTTCAGTGTGATTGCCATTCCAGGAAGATCTGGCATCAGTCACAACCTTGTAGGCCACAGAATACAGGCTTTGGTCTATTGGAGAGAGATTTTTAGTGTTCTCTCAGCACCGTAATGGCATAAACCATATCACCTTATCGCTCCACCTTTTTTCTAGCTCAGCTGATGCAGCAAATAGTGCCCGATGTCACTCAACACTTAAAACCTCATGCCTCCCACAGCCTGCCTCACTTATGTCATCTACCCAGGGCTTCACTGTTACCACTGAGGTTCAGTTGCTCAGGGTCTTCTCAGTCCCCATGTATTGCCCATCTGATCAGATCAGTGAGATTTTAGGCTTCTGGCCGACAGGCAACTAGGCCACTGGCCAATTGCTTTTTGCTGACCCCTGCCCCAACCCCTGCAGTTGGTGTCATGTGCAGTGAAATCTGCTGCTTCCTTGGGCTGATCTGGTTTTGGCAGCAGCTATGTGAGGGGCCAGGTAACAGAATCCAGAAAAGTGGTAGTTCATGGCCAATGGACAAACTCTGACTGATGAAGAATGGAAGATGGAAAGGCTGGTGAGGGAATTCTCTTCCACCTCCAGTAACTATTCGGATGTCCAGTGTTTCCACGTGGCTTCTCTTCAGACATGCAGTGTGACAAGAAAGCAGCTGTGCTTTCTAATAAAGCTTTGGCCCACTTGCTCATTTACCTTCTTATGTTTGCTTTCTGTCCTTTTCTGTAGTCTCACTTTTCTGGGTTGGTAATCAATCCCTCTCAACTTTAGCTTCAGACTGAGTTTTCTAGGAAAACCATGCTAAGAAAGCCATCCCCAAATTTTCATGACTACTCTCTGGTGGTCAGAAAACCAAGTCAGGCCAATTGGATTTCAAGCCCCACTATTTTTCAAACGTGCTGGTGGAAAGCTGAATTTTAAGCTAATCCAGTATCTTAGAGAAAAGTGGTCTGAAAGATCATAATAGATGGCTATTATAAATTGGGGGTTGGGGGTGAGAAAGGGAGATGAGATGAGATTATGTGGGTTTCTTCGGCCTTCCCAAGATTTAGTTTCTTAGCAGCTCTACTGTGTGTGTGTGTGTGTGTGTGTGTGTGTGTCTGTGTGTGTGTGAGCTATTCCGTGCCTGCATCAATAAATCTACGATTTAGCTGAGGCTAGTTTAATGAGGTTTCAGGCAGTTGCAGACAAACCATGGTCTTGAGCATGCTGTAGCCAAACCCAAAGTCCATTATCTGTTTTTCTTTTTAGGTAGCCTTTCAAGGACCATTTTTGCCATATTTCATCCGAAAGCCATTAGGTTTCACCGTTTTAGCATCACACTCTGTCACAATGAATCTGTTTCTCCTCACTCTGATGTCCTGGATGCCATTCATTTTTCCTCTCTTCTAAATCTGAAGTAAAATTTTGGAGGAAGTAAAAATTAATGCATTTGAGGTTGGGTGGGTGTCAACAACAATAAATTCCAGGTATTTCTTGTTCTATTGCTTCCCAGAACACAGAATCCCACCCTTCACTCCACCCCCAAGACCAAACGGAAAAGATAGGAAAATATGCCTTGAAAGTGAGTAAAATCAGAATAGATTTGAGTTAAAAAATTATTTTCACTTATCAGCTGGAGTTGGACTAATTCTTCTCATATCTGAGTCCGTTTTCTCTGAAGTGAAGTGCAGATTAAATGACCTAAGATGCTTTCTAAAGTGTGTAATAATGCTTGAAACTTAATATGTACTCTGAGCAGCTTATGGTCTTTATATTTGTCATATCTAAGTAATCTGTGCAAAATGATGAATTATTTGATTTTCACTGATTGTAGAATTATAACTTGCTTCTTTTCATGGTTTTTGAAAACTTATTCTAATTTCAAATATTAAGGCAGATATATATACCCCAAAGTTCTCAGATAACCTCATTCATCTGTCATGTTTTTTGCTAATGTCTATGCTCTGGCACTTTGTTTTGAATGTTTATTTTTCATAGTGGTTTCTGCAATATCACATGCTAATTAATAACGGAAAAGGGAGCCACCTATCTGAAGTAGGCACTCTAGAATTCCCAGAATGTGAAGTTGTTCCACTTCCATTTCCACAGTCCATGCAGGTAAACTGTGTGATCTTTCTTTTGCCAGGATGTGGCTGCCCGGCCTCCACAACCCATCCCAAGGTTCTTTGTTGAACTGTGCTGAGTTGGCCTGAGGACTTTCATTAGGGATGCTTATATAGTGAAATAGCCTCAGTTCCCTTTGGAGGAACATGCAGGGCATCCATGGCCCTGCCCTGGAGGAGGCCACTGAGAGATTCCGGGCTGGGAGCAGGTCCAGGCGCCCTCTGGTGGCCACCCATGGCGCTAAGGAGAGTGAAAGCAGTTCTCAGGACACAAAGGTAAACTTCAGAAGCAAAGGGACAGTCTGAAATAGGATCACGTCAGCAGGCAGAGGAGGAAATGCAGGAGTTGGTGAGATTACCATGGCCAGAGCCTGGCCTATCTTCCAAGTTCAGCAAAGACCCTGGGAAGCGAGCCTAGAGGTGCTGGAGGTAGAATGCAAATCTGAACACTCATTGCTCACTCACTGAACTCTGCGCGTTGCTCATTCACTGCTGTTCAGTATCTTCTTATTCCCTTCCCCTTAGTGGATGGGGGTTGGGAAGGAGAATGCGCTTGTTTGCATGGAACTACCATTTGCAAAGAAATAGAAGGATGATTAGGTGTCATTTATGACACCCATAATGATGACAAAGATTGTCTCACATCACTGTGAGCTGCAGAGGGATCAAAAGCGATCCTTCTAACAAAACATAAAAGGCAGCTATAAAGATCAAGTGAAACTTGACTGCAGTGGAAACGGAGTGCATACTGGTAAACAGAAGTTGTCATCTGTCACCAGTTTGAATTCCAGGCAATACCAACAGTCAAGAAACTAGTATCAGTGAAGCTAATAAAAACACTGATATTCATATGACTCAGGCTTTTAGTACCAAATATGTGAAATCTTTATTTAGGAATTGGGGGAAAAGTAAATTCCCTGTGAATGTGTGTCATAGCAATCACTACCAGGAAAATTCTATATTCTTACCTAAACTTTTAGACCTTAGAAAATACTAGATAAATTACACGTGGAAATAACTGGCTGAAAACCGACATAGAGTATATTTAAAGTGCAATAAAAAAATCATTTACATAATGCATATTTAAATGCTGATGGAAAATCTGGCCTGGCTTAACCGTTACTTAGGTTTTCTCAGCTATTTTTATGATCACTGTTAATCATATAATTTCACCTACAATTTTTTAGAACACACATAATTTCACCTACTTATTTAAGAACATACAATGTTTTTCATAGTATACATTTTCATCATTTATGCTAAAAAAAAAAAGAAAATTATGGGGAGTATTATGGAGTGACTGGATTTAGTTCGTTTGACTACCACAGGACCTGGATGTCTGCCAGTAGATACATGGTGCCTTTCTACACATGGCATCCACCACGTTATCCCTGGATGCAATTTATGGGCCAAAGAGATGGTGTGACACCAAATCCAACCAGTCCCCTCTGAGTCCTTCTGGTGCCACACATTTATGAGGGTGCTAATTGCACATGGTGGACAATGCCTGGTGTTAAGGAAAACAGGTTCAGACCACTGGGCACTTAAAGACACCTCAGTCCTAGAAGCAAAATGTACCTGGTAGATGCTGTTGGAAATGCTACTGCCTACATTTTAAGTAGAATTGATTCACAGAAGTATGAAACAGTCTCATTTTAAATTATTGGTATATAATTTAAGGACTTTAAGTACTAAATGGTTTAGGAGAAAAAATTCTCATTTTCGATTTTAGCAGCTTTAAGTGCATGGACCATGTCTTTTGCTGACTGTAAATCCCTGTGGTTGGAGATTAGTATCCAGGGTATAGTTAGCACAGTGGTTGATAAAACTAGATTTTCTTGTAGCCAGGAATGGATCAAAGTTCCCGGGTCCTAATTTTTGGAATTAGCAACAGAGGTTTCCTAATAAAGAATTGGTCCTCTAGGTAATTTTAAGTCTGCAACTGATGATAATCAGGAAACAGGGTGAAAGCTTGTTAACAGCAGTTAATTTGATCTGAAGGAAGTTTTTAAATTGGTGTGCAAACTTTCTCAATAGACCAAAGTATAGAGCAAGAAAGAACTGTTATATTGCTGTTTCACCTCCTTTATTTATTGCTCACACACAAATAAGGACATATAGTAGCTAAAATATGCATTATTGCAATTGAAGGTGAAGGGTCTATAATCAGGTTTTGCAGAGAAACTATTGACAATTATACATATTAGCAATATACAATAAGATGAAAATAATCCTTACTTTATTGTTCCTCAACCCTCAGCTCCTAACACCTCATCCTTCATTCATAACAGAATATTGTTTTTACATTCAGAGGTCGTAGAATCCTTGAGGTAAGAATTTCCACAATTTGTTGCTGATAACAAACCTACAAACTTTTGAAGTGTTGTAAAATAGATGTAACAAAATTTTACCATGTTAGCCATTTTTAACTGTGTAGTTCAGTGGTATTGAGCAAACATGTGTTTCCAAATCTCTTTTCATTTTGCCAAATAAACTTGTCCCATTAAATAGTTATCACCCAATTTCTTCCTACCTTAGTTTTTGGCAAACACAATTCTATTTTGTGTCTCTATGGAATGTGTCAACTCTAGGTATCTCATATAAGTGAAATTATACAATATTTGTCCTTTTGACACTGGTTTATTTCACTTAGCATAAGATCCATGATGTTCATCCATGGTGTAGCATAGGTCAGTGTTAAAGCTAAATAATATTCTTTTGTATGTATATACCATATTTCTTCATTCATTGATGAATACTGGGGTTACTGCTTTTGGCTATTGTGAATGATGCTTATATAAATGTGGGTGTACAAATATCTCTTCAAGACTTTTTTTTCCAATTATTTTGGGTGTATGCCCAGCAGTGGAATTCAGAGATTAAAGGATTATTCTATTTTTAATGTTTTGAGGGAACTTCCATACTGTTTTCAATTATACCTGCACCATTTTACATTCCCACCAACAAAGCACCAGGGTTCCAACTTCTCTACAAGCTCTCATACAATTTTGGTTTTCTGTCTTTTTAATAGTAACCCAAAATGGTGTGAGGTGATATCTCATTGTGGTTTTTATTTTCATTTTCTTAATTACTTGAACATCTTGCTTCATGTATTTAATGGCCATTTGTATAAACCTGTGATCCTGATTATATTCCCAACTATCCTTTCATGCTATTATAATGACAATAATAAACTATTTTTTATAGTTCACTATGTACCAGAAATGGTTTTGAGTGCATTACAAGTATTGGCCCACTTCATCACTGCAATAACTCTATGAGATAAATATCATTTTTTTCCATTGTCCTCATTTTTCAGTAAAGCAATTGGGACACAGAAAGGTTAAATTATTTAACTCAGATCACACAGCTGGTAAGTCTTAAAAGTTGTATTCCAGGCTCTAAGCCATTAAGGCATCCCTCCTATTGTCTTTGGTTAATCCCTCCAACTTGATCTTGTTACAGAGCAGGGTCCCCAAGGAGATGGGAGGGGCTTTAACCATAAATAGTGACTGACGAGAAGCTTACAGGGCCTACGTAAAATTCTACGCGTGGCTGCAATTAGTCATCCTCCCACTGTGTCACAGGACACAGACAGGGATTTAAAGATAAGGTGGCAGGCATGTTGGAGGAGAATACCATGCATCTTTGAATGGACAGGGAGAACTCCATGCAGTTTACAAGGAGGCTGGGAACTCCATGTGGTTCTGCATTAAGAGCTGGAGGGCACCGCAACACAGGCAAAACCTCCCCAATCAGGCTTGAATGACTGACTGGGAGCTGCTGGTAAAACTGAACTGTGTCTGGGAAGTAGGAAAACTGTATCTCTGACGTTTCTAAAACTAGCCTGGTTTGGTAGGGGGAGACAGAACTATGTGTTTGTGGGTGTTTTAAAGAATATAAGAAATCCACAAATAATCTAAATCTATATAACCTTTAAATAAGCAATTCTTTTTCTTTTCACCAGACTCCGGTATTGAGAGTTATGCTTCTGGAGGTGGACAATCAGGCCCCTCATAACTGAACAGCCCATGGGTTCTGTTTCAATCGGGGCAGCCCATGGATTTTTTTACAATCTTAGGATTCCATTTTCTCATTCATGTTGTCCATTAATTCATAAATTATGCCATTTCTCCTTTTAGTTCACATTTGACTGGCACCTACATACTACTGGTACCATAATTTAAGTATAGGTGATTTCATCTTATTTTATCTTACTTTAACTCACCTCACTTCATCTTATCATCAAAACTGAAATCCTTCTTTGACCCTATAGTTAAGTTTATCCCTTGCAAGCTTATTTTTATATTCAAACTCCTTTGCTTACTGTTTACTTTCTTGACCTCCCAGTCTTTCCTCATCTCACTGCAGTCTGGTTTGTACACATACCATCCCACTGATATTGATTTCAATGAACACTCCTCCTTGCTAACTACAGAGGGCATTTTTCATCTTTTTAAAACTTCCAGCAGCATTTGCTCCTCTAATTGCTCTTCCTGAGATTCTCCCTGGCTCAGATGGGAATACACTCTTTTGATTTCTTCCCACTTCTCAGACCAGGGACTTCTCAGTCTCCTTTGCACCTCTATTTTTTTTCTTGTCTATCCCTTAAATACTGAAACCCCTTAGGGTTCTTCCTTAGAATCCCTCTTCCAGTCAACTTTGTGTTTTTCTGTACTTTCACTATACAGCAATATATATATGCTGATGTCTCCCAAATTTGAAGTCTCTCTGACCCATATGAGCTTCAGACCGTACATCTAACTGCTTACTGGTCTCCCTTATTATCTTGTCCTTCAATATTTATAGTAACCCCCCAAGCCATTTATGCCCTCTTATTTCCTATCTAATGTTAAAATCATCTACACAGTCACTCAAGGCTGAGCTTAACCCTAACCCCTTCTCAACTGCTAACTTTACTCAGTCATCAATTTTTACTTGTCTTTTGCCCTAAATAATTCTCACATCTAGCCACCTTTCTTCTGCAGAAACATTTGTAATCTTTAATAAAAAAATATGTGAGTATAGTTGGTATGTAATCTTATAGTGATTATGTTAGTTTCAGGTGTATAATATAGTGATCAACATTTGTGATCACCCCACTAATTCTAGTAACCATCTGTCACCATGTAAACTTATCACAATATTGTGACTATATTCCCCTTCCCCTTTTTACCCATTCTCCCACTCCCTCCCTTCTGGTAACCATCCCTTTATCCTCCTTATATGAGTCTGCTTTTGTTTTGCTTTGTTTTTTTAGATTCCACATATAAGTGAAAACATACGGTATTTGTCTTACTCTGCGTGACTGATTTCACATAGCATAATACCATCTAGATGCATCCATGTTGTTGCAAGTGGCAAGATTTCATTACATGAGAGAGAGAGACAGAGAAAGAGAGAGAGAGAGAGAGAGAGGGCGGGAGAGAGGGAGGTGAGAGCGAGAGAGAGCGAGAGAGAGCATTACATCTTTATCCATTCATTTATCAATGGATACCTAGGTTGCTTCCATATCTTGACTACTGTATATAATGCTGTAATAGATATAGGGGTGTATATGTAATAGACATAGGGGTGCATATGTCTTCAAATTAAGTGTTCTTGTTTTCTTTGGATAAATACCAAGAAGTGGAACTGCTGGGCTGTATGTTATAGCTAGTTTTAGTTTTTGACTGGCCCATTTTCTGAGCCCTGAATATGCCAAATTAGTTTCTTTCCTGGGGTATTAGCAGTAGCTGCTTCTACTCAAAATGTATTTCTCTCCTATCTCATAAAGTTGTCTCTTTTAAAAATTTCCTTTAAAATATATTGATTTTTATCTTTTATTTTTATTTTAAATGCTACTTATAAAATCTTCTAAAATATATAGTCATGTGTCTTCTGTCACTCCTTTCTGTGACTCAAAATATAACCTACCAAATATTTTCTTCTAATGGTGGTCTCAGTGGAAAATCAATGTCTTGGGTAAGATGTGTTCATAAGCATTCTTAAAATTATTATTAAATAAAAACTTATGATGCCTGATAGGTACACCTTCACATATTGCTGACAAAACTGGCTTCTCTGTCATAAGATTACAAATTTCCTCCAAGCAATTTTGTTTAGGATAGGCAAAATCAATTTTTATAAGTTTATTTGCTAAATATTGATTTTCTTTTTAATGTTCTATCATAAAAATTATAAAATATAATTATACTTGGTGTAATTTTATTCTTTAGAAAACACAAAACAAATTGTAAACCATTTTTTCTACCTTTAATATAAAAATTTTAAAGTCTCACCAAAAGTCTTTATTGTTAATATTTGCTTTAAAATATTGTTAATATTTTTAAAATTTTAGTCTCACCAAAGAGTCTTTATTGTTGATATTGTTAATATTTAGTATTTATTGCTACTATTTTAAAAGAGAATATAAGAAATATATTTGAACAATTATAGCATAATTTAGGCAAAAAGAAAAGGAAGATGGAAGTAAATATGTCAAAATCTAAAACCACACATAAATACAGCAGGAAATACAGGGTGGGACGGGACAAAAGTATGTTTACAGTTATAAGTACACAAAACACAGTTATTCTTGTATTATTATTTGTTAATTATTGTATTATTTTCTATATGAACTGTAAACCTACTTTTGCCTCACCCTGTATATTGCTACAATTATTCTACTTAATCTGGAATAGTTCCCCAGATTTTGTACTTATTGAGTGTAAATTGTTTATCTCCTAGTCATTCTTTTTCTTTCTTGTTCTTTTTCTAATAGGTTTAATTTTCCTGAGTTCTAAGTTTCCAGTAAAATTTAATGGACAGTAGATATTTCCCATATAGTCTCTGTCCCCACTCATGCATAGCTTCCCCATTATCAACATTACCCCTCATAATGTTACATTTTTTAAAATTAATGAACCTACACTGACACATCATTATTTAACCCAAATTCCACAGTTTACATTAAAATCCATCCTTGGTTGGTGTTGTACATTCTATAGGTCTAGACAAATACATAATGACATGCATCTATCACTATAGTACAATACAGAGTAGTTTTATTGCCCTAAAAGGTCCCTACCTTTTAACTCCTGATTCTTTTAAATGTCTCCATAGTTTTACTTTTTACAGAAAGTGATATAGTTGAAATTATATATCATTTAGCCTTTTCAGATTGGCTTTTTTCACTTAGTAATATATATTGAAGTTTCTTCTGTGTTTTTCATAGTTTGATGGTTCATTTCTTTTTAGTGTGGAGTCATACCACTGTCTGGATGTGCCACAGTTTACCCATTTACATACTAAGGACATCTCAGTTGCTTCCAGCTTTTGGCAATTATGAAAAAACTGCCATAAACATCCATGTGCACATTTTCGTGTGGACATAATGTTTTTAACTCCTTTGGCAAATACCAAGGAGCACAGTGATAAATTGTATGATAAATTATGTTCAGTTTTGTAACAAATCACCAACCTGTCTTCCCAAGTGGCTGCACCATTTTACATCCCCATGAACAATGAATGAGAGTTCTTGTTGCTCCACGTCCTCACCAGCATTTGGTCTCGGTGTTTCAGATTGTGGCCGCTGTAACAGGGGTGCAATAGTATCTCGTTGTTTTCATTTGCACTTTTTTGATGACATGAGGTGGAACATCTTTTCATATGTTTGTTTACCATCTGTATGTCTTCTAAAAGGTGAGGTTTATGTTAAGGTCTTTGACTCATTTTTAAATCAGGTTTTTTTCTTATTGTTGAATTGTAAGACTCATTTGTATATTTTGGATAACAGTCCTTAATCAGCAATGTTAATTATTTTTTCAAATGCTATTTCTTAACTAGAAAGAATACAAATGCACTGAAAATCCTATTCTGTGATCTATTTTCAAGGGAATCATAAAGACTTTGTAACTGTTAAATATTTAGAAACATTAAGCTGCAATGTAGTAGGAAATTATTTACATAATAAGTATGCCTAATTATTTCACCCTTCGGTTGAATTCGGTGTTTATATACATTCTAGGAAAAAGCTTTCTTTAAATTTTATTCACAGAAAAAAATAATGTTACTTCTTCATACCATCTGAGAAAAATTTAGAAAGAACTATGTAATAAAACAAGCCTGGAGTTTAAGTTCTTTGTGCTGGCTAGTAGGTCACAAAACTTCTCGGTGTGTACTTGCTATGCTTCGTTTTTTGGATTTTGTAAGATAATTTGGGGCCTCTTAGAAATGTTCACTATTTGACTGCTGTGTAATATTTGGAGTGTTATTCTGATTAAATGGGGCGTAAGCCTAGGAAGTTGGAAATCAGAAAAAGCAAGGTGGAAGGCTTTGTTTCTCCATGGTTCAGAAGAAAAGCCTGTGGAGTTCAGACAAAGCCACGGAGGAAGACAGTCCTTTCTACACGGCAAACTTGAAATGGCAAATTTCATTCTCCAGTGCTGGGAAAGGAAAGATTTTTTTCCCCACCTCAACTGAGTGATTTTATTGACCCAGTGGTGAAAAAAACATTAACTTATGCATTATGCAGAGGGCAGACACAAAAAGTGTGGGGGCAATCAACATTCCAAGGGCTTACTTTGACAAGTTAGATAAATTAGGCTTTCATTATTGAGTCTTAATAGACAACAGGGAGATTTTTAGGTGCTGCACATCTAAGTATGACCTGTTTAAATTGATGAATGTTTTCCCAAAAATAATGCATAGCAATTTGTTAGAAAGTTAATGTCTATTCTCATGACTCTATTGATCTTTGAAAGGGTTTCAATTGATAGACTATGAACAAATCAATTCTCTGGCATTTCTGAGTAAAGGTTGTTTTTTACAGAATGGAATTCTCTTCTATGTTTTGTGTGTGTGAGTGTGTGTGTCTGTGTGTATTTAACATGAGAACATTACTATATGTCTAACCATAGAGAGTTGAGAGGAAAGATTCTTACCCTTCTAGTCAAAATAAAAGTCAATCCACCACTATCACTGGGTGCCTGCCACTCAGGCTCAGCTGTGACTTCTGTTGGAGTATATACGAGTATATATATTTTCTAGACTTATTTATTTGCTTGTCATGATTGTTTGATATTTGTCTGACAAATGATACCAAATAACTGATATGAACAACTGCCAGGGGATGTCAGGAGTGAAATAGGATGACAATTGCATGTCTTACCATTTTAAATGGCCTGTCTTACCTCTGCTGAGTGTTGTGATTTTGTTCTTTTCCTACCTGTCACGCTTGATTAACTGTCTCCTACTTTAGGTTTGTGATGTTTCGAGTTATCCTTAGTCCTCTCTATTTAGCAAAATGGAGCTTCTGCAATTACAAAGACATCAGTTCACTTGCCTTCCATCACTAGCTCTGGAACTAAAGATGACCAAGGAAATATGTGAAACTCAGACCAAAGTTTGAGAATATTTTTAAAAGTGTTTATTTATTAGGAAAATAACCAGTACATTTATGACTGTTCAAACTCCAGAACTGTTTTAGAATGATATATAAATATTTTATTTAGTGTTATCAGAATCAAATAGGGTTATACTACAATAAAATGTTCAGATACGTGATGCATAATTATGGTCTAATATGTCATTAAATAATTTCCCATAAAAATTGATCCAAACTTGCATATTCATTCATTCTTAAATATGGGAAACTACATTTAATTTTTAAAAAATACTTGAAGTCTTGAGACTTTACTTTCTTTTACTTTGAATTATTTTTTATCACTTCTACTTCCATTGTGTTTTTGTTGTTGCCTTTAATGGTCCTCAAGGTTTTATGATTTGTTCCCGAAGCTATTATGAAATTTCTGTAAGGCAGTAAAAGCAAATATGGATTTGCGTGAATAAGGAAAATTAGGCCCTAAAAGTAAAATAAATAGGTGTGCATGCAGGTGAAGAGGAGGTTTAGGGCTGCCACTTCCATTTCTGACATCCTGCTTTTGCATATTTTAGGCTTTTTTGTCAGTGTTCTGAATGGTAGAGTCTGCCTGAAGGCAGAGTTCCTAATATGTGGGATATTATGAAAAAAGTTTGCTTTTTATTCCTCAAAAAATTTGCTAAAATAAGAGACAAGCCACAATAAAGACAGACAATAGGTCTCATCAGGGTTTAGACAGCAGGCTTGCGAATCAAAATACTGCCTGCAGCAAAGGCAGAGATATTCCCTCTCTTTGCATTTAAAATTCAGGAAATGAAAGAAAACTTAAATGGCACTATCAACCAAATAATATATAAACATAGTTTAAACTCACACTCTGACTTTATAAGTCTTTAAAGTTTAAGTGATTTCATTACTGCTGATTTTCTACACTTATTTAAAAGAGGCAGTTTCACATAAAACTTGAAGGAAAAGATTACTTTATAGAACTGTGCAAACTCAACTCATTTAGATATGCTCTGGTTTTCAAATATTGATAGACAAGACAATCACATGGGCACCTGTTTAAAAGGCAGATTTCTGCATAATCTGATAGTTCTCAGATCCCAAGTCTAAATTTTCATGACTACCACAGGCGATTATAATCCAGGAATATTCTTTAAAAAAGCGGTCTAGAGCCTATTGTGAAAGTATAGTCCATCTACTGGCACCACTAGCAGCAGCGGGGAGCTTGTGGGACATTTAGAAATCTCAGACTTTATCTAAGAAAATGTATTTTAAGGAGATCTTCAGCTGATTCATAAGCATGTTAAAGCTCTGGCTTAGAGCCTATTGCTTGCAAAAGTCAATAGCTTTATAAGTAATTTTGAACATACCTTGGCAATCTACATTAATGGGAAAAATATATTCGGATCCAACCAGCTACCTCAGGAAGTGGGGAACTTTGCATCAGTCAAAAAGAAGATGCTGTGAGTGCAGTTGGCTTCACGACTAATACTGGGTTTTCTTCCAATGCGCAAATCCTCCTGTTTGCATGTCTACCTAGATACATTTGCTGATGAACTGCCCAGGGACAGAATTTGAGAAGTGAATTCTGCAGTATCAGCTCTGTGGCTAGAAATACTTATTAGCTTCAACAAGGTTTGTAACTTTGAAGCAATGGATCATAGCTCCCACACATGGGAAAGTACAACAGGGAATGCAGGTAGCACTTCGGTTGATATATTGGGGGAAGATTGTAGTATAGTTTCATTTTATTTAATTCATAAACTGTATTTTTAGAGCATTTTAGGTTCACAGCAAAATGGAGTGGAAGGTAACCAGAGTTTCCATATACCACTTGAACACCCCACTCAACATGCAAAGTACACACCACCGCCATCACAATGGGCACCTGCACCAGTGGTACATTTGCTACAATAGATAAAGCTGCATTGATACATCACTATCACCCAAGTCCACAGTTCACAGTAGGGTTCCATCTTGGTGTTGTGCATCCCATGGGTTTGAAAAATGTGTAAAAATATGTATTAACCATTATAGTATAACAGAGCATAGGTTCCTCTGTGCCCTGTCTATTTACATATCCACACCCTCTCCCCTGGCAACAAACAGATCTTTTTTACTGTCTCCATAGTTTCTCCTATTTCAGAATGCCTTATAGTTGAAACATGTAGTATGTATCCTTTACTATTAGTCCCTTTCCTAAGTAATATGCATTTAAGTTTTCTCCATGGTTTTTTCATGGCTTGATAGATCATTTCTTTTTAGTGCTGAGTAATAGCCCATCCTCTAGCTTTATCACAGTTTATTTATCTGTTAACATGTTGAAAGAAATCTTTGTTGCTTTCTAGTTTTGGCAATCACGAATAAAACTGCTAAGAAACATCTACATGCAGGTTTTTGTGTCAACATAAGTTTTCAACTTCTTTGGGTAAATACGAAGGAGTGTGAATGCTGCACTGTTTGGTAAGAGTATACTTAGTTTTATTAAACCCTGTCAAGCTGTCTTCCAATGTGATGGCACCATTTTGCATTGTAATAACCAGTGAATGAGAGTTCCCATTGCCCCACGCCTCACCAGCATTTGGTGAGGTCAATGAGTTGGATTGGGCCATTCTAACAGGTGTGTGGTGGGTATCTCATTGTTGCTTTGAATTGAGATTCAATGTGTCATATTTTGTTGAGGATTTTAGCTTCTATGTTCATAAAGAATATCAGTATGTAGTTTTCTTTTCTTGTCATATATTTGTCTGCATTTGGTATCAGAATAATGATGGTCTTAAAGAATGAGTTAGGAAATGTTCCCTAGCTTTGGTCAAACAATCTAATGGCTTCCTAAAATGTTGGGATAAAATTCTACTCCCTAGAAGGACCTGCATGATCTGGCCCTTTGCCAACTGCCTGGATTCTCTCTCCTCACCTTTTCTTCCTGCTTGTAGTTCTCTTGCCATGAAGGCTTCCTTTCTTTCCTGGAACACAGCCAGCATCACTCATTCTGTCTGAAGTAATCGTCTCCGCTTTCCATACCATTTCTTTCTTCACAGAATTTAGGTCTCTGCTCAAGGGTACCTCATTAAATAGATATCATTTCTCTGTACCTTCTCACCACCTGAATCTGCCTTATTTGTTATTTATTGCTCATATCAGTGTTAGCTATTATATTGTATTTTTATTTATTGCCAGCAATGTGATCTCTACCCAATAATGCCACTGCCCACAAGAGCACATTTTACTCAAGTGCCCATAGAGTAAACATTTGTTGAGAGAGGGAAGAGGGTGGCAAATTAAATCAATGCTCTCCTTAGGTCCAAAGATTTACTCTTAAATTAACTTTTATTGAGGGTATCTGAACTTTCAAAGCAAAGTACTGGATAATTGGAGAAACCCCAAATTTTATTAGAGAGCCTCTCTAACCTCAAGGAATTCAAAACCTAATTGAGTAATGTGACAAACATTTAAATTCAATAAGAATTTAAAATGTATGTAGGTCAAGAAGAAAAAACGTGATGACATGAGGTGCAGTGGGTGATTAATTGTTTTAATTGTTACATTATGCAGGACATAATTGCTATACTATATTAGAGAAGGAATAAAGTACTTTAATGTGAAGTGCTAAAGGAAGATTTTTATGGAGAAATTGCAGTTGAAAGAAAACCTGAGAAATATTTATACAGAACCAACCCCAGGCATTTTTTCCCCAATTGATTGCTGAAGAAGCTATATTAAAATGAACAAACCCCCAATTTAAATAGGTCACATGCCAAATCAAAATCAAATTAATGATTTCATTTGCCTTCTTGCCTTCTGGTCTTTGTCTTTGTACGTAGTTTTCACATATTTATAGTGTTGTCATACATAGCAACTTCTATTTTCTGCTAACAAATCCCAAGTACATTTTATTTCCCTTTTCTCTTTTGAAAGGCATGTTTTTTGTCTACTCACTGCCACCTTTTCCCATAAAATAAGCTGAAAGCCTGGAATGTGTCTTTCCACACTATTCACCATGTTCAAACAACCATGAATGAACATAAAGGGGATTTTTCTTGTTAATATTAATTTTTAAAAGTGGAATTATGGTCCAAATGTCTCTTTACATTTTCCCTTTGTTATTTCAAATGTATTATAATACTTCCTTCAGATCTATAGATATTGAGCTACATTCCTTTAATAGAAGCATAATATTTTGTTGTGCCAAATCACCACTTAGTCAGTTATCCCCCAATATTGCGAATTCAGGTAATTTTTAATTTGGGTTTATTCATTTTTTGCCATATCATTGAATATCTGACATTATAAGCAGGTATTTTCATTTTATGCAATTATTGAGTCAAAATAAATGTCCACATGTAACTAGGTATTGGATGAGATTTCCTTTTTATGATGAAAATTTTTAAGTTCTCCCCAAATTCTTCATTACCACCTTTCATATCACTGGCCACACCAAGAGTGGCATATATGTTTCTCCTGACCACCAACCACGCAACTGCCAAGGAGGAGGCTGATTTCCCCTCCTGGAGGGCACCAACTAAGCGTAGGGGTTGCATTTCTTTCACCTAGTGGCAACATCATAATACTTCCCACCCTGGCAGGACTCCTTCAAACACTCCAAATTTTAGCTTACTCTTCTTATCGATGATTTTAGAGTGCTGGAGTAAGCATCACAGTACTGGAGTTCTGGTACCTTTGACAAGCCCTGGAGGGGTCGTCTGGAATTTCCTGCCCACTCTGAATAAAATGGATGAGTACACTTATCACCTATAATTTTAGATGAGAAAGATTGATACTTATATATACAGTACACAGAATTTTAATTAAATTCTGTTAAAATTTAGATTGGAATAGTCTTCACAAAAATTGATCATCCTGTTTTGTACATCACAATTTACCTTCAGGATGTTTTGTCCTTGAATCTATTTTATTTAGGTCATATTTGATATCTATTGCTACAATTAAATATTATCATCAATATACTATCAAATTTTATTATATCTGATTTGCTCAGTAGTATCAAAATGTGTTCAATTAGTCCAATCTTTCCTATATTATCAAGGGTGCCCTTTCACTTACTTCTCCAAAGTGAGAGGCAGCATAACTCCAAATAGTATATTTGTTTGAAACTCGGTCAAATACTTTGCATAATTTTATCTTCCTGTTCAGTATTAATTCCTGTTTCTATAATCCCTCCATTTCAACAACAGAAGGTGATAATCTTTCTCTGTCAGTCTGTATATGAAAGGTTGAGCAGGATGGGGACCTATTTTCTCTAGTTCTTCCTTTGAAAAATTGAATGGTTTTATCATAGGAAAACAGAACTTGTGTGAAACTTCTTCCTCATGTTTTAATTTTATATATGTCTAGATTATACCAGCATGGCCTGTTTTAGTCATCTAAAATATCAAATTCCTTAATTAAATTATTGTTTTCCCAAATTTTAAGGTGTTGTCTTTCAAACAAAGATAAATTATTCCCTATCCTAGACTCCATATCTGTGGTAGCAGTGAAATCAGCCAAGGGTAATCCAATTACTACTACAAGAGCATTTCATTTCTATCACCCAATAAAAATAACTCAACACCAGGTTAATATTCATTGGAATTACTGACTAGGCAAATAACATTTCCACTTCTGATATCACATCTAAGTATATATGACAATTTTTCTTACCATCACAACCATCATTTGCTTATCCTTTTACTTTGGTCCAATTTGAATCTCCTAAAATTAGGTTATAAATTTTATTTTGCTTATCCATTGCCTTATTGCTATATACTAGCTAAATAATATTGTATTTCCACACAATATTACTTTTGCACAAAAGTTTAGATTGCTTTGTGAAGTGGTATTGCTCTGATCTTTATGTCCATATAACATATCTTTAATAAAATAGTCTGGTTTACTCTATCATCTTAAATGCTTAATTCTTTAGCTAGTCATATCATTTGCCAAGGCATACCAACTGAATTTCACACTTTATCAATAATTTATTTATTTAAATTTAGCCTTTTCCTAATTTATAATCTGTATTCCTAGATTTCGACCATACCAGTCTTGATAACTGGTCATCATTAGAGAATCTGGGAATTCTTCTTCTAGTTAATATTTAAGGAAAGTCCATCAATTTGTCCCAGGTGCTATATCTGGAATCTAAAAACCAGAGCTTTAATCTTGGTTCTTATCTTATGCTCCAGGCCTCCAAGTCTTGTCATCCTGCCTTTTTATTCTTTGTATATAAAATAGATATGTGTGATGGGTAACAACAAGATTGTGTTTATTAATTTTTGTTCTTAAGACTTTTCCTATAGTTTTATGATGATCCATCACCATAACTTAGTCATATCAGGGCTTCATTTGTTTTATCAAGAAATATTTTGGGTGGTGGTCTGATCTCTAGGATATTTAGATGTTTTATTATTAATCCTATTTCCTATTTCTTGTCATCTAGTACTGTCTTTTTAATCTACGCTTCTATATAATTGTGTCCAAAACCTTTCTAGTCCAATCTCATAGATCCTCTAAAACTCAACCCATATTTAAAACTTTGAAATTTAGTAATCTGCTTATTTGAAAACTATTTAGTGGTAATAATATATCCTTCTAAATAATTTTCATTCAGGTCAGGGACAAGATTATTTTGCTATGCTTTCCTAAAGTTATAAATTTGAGTCTCATATAAAGCATATAAAGCATTTAAATTTTTTAAGTAAGCATTTTTATCTTTCAACTCATAAATATACAGAGAGAATTTTCTGAATCATAAGTATTAATTTGGAGTCACAATTTTTACCCAAGATTAAATATGGTCTTATATCTTTCATTAATTATATATGCCTAAGCATCCAATGATTAAAACTTATTTATGACTTTTACAATTGTTATCACTGTAATTAAACTAGTTAGTTTCCAGTAGTTAAGATTGATATATTATAGATACAACTACTTGTTACTCTAGATTTATTTATTTAATAGCAGGATCTTTTCTTTAGAGTTTTGTAGAGAGGGAAGTGTTATTGGCCATTTGAGTATTCAAAATGTACAGTCTAGAAGAAAACAACTACATTTATAAAATGTGCTTGAATGTTTGCTTACATCATCTCTTCATTTTACATGAAATGTAAAATGGGAAGAGGTTAATGATTTGCCAACTTTGACAGGGCAGATATACGGCAAATATGTTAAAGATAAATTGCTAGAACACCGCCTCATTTCATAGAAAAATAAACTGAGATCCAAAGATAACACATGGCTAGCATGAGTTACTACTGCTGTCTCAACCACTTCATTTTTAGAAGCATAAGGAATACAGGAAAAATGCAACTATTTATTTAGTAGTTATTACATGATTTGTCATATTTATATTAAGCTTATTTAGTGTCATGAAACATACTAGATGTAAAGGAGCTACCAAATATAAATGTCTGCATCTGTTTTCCTAAGGAAAGTTTATTTTCAACCGACACTAAATATTTATAAACATTAAGCTAAATGTCATTTTAAACTGTGATAGTTTGCTGTAACACATTTTTGCCTTCTGGGATTTTCAACAGTAAGAGAGTGTGCATTTGTTTACAAGGCTGTTTTTGACGACTCTGAAGGATCATGTATGTTATGATGCAGACGGTGCCATAGAGAGAAGGCGTTCAGAACAACAGTAAGTTCCCTATAATGTATTCACAAGGCTTGAATAGTTACAAGCACATTTTATTTTCATGTGTTTAGTAATTTGGACATCATTTCCTTCTAAGATTAGTTCAACATTTTAGCCTGAATTATTATTATTTTTTTTTTGTTATTAATATACTAAAGTTAGGTCTTTGGCTAACTGCTTTTTCTAATTTTGTGTTCTTCTTCGGTTGATTCTGCATAGGAAATAGTTGTGTTCCAGGGGTCAGGAATTCAGGCCTATATACGTACTGAATGTAAGCAAAAGGTAAAATAATTTCCTTGTATGTGACGATATGAAGGAGGAAAAGACTGAGGGACTATGAACGTAGCTCCTTAAATGAACTGCAGTACTTTTACCACTGTTCTCTAATACCAGAAAGGAAAGGCCTCAGAAACCAACACCTCATTTGTACAACCAGATATTCTTTTCTAGCTAGGTGTGCTAACATAATAACAACATATCTGACTTTTAATTTTTAAGGGCTCCTAATCCAACCCCCAAGCATGCTTTGTTCTATCTGAAAATATCTGGTATGACATAGGTTTGTGAATTTCACATATCTATAATGATAGTATAATGTTTATGGAATTGAATTGTATATTTGACTAGCAGAAAAAGCAGAAATGAGAATAATTGGGTTTAAAGGCATCTGTGTTTAATTAATCATTTTACTAAAATTTATGAGCCAACTACTAAAATTATTAGTCTGTATAACAGAAAATACTTCAGTTTAAATAACCAAAATCATACCATGAGTCACCACAATGAAGATTAAAGAGCTCTCACTCATTTTTCATATCCCATTCCATTTACACATGAGAGTTGATTCAAGGATAAGCCACATCCCTCTGAGGAAAGATCCTATAGGACCTAACTACGTGTAAGCCTGGGGATAGCCTCCTTCCCCAAAGGCACCTGTGGAAATTTTCCAGGATAACAATGCTTTGGGGAAGAAGAAAAGACCCAGAAATATGAAGGATTAAGAGACACTGGATCTTAATTCGCATGGCCTGAAATAGAGTGGTATTACAATATTTAAAACATTCATCTTTAAAAATCTTTAGGTGTATTTAGCATGCCTTAGTTCAAAATTGTTATCTCTTAATATTCAGAATATCTATTCAGTTAACATCAGTCATTCCATCCACTTATATTTTTAAAACAAACACATACAGTATAGCTTACAAATTGGATCAAAATGTTATAGCAACAGCAATTCACTTTATTAGTCTCAAAAAGTAGTTTTCAAAAAAATTAAAAACAGGGCTTCTAGATTCTGCCTAGGATGTTAAAGGTGGAGAGAACCTCTTACCCACTTTAAAAACAAAATAAAATTAATTATAACATTTGGTGAACCCTTCAGAGAGCAGATATCTCAGGGCATCTCACACAGTTGGGGGAGAAGGACTTCACCATCAGAAAAAATGTAGTAAGTTGCTAATGGCTAACAGTCAAATGGTGATTAGCATGCAGGTAGGAACTCTCTAGGACCTCAACAACAATGGGATATGAACTCACTAGTTTTCTGTGTGGACCTCTCTAGGTACTATTAGAAATAGGACAATGCCTTAGCAGTTCTGAGAAAGAAAAAAATTTAGTACAGTATAGAGCTTCATACACTTATTAAATCAGGTGATGAAGACATTTTGGACATGATAAAATGTCCCTCCTTGGCACCTTTTTGTAAGAAGCAACTGGAGAAGGTGGTTCATTAAAATGGAGAAAGAGTGCAAAAATGCAGAAAACAGTGTTCGGGTAACAGATCTAATAAAGGAGAATATAAAGGAAAATTTCAGGCTAGTCTAGAGACCAATGAGAATACTCAAGAGCACAGGAATTGAGCATTCCTAGGATACATGACACCAGGGAAAAACAAAACTGATTTTCATATGTAGAGGTTTATGGTTGAAGAGTTTGGGAGCAGAATAGTGATAAATGTATATAAACTAAGAAACTATTTTTTGAAGACAACTGTTAACTGAAGGAAAAAAAATAAGTTGTAGAAAGCAAATTTAATTTTGAAATGCATTATGGATCAGCTGAAAATAACATTTACAAAGAGATGTGAATGTAAACACTGAATATTGACTTGACCCAAATATTGTATTAGTCCTATATATTTCCTTATTCCTATATCTTTGATGATGGGAAAGTGTGTGTGAAATATTGGCTGTGATATAAGTGGGCTAAATTCCCTATTCTTTCCAGTAAAATGTCTTCAGTAACATCTAGCCCTTATCAGTATTAACAGGTATTTACAAGAATAGAAGTAAATACCATGATAAACAGGTGATAATTAAAAATAATCTCCAAAGATAAGAATTTTTAAAAGAATGGTGAATAAACATGTGCTGGATTTGTTTTTATTAACACTTTAATACAATCTATATTTATAAATAAAATGAATCATCAGTAAAAATTAAATTTAAAAAATATCAGTGAAAGGGAGGGTTTTTGATTCACTCAAAAATTTGAAGTTACAGTCATGTGTTGAGATGAAAACAATATTTCTTCTGCCCAAATTCTATATTTCAGGTTCACCTTCCGTATTTACTAACCCTGGTCTTGGAGAAGTTACCAAGCTAATTGATAAGAATCTGAGATAGTGAATGGACACGGTTTCACTACTGGTCAGAGACACTGTTAGAACTAAGTGTCTGTCCCTTCAGTTTTATTTGACTTTGTCCTCCAGTGCTGTGAACACACTTGGGCAAGACAAGACAGGGCTGTTTGCCTGAGTGTGTGAAATCAGCTTTCTTCCTTTCCATGTTAATGGTTCAATTTACAGGCTGCCCCAGAGTTTCCAGGGCATATGAATATGAAACCACTCAGGCAGTTTAGTTTTTTCTTTCAGAAATACTCTAAAGTTAGTGAGTTATTAAACATTTTCCCAATTTTTTAAAACTCTATTCAGTAATGATTTCTTGCATACATAGCCCTCTTGAGCAAAAATCCTACAGCTCAGATGAGGTAAACAAGTCTTTTAGACAGCAATATTCTAAATGAAAAGCTAATATATGACTATAATTTGTACTGAGATGTCAGCATCAGCAACTGACTTCTGCATTTTCTTTAGCTGCATAGTGCAGAGAAAAATTTTATTACTACAGATAAAGAGTTACAAATAGCATTAGTTTACTTTTTGCTCTATCTCCCCGCAAAATTGAGGAAGACACAAATAAATTAAAGGATAGCCCCTTTTCATGGATTGGAAGAATTTATAGTTTAAATACTCATACTACCAAAAGCCACCTGTAGATTCAGAGTGATTTCTATAAAGATTCCAATGGCATTTTTTAGAGAGATAGTAAAAACTGTCCTAAAATTTATATGGAACCATGAAGGACTCCAAATAGCCGAAGCAATCCTGAGAAACAAGAACAAGTGGGAGGAGTCATACTTCTTCATTTCTAGCTATAGTACAATGCTATCAATATCACAACAGGGTGGTATGGGTATAAAAGCAGACACATTGACCAATGGAACATAACTGAGATAAACCCAAAGATCACAGTCAACTAATACTTGACAAAAAAAACGCAAGAATACTCAATGGAGAAAAGAGTTCATTGAATAAATGGTGCTGGGAAATTTGGATATTAACATGTAAAAGTCTAAAACGAGACCCCTATTTTTCACTGCACACAAAACTTAAGTTAAAATGAATTATGGACTTCAATATAGGACCTTAAACCATAAAACTCCTAGAAGAAAATAGAGGAGGAAAACTCCATGATATGGGGCTTGGCAATGATTTTTTGGATATGACATCTAAAGCATAAGGAGCAAAATAAAGAACCAAATGGGACTACATCAAACTATAAAGCTTCTGCACAGAAAAAGAAGTCAACAAAATGCAAAGGCAACCTACAGAATGGGAAAAAAATATTTGCGAATCTTACACCCAATAAGGGGTTACTATCCAAAATATATGAAGGATTCATAAAATTAAGAGAAAAAAAAATAAACCCAGTAAAAAAAAAAAAAGAAAAAAAAAAAGAAACAAGCAAACTACTTGAATAGACATTTTCCCAAAGACGATATCTAAATGGTCAACAGATACATAATTATATGCTGAACATCAAAATCATTAGGAAAATACAAATCAAAACCATAAGATGTCAAGATGGTTATCTTTAAAAGGCAATCCCGTGCACAGCTGGTGGCACTGTAAATTGGTGCAGCTACTGTGAAAAAGTGTGGGGATTTCTCAAAAAATTAAAAATAGTAACTAGCATATAACCCAACTTCCAGGTGTATATCCAAAGGAAATGAAATCACTATGCCAAAGAGATTATCTGTTCTCCATGTTCATTGCAGCATTATTTACAGTAGCCACGACATGGAAACAACCTAAGTGTCCATCTCCAAATGAATAGATAAATCCATAGAATGTTATTCAGTAATAAAAAAGAACGGAATCCTGCTATTTGCAACCCCATGGATGGACCTTGAGGACATTCTGCTAAATGAAATGTCAGAAAAAAACAAATACTCATATCTGGAATCTAAAGTCAAACAAAAACAAAAGAAGTAAACTCCTAGAAAAATAGATCAGAGGCAGGTGGTGAGGGGTGGGAGATTGGATGAAGGTGGTTAAGGTACAAATCTCTAGTTATAAGATAAATGAGTACTGGGGATGTTAATATACAACATGATAACTATAGTCAACACTGCTGTATGGTATATTTGGATGTTGCTAAGAATTCTCATCAGAAAAAAAATCTTTTTTTTATTGTTGTCCTATTTAAGGTGATGAATGTTAACTAAACTTACTGTGGTAACAATTTTACAATATATTTAAGCTAAGTGAATATTCTGTATGCCTTAAGCTTATACAGTGCTGTATGTTAGCTCTGTATAAATAAAACTGAAAGAAAATTAAATTAAAGCAATACGCATAAAACCAGAAATACTGTAAAATTTAATATTTCCTTGGCATTCCCATTGGAAGATGCAGAGAGGCATAAATATCATTTTATGCTACATGTGCTTACTTAAAAGGCATACTGAGAGTGAGCTGAAGGTTTCATTGCCTCCTTCTTACTATTTCTTATGCTTAAATACTTCACATTCAAACTACCACAGCCTATATGCATACAGAGAGGCCACACACAGAGCAATGAACATGGACAGGTCTGTAGTAACTTTACCTTCCCACTCTAGATGTTAACTAACTAAACTATTTTTGGAATGCACGAATAGGTGAAATTAAATGTTTAGTCTTCTAAAGACATAACTGTTTTAACCCAAAAGTAAGAGAATGCCCATAAAAGTAAATAATAAATATCAAAGATTACAGATATTAAAATAACAGCTATATCAGAGTGAATTAGAAAAAAAATTAAGAATAGATAACATGAAAAGTCAGCAAGATAAAAATACTGTATGCAAAAAAAATGGGAATGTCAAGTAAATCTTTATATGTTACAGCCAAAAATTATAGGTTTTAATATAGATGAAAAGGCAAATGTCAATTTAAAATCTTTTATACATTTTTAATGATATATGTATGAACATTCATGTATATTAAACTTGGGGGCTTCTACAGAGACTTCTCATGAATTCTAGAACTTGTATTAACATCATATCGAAATCTAGCATGTATGGGTCAGACAGATTTATGGAACTGGATGTATTAATTTAAAAAATAAAAGTGTGGATAGATTCTGATGTCACCATAAAGAGCTGACAGAATTTTTTGTCAAGAGTCTGTGTATGTGGGCAACCGTTCCTCGTGGTTTAGGAAATTGTAGCCCCGGCCTGAGCATGACTGCCGCCGGCACCCTGGCAGTGCTTGTCTTTAAGTCCCAACATAAGGCTGTGTGTGGAACATGACTGAAAACCACTCAGAGGGTTGCCGTGGGAACTGGATTTAAAGAATGTTTATTATGCTTTAGAACTTGCTCTGCTTTCTTTATCTGTAGTATAATATAAACAATTTCTAGATAAGAATGTATGGAACCTTCACCTAATGCCAGTGTGGCACCAAGATGTTTAATAAACCATAACTCAGACTGGTCACTGTGCCCCCCGCACTTGTACATGTAATCTGTTATTGTTAGCTGTAACCCTAACGCCTCAAAACTATTGATGATTCATGAGTTTTGACCTTGTATCTCTCATGTGTATCCTTCTCAATAAAAGGCATGAGGGAAGAAGGTCTAATTGCTGTTCTCCACTAGAGAGGCAGCCACCTTCCTTCCCCCAGACATAACAAAGTGTCCTGGATAAGAATTTGTTCTGCCGTGGTCACGAAGCCTCTACTGGACAGAGCAACTTCCAATCGAGCCTAGGGTATATAAGGCACCTCCGCACATTTTGATTTAAATAAAACTTAAGTAGCAGGCAATACACTAAAAATATTTTAAACACATATATGGAATTTTGTTTTAGACCTAGCTACCTAAAATAATAGCAATATATTAGCATAATTTATTTCATAAATTATAAAACAACTTACAGGAAAAAGTATTTGCAAAATCTTGGGCAGTTAGGGCTCAACCAGAGAAACAGAATCAGTAGGAGACTAGTTTTCTAAAAATAAGGGATTGTATATTACTTGATTACAAGGAATTGACTTACGCAATTGTTGGGGCTGACTAAGCTAGTCCCAAACCCAAAAGACAAATGGCCAGAAAGCGAATATCACAAGCAGGATTGGACTCCACAACCACAAACCAGAGATGCTGTCTCTAGGTAGAATTTATTTTCCTCCCCTCTGGAGGTGGAGTACAGTAGAAGCAGAGTATCACTGAACTGTGAAATATGAGCAAAATTTATGTGTGCCATTCCCAAGTTTGGCACACAAACACTCCATCACTGTTGCTTTGGGGAAAAAAAAATCTTAAAAACTGGAAAGCAAGCGTTAAGATATTTGTTTATCCACAGATAACAAGATTGCTTATATAGAAAATCAAAAAGAACCTAGAACGACTCTTTTGAAGTAATGTGATCTTAGCAAAGTTGTAGGATATAAAGTCAGTATAACAAAAATTATAAAATAAAACTAAATCATGCATTACAGTACTGTAATGGGGTGCAGAGCATAATCCTTGATTAGGGGAATGGCTGGGTTGGGGGTGGGTAAGCTTATATAGCGCCTGCACAAGAGGCAGGGGGAGGATGCCCATCCTGATACCATGCATCACTGGGAATTCTTGCCCTGGCTAAAGATGACAGGTGAAAGACGGTAAAAGAGACTGGGGAACTGGCAAAAATGGTGGAAGAACCAATATGAAGTCACGGGGGAAGTTTCCGGCCGAGCATTTAAATTAGGGTGGGCTAAAAGAGAGGAGAAAGAGCCATGAGGTTGGCAGTGAGAGGAGGTCTAATTGGAGAAGATGGTGGCAGAGCTGTTGAAGCCACTGGAGCTGCGGGGGACCTGCCTGCCTACCCACCCGGATCCATGAGGATAGCCTGTAGCTGAACTGTGACTGGGAATGCAAAGTTGCAGACTTTTGCTTCTCTGAAGGACTTAAAGAGAAGTCATTCTCTTAGGAGTGTGCCTCCCTGGACTCCACCATGATCATGTGTAACATGGCACATGTTTTCCTTGAACCACTACATGGATGCTGAGAACAGCACACCCCACTAATTGTTGGGTCATATGTAATGCCGCCAGGTGGCTTTACCACAGTTTTCTTGGTAACAGTACCAATAACATAAAATAATTAATGATGTATTTATCAAAAGATGTGTAAGATCACTTCTACTTGGAAAATAATAGTACATTATTGAAAGAAATAATATAAGCCATAATAAATGGAGAGATGTTATAATTATGAACTAGAATCAAATTGTTGGTAGGTTGTCCATTTCATTGTATTGATCTACAGATTTAATAAAATCCTAATCAAAATTATAGCAGAAATTCCTTTTGTAAAACGTGAAAGACTACCTGAAAAACCAGTAAGGATATACAAAGAACCTAAAACAGGCAAACAATCTTAAGAAAGGAGAATGGTGTTAGAGGATTTGCACTACCTGCTTTCAAGATTTACTATAAATCTACAGTGATTAACACAGTGTAGTATTGATGAAAAGACAAATAGATCAATAGAACAGAATAGAGTTCAGAAATACGTGGTCAACTGAATTTCAACAGCACTGCCAAGGCAATTGAAGGCAAGTAAGTCAACAAACGTTTTTTCAATAACTGAAAACCAAAACAGAACAATAAAAAAGAAACATTATTTTACACAACACACAAAAATTTGTTTGAGGTAGATGATAAACTTAAATGCAAAAGCTAAAACTGTCACATTTCTAGAAAGAAATCTTAAGAGAATACATTTATGTGCTGGCATAGACAAAGATTTCGTAGCTATAACACAAAAACAACTTACCATAAAAGACAAAATATTCCATAAAATGGATCATATCAAAAATAGAAACTTTGGCTCATAAAATGCATATCATTAAACACATGAAAAGGCCAGCCACAGAGTTGAAGGAAAGATTTGCAAGTCCTTTATATGACAAAGTTTTCTTGTCCAGAATACATAAAGAATTCACACAAATAAGAGGATGCCCGTTAAAATGGACAAAGACATAGACCTTTTTCAAAAGCATATCTACAAATAGCCAATAAGCAAATATAAAAACTGCTCAACATCTTTAGCCATCAGGATAGTGCATACTAAGATCATAACGACCATTTCTAAAGGCCTGAAATGACGAACACCAGACTGGTAAACATGAGATGCAGTATGAACTCTCACATTTCTGGGTGTTTAAAATGGCACAGCTACTTTGAGAAACAGTTTGGCATTTTCTTATCAAATTAAATATACATCGAACCTATGACCCAGAGTGTCCTCAATTTTTAACCAAGAGAAATGGAAACATGAGCACAAGAAGATCTGCAAAAAAATGTTCTCAGCAGCTTTATTCTGAACAGTCCCAACTAGGCCTAAGCCAAGGACACAATCAAAGGAGAATGGATTTTAAAAATCATGTTATATCGGGGTCATCGGCCAGCTAGAGGGCCAGGAGGTCCCAACTGTCCTCTCTCTCACAAAAACACAACAAAAACAATAAATAATTACAAACTGTAGGAAAATTGCTCCAAGAAATGTTAGGATTACAAAGAAAAAGCAGGAAGAGCCTCGTGGGAGCACTTTGCCTGTGTCACCCCATCCTCCTGCCAGGAGCTGCTGAGCACTGGGAGTGACGTCAACACAGTGACACAGAGAGCAGAACCCCAGCGACCCTCACCAGCGAGGACAGCTCAGCCTCTGCTACAGAGAACCCCACAGTCTTCACTGAGGCTGATCGCAGGTGCAGTAGCAGCTGGGGTACTCCTCCCAGAGGCCAGAGCTGCTGCTGAGGCGACGCTAGCCCTCAGCAGCCACTGCGCTGCTGGCCTTGACCCCCATGATCAGGCCCCACCCCACTTCATCATTTCTGAGACCTGAGCGGCTACTGTTCTTTACCCACTCCCCGCCCCAGGCCAAACTTTGTCCCAGTTACTGAGACAGCCTCTGCTGCCCAGAGCCCTGCCTGCAGAGGCCCAAGCCCGGCTCTGGTTGCCATCCTCAGGCTGTGCTGTCGCTGCTCAGCATCCTAACTTGCCGCTCTGAATTGTCACTGCTACGGGCACTGCTGCTACCCTCAGCTCCATTCCCTGCTTCCCACATCAGCCCTGACCAGCGTTGTCTGGCGTGTTCTGCCATCAAGCTAAGCCCCACTTACCAGGGTGCAGGGCCCGCTCCAGAGCACTGCCAGCGGCCTGCTGCCCTGAGTCTCACCCACAGGTCTGCAGGTTACAGCTGCGAATGACCATTGCCAGGGTGCTGCCACTACTCTGAGCCCAATTCCCATGGTAGGGCAAGGCTCTGACTGGCCGTTGCTGGGACCAGGCTGCCACTGCTCAGGTTCATTCCCATCCAGATGGAAGCTCAGAAGTGTCATTACCAGGTGGCGGGGAGGTGGGGGTACTGCTGCCTGAGCCCCGCCCCTGCAGACCAGGCCACTTCTCTGGTCTTTCTTTATCAAGATCATGGCACTGCTGCCCTGAACCCCACTCCCTGCATCTCAGGTGGTGACTCTGACCAGTCATTTCTGGGACTGTCCTTTGGCTCCAGGACATGGCTCTGAACTGTCACAGAGGGGACTGTACTGCTACTGCTCTCAGCCCAGCTCCCTGGGCACTGACACGTGGCTTTAACAGCCTGCCACTGGAGCTATACTGCTGCTGTCCTGTGACTTTCCACTGGAACCAGAGCAGACCCACTACTTACAGGCCACGCTGATACTGCATCCCCGGGCCCAAGCTGCCCCTTCAGCTTGTCATACCGGGGCCAGTGCTGCTGCTGACTCACCTATGCTGCCGGCTAGAACCTCTATGGTGAGTGCCTGAGCCCAGGTACTGGGTTTACGAGGTATCTGCACACAGCCACACACTAGATAGCAGTGCCTGTGGTAGTTCTGTGTGTGCCTCATCCTTGGACCCTGGCTCCAGTACCACTTGGAGAGCCAGCAAGCCATATCAGGTGCAAGCCATATCTAGGCTTCAACCTCCTCTTACAGAAAACAAATACAAACAAAAACAAACAAAACCTCTGCAGTGGCAAGTAGGACAATTGGAATCTTTACAGGCCAAAGCTGATATCTGCAGGTTCTCTGTAGTTTTGGCCATAGAAGAATCCCATAGTCCATCTAATGTCAACCTCAGCCCAAAGAGTGGCATGGACTATGCCACTGTGCCTTCTCAGGATCCAAAGATGCCACATTCCAATGAATCAGTACCTTTATTCACCTGCAGACCTTCCTCACTGAAGCTCATCTAAGAAGACTGGAAGAGGTGATCTTATCCTCCAATATGGAGACATTAGCACAAATCCACTGGAAACACAAAAAAGCAGGGAAACATGATACCACAAAAAACAAAAACAACAACAACAACAACAAAAACCCACAAAAGTATTCTAGTAATGACCAAAAGAAATGAAGGTCTCTGAGTTATCTGAGAATTGATATCAAGGAAGATCAGCAACATTAAAGAGACAGACAAATCAATGAACTCAAGAAAACAATACATTAATAAGAGAAGTTCAACAAAGAAAGAGAAATAAAAAACCAACAAATTAAAAACTCTGAAGATGGAGAATACAGTGGATGAAGTGAAAAATACAATAGATAACTTCAACAGCAACCTTAACCAAGCAGAATAATCTGTGAGCTTGAAGACAGATCTCTTGATCTTGTCAGAGAAGAATAAAGAAAATAGCATAAAAAGAAAAAACAATGATTGTGACCTGTGGGACACAATCAAAATAAATAATAACTGCATTATGGGAGACCCAGAAGGAGAAGTGAAGGAAAAAGAAACAGAATCCTTACTTAAACTAGTAATGGCTGAATCCCTCACTGGATAGTTAAGTTGGTTAGAGTGTCATCCCAATATGCCAAGGTTGTAGGTTCAATCTCCAGTAATGGCCCATACAAAAACCAACCAATGAATGCATAAATAAGTGAAACAACAAGTCAATATCTCTCTCTCAAATTATTAGATATAAATAAATAAAGTAAGTAAGTAATGGCTGAAAACATCCCAAATCTGGAAAGAGATAACACCATCCAGGTACAGAAAGCTCAAAGATCTTAGACAGATTCAACTGAAAAAGATATTTACTGAGACACATTGTAATCAAGCACTTAAAATTCAAAGACAAAGAAAATTCTGAAAGCAGCAAGAGACAAAAGAATCGTTACATATAAGAGAATCAACATAAGGCCATCAGCATTTCTGAGCAGAGATGTTGCAGGCCAGGACAGAGTGGAATATATTCAAAGTGGTCAAAGAAAACAACTGTTAATTAAGAATATTTTACCCAGAAAAGCTGTTGTTCAGCAAAGAAATAAAGACATTCCAGACAAACAAACCCTAAGGAAATTTATCACCACTAGATATGTCCTACAAGAAATAATAAAAGGAGTTCTTCAGTCTGATAAAAAGGATGCTAATTAGTAACATGAAAACATCCAGAAGCATAAAATTCACTGGTAAAGGTAAATATATAGTCAAATTAAAAATGCCACAATACTGCAAAATGTTACAAATACCTACAGCTACAATGTTATGTTAATGGACACAATTTTAAAAAGATGTAAACGGGGACATCAGCATAAATTGAGAGGGTAAAAGTAAATGGGTAGAGCCTCCTTATGCAATTGTAGGTAAGTTGTTATCAGCTTAAAATACAATAGATGGTTATGACAAGATATATTGTGAAAGCCTCATGGTAAATGCAGATATACAAACAATAAAGACAATCAAATTATACCACACAAAAAATTATCAACTAACAAAGAAAGACATCAAGAGAGGAAAAAAATTAAGAAAAATAAGAAAGCTATTAATAAAATGGTGACAGTAAGTCCTTAACCATTTAAATGTAAATGGTTTATTTTCTCCAATTAAAATACACATAATAGCTGACTGAATAATAAAAACAGAACCTAATTATATGCTGCTTATAAGAGACTCACTTAAGCTTCAAAGACACAAGTGGAAAGTGAAGGACTGAGAAAAGATATTTCAAGCAAATGGAAAACATAAGACCGTGGGGATAGCTATACTTATATCAGACAAAATAGACTTCAAGTAAAAAATTCATCCAATATTGGAGCACTTAAATATATTAAACAATTATATTTACTTTATACATTTAAGTGCTTCAATATGGGTACCTATATGTTTTCATTTGTTATGTCCTCCTGATGAACTTACCTGTCTATGATGATATAATCACCCGTTTTTCTCTGGCTATAATTTTTTTGTAACAAATCCATAAAAACGTGGAGATCAAACATGCTCTTGAACAACCAATGTTTCAGTGAAGAAATCAAAAAGAGGAATCAAGAAATATCTTGCATCTTATGAAAATGGAAGCACAATCTATCAAAACCTATGAGATGCTGCTAAAGCAGGTCTAGGAGGGAAGTTTGTAGTATTAAATGACTATTTAAGAAGCCAGAAAGATCTCAAACAATCTCACTTTACACTCCCAAGAGCTAGAACAAAAGAACAGATTAAGCCCAAAGTTAACAGCTGGAAGGAAATAACAAGAGCAGAACAGAAATAAATAAAATAGAGACCAAAAAATATAAATTCATTTATCAATGAAATTGAAAGCTGGTTCTGTGAAAAAAATAAAAATGAAAGGAGAAACTTTAGCTAGATTTAAATATATAAAATCAGAGCTGAAAGCAGAGACATTACAACTGATTTCACAATGCCTGACACATAGTTGGTGTTGAGTAAAGCTTTTTAAAAAGAGTTTAGTGATACACAGTAAATAATCAATAAAGGAATGTGAAATTGAAATAAATGGTTAAAACACACAGCAAAACCAATTACTTCCATCTTATACGAATATTAGTTTCTTCAAGGAAAATAGAAGTTTCTAAGTGTGTGTATATGTCTTATGCTTCTGTGCGGAACGATGAAATATCTCTTAATATTATCTTACAAATTCTATCACTCACATGTCTTTGAATGCAGACCCATTTGTAAATGTGACTATACCCAAAATTAATGTTTCCCATATGCTATTCTGAAGAACACCTGGGTTTCTAAACCTTTTCAAAGGCAACACACATACACACAATGAAACAAACTCATTGCTCACCCAGTACTAAATTAATTACTTTTATTTCTTTTTACAGTAATTTTAGGTAGAGATTAAGGATTTGAAAGGACATTATATAACAAGTTATAAAAGACATTAGAGAAATCTTTTTTTAAGTATATTTTATTGATTATATTGGTTTTTTTTTTCAAAATTTTTTTTATTTTTTTATTTTTAGTTTTTCAATTACAGTTGTCCCATTTTTCCCCCATTTCTCTCCCCCACCAGCCCCCCCAACCATATCTCTCCCCGCTGTCCGTATCCATGAGTCATTTATACACGTTCCTTGACTAAACCCCTCCCTTACTTATCTCTCTTCTCTCCATCCCCCCTCCCCCCTGTTGACTGCTATTCTGCTCTTTGTTCTATTTAGTTCTTTTGTTTGTGTTGTTCTTTAGTTTCCTGTATTAGGTGATATCATATGGTATTCTGCTTTCTTTGCCTGGCTTATTTCTCTAAGCATAATTCTCTCTAGTTCCATCCATGTTGTTGCAAATGACAGGAGTTCCTTCTTTCTCTCCGCTACATAGAATTCCACTGTGTAAATTGAAGAAAGAAATTAAGAAAGATACAAATAAACGGAAGCAAATAACATGTTCTTGGATGGGAAGAATCAACATCATCAAAATGGCGATACTACCCAAAGCAATTTGCAGATTCAATGCAATCTCTATTAAAATACCAATGACATATTTCACAGACCTACAACAAATACTCCATAAATTCATATGGAACCAAAAAAGACCCCGAATAGCAAAAGCAATCTTGAGATGGAAGAACACAGCAGGAGGAATCACAACACCAGATATCAAACAATACTACAAAGCCACTGTGATCAAAACAGTCTGGTACTGGCATAAGAACAGACATATAGATCAGTGGAACAGAATAGAGAGTCAAGGAATAAACCCAGGCCTCTATGGTCAACTACTAATATTTGATGAAGGAGGAAGGAACATAAAATGGAGTGAGAAGAGCCTCTTTAACAAATGGTGCTGGGAGAACTGGATAGGGACCTGCAAAAAAATGAAACTAGACCACCAACTCACACCACACATGAGAATAAACTCAAGATGGATCAAAGACTTAAATGTATGCCATGACACCATAAAAGTCCTAGAGGAAAACATAGGCAAGAAAATTTCAGATATCTCATGTAACAATATCTTCACGGATACATCTCCTAAGGCAAGAGAAATAAAGGAAAAAATAAATAAATGGGATTACATCAAACTAAAGAGTTACTAATCAGCAAAAGAAAACATCAGCAAAATGAAAAGGAAACCAATCATATGGGAAAACATATTTGCCAATGACATCACAGACAGGGGACTGATTTCCAAAATATATAAAGAGCTAATACGACTCAACATCAAGAAAACAAACAACCCAATTATTTTATAGATTATATTGTTACAATAGTTCCAATTTTTTCCTTTGCTCCCCTCTGCCCAGCACCCTCCTCCCCCAACAATCCCTCCCCAAGTCCATGCCCATGGGTCATACATACAAGCTCTCCTGCCTCACCCTTTCATATATTCTTCTTCTTCTTTTTTTAAAAATAATTAATCAATTAATTATTTTAACAAAAAATAACAATCCCTCCCTCTCAGATTTAAGTCCCTTTATAATCTTACAAAGGACAATGGGCGAAGGTCTCGAGCTCTTCTAGCTGCTTCAAGATGGACATGATTGTCGTCCTACCTGCCCTTGGGTCCAGAAATCCCTAATAAGAGTGGGGGTGTGGAGGGGAGGGTGGCCTTCCCACATGGGAGGGATCGTGCAGACTCCAGGTCGGTTGCTGTCCCCAGACAATGGCGTGCTTGGTTTAACAGGCTGGCATCCTTGTTGTATTCTGGAGGCAACAGATTTGGCAACAGGGTTAAAAGACATCATTCAATCTATAACCACTAGATGACAAAAGGCAGGGATTAATTTTTCAATGTCCCACATTAGGGAAAAGAAGGGCTTCTTTGGAGGAAGGTGTGCCAGGTACATCTCACCTGTCCAAAACCAAACTAAGTATAATGGGCAATAGAGAAATCTTTTTTATTTCAAGATGATTAAGTAGTAGGATCCTGAACTCATCTCTCCACGTGGACACAATGAATATACACCTACATACAGAACAATTTCCTCTGAAAGAAACCTAAAACTTAGCTGAGTGATTCCTACACAGAAGGCAAATGAGACAAAACACACTGGAGTAGGGCAGGCTGAGACACAATTTTACCATAAACTCCACCCCTAGTGGGGTAAACCACAATCCAGAGAGAACTCACAATTCCAAGTTTTGCCCTACAGAGTAAACAATTTGATCCCTATCTATGGCATCTCAACTTTCAGGACCTGCACCTGGGAGCCAAGCCCCCCAAACACCCGGCTTTTAAAGTCAATGGTGTTTTTGTGTCCACAGAATCCAAAGGGCCATAGTGAACACTAACTTGGCTGTATCCCAGGGACAAGCAGAGAGGCAGCCAACTGGAAAGGGCAGTCTTTCTGTGAAAGAGGCTTATTTGCTTATCCTAAAGCTCCCCCGCCTCCAGGGGCCGGTATCTCATTGAACACACCTCCAGGGGGCTCCTGAAGTACTCTGGCACAACAGGAGGGTGGCGGGTGTCCTCTTGTGCTTGCCCTATATGCTTCAGGCTGTGAGTATCTCCTGGAAAGAAGCCTGTGCACGCATCTGGCCATCTGAGTTTTATGGCTGCTGCCCAGAGAACTGCCCTTGATTGTGTGGCTCTGGTGACCAGTGGGCTTATGATCATGGGTCCCCTAGTACTATAACAAATGGAGAAACAGTTCTTAAGTGATCACACCCCAGGGCACTGTGAAGAGGCAGCAGACTGAAACACCTAGTCTTGCTGTGAAAGAAGCCTATTAGCTTATCTTCAACCCTGCAGCTTGTGGGGCAGGCTTCTAAATAAACACACATCTAGGGGCTGATCCACATACAATCTTCTCTAGAGACCAGGGAAGCCACTGGGCACCAGCATGGGAGCTCTCTCTAAGAATGGGGCTTGTGTACAAATGTGGCATCTTGGCTTTTGTAGCTGTTGCCCAGAGGACCCAAAGCATAGCAGCCTGGCTTTGGTGGCTAGCAGTGCTTCTGTTCACAAATTCCATGAGACAGTGGCAAAAAAAAAAAAGAATCCATTCTTTTCTGGGTATTCCCCTTAGGGCTCAGTGTGAAGGGAGCATCCAGAGGTGCCCATCTCCCAGTGCTCCAACAAAAGAGGAATTTCTTCATGCTTTCAAATCTTCCTGAGGGTCTGCTTCCAAAGAGCCTGAATTAGGTGCTGACTGAGACTGTCCCCTTCAGGACCTTGGCAGGGCTTGGCACACCGTCAACTATTGAGAGCCCCTAAGAATAAAGTAGGCCACTTGGACAACTACCAAGATTTGAGAGCCAACCAAGAGCTAGGGCATAATGAACACTATGTTTCATCTCTTACAGGAGGCCAACCCTGTAAGACTAGGAGAGGCGAGTGTTTTATCTAATGCATGGAATCTAACAGATATTCAAGGAAAGTGAAGAAATAAAAGAAAATGTTTCAAATGACATAAGATAAAACCTCAGTGATGTCCTGACAAAGAGTTCAAAATAATGGTCACTAAACTGCTTACTGAATTTGAAATAGATGAACATAGCGATAAATTCAACAAAAACATAGAAAACATATGAAAGTACCAAATACAAGACACAGGACTGAAAAATACAATCAGGGGTTCAACAGAAGACTAGAGGAAGCATAAGAATGTGATCAGTCAGAGCAGCAAAAGGAAAAAAGAATAAAAAAGGAATAAAGATGCCATATGTGACTGAAGGGGTAAAAACAATCATCCAAGAACAGTCTATATGCTGCCTAAGGAGACTCCCTTCAGATGTAAAGACACACAGATTGAAAGGGAAGGGATGGAAAAAGGTATTCCATGCAAATGGAAGCAAAGATAACTGGGGTAGTTATACTTATATCAGTCAAAATATACTTGAAGACAAAGACGGTATTAAGAGAAAGAAGGACAATACAAGTGATAATGGGATTAGCCCAACAAGAAGATATAGCATTTACAAATATTTGTGAACCTAACAAAGGAGTATCTAAATATATAAAGCAAACATTAACAAACCTAAAGGGAAAAAACATACAGCAATACAATAAAAGTAAGAAACTTTAATTAACCACTCTAATCAATGAATAGATTATCCAGGCAGAAAATCAATAAAACACTGGACTTGTACATATTATAGCAGGTGGACTTAAAAACACATATACAAAACATTTATTCAAAAGCAAAGGAATATACACTCTTCTCAAGTACACTTGGAACAGATAATGTGGTAGGCCACAAAAAAATCTTAATAAATTATAAAAAACTGAAATCATACCAAGCATCTTTCTAACCACAATGGTATGAACTAGTACTAAATTATAATAAGAAAATTTTAAAATTCACAAGTATATGGAGATTAAACAACACGCCACTGAACAACCAATAAGTCAATGAAGAAATTTTAAAAAATGCTTTGAAGTAAATGAAATGGAAATGGAACATACCAAAATTTATGGGATGCACCAAAAACAGTTGTAAGAGGCAAGATCATAGTAATAAGTGCCTACCTACCACAAGAAACAAACAAAAAAAAAATCCAAAATAACTTTACACCTCAAAGAATTAGAAAAGAGAACAGAGCCTAAAATTTAGTAGAAGGAAGTAAATAACAAAGATCAGAGTTGAAATAAATGAAATAGAGACTAAAAAGATAAACAAAATTGACAAAAACTTGACTCACCGAGAAAAAAAAGAAGAATCAAATTCATAGAGATGTTATAACTGATACCAAAAAATACAAATATTTTAAAATATTATAAGAGCAATATGTGCCAACAAATTAGATGTCACCTAGCAGAAATGAACAAATTCCTAAAAAATACAACCTACCAAGATTGAATCATGAAGAAATAGAACATAGAAATAGATTACCAGTATAAAAATTTAATCAATAATCCAAAACTATCCAACAATAAAAGTTGAGGACCAAATGGATTCACTAGTAAATTTTTCAAACATATAAAGAAGAATTAATACCAATCCTTCTCAAACTCTTGGAAATATAAAAGAGAAAGCACTCTTCCAAACTTATTTTATGAGGTCAGCATTACTCTGACACCAAAGAGAAACAGGTCACTATCCTTAATAAACGCAGATGCAAAAATTCTCAACAAAATTAGTGCACTGAATTCAACAATACATTAAAAGCATCAAACACAATTATCAAGTGGGATTAATTCTAGAGGTGCAAAGGTAGCTCAAAACACACAATTACTGTGTTGTACCACACTAACAAAATGGATAAAAAATATAAAATAATCTCTAGATGCATAAAAAGCCTTTGATAAATTTCAAGATCCATTTGTGATACAAACTAAAGCTCTGTGGTCATAGAGAGATTGTAGCTCAACATGGTAAAGGCCATGTGTGGCAAGCCCACAGCTAGCATCATAATCAATAGTAAAATGTTAAAAATTTTTCCTGTAAGTTCAAGAACAAGAAATGATGTCCACTCTCACTGCTTTAGTTAAAAACAGTACTGAAAGTCCCAGCCAGAGCAATTAGGTATAAAAAGAAAACAAGTGGCATCTAAATGGGGAATAAAAGTAAAACTGTCCCTGTTTGCAGATGACACATTATATATATATAAATAAAAAGACTCCACCAAGAAAGCATTAGATATAACAAATGAATTCAGGAAAGTTGTTGGATATAAAAATCAATGAAAAAAATTAGTTGTACTTCTACACACTAACAACAAACTATCAAAACAACATGGCATTGGCATAAAGACAGACACATAGTCCAATTGAACAGATTAAGGGCCCAGAAATAAATCCACACATAAGTGGTCAATTAATTTACATTACAGGAGCCAAGAATATGCAATTGGAAATGATAGTCTTTTCAGTAACTAGTTCTGAGAAAACTTGACAGCCACATGCAAAAGAACAAACTCAAATCACTACCTTACTTCATGCATAAAAGACTGGATTAAGGATATGAAAGTAAGATCTGAAATCAGAAAATTCCCAGAAGAAAAAAAAGGAAAAACAATCCTTCACATTGATCTTGGCAATGATTTATTTGATGAGAGCAAAAGCAAAGAAAAGCAAAAAATCAACAAGTGGTACTACAGCAAACTATGAGTAAACACATTCTGCACAGCAAAGGAAACCATCAACAAAATGAAAAGGCAACCTACTGAATAGGAGAAAATGTTTCCAAATAATCACATTATCTGTAAAGGACTTAATATTCCAAAATATACAAAGAACTCATACAACTCAATAGTAAACAAAACAAACAAAAAAGAAAACACAATTTGATTAAATAATGGTAGAACTGAATAGACAATTTTCCAAAGAAGACACTAATCATCAGAAAAATGCAAAGTAAAACCACAGTGAGATATCACCTCTTTCACACATATTAAAATGATTATTAACAATCAGATAAGAAATACTGTAACAAGTCTTCGTGAGGGTGTGGAGAAAAGGGAACCCTTGAGCACTGTTACTGGCACTGTAAATTGGTGCAACCACTATGGAAAGCAATAAGGAGGTTTTTCAAACATTAAAAATAAATGGCCATATAATCCAGCACTTCCACTTCTGGGTATCTATCCAAAGGAAATGGAAAAACTAATTTCAGAAGATATCTTCACCTTCACGATTATAGCAGCATTATTTACAATAGCCAAAACATTGAAAAATTTGTGTCCACCGATGAATGAATGGATAAAAATGTGACACACACACACACACACACACACACACACACAGATGACTGTTACTCAGCCATGGAAAAATAAAATCCTGCCTCTTGTGACACATGGATTTACTTTGAGGGCATTATGCTAAGTAAGATAAGTCAGAGATAGACAAATAGTATATGATCTTGCTTATATGTGGAATCTAAATGCCAAATAAGTGTGGGTCATGGCAGTTGGCAAAATGGGTGAATGAGATCAAAAAGTACTAACTTCCAGATATAAGTAAATAAGTTCTGGGAATATAATGTACAACATGAAGACTATAGTTACTAATGCTGTGTTGTAGATTTTTAACTTACTAAGGGAGATCTTAAACGTTCTCATCACAACAAAAATATTAAAACTGTATTGAATGAAATTAAGCAGATTAAGAGTGGTGATCATTTTACAATCTATATAGGCATGAAATCATTTGTGGAACACCTGGAACTAATGTAATGCTACCTGTCAATTATATCTTAAATTAAAAATCTCCAATAATATGACATGTATTTCTTAAAAAAAAATAAGACATACATTAATTGTTGAAAAATCAAAATTTGAGCAGTCAAGCCAATGTCACCACAATTTAGTTGTTTCATAAGCTTCAAAAGTGGTGCATCCTGGCCTTGAACTTGGGGATCATGTGTCAGTATGAAAGAGACTCCCAGAGCTTTGAGATTCAAACTCTGACAAATGCTGCCACGGCAGGAAAATAAGGGTGGTAAAGGATGGAAATGCTCTGAGCATGACCTTCAAAATGAGAAGGGCTATAAAGGGAGGAAGAGCGATGATTTGGAGCTAATGATGAATAACCAGAAGAATGCAGTGCCATGAGTTATGAGGTGTGGCAGGATAACCAATTCCTGTAGAGTTACCCGTGAAAGAAGCGTTGAGAGTTAAGTTTCAATTATATCTTGGAGATGAAGAATTTTGTGGAAAAAAAATCAAAATAAAAGATAATTTATGGCACAACTGGAAGTGTGAAGGTCACTGTGATAATACTAATGACTGGGGAAAAAAGAAAATGAATAAGAAAAAAATAAAATGTATTTCAGTAAAATATAAGAAATGAATAAGTATGAATAAAATTAAAGATTACTTTCTATTTAAAATTTTCTCCCTTTTTTGACTGAGTTTAGCTTGGAATTGCTACCTCTATTCTGCCACAATCATCATTTAGCTCGTGCCTTGATCATCTAACCACTTTTGACCTGGTCTCTAAACCTACAGGTTTATCTCCATTGAACTATTTCTTCAAAGAGCAAAGGAATTATCTATATACACATAAACGTAATTGTGTCACTTTCTTGGTTACATTGTTTTTTAATTCTTTATCATTTTCTTCACAATTAAGTGTAAGACACTAAAAAGGTGTAAGAAGACTTCCGCAATCATTTCTTCCTCTTTGTCCATAGTTATTTTCCAGAAAGTTATGGATCATCATGCCTAACCCTTGATCTCTCATACCTCTTTGTGCTGCTCATGGCTGTTTCTTCTGTCAACAGAGAGCTGTTATTGATTGACAATTAATGGGTAAAGGAGAACATGGAATATTTAATGGCATAGGAGTAAAATCCAATTTGTTTTTAAAAGTTGTCATTTCAGGAAATTTATTAACGTACATTGATCAAATATGCAAAAAATTGTGATAGTGACTGAATCCTATAATTTCTTAGAAAACCGTGATTCTACAGCTTTTATCATCTAACTTTAAATTGGCCAGGTTACCTTTTCTTGAAGCCTGTATGGATAGATACAATCTGGGAATAATATTTTTGATACACATTTCATAGAGCATCTAAGTGAATAAAATACAGTATATGAGTTTAATGTAAGTAACGATTAGGGGAAATAGCTGCATCAGGACAGAGCCATGTGGAAATAATCATTTTTATTTCTGCATTTACCATAGTTCGCTCTGTTTTGCATTTATACATTACTCTAAAATGCAATATTCCCAAAATAGTTGTATGAAGGAGATAAAACATGTATCTTCCTCTTGTTAGGTCATTTTTTCAAAACAAAGTTTCACAATTCTATGGCAATATTTAGGGTTTTCTTAACAGGTCAGAAAATAAGTCTCAGACAGATTTTCTCAGTGAATTACACTGCTCTTCAGAGTAGTAGCAGTTTGGCATCTGTTACTGAGGACAACTAAAATGAAAGACTTCCAGAGTCATACAGTGTCCATCGTAAGGAATGCTCATGGTTCAGGACAGCGTCAATGATATTGTTGAGCAATCCTGCGACAGCATGCTTCTAGAAAATTAGCTTCCTTGAGGACATGGGACTTCACACACAGACAGGTGCAGTACAGAGTTTTGAAAACAAGTAATTTCAGTTGCAATACAGGGCACGAAGATTCAAATAGAGAATTGTACAGAGTTTCCTGGGTTATGTTCATGATTCGGCAAGAGTGCAGCAGAAATGTTTTACCCATAGGATTTTAAAGTTAAACTGGCATATTAAAAGTCAAAATATTAATGCTTAAGGATGACTTTGTACATTAATGTTCCCTATGTGGGGAAAAAAGCATTAAATATATAAAACTTAAGCAGAGCTGTCAAGAGAAAACAAAGAATGGAGGATTTTGTTAACTTAGATTAATTTTAAAAATCATCTGAGAAAGAATGAGATACTGTTGCTTTCACTGTTATGATCAGTGTGTATCAGTCTCTTAAAACTGCATCTGTAAGTCATAGGATAACCTAGGAATCTTGAATCAGCTATTTGGTCCCATTTTCTCTGAGAAGGAATCATTGCTAACTTAGGTTAGACTTCTCAGTGTTCTGATAGGCTTTTGAAATCCTAAGTAGGTTATGCTTTTGGACTCTAAAAAGTTTGACACCTGTTACCTAAAATAATCATGCAAAATAATTTTGTATGCATTTCATTTATTTTCAAGGAAACTGTTTCTTGATAGACATCAGATAGCAAGATAATCTATCACTTTCTTTTCATAGAATTGTGCTCTAATGATGACCCCACAAAAAACAAACAAAAAAACCTTGCACTAATTACATGACTCAAAATCCAAAACCAGGTATTTATTACATTTTTTGTTTAAAATACAATTAATTTAATCATAGAGATGAATTATACTGATACAGAATTCATTATTCATATAAGAGGAACAACATTTATTAATAACTATGGAAATTTAAAAACTCATTCTCCAATTTCTACATGCAAAAATATTTGTAATTCAAAGATTTTATTTCCATATCTTATCATTTCTAATGTTATAAAAAAGCATTATTTATTTCACTGCCACTATGAGCCCTCGCTCTCTCATGAGGTAAGAATTCAAGTGCTGGCTGCAGGGTGCCATTTATGCAGTCAGAATACAAAAGGCAAGATGTGGAACTGTTTATTACAAAGCTAAAAGGGAAAGAGCAGTACTGATTCTAATGGACTTTTGATTGCCAGTTAGCACTATTTTTGCTCTCCATTTCTTTTTCTGAAGTGCATGCTACTTAAAGGACACATGCATAGCTGTGAGCAGTGACAGTAATGTCATATCCAATAATTACCTGATGCCAGTTCCCTGATTAGTTGCACTGCATTTTGGTTTATGACTAATGTATGCCAATATGATTTAAATTGCACAGAACTAAAAAATGGTTGATTTTGTGCCATTAGGGAAACTATTGGTCTTAATTTCACAGAATGAATTATTCCCATGTTCTAAAAACCTTGCATCTAAAGTGTTTACAGGCTGAATACATTTTGTTGTAAAAGTAGCAATTTAAACATAAGGTTTTAAGCTGATATTTTAAGAAACATTTGTTGTAATCTCTAAAATATAATCATTCCCATTTTGCTTATTTAGTATTCCAAATAAGGAACTGGAGATCTAATTCTACTTGAAAAGGAATTTGTCTTATTTCAGTCTATTCCTGGCTAATGTTTTCCAGCTTAAAATAAAATCAATGTTTATTAAATATTTATTAAAAAGTTGTCCAGTTCATCCTTTAAGCAGAATTTATTTTAATCACATTAGTAAAAACAAAAAACAAAAATCACTTTATTTCATAGAGCCTTTCACAATAAATTCCAGAACCTTCCTTGTCAACGTCAATGCATTCTGGGATTTAATAACTCCACTAACACGAAAGTCTGATGTTAAAATAAAAAACACACAAAGACCAGTCTTGAAAATTCCCTGAGCAGATAAAACTAGTTTAGTCATAAAAATAAAGCTTAATTTAGCTTATTTTGCAAGACTAACCTGGGTCGTTTCTTGCCTACTCCTCTGGAAATCACAAGCAGAACTTGAACTGTTTTTTCCCCAAAGTTGATATGAAGTAACCACTGAAAATTCTAACACTATAACTAATCACTGTGAAGAATTGTCGCTGCTGTCTCACCACAGAAGCTGCTCATACACCCCTGAGCCTCACTCCAAGTTTTGTTTCCAGTACTCCTGGTTTGAAAACTGACTTTTTCATGTGTGGACAATAAACTTGTAATAATCACTACTTCAGTGATATATTGATTTTACTTTTGCTATTTCTGAACTGATGGCACTTACATTATCTACAAGCCCTTTGTGCTCCAACCTAAACACATGTCCCTGGTGGCATTCTCTGCAGAAATTGAGAACAGCTGGCCACCAGTCTTTTAAATAACCTTTCATGTACTTGAATTTCATTGCTAAGTTTCTCCTAAGTCAATAAAGGAACCTATTTGTAAAAGTTCCCTGGTGAAGTCTCTTAGGCTGCCCAATGTTATTAAAATAACATTTTTTCCTATAACTACAACAGAAAATATACTTGGCTTTAAAAATTATATGAAATGCTATGTTTTTACCACTTTTCAGGATGCTTCTTAGATATACCCATGGATTTTACCTTAACAATAATAACTTCCAATTTCTTTGTGCAGTTTTGTTGTGGAGGCTTGCTCCCTCTGCATCAGCCATTTCCATCTTCCCCTTTTAAGATCAACTACATGTTTCTTTGGAATTCCCACACCCCCACACAATCACATTGATTAATTGATGAAAATGTGGCTACATGACCCAGCTCAGGCCAGTGACACACAACGATATATTCGCCTGGGGCTTTTGTAAAAGTGTTTTTCTCTTTCTCCTGTAATAAGACCAGAATAGGTGCTCTCTTTTCTAAGTAGTATGGACTGAGCAGATGTAGTGGGGGCCTATACTATTGCTTCTAGGAGAGTAGCCACCCTGGGAATGAAACTGATTCCAAAGAGGGCAGAGCCTGGAGAAGAGTATCACGAATCTCCTAATAGAGCTGCACTTGAAGGCAGGTCTTCCTCTGGGCTGTTTCATTATATTAAAATATGCATATGGTTTTATTTTTATATATTACACATACACATTTTTTTTTCACTTAGGTCAATGCTGTTGACTAGCCTGTCACTTAAATAAAAAGTATTAACTCATAAAAGATTATTAATTCATAAAACATTCTACTTAAGCTTTTTGGGCTGATAAATTGATTGGAAAATAAGACCCACTTAATAAGTATTTGGGAAAACATTGAAAATACATGTAGTCTCAAGATTACCTTCTCTAAATGCTAATAGTATTCATTATTCCTGAGGAATACATTTTCTCTTCTAAGTACAAAATTCCAAAAATAATAAATGACTAAGATTGAATTCTCCAAAAGAACAAAGTTTAATCTCTCAGACATGTCAATCTCAAATTAATGGATGTGCTGAAGACCTTTATATAATTAGATTCAAATAAGGAAGCAAACTAGTCATTATTCATTAGTACTAATGAGCATGTTATTCAGGCTTATTTCTCAAGTAAAGGAAAGTAAGTGACTAATCTGGGAGAACAGGGTGACCACAGGAGGAGAGTCCTAGACTGTAGTCACATTACAGTGATGACATGTGTGGGCCCCTTTGGAGCAAGGCTTCCTAAATCCTATTGATAGCAACAACGTGAATAGAACACATCCAGAAGAATATACAAAAAACTAGCTGCAGAGGAAAGGCCCCTGGGGAAGGTAACTAAGCAGCATTTCACTATTTTCTCTTGTACTTCCTAAATTTTGAGCAAGTGTAGGGATGATCTATTCAAAAGTAAATATTTTAAAATAATAAATAATAATAATAATTACATGTCAACTATATTTCATAGCACTGAGGGGAAAATCACCTGTCACTTGCCATCATTTTTATCAAATAAATTCTTGACAGTCAGGTTTGCATTTTCTAAGATAATGCATTCTTCATACTATTTTGTCTCTTATAAATATGTAAGGCTTCTTTTTTGTGTTCTCTCAAAGATGTCCTACTATCCCTAAAGGTATTTTTCCCTTTTTTTTATGTTAATTCCTTACTTCAAGCATATTCTTTTGATCTAAGCACTGTCTGCCCAAACCACAGTTTCTTTTTCCTTTTTAAGGACTAAAGACATTGCCACGATTTAACCAATTTCAATCCCCCCCCCCACTCAATATGCACCTTTATTTGCCTCCATGATAATAACGTTCCATAACCCTGGGATGAGGCAACCTGTTGATGGATTTGCCAGTCAGCATTTATGTGACTGACCGTGACTAATTTATTTCAAATATTATGAATATATATCATCCATTTTTATTTATCTAGCAAGCGAATTATCTCCTTTGTTACAGGTATTGCCTTTGATATTGAAGATATGACAAATAACAAACTTCAAGGAAAATACACTAGAATGGCTTTTTACAATTTAATTAATTTACATTACATGGGAAAATTCTTCTATTTATTTTACTTTATTTTTATTTTTATTGAATATATTGGGGTGATATTGCTTTTTATTTACTATCTCAGTAAACTTCCATTATTTCGCAAGGTGGAGCAAAAGCAGGTTTACAGTTGTGAGTACATGAAACACTAAGTTTATTCTTGTATTATTATTTATTAATGTTTGTATAATTTTCCATACAAACTATAAACCTGCTTTTGTCCCACCCTGTATTTAATTTATGCACATGAGTATTATTTCTGATCATATATCTTAAAGAATCCATACATAATGTATTCCTTTCCATAAAAGTACCAAGATTGAAAGCCTGGGGCTAAAGTCCAATGCCAGCTTATGTCTAGTATATGTTCCAGGCCTTAAAACCTCTGGCATAATTTTCTGATAGTTTTGTAGTAAGTTGTAATTCCTTTATAATTAGAAGAAATAAAAGACTGAATTTCTTCTTATTAACAATGATGGCTTCCTCTGAAGGCACTTGTTACTCCATCTGAGGGCTTTCTGTTGGTGCATGTGAAGGGCAGTAAGAAGTGCTTGGAATTCAGTGCATATATAGATATATACTTTCTTATCCCTCGTTCAGAACAATTCTGAGGCAGGTTTGACATAATCCCCCAGATTTTCCAGGAAGATTAAGCTCCAGCTGTTCATGGTGGTAACTACATTGATAACAACTTTTTGTGACCTTGTTAACTTCCCTACTAATGTCGCAAATGTCGTAAACTCAAATCCCTGCCTTATTAGAACAGGTCCTGGACTACAGTATGACTCTTGTGTGACACTGCAGTGGCCATGTTGAGATTAAAGACCACAAGTTCATAGTGGCATGAATTTGAAAACAAGAGTTAGAGAATTTCCTTTTTAAACTTCATGTTGACAGCTAAACTGAGTCATATATATTTTGTGTCTAAATTTTCCTGATTTGATTTTACCTTTATATTTTGGGTGATTCCAACTAAATATTTATTTTATTGAGTCAGCTATTATAGAAATATGTATGTAAGTCATTTTTTACTCTATTATTTTATCATAATTTAGGTTTTTTTTTTTCTTATGGCAACTTAGAAAACATACCCTGGTGAAGAATACACAGATGTCATAATTTTGATAACATTCTTGTTTGTTTTAAAATGGATTTTCTTTACCTTTTGCCTTTCAATATTAGACTCTGTTTGATTTATTGTGTGGTTATACATTTATTTTTCCTTTTAGAAGTTTAGCTATATATTTTGTCTAAATCAGAAATAAGACAGATATCACTCTTTTCAACATGTGAAAGGTATATTGTGTTAAATTTAAATGTTGCAGAAATATACATATTCTTTGATGAGAGGCTATTTCTCTGAACAACTAAACTTGAAATCATTATTAAAAATATTTTATCAGTTTTTCAGTCTTATAACTACCAATAGCCTGAATACATCTCATTATGGCACTGTCTACATTAATTTTAACTATACAATGTTCTAATTCTTCTCAAAAGATATTTTTGAGGTAAAATAAGATCTCATTATTAGTGTATACTGAATCAAGTTTTGAGTCTTGAAAATAAGTGTTGATATTAAGCCTGAGTGTTGAGTATTAGTCAAAGTATTGAGTCTAGCAGCATTAAGGTGCTATTGTGAAGTTCAGTAGGTTCATGTCTGGACCATTGTCATTTGCCACAAAATTGCCTTGCACACAGAGTTGCTTATTCCAACATATTCTGTTTTATTTTTGTCTTGTTTGTTTCTGTTAGTTCCCACACTCCACCCATTAGATCACACCACACTCCACCCTTAGATCACATTGTCTGTATATCCTAAGTTTATCCTGAAATCTGTCCTCTTTCTACTTTCAGTGCTACCAGCCTAGTAAGAGTTAATCATCTTCTGCTGAGACAACAGCTTCATAACTTCTATCCCTGCCTTTACCATTTATTCTCTAGTCATCTATTTACTACAGAAAAGCTCTACCATCACTCTTTCAGAGTCTCCAAAGATTTTCGGACACACTGGTACACAAATGTATCTGCGTTCGCTAAGGTGACAATGCCCCAAGTGATCCATGCTAACCTTGGCATTCTCTTCTGGCACCTCTCTCCTGAGCACCAATTATATGTCAGTCACCTCAGTTTTCTTGCTGTACTTCCATTTCCCCTTGTTTGCTCCTGCCTTAAAGCCTTTCCTCCAGGCATTTCTCCTTCCTGGAATGTTCTGTCTCCTTACCTTGGCATGTACAGTCCTTCATACTATTCAGGCTGCTACTTAAATGCTATATCCTAAAACAAAAGCACAAACATTCTATGACCTATGAATCTAAAGTTGCCACTAATTCGCTCTCTAATGCATCACATTTACTGCCCTGCATATTATCTATGACCATCAGATAGTCTTCTTATTATGGATTTAATATATTTACTGTCTCTATTCCCAAACTACAAGATGCACTCCACAAAGGCAGGGACTAGTCTGTCTCTTTTATCATTTTGTTCTCAGCATCTAAAATCATGAATAAATTAATGAAGTAAGGCAGTAAAAATACATGAGATTAAAAGGGAAACAAGTTTAAATTGTTACATTTTATTTCAATATTGCTGTTTTTACAGTATATTTGATATAATAAAGATCTAATAAAATGTGAGAACTGAAACACTAACACACCTCAGTGGGAATAATCACTGGGAAACAGCTCAGGTTTAAACAGCATATCATGTAATAAAGACCTTTGCTGTCGCCATGCTTCTCAGAATGCTAATTATATCTTGGATTTGGATGAATGTGTTAATTAAAAGTCTCCAATTCATTGCTGAAGGAAACATTTTTCAAAAGTATAGAATCTGTAAAACAATTAGAAACAACGACTAGAACCCATTGCTGTAAAACTTAAAAGGTTCTTTAAAGCTGTCCTTTAGTAAAAAGGTTTTTATTTTCAAGATGTTTCAAAGCATCAACTTTTCCACCTACAACAGGATCAAGGTAGTTCTCATTTGATCTGGTAGGTTGTAGTCACATTCCTCTGGTTTAGAGTAGTATTTATATTACAAAGGCATCTGCTCAAGCAGCAGAATTCTCAGAGTATTCAGTGGAAGCCCCGTGTCAGTTAGCATTCAATGAATAAGTTTCAGTAGATGATGTGTAGAATTATTATTTCGTCAGACACCAGCTGTGTTGACAGTGTTGTTAGTAGGGTTCAGAAATAGGATATTGTCCAAACAAGTGCTCCATTTAAAAGCATATCCCTTCTCTGTACAGAAATCCTACAGTTGAAGTTTAGTGCGTAGGGAATGGCAAATAAAAATCTCTGCAAGTCATAGGTTAGAAGTGCCTTTTCTGATGTTAAGAAAAAACATGCCTGTGACAGACGTGTCTAGCTTAGAATGCCATTGGTTCAGAAGTGACAATAATAGAAACAAAGAATGTTTATATTAGTGAAAACTTTTGAAAGTATGTAGACCACTACATAATGTTTTCATTCCATTATTTTAATTAAATGATATTTTGTGAAGTTCAGCATACTCTTGGGTAGTTGTACCTAGGTTTATTTCTGGGGTGTAAACATGTTTTGTGCTGATCCCACTGTTAAGAGCAAGATGAGTATGATTCAAGAAGGAATTGGGCCTGCTAACTACTGCTTAAAATGATTTGTAGTTCAAAATAATAAATGTTTTTGTAAATTTCACCAATTCAGAACACTTAGACATATTTTTTGTTTTTTTCTCCTGTTAATGCAGCCTTTAACTGTACGCTCCTTGTTAGTTTCTGCTCTTCTGGTTTCCTTCCCGTTCAGTTTATCCCAACTGCATTCATGGATAGAGGAAAGGAGACATGCTGTATGATATATCTGAAAGGCAATTTTCTTCCTTCTCCAAGAGCATCTCTCTACACAAAATGCACATACACACAAACTTCCTTATGCACACATCTCTGTGGTAGAATATTTAGCATTAGGAGAGAGAAAATCAAGTAGTAATTTTCCACAATAATCATGATTTGCCCAAAATGTAGATGCAAACTGGAAATTTAATTCATCACCATTTACGTTTGAAATTTGATATTTCCATCTGAATAAGGCAGCAAGGAAGGAACCACGTAGTCCCTTCCATGAAATCACTCAACTTTCAGACTTCTGGTCAAGATGGCAGAGCAAGTAAATGCTGCACCTGCCTCCTCCCATAACTACATAAAAATTACAACTACATAAACTATATAAAACCCCTGATTGAGATCCGCCTGTATACTAGCTGAACATAAGTCCTATAACTAAGGATATAAAGAAGAAGCTATCCCATAACTGGTAGAAGAGGCAGAGACACAGAATGGGCAGGTCCCATACCTAGGGTGTGGTGATTAAGAACCAGGAGGGATATCTCGGCTGTGAAGGTCCACTCTGAAGAGCTGGAGACCCAGCCTGCACTGAAGTCCCCAGCCCAGGGCATCGGTGCCAGGAAGAGGATTCCCATAACATCTGGCTGTGAAAACCAGCGGGTGTTGCATCTGAGTAAGACAGAAGGCTGCTGGAGTCTCAGGCATTCTTCTTGATGGGCCCACATACAACTTGCAGACCGATACAGTCACTTTTTCTGTGCTCCATCACAGGTGCAAAAGCTCAGAAATACAGGAAGGAACTAAACTGACTAGCTTCAGGGTATGGGCTGGAGGAGTAGTGGTCAGGGCAGCTTTCTCTGGGGACAAAAGTGCTGGTAGGTGCCACTATTTCTTTGTGGAGTGCTCTCCCTGCACCCATCTGGCCCAGCACAGGTGGGTGTCAAATGTGAGGTATCCATTAAGCTGGCTAACACAGTTTGCTTTGTTCTGGTGATTCTTTGAAACCCTGGGCCATTCAACTCCCAAGCACAGCTGAACCTCTTTCAGCAGCTTCTCCACACAAGTGGCCTGCCTTGGCTCATGCTGCGGGTTTCCTTAAAATCTCTCAAAGGTCCCCAAATACCAAACAAGCAGCAGCAGGCCTTGGAGTGCCCTGTGTCCCTTCCCAAGAGGCACCAGAAGCAACACACCCAGTGGTCAGCTTTAGACCACAGAAGAGCACCCAACCAGCTCCACAAATGACACACCCAAAGGTCCGAGTAATTTGGTACCAAAGCCCTGCTCAAACAGCTCCTGTGCTGTGGGGCCAGCCCTGCACAACAGCTTACCCACTGCAGTCATGGCCAGCCCTCTCAGCCAGTCAGCCTGAGGGCCCATCCCACCCGCTGACATGCCCACAGCAATCAGGGCTCAACTACAACAGGAAGGTATGCGCAGCTCACACAAGGGACACCCCTGGAGCACCCAGCAGAAGTGGCCAGGGAGACTGTGCCACTGAACCTCAAAACATCAACTACATAGGGTCACTCCGCCAAGATCGGGAGACAAAGCAGCTCCACCTAACCCCTGGAAATGAACACAAGGAGGCAGCCAAACTGAGGAGACAGAGAAACATGTCCCAAATAAAGAACAGGACAAAACTCCAGAAAAAGAACTAAGCAAAATGGAGACAAGTGACCAGACTGGATATAAACCCTACCCACTCTTTCTGGAAAACAATTCTTTAATGAAGTATCAGAACTATCATTGTTTTCATATATTTTCTCAAGTAATTGTAAAGTCAAAGGGTTTTTATTCCAAAGGGTTCAGATCGTCCTAGTTAAAATATCTGTGGACTTCATAAATTCTCAATTGAAAAAATAGATATAACAAAAAATTGTTTCTAGATCCTGCTACACTAGATGTTTTTAACTACATTCATTATTTTGGTATTCAAAACTGGTACCATTTCTCAAAAGGCTTTTACATTCATTATCTCATTTAACTTTTATAATCCTGTGTACTAAACAGGATTTATTATCCTTATTTTTACTCTCAAGAAAACTGAGTTTTAGAGGGACAAATACACTTATGCGAACTTGCAGATCTTGTAAATGGCAAAGCCAAAATTTCTTTCAGCCATTTTATGTCACATCAGCAGACCCTTGCTCTCCATTTATCACATGGTAAAAAAACAAACTTTTCTTAGTATACATGAAAATGGAAAGAAACATAAGGTTTCATCCATTTATTCATTGTTTTTAAATAATGTTAATATATACCTCTTACCTTCTTCCAAAGAACTCACAGTGACTTTGTAAACATTATGTCAAATTTTAATGGACGAGAGGTGATATACATTAACATCCTCACCTTGAAGATGGATAAGCTGCAGTAGCTTTCTCGAGGACAATTTAATTGCTCCTTCAAGACAAGTTGTGGTGCCTGTGACTTTCACGGCTGTTGTCTAAGGTGGGTCTTTTCTAGGCCTCTTTTAGCTCTGTTTTATGTACTATGGTTTAATAGCCTGATTTTCCATTTACTAAATTCATATAAAATCAATATTTATTTATTTAGTACCTTACATTTCAAAAGACTCAAGGTAAATCAATATGTAGGATTCATTCCATAAGAAGAGTAATTAGGTAATCCCACAAACATTGCAGTTCCTGCAGATTTGAAAGCTCTAAGTTGTTGAAGTCAAAGGAAAAGTCATCTAGCTTATGCTAGTGCCTTCTTAAAATACAACTAAGGGTGATTTTATTTATTGCTAAACTCTTGCAATAAAGAAAAACAGAATTGCTTAAAAGACCCCAGCTTTCAATTTTGTTTTTAAGGGTGACTTTAGGTGAACAGAAAATTTAAAACAAATATCTAAGACACTCATTCAACATTATTTTAGATAACCAATGCATGTAATGCCAAAAGGTAGATTGTAAAATACAATGTTCATTTGTATTTAGTTCTTTGAGTGTAGAATTATCACAATAGAACTATTAAGTTTAGCCCTGGCTGGTGTGGCTCAGTGGATTGAGTGCTGGCCTGTGAACCGAATGGTCACTGGTTTGGTTCCCAGTCAGGGCACATGCCTGGGTTGCAGGCCTGGTCCTCAGTTGGGGGCACATGCGAGGCAACCACACATTGATGTTTCTCTCCCTTCCCCTTTCTATAAAAATAAATAAATAAATGAATCCTTAAAAAAATTAAACTTTTAAAATTTATCCTGTTAAATAACCAAGGGATAGTTAATACATTTTGTAAGGAATATTTCTGAGACTAAAACCAGACATTATAATAAGAACTGACTCAAGCTAAGAAAATACGTACTAAAGAAATTGAGCTTTTGCATGAAGATGACAGTAAGGATATCATTGCTCCATATTCTAATATAAACACAGCAGCATTCACCCTTGGAGGAATGCAGCCCATCCTTCAGCTGTTCCATATTTTTTTTGAACAAACTACCATCAAATTATTGGCATTGGATTTAGTCCTTCTAACTTGTCAAATGCAATGATCTCTTGTTTTTTAACAGCTGCACTGCTGGATTTCTAGTATTTGAATTGTCCTTGTCTTACATTTTAGTTCAAAATCCTTGCATGTGTATTCCTGAGGTCCACAGCATGCACATATTGGGCTTTCTACCAATGCGCTGCCCACTACAGTGGGATGAAGATTCTATGATCACTTGGGCCCCAAAATATATGTATGAAAATGTTCAATAACACCCTTCAGTAAATCCAATTGCACAACCCCTAATCCAAAATACATGTGATCAAAACGTTTTTGGAATTCTAAGTTTTTCAGATTTTAAAAAGGTGATCTGATACATACGTAGTCTGTTAATTATATTATCTCCTTGTGGGAGCACTTGTAATGAAACAAATTATCTATATGAAAAGTAAGGCTATTTATGAGTAAAGTAAATAAAAAACAATACGTAGTCTCAGGTCAACTTATATCAAGTTTTGCCCACAAATGAGCTCAGATCAGGTTGCTTTTCACAGCCTTTCAGATTCTGAAGTGAAAATAAGAGATGTTTGGTCTTTGAGTAGATGGCTCTACACTGGCTATCGCTATAGATTACACTCTATGTGTTTTGACCCAAACTCAGTAATCCACCTAGTCCTCACAAACTTAGGACTATTTTAATAATTCTCTAGTGGAAGTTCTGTCTAGTATGAGAAGGGAAATGGAATTATATTTATTTGTGTATAACAGAAAATGCATTGTTGTTTATAGTGCAAGTATCACATTTGTTGTAAGCCACTAAGAATTGGTTGTTCTGTCGATCAGAATAACAGCCTACATTGTGTAAGATAGCTAGAAGAGAAAGCTATCTGTTATTAAAAATTAAATATAAATAAACCAAAAGACATACTCTTACAAACAAATACAATCTTTCTCTTAAGCCCTGGCTGGTGTGGCTCAGTGGATTGAATGCCAACCCGTGAACCAAAGGGTGGCTGATTCAATTCCCAGTCAGGGCACATGCCTGGGTTAAGGGCCAGGTCCCCATTTGGGGGCGCTCAAGAGGCAACCACACATTGATATTTCTCTCCCACTTTCTCCTTCCCTTCTCCTCTCTAAAAATAAAATAAATAAATAAATAAAGGAAAATGATGGGTAAGCACTTTTGTTTACCCATAATTTCTTCTATCAACAAATGTACAAATGCGTGAATGCCAAAAGGTTGCTTTGGGGATTTGAATGAAAAAGATAAACAAAACAAGTTGAATATATTGAAGGTATAAAAATCAACCTAAACTCCATTGTTATCAATTTATCAACAGAGCACAGAATAATCACTATACATTAGTAATTACCAAAAAATAAGAAACAAATCTCCACGAAGTTTAATTTCCAAATGTCTTCTTTAGGAACATAGATCACAAGTTATGAGAATTAGTAGCATATTGGGGAACTTAAAGACATATGGTTATTTAAAATTAGGGAGAAGTCTGTAGGGTACCAGTATGAAGCTTAGAAACTATTTCTTCTGTGAATTTGTTTAAATCAAGAATGTAAAAGTATCTTCAAAATCTAAATAGCTCAATATGCAAAAATTTTTTCTTACATGTTATTTGGAGTCCAGCTAAAACATTTTTATGTGAAGTTAGTTACAGCCTATTATGTAAGGCCAGAAATGGAAAGAATAATAGAAATCTTGTTTTTTTAACCAAGATGTGAATAGGATTATCAATGTTAATTATAAGATATTTAGCTGATTGTAACAAATTTTTAAAAACCACAAGGGGAAATTAGAGGGACATTGTCAGGCTACAAACTATTCTAATAGTGGCTAAGTCTCAGTGCCACATTGCTTATAATATCTCATGGTACAGGGAAAATACTCTAGAAATACTTAAGCAAATATTAACTCATGTGTTTCCTCTAAAGATTAATTATTTCTAAGTAGGTACACTAGATTTTAGCCAAAGGGTAAATTTATTAGTTCACTCAAAATAACTTTCCATGGGGGTCTACAGTGTAAGAATCAGTATGTCACTTGCTATGAGAAATTTAGTAAAAAACTTAATTACTATAATGCTGAATTGCATAAAATAAATGATATAAAGGGTTTTAGCAGTTGTAGGTGACAGAGATCCCTCCTAATTTGGAAGATATAAAAAAAGTTAAACATGAATAGAAAGGTACACACTTAAGGCATATCATTCAAATGTGGGAAGAATTCTTAGAATATAAATTTCTAAAAATGTGCTTTTGCCTACATGAAGACAAATCAATGTTTTATTATAAACCTACAATTAGTTTCATTGAGAGAGAAGGAACACAATAGGCATAGATAAAATATATACTTTCCTATTAAAAATAATTAATACTAGGTTCCTTAGATCAGGGCTTTCTAACATGGGTCAATTACCTGATACCTGGTGCCAATTTATAAATACCTTAAGTCAGCAGTTCTCAACCTGTGGGTCGTGAACCCTTTGGGGGTCAAATGACCCTTTCACAGGGGTCGCCTAAGACCATTGGAAAACACATATATAATTACATATTGTTTTTGTGATTAATCACTATGCTTTAGTTATGGTTGGGGGTCACCACAACTTGAGGAACTGTATTAAAGGGTCACAGCATTAGGAAGGTTGAGAACCATTGCCTAAGTCATTGGATAAAAGAATAATATTTAAACTTCTGGCTAAGATGGAGGCCTAGACTGACATGATCCATTTCCCTCCACAACTAAGAAGAAATACAACTATTGCAAAACCAGAAATAACCAGAAGTTCCAGAAAATAAAGCTACATGGAAGTCCAATGTATGAAGTTATAAAGAAGTGGCGCTTATCTGGACAAAGCCAGGGTGGAGAGGTCAAGCTGTGCTGATGGAGGCAGCTGTGGTGATGGTGGTAAGCACAGACACCCTTATTTAAGGGAAGGCAAGAAGCACCTGGGGAGCACCCCTGGCTGCAGACCAGACCCGCCAGCTCACGATTCCAACACTGGGAAGGCAGACCCCCATTGCCTCGGACTGTGAGGGCCAGAGGGGGTGGAGAGGGAGGAGGAGGCTCCCGGTCTCTCAGCAGACAGTGAATGGCGGGAATCCATCTTGGACCCCCACTCTCACAGAAAACACCACAGCATGGTGATAAGGGTTGCCTGGTAGTGATGAGTGCACGGGACTCCGCCCCCTATAGTGTAGGAGATGTGACGGCCCTGCCCAGGAAGCAAAGGTAAACACAAAAACTGTCAGGATGGCACAGATAATGATAGAGATCCTGGTGACGCAGCTGACCAGACAACAAATATATAATCTAACAGCTCAGCAGATAGGAAATCTTTCTGAGGCACAGTTCAGAGCTTTGGTTATATGAATGCTTACAGACCTAACAGCAGATCTTAAACAAGATGGGGAAGAAATGAGGGCTAGTCCTGCTCGAATAAATGAAAACACATACGAAACTAGTGGTTAGGGCAAGAAAACCAGGGATCAAATCAACAAATGAGAACACAGGGAAGGAACAAATAGTCAACCAGTGCAGAAAGAGGAAACAAAAAGTGAGGAAAATAAGGAGAGGCTCAGAAACCTATGGGACAGCTATAAGCAGGCCAACATCCAAATCATAGGGTTTCCAGAAGGTGAAGAAGAAGAACAAGAAATTGAAAAACTATGTGATAAAATAATGAAGCAGAACTTCCCTAACTTGAGGAAGGAAATAGACTTACAGGTCCAGGAAGCACAGAGTTCCAAAAAAACTGGACCCAGGGAAAACCACACCAAGACACATTATAATCAAAATGTCAAAAATGAAGGATAAAGAGAGAATCTGAAAAGCAGCAAGAGAGAAGAAGAGAATTACATACAAAGGGGTCACAATAAGACTATCAGCTGATTTCTCAAAAGAAACTCTGCAGGCAAGAAGGGACTGGCAAGAAATATTCAAAGTAATGAAAAGCAAAAACCTAGAACCATGATTACTCTATCCAGCGAAGCTGTAATTCAGAATAGAAGGGCAGAGAAAGTGCTTCCAGGACAAAGTAAAACTGAAGGAGTTCATCAGATCCAAACCACTGTCATATGAAATGTTAAAGGGACTTGTTTAGGAGAAAGAGGACCAAAACTATGAACATTAAAATGAAAACTGCATCACAAAAACCAACAACAGAAGCTAGGGAATTGAAACAAAGGCAAACTAAGTAGGCAACGAGAGTGGGAAAAGAATTACAGGTATGGGGAACATTTTTGGGGGAGGACTAGTGGGGAGGGGGAAGGGAGGAAAGGGAGGGAGATGGTACAAGAATTAAGAAGCATAGTAGGAGGGAGTGGAGTAGACAGGAAGATGTTGAGAAGAACTATATGCACAGCCAATGGGCATGGACTAAGGCGGGGGCGGACAACTAGAGGGAGGGGGTCACTGGGTCGAGGGGAACAAATGGAAAAGAAATTGGGATAACTGCAACAGCATAATCAATAAAGAATATTTTTAAAAGAATAATATTTACAATAATTATAAAGAGAATTTGTTAAAACAGTAACGTATTAATTAGAACTCAAACTGATAACAAAATAAAAACATGTTTGTTTTGCTTCTAGTAGTAATAGAAGATTTTTTGACTCAAATTTTTCTCTGAAAATATACATAAAAATCTGCTTGTAGATATTGAATCATCACCAATGAAAACAGGGTTTGTAGCCCAAGGGTATTATAGGGAAGAGGAGCTGAGAGCCCCATTAGTGTGCATATGGGAGGCAACTGATGTTTCCCTCTCCCATCAGTGTGTTTCTCTCTCACACTGATGTTTCTCTATCTCTCTCTCCCTCCCTCACCTTTTTTATCTCTAAGAAAAAAACAGTCACTAAACATATCCTCAAGAGAGGGTTAAGAAAATATTATTGCAGCATACCAGTGTGCCTGTCACACCACACTGGTTGAAAACTGCTGCTCCAAGAGAAAGTGCTGTTGGCCTAGTAACAGCATTGTCATTTACTGGATAAACCTAGCAGTGATATCACTATATCCATAACCTAGATTACTAGGGAGAAATTGAACTGTTTTTGAACAAATCAGTAAAGGTGATTTATTTATTTATGGATTTAGTTACTGATTGCTAAGAAACTAGCCACTGTCAATATATTTTTTTTAAATCTTGTGTTCTCCACGACTACATTTTTGACACTGCATTCAATGAATTCTTTTAGTCTACCTAAACTGATGGCAGAATCAATCTCTACTTTTTGTTAAACATTTGAATTTAATGACAAGGGACAAAGTAGTGAAACAGCAAAATTGAAAGTAAATTCATGTTCTTCCAGTTAGTGAAATGCCAAGCTGATAAGAATAAACTACACAGGAATCCTTTTATATTGACTGTGGCCTGAAAAATGGCAGGTGAACTTCAATGCAGATAAAAAAATAAAAATAAAAATAAAAACTTCAAAAAATATCCTTCACTAAATTTATAAGAAAATAAACCCTGAACTTTTAGTTATAACTTAAGAAAAACAGATTTAGGAATCATTGAAAATTACTTTTGGAAAGTAATAACCCAATTTTTTGTTGTAGAGAGACTGTAGTAGTGATGATAAATAAAAATTTTTGAAAATATATATAATTATTTTTTATCCCTATACATATAAGAAACTAGAATGTTTTATGCATAAAATTCTGAGTTGTAGCCAGACCTGAAACTTGATAAAAGCTGTTGAAGACCCAGAGAAAGACAAAAGTGAAATAGATGAGAAATGCTATATAGAGAAAATCCTGAATAGTTCAAATTGATTAGAATAATTTTAAAGAGATCAAATAATTAAAGATTATAAAATCTCAAAAGGCATGAAAAAAAGCTGAACATGATTTTGTTCTCTAAATTCTGGAGAATTGAAATCAGAAAGTACCAAAATAATGTGTTGAGAATTGTTTCAGATGAATTATAAACTATATAAGAATACTTGGTATCACAAGTATAACAAGGTATTCCTAATACCAAGAAAAGCTAAAAATATACAGGAGTATACAATGATTTCTGATAAATTTATAAGTAATGAATCAGTTTACTAATTCAAAAAAAGTATGTATTCAATTATAGGTCAAACAATAGGCCAATTAACATACAGTCTATAAGAAGAAACAGGAAAATAAGCAGACTATATCAATTCAGAGTTACAGGTGTAATGACAGGTGTAGAGACTGTTGGCTTGATACCTGTCTGTGTACATATTTATGTGAGGAGGAAGGTGTTCATTAAAACTGCCAGGACATAGTGACTGAATTGAGTCTCAACAGACATTTAGGAGTGAGGCACAGGACCAAGAAGGAAGTAGAATTTAAAAGGAAGAAAGTTGAGAGAAATGATGGCATGTGGGGAACTACTATAACTCTGTCAACATAGCTGCAGCCCTAATTCCTGGTGATGAAGAATGAGAGATGAGACTGGAGAGATAAACAGGTTCCCATCTGCCATATTATGAATCTGGGCTTCATTTTATGAGACGTGGAGAATTTTTAAAGAACACTGAATGATTCGGTATGGAATATGACTTTTTGTCTATTACCTTTTATATTCTTGTCTGAGTTAAAACTAGTAGCATAAAGGTGGACTTAGTCACTGAAATGAAACAAATGGCAGGTAAGATAGAAAACTTCAGAAACATACAGATTCCACTGATATCACAAATCTTAAAATTCTTTCTTAAAAATATTACAGAAAGTATTTTAAGTAGGTTAGAATTAAATAAAAAGTAATATTGGAAGTTGAGACCTAACTACCTTTCCAAGAAGTGTGATAAATGATTTTAAATTATTAGTAAAAGGCTTGACTGAAAACTCACCAACTTGCCTAAGCATATTGGGACAAGACTACCCAAAAGAGCTGGCAATTAATGTTACAGATGGTGCCAATTAGGATCTCCATTCACCTGCCGTGGAACATTGGGAGAGGCACGGTCGACAGAGAAAGGTTGGCTTCATGCTCTGCCACATCTTTTCTTGGACATACTTTTTAATAGTGGCCAAATTTCATTCTAATATGGTATAGAAGAAAGCCACCCAAGGTCTAGAGACTGTGGCATATGTCAAAATGATAGTGAAGAAGTCAATTTTTATGAATCAGGACAAATAGCAGAAATAAGAAAGATATGTTTGGTCCTATTTAACTAAATTTAGGGCTTATTTCTAACTCCAGTTCTAAAGAAAGTGTGTGGAACATCACAAAGTCAATCACAAACTAGAACTAGAAAACTTTCATCCTACAAGTTTAGTAGAGAAAGAGAATATGCTTCAAACATAGCAGGGCTCGGTTTTGATGCACAGATTTTAATAAATACGGGCACAAAATATTGCAAGATAAAACGTCATCACTGTCACGCTCAAATTTCTAAGTTATTTTTATATTATCTGCTCCCCCACCTAACAGTAATTTTACCCTAAAGTTTGCCAAGGACTTTAAAGAATAAATGTTTACCACTATATGCATACATTCACATCCTCACTTTCAGCTTAAGTTCCATGATCTAATTTTAATGATCTTTAGGGACAGATGGAGAAAAAGGAAGAGATGGGGACAAGGGAGAATTGGACAGCGTTACAAATAAAATATCCTCCAAGTATAAGTAAACAGAAAACAAAATAAATGCAACACTTTGTGGGCTTTCTGAAAGATTTCCTTAATGAAATAAAGGAAATAGAAATGATATCGTTTTCAAAAATATGTATCTTTTTTTTTCTTAATCCCTTGACCTTTTTTACCCAGAATACGGCATCCTCAGTACCACACTGCCAAGAAACACAGGATCAATTGAAATCCAAAGACCCAATAAAATGCAAAATTATGTTTAGATGCAATTAATTTACTTGGTGGCTATTCATTGTATTTTTTCTTTCATTTGAAAGAATGAGGACAACAAACATGTTTTTAAATTGTATAAGTAGAAGAAACAACTTTTTTTTCACCTTGTATTTCTGCAGATCCCACTGAAAAAACTCTATACACATAAGTCCTTTAGTCATGGTGCTCAGTGCTCAGCTGTAGGTGGAGATGGGTCACAAACACAGATAAGACACAAGCTCTATACTCAAGCTCACCATCTATATTTGATATTTTCTGTCCTCCCAATCTTCTCAGGTGAATTTTCTGCATTTCCCTGCCCTGCTCCATGCCCAGGGAAGGCTCACCAAACTGACCTCTCCATGCTTCCTTGAAAACGGGGGTTAGCAGTTGCATGTTTCACTTGTTCCATGGGACACAGCACTGAGAAGTGGAATCTTTTTTTCCCTCTACCCCCAACTCTCCAATTTTGCTGTGGTTCCAGCATTGTTTCCTTCTACAATTAAAGATCCTCCTAGATAGTCCTTAATCCAAGCTGCAGCTCTTACTAGGGTCTGGGAATGCATTTCTCCTTCTCTGTTGAAGCCTGGGGAAAGAAAAGGTTTCCTGATGATGCTGTTCCCTGGATGCTTCAATATCTCTCTTTTGCCCAGACCAACGTGGCTCAGCTGGTTGAACGTCCTCCCTCAAAGCACACGGTCTCTGGGTTGGGGGCAGTTCCTAGTTGGGGCATGTGTGAAAGGCAATTGATTGATGTTTCTTTCTCACACTGATGTTTCTCTCCCTCTCTTTCCCCCTCCCTTCCCCTCTCTCTAAATAAAATCTTTAAAAATCTTAAAAAGATATCCCTCTTTTAGTTCCAGTAATTGGATTCACACTTCTGGAAATAGTGAAGAGGCAGAATGAGTACTATGAATATTTAAATGAGGAAGTTGTTAATCTGTTTTGAATAGATTTATAAACATACTTATACAAGATTTTCCAAAAATCAAAAACTGGTAGCTTACAAGATGAATCTGTCTGCACAAGCCCCTATAGACATTTGCTTTTATCATTAGTATTCCTAATTTATTGTTGACACTATTACAGATGTCCCACTTTCCTACCCCTTTTTGCCTACCTCAACCCATCCCTCTTTTCTCTCTGGCTGTCCCCACTCTGTTGTCTGTATCTGAGTTTTACATACACGTTCTTTGGCTAATTCCTTGACCTTCTTTCACCCGGCACCCTCTCCCCTCTGACACAAGAATAAACTCAAAATGGATAAAAGACTTAATTGTAAGTTGTGAAACAATAAAAAATCCTAGAAGAAAACATAGGCAGTAAAATCTCAGTCATCTCTTGTAGCAATATTTTTGCCAATATGTCTCCTAGTGTGAAATAAAAAAATTTAAAAATGGGCCTACATCAAACTAAAAAGCTTCTGTACAGCAAAACAAAATGAAAGGGAACCCACTGTATGAGAGAACATATTTGCCAATCATACATCTGACAAGGGGTTAATTTCCAAAATATATGAAGAGCTTATACAATTCGACACCAGGAAGACAAACAATCCAATTAAAAAAAAATGGGCAAAGGACCTGAATAGGCACTTCTCTTAAGAGAACATACAGATGGCTACTAGACATACTAATCATCAGAGAAATGTAAGTTAAAACCACAATGAGATGTCACCTCACACAGTCAGAATAACTACCATCAATAAATCAACAAACAAGTGCTGGCAAGGATGTGGAGAAACGGGAGCCCTAGTGCACTGTTGGTGGGAATGCAGACCGGTGTAGCCACTGTGGAAAACAGTATGGAGTTTCCTCAAAAAATTAAAAATGGAACTTTTGACTCAGTGATCTCACTTCTGAGAATATATCCTAAGAATCCTGAAACACCAATTCAAAAGAATATACACTCCCCAGGTTTACCATACTAGTATTTACAATAGTCAGGATCTAGAAACAGCCAACGTGCCCATCAGGAGAAATTTGATTGTTTTGAATCCTTGTCTACTGTTTGAAGACCACAGATCCCTTTGACAAAAGCAGTGGGTACTTAATTTTAAATGAGGAAAGTTCCTGAAGAACAAATGTTCATACCAGTTCTCTCTTTCTCTGATTTGCCTGGCAGACCTCTCTGAGATGCCCTGAACACATCCTATGGAGAGCTGGACTGCCTTCCACTTCAAACCAGTTGGAAAACCTGGTTTTTCAAGACAAGAGCTATGCAGAATCAAATCTCCAGCTGTACTACAGCTTCCCCAAACAATTTTCTGGCACTAATAGAAACTATTCTTCATGGCCATAATTAAGGTTTGTCAACCATACAAGAGGAAAATCAGTTACCAAATACGGTAGTCCCTCTCTATATCGTGGTTCACTTATCGCGGCCTCACTGTATCGTGGGATTTTTTAAAATATTATATTTAATTGTCCCTGGCTGGTTCGGCTCAGTGGATTGAGCGTCGGCCTGCGAGCTAAGTGTCGCTGGTTCGATCTTCCAGTCAGGGCACATCAGAGAAGGAAAACTCTGACTCCAAAAAACCTCCACTGCCTTGCGGCATACCTCTTCAGGGGAAAGGCTAAGGGAGTAAACCCCGACAGAAAATCCGGAGCCGGAGTCCCTAAGGCGGTTTGACGTTGTAGTCAACACCGGCAACTCCTGCGGCGCACCTGAAGCCAAGCTGTATTGACTCCGTCTTTCCCTTGGACCCTTCAGCTGCGAAGAGAGGGGGGGTCTGCTGCATGGGCAACAGCAGACCCTCCATATCACCCTGTCCAGGCTCTGTAGCTTCAGCTTCACTGGAGAGGACACTCCAGCGTCATCGCAAGATGTCGATTCAACACGGGAGGAGACAGATACCGTGTCACTCCCGAGTCGGACTGCACAGCCATTCTCGGTGGTGCAGATAGACTCTTAGGAAGCTACACCATCGTCTCTCGAGACGGACGGCTGCCGCCGCCGCCGATATTTAATTATTTATTGCGGGATTTTGCGGTACTGTATACATATGTTGTTAAAGTTACATAGCTTTAAGAGTGTAGAATATGTCTAAGAATATAAGTAGTGTTTATAAAAGTGTGGAAAAGGTTAATAAGGGAGTGGGAATAGTTTATAAGTGTGTGGGAAGGGTTTATAAAGCCTTAAAATATATATAAGTACTAAAATAAATGTAAGGTTCCTACTTCACAGATTTTCACCTATCGCGGCGGAGGGGGGGGGTGTCTAGAACATAATACCCACAATAAGTGAGGAAATACTGTACTCTATGCCATGAAGGACAAATGCAGTGTCTACATGCAAGGGCCTTATGAACAAATCACATCTAGAACGGACAAAGATCAAGCTTATTCTGGGTACACAAACAAGGACATTTTCTGCCTTCTGTGAAACTAGCAGAGACTTAAGTTTACAGAAAATTTCCCTAATGGTCACAGTCAATGGACCTTAGGTGACTTTGGGGTAACACTCCTTTGAAAATTAATGGTGAAATATTTTGTTACAGAAACTCACTGTGGCCTAACATTAATCAAATCCCTTTCTCCATATCCAAGTATGGGTAGGATTTCTAAACAGGGGAATAAATATAATTGGATGCTGTGCCTATTTTACCTTCTAGGACTAGAGCCTTACAACTTAATAGTTACCAGTAAAACAAAGCAATATTCCATCAATTTAAAAAATTATATTAATGACTTTTTCCTAGGAGGTTCATGTCATGTGTCTAATAAACATTACAAGGCCTTAAAGTCTAAAGAAAACTTTAATAAAATATTGACCCAGAAGATTCTCCAGTTCTTAACAATAAAAGATACCATGGTTAAATCATTTTTAATTTCTAAAATTCATTTAAATGTATATAATTATCCTGTTGGGTAATAACAGATCATATTAAAGAAGTAAAAATGCTGACTCTAAGAAAGCACTACTCTTGGGAAAAACATCAGCATCATTGTGCCATAAGATGTCCCTCTTTTGTGTCCCCCTTTTAACAACTAAAATTCAGCACCTATCCACAAAGTGCATCAGTGGGAGTCGTAGGACCTGGCAGCATAAGCCAGAGGACCCAAGAGGAGCTTTGCTCACCTGTGCATCTGGCAATGAGCAGAGCAGTACAGCTGTGGAACCAGCAAGAGCTAGTGAACAAGCCCAGCCCTTGGCAGGCTGTGGAAATCCTGGAGAGTGCCGATGTAGACAGACACCCACAAGTGACAGAACGTTTGTCAAAGTCCGGGCTTATTTTACACCACTCACACAAACTAACTCAAACAAAAGACTTAAAAATAAATCTACACTTTTAAACTCCTAGAAGAAAATGTGCATGGATAAAGATGTGATACATATATCTGAATATTATTTAGCCACAAAATGAAGGAAATCCTCACATTTGTGACAACATAAATAGATCAGACAAAGAAAAATACTCTACGATATCACTTATACTTGGAATCTAAAAAAGCTGAAATCATAAAAATAAAGTAAAATGGTGGTTTCTAGGGGCTGGGAGGTGTGGGAGCTAGGAAATGTTGGTCAAAGGGTTTAAACTTACAATTAAAAGATTAATAAATTCTGAGATCTAATGCATAGAATAAAATAAACACCTTAAAAGTGCTGAGAAATTTGATGTAAATGTTCTCACCACAGAAAAAATATATGTGAAATGACAGAGGTGTTAACTAAGGCTATAATGGTACTCATATTTCAATATATAGATGTATCAAATCAACAGGTTTTACACCTTAAAATTACACAGTGTTATTTGTCACTTATCTCAATTTTTAAAAAGACAGTAATATTGGTAGAAAAATGGGATAACAAATCAACAAACTTTTTGGAGTGAGTCAAAACTGTAACTATTGTAAAAAAGTAAATCTTGTAAAATTTCTGCCACTGGGAGATATAGCAATAAATTCACTAGGATCTGAATATCTTCATAAAACAATTATGCATAACTTTTCCAAATGAATTGAAATCTAGAATTATAATAAAAGTTTGTGATTAATAAAAAACATTTTGTTTCTGATAGAGACAGGCAATCATTTCAATTTGTAATTTTAAGCACATTTGCAGTTGTATTTACATAAAAATTATTTTAAACTTGTCAGGTTTGTGTATAGAGTAACCAAGCATATACAATGAATTGTTGTATGAACTGTTAAAGACAGATTTTTTTCTGTTTTATTTCAATAGTGAAGTAGGAAGGTAAATATCTTCTTTATGTTCTGTAAGAATATAACTTTTAAACATAGATTGAGATTTAGTTCTTTTACCAAATGAATATACAATAAAATAAATTAAGCATTAAAAATGTATTCTATAGTCACAAAAGTTTATTAATGGTAATAAATCCATAATACATTTAATTCACTTGATGGTTTGCTTTAATTGACATTTCTTGTCATCGTAAATTAGTATGACCACAAAGATATTTTTCAGTTTTATTGAGCTATAACTGATATATAGCACTGTTTGAGTTTAAGGTATACAGCATAAAAACTCGACTTAGGCATATTGTGAAATGCTTACCTAATAAGTTCAGTTAACATCCATCATCTCATTTAGGTACAAAATTTAGAAAATGAAAAAAATGTTTATTGTGATGAGAATTCTTAGGATCTATTCTTTTAACTTTCAAACATAATATGGTAGTGTTAATACTTAAATATATAGTTTTCAACTGAAGTAAATGTCATATTTCATGTTATGAAATACATACATAAAATATATCCCTTATACTACAGTATCCCTCACTTATCATGGGTATTACATTCTAGGCCCCCCCATGAAGTAGAAACCTTACATTTATTCTATACTCTTAAACCTACGTAACTTTAAAAAGATACTTACACAGTACTGCAAAATCCCGTGATATAGTGAAAAATCCATGATAAATAATTAAATATAATATTTTTTTAAATCCTGCAATACAGTGAGGCCATGATAAGTGAACCACGATGTAGAGAGGGACTACTGTATCCTGATGAGAAAGCATTGACCCATTTTGTACAATGGAAAAGAGAGATTAAGAGGGACCAAAGTTTCCTCATTCCTTACTCTGAAAAAACTCTCTCTCTCTCTCTCTCTCTCTCTCTCTCTCTCTCTCTCAGCCTAAAATGAGTGGGCTTCATGCCCTGGGGGCAGGGAGAACTTTCTGTGGAGTCATCTCACTCCTGGGATGTGCAAGAGCACAGCATGGATGGACCTAGCAGGTATTATGCCAAGTGAAATAAGTCAGAGAAAGACAAATACCATATGATTTCACTTACATGTGTTCTAAACAACAAAATAAACAAAATTGAAACAGACTCATAGATACAGAGAACAGATTGATGATTGTCAGGTGGGAGGGGTGTTGGGGGACTGAGTTAAAAAGTTAAAGGAATTAAGAAGTAGAAATTGGTGGTTATGAAATAGTCACAGGGATGTAAAGCACAGCATAGAGAATATAGTCAATAATATTGTAAGAACTATGTATGGTGCCAGGTGGGAACTGAGAACATCTGCAGGAACACTTTGTAAAGTATATGATTGTCTAACCACTATTCTGTACACCTGAAACCAACCCAAACTAACATTGAAAGTAAACTGTAATTGAAAAATAAGATTCTTAAAAATTATTAAAAATAAAAGATTTACCTAAAGTAAAAAGTCTGAATCAAGGCATTTTATGAAACCATTGCTTCTGGTAAAACAAACGAACAAACAAAAAGCATTCTACAGTTTCTAAAGTATTGCCTCTCTACTGAAACCAAAACTAGAGAAGTTAGACTTGTGTTAAAAAAGCCATTGAAAAGATCAATGCTTCTCTGATTTCCAAATCCTGTTTCAGCAACAGTGCTCATGTGCAGCTCTCCCTACTAAATGCCCTGGGACAACCTGTGAGACCAAAGGGATAGAATGGATGAGAAACAACACTGACCAGAGGATATGTGATTTAAAATAATATTCAATATACACTGCTCAGTGAGGCCATAAAGAAGAAGTAAAACATCTTATTTTTAATATTTCAGATTCTCTAAACATTGCGTCCCAGTTGTCCCAGGTAATGAATGTTTCTGTACCGCAGTTTGGAAAGCCAGCATAGAAAACCTTCTAGTAGTATCTGTCATTACAATATCAGTAAAACATGCTCTAGCTGCCCCCAAAATGGAGTTCATTTAACTGACCCCCTTATGAGATTTATGGCCTAAGAGTCACATCCAATTCCAGCTGATTAAGGGAGTTTTATAGAAGCAGAACTTGAAGAAAATGAATCATGCCTATAAATACAGAGTGCAGCGACAAGCCTTTGGAAGTGCTTATTAACCGAAAAAATTGTGTTTTCACCGTGACTGTTGTATTTCATCACAGGCCCCAGAGCTCCCAGTCAATACCCTTTCACACGTATAATGGTCACAGGGGAGGCCCTGAGAGCAGCAAAGGTACCTTCACCTCAATCACTCTTGATCCTTAAAACTCCGCGGGAAACGATGAATCAATAATATATTTATAGTAGGAGACTGGGTTTTACCAGTGATAATCACACTGATCTTTAACTGCTTAAAGCAGAAAAAGAAAGCAAGGGTTTACAGGGTTCAGGGCCCCTTTAGCGGTGAGCCCAACATGGACGTATGATGGATGGTGTCCCAGTGATTTCTCCTCCACTGAAGCCAGGCACAGGGACAAACACACTCTAACAGGACTCTGTGGTGTTCTTTAGGTCTCCTTTTCTGAGGTAGCTTCGAGTGAAGGGCAGTGCATCCCATACTCTGAAAATTCTGTATTTTGAGATGTTCAGTGAATAAAAAATTCTGAACACAATTCAAACCCTTTAAAGAGCTGAGAGAACAATGTGAACTCTTGATTGGGTTTTTCAGTTTAACGCTTGCTGCAATATTTATGATGCACCTTCACACGCTGCAGGTTTTATGGTTTCAATATTTTTAATGCTACATTTTAAGTTTCCTGCAAATATTTGTAATTATAAGCTAAATACCATTTAAAAGTCAGAATTAATATAATACAGAATACAATTGATTTCTTATTCACATTTCCATGCCCAAATCAAACTGACATTTGAATTTTGCTCCCTTGTTCTCTTTTGATTTTCTGAGTACCATGCAACTACCCATACACCTAATTTTTTTCCACCGTAGAGCTGAGTCATAAGACTCTTTTGTCCACAGCATTGCTGTCATGTGAATAATAACAGTTATAACTTAATGAAGAACATAGCATGGGCCTATGTTGTGCTTGCATGGCTCTGTATTACAGCAAATAGCAACAAGGGGCTGTTTTTAAAGAATCATAGGATATTTGATCTGGAAGTTCTTATGAGTTGTATTTGTTTCCTAGGGCCATCATAACAAAGTACTACAACCTGCTTGAAAACGACAGAAATGTATTGTTTTATAGTGGTGTAGCCTAGAAGTTGGAAATCACGGTGTTGTCAGGGCCATAGTCCCTCTGAAACCTGCAAAGGAAATGATTCTAGGGCTCTTCCTAGTTTCTGGGGGTTGTGGGAAATTCTCAACGTTCCTTGGCTTGTAGCTGCAGTTCTTCAATCTGTGTGTCAGTTGCCCTATGGCCTCTTCCCTCATGTGTTTGTGTCTCTGTAACTCTTCTCTTCTCAAAGGACACCAGGCACATGCTATTCCAGTATAACCTCTCTTAACTACTTATATCTACAATGACCCTACTTCCAGATCAGGTTGCATTCTGAGGTTTACATTCAATGTCCCTCTACTTAAGGCTGAGAGCTAGGATTTCCACATATCTTTCTGGGGGACAAAACTTGAACCCTTAACAGGAATTATCTGTGAAACCACTTTCCTCAAGGAAAATAAATTAATTCATGTTGGAGAAACAGTTTTACATATTAAGGCAAAATTTAAGCTAAAAAGACAAAATATATATTTTCATTAATCATATGTGTGTGTATATATATACATATATATATATATGTATATATATATAAAATAGCCTGTCCAGAAAAAGACCAACCATTGTTAATATAATGAGAACAGTTTGCATGACAGCGATGTAACCTGGCAGCCAAGGAGGGTGGACTGGAATGCGCATGTGTGAACAATGATGACTTCACTGTACTAGTCAGTGGGGGTTGTAGATGCTGTTGAGTGAGCATGTGTACTGTGTGGCCATCACATTCCAAATGACTGAGCAAGTAGAGCAATGAATCTGCATAAATTTTGTGTTAAATTTAATATTTCTCCACGGAAACTATTCAGATGATTCAGAAGGCTGCAGCTATGGGCAACTGGTGATTGGCTGCTTCATCGGCAATGTGTCCACTCATGCATCACATCTTGTACAGAGTTTTTTGGCAAAACATCAAATCACCCAGGTAACTTGGCCCCCCTACACCTCAGATTTGGTGCCTTGCAACTCATGTCTTTTCCCAAAATTAAAATTACCCTTGAAAGGGAAGATAGTTCAGTCTCTCAATGAAATTCAGGAAAATACGATGGGGCAGGTGATGGCAATTGGGAGAACTGTGTGAGGTCCCAAGGTGCCTACTTTGAAGGGGACTGAGGTGTGATTGTCCTACATATAGTGTTTCTTGTATCTTGTATCTTCTTCAATAAATGTCTCTTTTTCAAATTATGTGGCTGGATACTTTCTGGACTATATATGTGTGTGTGTATAATATAAAATATTTATATATAAGTGTACATATATTTTAATATATTAATGTATATAATTATATCTATGTGTATATTTAACATGATTGTATATATGGCAGAATCCTGTAATGAACTTTTAAGAGATCTTCTTGCTATTTCCAAGATAGAACTATATAGGAACACTGAGCTTTAGGTCTCAGTACTTTCAATAACAATTTGGTCATTTGAGAAGTTCTATATTATATATTTTAGGCCGCCAGGAAAAACATTTAATTACAAAGGGGAATTTTCAAGTGTCCTCTTGGCTGCTCAAAGTTTGTAGAAGCAGATGTATTATTACTTCATATTACAGGTGGAACATTCAATCCCAACACAAGCTTGAAAAGCAAAATAGAAAATAGTGTATTTCTGAGAAGGATTACTAAAGAAATTATGTTAAGTCATTAGTAACATTAGTTCTGGTTTAAGGCTTTCAAGATAAAATCTTGGCACCTGCAATGAAATGAAGCAAGCTGTGGCACTTTTTTTCATTTCTTACTCCACGAAAGTAGAAGATTAAGATGATATGCAAGGAGAAGACAATTTCCTCCAAAAAGGACTTGTTATCCAAAGCAGGCATTGACCTTCTCTTTAATGTCACACTTGCAGATTATCTGCAGTGGATGAATTGATGTCTGAAATCAAAACACCTTGAAGTTTCAACTTGATTTTGACATATTGCTTAATTCCTAAAAATAGTGTTAATGATTTGGTATGTCATGGACCCCTGGAAGAATCTGATGAAAACCATGGACACTCTTTGTTGAGAACTGTGCAGGTTACATGCATATAAAAGTTTGCATAAAATTTCAAGGAGTTAATAGGCTGCGTATTTTATATCCATACTTCTAGAGAATGTTCCTAGAAGGATCATTATTAGAATATATATTGAGAAACAAAATATAAATCCTCAAAGTTAGAACATTTTGGAACCTTTGTGCATCAACTATAACCACACCCACTGGAAACCTTGTTGAGGGATCATCTCTGGTCATTTCTCTAGTTCAGGCATGGATGGTCGCATTAGCTGTTTGCGCTAATCCACTGAGCTCAGTTTACGCACCTTCTGCCATGAGCTTTAGAGAAAGATTAGACTATTTGGTGTATATATAAGACAGGGTTCAAAATGGAAAATATATCTTTTCATTTAAGTTTAATAATATGCATGTAATAAAACGGGCCATGCAAACCAGGTAGCATTCTGTTAAGCCTTCTTTGCTAGAGATGTCAGAAAACTCAGGTATGGTTTGTGAGAGAGGCATCTGAGGAAGGAAGGAAAGAGAGCCTTACTAAAAGTGAAATAAACTGACTATGCAATTTGATATATCTACAGATTTTTGAAAAGATAATTTTCCTAGATAAGTATGTACAGTCTATGCACAAGAGCATGTAAATGCCTTTTAGTTCTTTGAAAATATATGGGATCTCTTATCTCTGGGTCATAGCACATTTTAATTATTCTATTGCCCTCTTTGCCTGGGACACTTTCTAATGTTCACCAAACTCAATGTTTGGTGCCCCTTCATTAAACTTTCACTGTACCTGTCCTACCCATAAGTCCTAAGACAGGCTGTTCCTCTCTTGTTGCCTGCTGTTCCCATTCCAAAATATACACCCTATGCTTGACATGACACTTACTGAATGAATGGACAGACAAATGAGTGAATATATTAATATATGAGGTAACTTTTTGTCTTACTATAATCATGGCACACCATGACGAATTCTTAATGTTCATCAAGCCTTAATTTTTTTGTTTCTACTTCCTATAAATTCTCTTTCTCACATTTGATTCTCCTTGATTATCACTCTCAAATTTGGAAACATCTTATATTCATACATAAATCTACAGCACTACATAAATTGTTTTGAAAGGACAAACTTATCAAATCATTGACATCCCTAAAACTTTATGAAGTTCACCTTAGTCATCTGCTTACCATTCTTAAGAGTAATGATTGATAGGCTCTAAAAAGGTTTGAAAATCAACCTAAACCCAAAATATTCATGTAGTTTTTTTCAATTATCACTTATTAAGTGCCAAGGGTGTGCCAATAACTATGCCAGGTGCTGAAAGATAAATGAGACACAGTTCTCATAATCTAGTGAGAGAGACAAGAATATAAATAAATGTAATATTTCCAATGTATAGGTGCTTTCATTTGTTAATATTTTATGTCTTTTGTTTAGAAAGAACTAAAAGTTGGCTATCACAATGTCATAAACACTGTATAAAGAAATTCCCAGAGCACTGTGAGAGCACAGAAGATAGAGCCCACTGGATAAGCTTACGTGAAAGCTAGCATTTCCTCCAGGCTCACAGGCCAATGCTTTCTTCATGGGAATATGTAAAACAAAACTAAAAAAGCACATTTTTATTGGCCTCGTTCCTGATTATATCCTTATATATTAAGGTTCCAGAGGGCAACGTTGTCTTCTTTAAGGCAGTAGGGTAGTAATTTTAGGGTCTTGCTTTAGTGGGACCTCTACTTAAAACTATACATAGAAAGAGTTGCTGTCCAGCTGTATCTAATGATCATACTATGAGGGTGCAGAAATGCACAGAAAGAACTGATTTTTGAGAACAGTAGTATTTCACTCCAGAAACTATTTCTCCTTTAACTAAGGAACTTAATTCTTTCATTTGTATTCCTAATCAACTTTTCAGTTATTCTTTTACCTCTAAATAATATAGTATCAAATTTGACTTCCATCTTCTTTCACTTTTATTTTTCATACTATTGAAAATTTTATATGATTCTTGAGTGGTACATTTCTGCTGTGATTCTGTATTTTTGTTGTTATGACCACTTTATCCCTGTTCATACCTTGTTCTGTAGCTGATCTTCAAAGAAGCAATGGCATTATGTTGTCTTTTTAGTATTGGAATTCAGTTTTCTAAAATTGTTGATTTGTCCCCTTTTACTTTCCTATGTTCCAATAGCTTTTATAACAATATAAATGCTTTCCTAGATTAAATTGCTTATTATGAGGCACAAGGTGCTATGGGACTGAGCAAACATTTCTCTTGTGCAAATTAAGTCTTCAGCCCCATCATTAAATTAAAGGCAAGACTGTTTTTGAAATGAACACTGGCTGTGCATTGTCAGTCCTATGATCCCCCTAACCTGTCAGTTTTCATTACTTTACAGAGGATGAGAAATTACTTTGAATGGCAAAATGAGTGTGATGATATTGTGTTTGTGGATGCACACACTCCAGAAATTGAAACTGACATTCTCCTCCACACACAGCTGAACAGAAAGCATCATTGTTCACTCTGATCCATCCAAAGTTCAAATAAACCATGACTTAGGAGCTATTTCATTTTTTCAGGACTCTGCCACTTAAATATATAAGGCAAACTATATTGGTAAAGCCAGAATCTATCATGTGCATTGTTCTGTTTCATACTGTGATAAGAAGGGATTTTATGGGAGCAGGCTGGGTGAAATTCTCTTCCTAGAAACAAACAAACAAAAAAAAAATGTGTCATTCAATAAATGTATATTCACTTAACAATTACGCAGTCTTAGGGAATAATCTAAAAATATCTTGAAACTGTTTGTTGGTCTGTACTCCATTTGGACTTTTACTGGATCCATGAGTTTCTTAATCTAATTTGTTAATTTCTTAGTCTAGGCATTTCAAGTTTTCAGGGATTATCCAGTACCCCAGTGTTTGTATTAAAAACATGGATATTCAATCTACTCTCTTTATAATATTATATATTTTGATTATATCAATTTACAGCCATTCTCTTTTCCTATAATTTTAACTTTTGATAATGAAAAATCATACAAAAACTATATTTTGATTTGTATTAGATGACCAACTCTGGTTTGCTCAAGCCTCACTAAGCCTGGCTTGTCTCACAGCAATGAGAGCTCTAATTAGTGGGGCAGGTGCTGCACCATGAATTATGTAATAGCAACATGAGAGTTTCTTGTTTGTTCTGGTCTTTAGGTTATAGCAACTATTACTTTTAGAGAACTATTCCTAGGTCTCTTTCTGGAATCACAACCCATACATTATAGTCAATTATCTTATAAATTACGTTAATAATGAAATAGATTCCTTCTTAATATTTCACTCTCCAGAAGCCCTTAGCTGGTCACTTACAGCTTCGACAACTGAATTCAGTGAAACTTCAGTCTCTAGCTTAATTCGCTCCAGAAGGCTATTTGAGAAGTGGTTTTCTAAAAACAGAATCTCCATTGTTACATGAGACGCATGACTGATCATACAGGTATCAGCATGAAAGGGATGTGGGGTTGAGACCAAAGCTTTATTTGACAACCAGGCATTTTTTTTTTCCTTAAACAACTTGGTCAAGAACTGAGTTGTTTGGGATGAGAGATGTTCAAGAACTGAGGTTTAACTGTAATTGTATTTTGTTATTCAGAGGAATAATAATTTTTTTCCTATTATTCATTTCCTAAAAATCAGGTAATTTACTGCCCAAGGAAATTTTGAGGTATTGATATATTCTATCCATATAATCACTCATCAAATATTTATTGATGCCTTCCATGGAAAAATTTCAATGTCTGGAGTTTGGGCAGAGAAAAAATCACTGTAGTGCTCCCACTTGAAGGTCATAATATATTAGAGGAAATAGATTAATCAACAGATAATTACATAAAATTAAGTAACTGACAAATGTTCAATGTCTGTACCAGGTTCTTCAATCCACATAAGAAGGATTTTTATACAGAATGCTGAGGAAATGTCATCAAAACCAAGACAGCAACAAAAATGTACTCACTGCCTAGACTGTGTTATGCATACCTCACAAAACACATTGCTAAGTCTGCATGTTTATCTAAGTAGAATTGACCATGTGATAGAACAACTATTTTATCTGACAATCTTCTGGGTGATAATGGAGAAAATGTCAGAAAAAAATTAACAACTGTGGCACATTCTTCTGTGCTTTGTTTATGTTCTAGGAAATGGTTTCCTCTTGACCTAACCATGACTGAAAAAGAAACACTGTTTCTTAAAAGGTCAACAATAAATTTAACAATGATATTAAATATTTTATAGAAGAAATTCAAGCCAATACAGCATACAAGAAAAATCTCGTCTAGTATGAGTTATCATTTTCCTGAATTGTATTCTTCCACAAAATATAAATGCTAATTATTTGGGAACAGCCAATACTTTGCTAAATAAAAATCTTAGGCCTGAGTTGTGCAACTTCCATGAAGACTTGAGGGAACAGGAAAGAAGATAAGTTTTATCCCCCAAACCCTTTAACTAACAGAATTTCTACAAGCTTTAGTGCAAGATTATTTTCTACTTAGATTCAAGATAGATTTCTTGGAATATTAATATCATATGAATTATGTCATTTTTTTGACACCATTACAAGATTGCCTTATATCACAATTCAGTTAATTGATCTCCTAACCATCCGGTGGCAGGGCCATTATTAAGTGAATGCAGGATGAGATACAGTTCAGTTCAAGTTAACCTTGCTTCACAGTAGTGACATGAGTTAATTTAATTCCTGTCACCAGACTTCACACAGGGTATACTGCACATTATCTCTCGTTATTGCAGCCACAAGTCATTATCTCCAAACCGTCCCTTATATAATCTATATGTGACCCTTCTTGCATGTGCTCCATGTAGACAGACAAGCAGCATAATCTAATATCCATAAAGAAATATACCATAAACAATTAGTCTCTGAGGAAGTTCATTACAAATATTCAAAAAGTTGAGCTCATCAGTTCCAGTCATTTCTCCCTTTTTCCCCCTTTTTTCTTCTCTGTCTTTTGTCCTGTCTTCCCTCCCTCCTTTTCTTCTTTCTACAAGTATGTATTGAGCACTTACTATGTACTAGGTGCAGTTCTAGGCAGTATAATGTATACACCAGTATAAAAAGAGACAAAGTCAATGCTCTACTGAACTTCAATTTTTTTCTCATTTCATATTTAAACTTGTCACAAAATTATTTATTGAATACTTGCTATGTGCATGACTTAACAGTGAGCATCAGCTAAGTATCTCTCTCTGATAAGGATGTACACACTTCATAATAAATACAAATGATACACTTTTATTTAGAAAATTGATAAAAAAAATTATATAACTTCAATACAAATTCACACAAAACTCAGGGAATAAGTCATTTGAGAAAATTAAGATAATTCATTCTTATGAGCTCTAGTTTTCCTAATTTAAAAAATAGTAATTCAGGAAATCTATAAAAGATTGATATCCTTACACCACTCCCTTTTCAAGACTTGGCAGAACAAGAAAACACATAAAGAAAACTGCACTAACAACACCCTACCCTGCCCCATCCTGACTATGTTATCCTCCTCTTGTTTAAGAGAAAAGGTAACTAAGGCCTTCAATGACCATCTAACTGCCTGAATTTCTTAGGGCAATATTTTCATCAGTCTGTCTACTTTTCCAAGCAGAAAGAAGATGTACTATAGAAAAAAGAAAACCTTTCTATCAATAATTATTGGCATTGAAATAATCATTAGGTATCTCACGAGAGTTTCAATCCTTTCTCTTCGGGAATGAGGATCTTCATTCTATGCAATCTGACCAGCCAAGCACATAAAATATGTATATATAATGAGGGCTTTTGGACTCAGTGAACACATGACTACTATATCTTAAAATCTTTTTCTATTTTACTTCTATATTTTGTTTTTATAGTAATCAGAACAGTATACAGCATTCCCTCACTTATTATGGGTAATACGTTCTAGACCCCGCCCCCCCCCCCACGATAGGTGAAAATCTGCGAAGTAGGAACCTTACATTTATTTTAGTATTTATATATATTTTAAGGCTTTATAAACCCTTCCCACACACTTATAAACCATTCCCAGTCCCTTATTAACCTCTCCCACTCTCTTATTAACCTCTTTCACACTTTTATAAACATTACTTATGTTCTTAAACATATTCTACACTCTTAAACCTACATAACTTTAACAACATACATATACAGTACTGCAAAATCCCACAGTATAGCAAAAAATCAGCGATAAATAATTATAGTATTTTTAAAATCCCGCGATACAGTGAGGCCGTGATAAGTGAACCGCGATATAGAGAGGGACTACTGTAATACCATTTTTATAAGAAAACCATTGCTAAGACTCATGTTCAGCTCATCACATGTTTTCTTTGAGTAACTTTATGGCTTCGGGTCTTATGTTAAATCCTTAGTCCATTTTGAGCTGAATTTTGTGTAGAGTATAAGATAGTGATCCAGTTTCATTCTTTTGCATGTGACTGTCCAGTTTTCCCAACACTAATTATAGAAGCATTCTCCTTTCCCCATTATATATTTTTGGTTTTTTGTTATAAGTTAACTGATTGTGTACGTGTGGGTTTATTTCCAGGCTCTTCATTTTGTTCCATTGGCCTAGGTGTCTGTGTCTGTTATTTTTTGTACTAGTTTCTGGCTTCGACACCAAAAACAGGCACAAAAAGCAAAAATAAATAAATGGACTACAATCTAAAAAGCTTCTGCACAGTTAAGGAAACCAGCAACAACATAAAAAGGTAACTGGTGAAATAGATGAAATTCTCTGCAAATCTAAAATGATATGCAGTTAATATCTAAAATAAAGAATTCATAGAACTCAATAGCAAACGACAATAACCCAATTAAAAATGAGCAGAGGATTTAAACAGAAAATTTTGCAAATAACACACAATATGCCCAACAGGTACATGAAAAAGTGTTCAACATCACCAATCATCAGGGAAACATAAATCATAACCACAGTGAGATATCACCTCACACCTGTTAGAATGACTATTATCAAAAAGACAGAAATAGCAAGTGTTGGCGAGGATAAGAAGGAAAGGGGGCACTTGGGGACTGTTGATGGAAATGTAAATTGGTGCAGACACTATGAGAAGTATGGAGGTTCCTCAAAAAATTAAAAATGGAACTACCATATGACCCAGCAATTCTACTTTTGGGTAATTTTCCAAAGGAAGTGAAACAGAGAAAATAAAATAGCATGGGGTCTCACCCATATATGGAATCAGAAGAACAACAAAGACACATAGATACAATAGACACAGAGAACAGGTTGGTTTTGCCAGAGGTGTGCGTAGAAGGTGGATGAAATGCGCAAAGCTGGTCAAAAAGCACAAAGTTCCAGTTCTAAGTAAGTCCTGGGGATGTAATGCAGAGCATGGTGACTACAGTTAATAAAATTGTATTGTGTGGTTGAAAATTGCTAAGAGGGTAGACCTGAAAAGTTGTCATCACACAAAAAAAATTTTCTAACTATGTGTGGTAATGGATGCTATCTAGATTTGCTGTGGTGATAATTTCCCAGTACATTATAACAAATCATCATGCTGTACATCTGAAACTAATATAATATTATATATCAATTACATCTCAATAAACAAGAAAATAAAGATAATAAAAATTATGTAGTTTTGAATATTAGGGCTTTAGCTCTTACTTCTCAAAGAGAATAAGTCATAAAAGAGAACAACAATCTCTTATAAAATGTGCCTCAATGTGTGTGTGCAAACAAAGAGAAACTTGCCTGTAAAGCCTCCCTTTCTTTTATTAGATCAAATAGTTTTAAAAATATGAGAATGGGGAGGTTAGTGCTTTCCTCTATCTAGAGTAACAAGAAAATTGAGTATGCTAATGTAAAAATAAAGCTTTTTTTTTTTTTTTTTCTAAAATTCTGGCAAGCAATCTTCTGAGGCTGATTAACTTGTTCCATTATTTCTTCATGGAGAGTTCTGTGCTAACCTGCATTCAGAAATATAAGAAAGTAGAGTTTTCCACTGATTTGATATTGTTGTGAATAATTATTCTGTGCCATCTAACTCGTGTTTTCATTTGTCTTCCCTGTGCCAATTTGATTTGCATTGGTTATATGACTTAAGATTTAATTTTAAAAATTGTTCCAGGAATGGAAATGGCTGCATTCTTATGTCTTGTGACTTTCTTTATAAAATAAAATGTACTGAGGCAGTATTAAAGGGAAATTCGGTATTGCTTTGTTGTTTCCTCATTCCATGTAGTTTTGTCTTTTTCAAATTCTCGGTTTACATTAGGCAGAATATTCATTATTTTGTTATGAAAAGCAAATAGCTTACACTGAAAGCTTAACTGGGAAACAAAACATCTTAATGATGACTGAAAGAAAATGTAGACAAATTCAGAAAACTTTTCTGAGGAATATTGTAACTGTTCTCAGGAATACCCGGGACAAATGATTTATACATTTCTAGTTTACTGTATCTTTAAAATATATTTTCAATTTATAAAAAATATACTTAATCTACATGGATGATTTTATTAGATATGTACAATTGCATTGCTAGATTAGCAATTTAAAAACACCAGCTCCCTGTTTTAAATCCATAGCTTTGATTATTGTAAATATTTTATTTATAATTATTACACTAATAATTCCTATAGGCTAAAAGTGCAATGAATTTTTGTAAATCACAGTACTTAATAATAACTTTCTTGTAGCATCACCAAATTAAATCTTCTATAGGCCACATTCGTATATAAATACTTGACTTGGAAACTAGAAATTTCACATTATATACCTTGCTTAGTTTATAATATTTCTAGCATCACCAACTAAACATATGTGTGCTTAATTCTCTGAATTAGGCAATACTTTCTAAAAATCAACTATTCTTATCCTAATTAGTGAGCATAAAAATATTGGGTTGGCCAAAATGTCTGTTTAGTTTTTTCCATAAAATAAAAGATACATTTTTCATTTTCACCAGTAACTATTGATTTGTGTATTTTGAGTATGTCAACTATCTCCTGCTATTGGCTTTTAGTGCGTAGAGGCCAAGGGTGCTGCTAAACATCTTCCAATGCATGAGACAGCCCCACAGCAAAGAATTATTTGGCCAAAATATCAATGATACCAAAAACTTTCGCAAACCACTTTTGACACATTCGATCTGTCACAGCACATTCTCCATACGCTGCACAAATTTCTTTTTTTTGCTTTTCAGTTGCATTTTCACCTTTCTTGAAATAATAAAGCATAATATACCAAAAATGTTGCATATTTTCTTCCATCTTCAATATTAAAATGGATGCACAAAAATTCTCCAATTTTGAATGAAGTTAAAGAAAACTAAGCACAACTAGAGCCATCGTATATTAAAAACTAAATGAAACTTTTGGGCAACCCAATCTATAAACCACTAACATCATACAATTTCTGGTAACTAAATTATTTTGCTCAGAGACAAACTCCTAGAGAGAAATATGCATTCACCTTACTGTCTTGGGAGGGACTTTCTCTGTCACTAAATGCACTAGTGTTAGAATTTTGGAGTTGAAACATACTACATTGCAGAAACATTCAAGGGGATACTGTGAGAAGATACACCTGTCCTACAATGGAGGAAACCCGTGCTGTTGTCATCTGTGTAATATTTGTGTTTGAGGCTGTCCTGCCTCCAATGTCCTGGCTTGGTTGGAAATTCCCTATCCTGCAGAGGTTTCAGGACCATGGTGGAGAAACAAACCTATCCAGGACACTGTATTTTGTCTTGAGGGATGGGAGGCTGCTAATCTCTCTAGAGGAGAAGAGGTCAGAGTCCCCATTCCCCATGTCTTTTATTGAGATAAGTATGTATGGGAGATACAAGATCAAAATCCATAAATCATTTAGCTTTCAGGCGCTTGGATTACAGTTGACAGTTACTGGTTACAGATATCAATATAGAGAACACAGTGACCAGTCTGTGTCAGGGTCTATTAAACATCTTGATGCCACACTGGCATTGGGTGCAAGGCTTCATACATTCTTTGCTATAGATTGTTTATAGTTAACTAAGAGATAAGAAAAGCAGAGCTAGCTCTAAAGCATATTATGCATTCTTTAAACCCAGTTCCCATGGGAATCCTCTAAGTGACCTTCGGTCCTGCCTGCCTCACAGCCTTCCAGTTTTCCATCGAGACTTAAAGGCCTTCTCAGGGGGACCTGGCTCACAGTTTGGACTACAATTCCCGAAACCACAAGGAGCAGCCCCCCCATATGTGTTGTTGCCTGCTTCACTGCTTCTCTCTGTCTGGGGGCAGAAAAGTGATGGTGAAGTTGTCTCAAGAAACCTATGCTATATTAGGACCACAGTGGCAGCTACTACAAACCTCCATGCTAAGCACCCTGGATCTGGGCTCCAGGCCCCGTGGACTCCTCAGAAACATGAAAGCGTGTACATATTTCTCCCTCACAATATCTCAGCCTTCCTTGAGGGGTGATGCCAAACTGACCCTGCAGTGTTGTCCTCCTTCCCTACGGTTGTAGCAAGGGGGCATTGGTCCCCTGAGGACAAGTAGGGGACAAGAAAGTGGGGCAACAGCACCAGTCCCTCACAATCATTCCCTAGCAAATCAAACCCATACTTGATGGTGTGGTCATCAGCAAGAGAAGTTCTTTAAAATAAATTTATAAAAATGGAGAATGTTGAGTAAAAGGATAAATCCATTTGAGAACAAGGGGTCATATAATTTAATAAATTTAAATAAAGGGAGTGTTGGAAATCAAATGGGCTAAAATGATATATTTCTAAATGCCAACGAAAATACTAAGTTCTGGGGTTTATGAAAATCTAAACTAGGCCTTCCTATACTCAAAACATGCACGCAGAAAAAGATGCTGTCTTCATTACTGCGTCAGTCAAGGTCCTGGCACAAAACAAAATCCAACAAAGAAGGTTTGGAAGAATTAATGAAGACACTCTATCTAGAACGTACTGGCGGCATGGGGGTACAGCTCCAGATATGCCTTTAGCATCACTTGGCTTAAAAGGAAAAGAAAAGAAATTGGAGTTCCCCAAATGATAGCTCCTATGTAATTCGTATGTCTCAGAAATGATCATGAATTCCTAGAGTTTTTCTTGAATTCAAAGTGAAGAGGACTACTAAGAAAATGTGGCAGTATTAGCATAGGACCTTTGTCTAATTTAAATCTTGTCAGTATTATGATAGGAAAACTGTACTTAAGTCCCATAATACTATGTTTAAAGATTTTTCTTTAGTGTACAAACAGAAAAAAACTTAAAAACAAAATGTGGTTAGACAAGTAAAGAGTGTAATGTTTTAGAAACCTAGAAACTAAGTAAGTGGAACATTGGGGAAGGCATGGAGGAGATGTATCTGCTCTGCACCTTAAAACAAGAGTAGGAATTTAACTTATAGAAATAAACAAATAAATACAGAAAAGATGATTCAGAAGCACCAAACACATTTGGGAACAGGCAGCAATTTGATGTGCGTATTAAGAACTGCTGGTCCAGAGGACAATGTCTAATTCATTTATCAATTAAATTTTAGCCTGAAACATTAAAAAATATATACTTATTAATTTTTTTAAGAGAGGAAGGCAGGGAGAAAGAGGGGGAGGAAAACATCTATGTGAGAGAGAAACATTGATTGGTTGCCCTTTGTATGCACCCCGACCAGGAACCAAACCTGCAGTCCAGGCATGTGCCCTGACCAGGAATTGAACTGGTGAACTTTTGCTTTGCAGAACGATGCCTAACCCACTGAGTCACTCTGTTTAGGGTCTGAAACCTTTTTGGTATATCTTAATTATCAAGTTAAGAACAGGAAAACTGTAAATGTATTAGCATTTATAGTAATAATAGTTTATATGTGTGTGTGTATATATATCAGCCCTGGCTGGTTTGGCTCAGTGGATTGAGCGTCAGCCTGCGAGCTAAGTGTCGCTGGTTCGATCTTCCAGTCAGGGCACATCAGAGAAGGAAAACTCTGACTCCAAAAAACCTCCGCTGCCTTGCGGCATACCTCTTCAGGGGAAAGGCTAAGAGAGTAAACCCTGACAGAAAATCCGGAGCCGGAGTCCCTAAGGCGGTTTGACGTTGTAGTCAACACCAGCAACTCCTGCGGCGCACCTGAAGCCAAGCTGTATTGACTCCGTCTTTCCCTTGGACCCTTCAGCTGCGAAGAGAGGGGGGGTCTGCTGCATGGGCAACAGCAGACCCTCCATATCACCCTGCCCAGGCTCTGTAGCTTCAGCTTCACTGGAGAGGACACTCCAGCGTCATCGTAAGATGTCGATTCAACACGGGAGGAGACAGATACCGTGTCACTCCCGAGTCGGACTGCACAGCCATTCTCGGCGGTGCAGATAGACTCTTAAGAAGCTACACCATCGTCTCTCGAGACGGACGGCTGCCGACGATATATATACACACACACACACACACACACACACACACATATATATATAAACTTTCATAGAGACCACAACTATTTCTTGGCAAACACTTAGGTCCCTGCAAGTGGTAAAAATGAACCATATTCTTCAACACTACCTGACATTAAGTGTGAAGTGTGCTAATTTATCAGAAACTTATAAAATTTTTTTCAGTTCTTTAGTTTTCTAAAGCTTTCAGTAAATCAGCTAATCTCTAAGAGACTCTAGCAAAACTTCAATTGCATGAATACTTCTTTTCCTGACTCTGGGGTTACATCATGACCCAATGTTTCCCAGGGCTGCATTCTAATTGCACGCTCCCCCCCCCCCCCCCCCATTAAATCATTAAGCTTTAACTATATCACTCCAGGCTTTCTTCCTGGCAATAAACTCACTGAATACTGGTACTCTACATGCTGAAGGCAACTTGGCATACTGGCCATCACAAAGGACACAGAAAGTCAAATGCATTCCTGGTTAACACAGCGCAGCCTCACATGCGTTTCCCCCTCTGACAAATCAGGGAGTTCTAAAGTTGCCAAACTACCGCAGTGACTCTGAGCTGCCAGAGAATTCTGGAAAGTGGAGCATGTGGTCTAACACGGGAAATTCATTTTCACTTTCTGTGCACTCTTAGATCACTTGTAAAGCCAAATCTTGCCCCAGGATACCCAGTTCTTACAGAATTTAAAGGTTGCTGCCTGCTATGAGTTAATGTAACTACAATTCTTAGAAAGTTTTGTTTTGAAATCCTGAAAGCTCAAAGAACTCAAGAATGATCTGTGATATAGTCTGAAATGGTGATATAAATTCCAGGGACACGTTTTCTATTTTTCAGGCATTGATTTATTTTAGCTTGTATTTGCACAACCAGAAACAAGTGATGACCTGGACAAATTTTAGCTTCCAAATTTTGTTTGATCTTTCCTGAAAAGGGAAGACAATTGTTTTATTTTCCAAGAGAGATACCTACCTAATTAGGTACCTGTCATGTGCAGAAATTATCAGGAAAGGCAATACTTCATTGATAAACTTCTCAATATAATTTCATAAACTCACAAGTGCCACAGGTTCTGCCTGTGCGTGAGGGATGTACAATGACAGACAAGCAAAATGGGGTACTGCATGGTCTATCAGGCTTTAGAGTGCTGTGATAAATGAATCTATTAACACATAATGTCCCCATTTACTCGAGAATTATCTTGAGGCTGAATTATAGGCTAAAACTCTCCTCATTAACCCTCCAAAGAAGAGCTTGTAAAATATGTTATTCACCATAATGTTAATTTCTAGAAATATCAATTATAAGGATGTGCATCTATTCAGACTTTTTTGGGGGGTAAGTTTTCTAAATAGAGATGGCATTCAATTATAAATGCTCAATATGCAGGCATGCTCCCTTAAATCTAAGACAGAGATGACGTAGCTTTGGTCCAGATACAGATATAACTAAAAACCTGTATTTACTAAAGATTTCCTATCAGATGGACCAGTTGTAGATACATAAAGTTGACTGAGACTCTGCTTTCACTAGGCCCTTTATTTACCTACCAACAATAAGTTATCAAAGTCAACCCATCACGACACAAAACCTCACATCTACAATATGTGAACTTGGGCCAGTTACTTAACTTCTCTTTCCTTTAGTTACCTCACGTGTAAAATTAAAGTGATAATGGTATCCACCTCAAAGTGTTGCTAGTGTTAAATGAAAGAATACATGTAAAGAGCTTAGAAGAAAGCCTAGTATATAGTAAGTATTCAAATAAAGTTTGTTCTATGCTTCTGTACTATGCAAGTTACAATAAACATTACTTAGTATTTTTACAACTCTTCCATATCAATTCTTACTTGTATGTATATATACAAACAAAGTCCAGCACAAACTGCTGCTGTGTCTATGACTGTTAAGGAGCTTGTGAAACGGTTTTGCAAAAATAACTTGTAGGAATGTGGAGACTGAGGCAGGGGACTATAGCAAAGCTCTACGAAAGCTCTAAATAGACACTGGAGTGACCTCTTTGTCTGGCCCTTGGGCTAATAGGATAGACTTTGTTTCCTGTTACATAGGAGCATTCTAGTTTTCTTTAAAGCAAATATATACTTCACTAGGCTTAGAATTGCCCAGAATTATTCACATGGAAACTCTTATCAAAAATGTGATAAAGGCCCTGACTGGTATGGCTATGTGGATTGGGTGTTGTATTGCAAACTGAAAGGTCACTGGTTTGATTCCTGGTTAGGGGACAAGACTGGGTTGTCAGCCAGGTCCCTGGTTGGGGGCACATCGGTGGCAACTGCACCAATGTTCCTCTCCCACATCGATGTTTCTCTCCCTCTCCTCCTCCATCTCTTCCCCTCTCTCTAAAAATAAATTAATTAAAAATGTGATAAAGGTTTCAGCCACATGGCTTCATTTTAAAGGCCTGAAGCTTTGTGTCTCTTCAGAAATAGAGCTGCCAAAGCCAATTTTTCTTCCAGTATCCCTTGCAAAATTGCATCCTGCCTGCCTTTTTGTTACTCTCAAAAAAAAAAAAAAAAATCTCATCATTTTTCTTTTGGAAGATGCACCTGGAGAAGCTGAACTAAGAACACTTAGTTAAAAAAATATGTTAGTCGGATTACACAAATGATGTGAAGGGATAATGTCAAATATTCCCTCAGTCCTGCACTGAGAAAACAGTGATGGTAAAAAAATCTCCCCATCCTCTTGTTATCCCCAAAAGAGCTCTATCCCCATAAAACTCAGGTAAGATTCACGGATGCCCTCTTGCCTACCTATGATGAGGCCAGATGCAGCCCCACCAGATTCCCTTTCTTTGTACCCAATGACCAACCTAGACGAAATTCCCGCTGACTTGGCTTCACCAAACTTTAGCTATGCTTTATCCTCCCCCACACACTCCAGGCCCCTGAACATTGATTCGCTCTCAGCCTAAGCCAGCATTATCTAATTTGGAAAGACCCTTATTTAACATACCCACTCCTCCAGAGGGCATTTCTAGCTCAAATGTCCAGTCAACTCACCCTCTTAGCACACTCCCCATTACCCAGTTCTTGTTAGACTTATTTACTCCTGTTGGTAAGAAAAAATTTCTTTCTCCCCAACCCTTGTGAAGCTCACAGATTTCATGGTCAGAACCTTCCCTCAATGCAACAGCCCCTTTACTGTATTACAGTAATATTTGAGTAAGATCTCTCCCTACCTAAGTCCAGATTTCTTTTATTTGATCATAGGTCCCATATGAAAACAAGGAGATTAAAGTTATGAGTTTTCTCCATAAGTAGGACTAGGAGTTCTCCGTAAGTAGAACTCCTCCAGTCTCAGCTTTTATAAAGCATTAAAAGTGCAGAAACTTACACTAATATTCAGGACTTTCAAAGCACAGAGTACATTGGCCACCCTAAGACACCCACTTCTAGCTAATAAAAAAAATTTACAAAAATCTAGGAAAGAGAGAGTGAAGACTGATAGGCATTTTTCCCTCATAAGAATTGCTGGTGTTCTACGAGTTTTACTCCCTCTCACCCTCTCTAGCCAATCTAGGAAGTATGACTTAAATAGGAGTATTTGATGATATTGGCATGTAACCCCTGCATTATGGACACATATTACCTGAGTAATATAAATGATGAGAAAGTGATTGCAAGCTTTCTATACAATCACTGAAATTAAAATGGTTTCATTGGGAGAGATGCAACTCCAAAATATGTTAAAGCAAGAGATACATTTATTTCCCATAAATCAGATGTGGGCCATATGAAAGATGCAAAAGTTACCTCAGGACCTGTTCAAGAGACATAGTCATGAATGAATCTCAACAAAGAGAAACTGGGTTATCCTCCTGGTATCTACACATGGAGCAAAGAGAAAGTTATGATCCAGAGAGCAATGCATCACTCCATGAGAGAAAGTGCTCTGACATATCGCACACTGGAGAGCTCTAGAAAATTCATAGATGTGCTCTTAGTAGAGTGTTTAAATGCCTATCTGGGTTGAAGAACATGCCATAAAGTAAAGCCACTAGCAGTCAAGTTAGAATACAGTCCCTCTTACATCATCTTTCTTTCCAGAAAATGTATCTGAAGAGCTAGCCAGAAGGGTAGAGAAAGAAAAAAAAAATTGTCAGACAGTGCAGTTTTGTGGGCGTCCTGGCTATATCTCATCCATCTAGGTTATTATCACTTTTTGTTCATCTTTGACTAGGCTCAAGATAAAAGTTGTAGAAAAGTGATAGTGATGCAAAAATTTTTTGTTCATCGAGCTGCACATTGTATCTGGTGGAATGTTAGTGATATTGATATTGACTTTTGACCAGTTTTGCCAGTTCTTCATTGGGTTATAAATTTCCACAAGAATATAAGCAATTGTTTCTTTGGTTACAAAGACATGTGAATATAGAAATCACTGAAATTTCCATCATGTTGAGTCATTCCTCTTAATTTCAAATGTTGTTACTTGAACCTGACACCACAGATAAGTAAACATTCGAAGATAACATATGTGCATAGTTCAGTTCATGTGGATGGACAGAGAGTATTCACTTTGGATATTTTTTGTTCTCTAAACAGAATACAGATTTCTTACCTCTGTGCAGGTTACCTTCTACTTACAAAGCAAGTGACTAACATTGCCCTTGCTGACTGCATCAACCCTTTGTACTATGTGAAAGGATGGAAACCAGGACTCCACAAGGACACTCAAAATGCAGATTGTTCTTGAACAAGTGCTGACTTGAAAGCAAATTCAGCACATACATTCATTAATAACCAATAGCTAAGAAATCAAACCTCATTCTCTTTTAAGAACTGACTCGGGTTATAGATAACATGTAACATTTGATTACAAATTTGTGAAGAGAAATTAATAATGTAGCAGATATTACTAAGGCAATTGAGACGTCGGTTTATAAATTGAACTGCTTTCCAATAAGACTTATTTTCTAATATCCACTGAGGCTCATTTCTCACATTCCCAGGTAGTCTTCCTCTGCCCCTTAATGTTTCAGCACCCCAAACACAATCTGTGCAATGTTCTACACACAGAGAAAGAGCATGGTACAGAAAATGGCTCTCCATAAGTTTTTTAGAAGAATTTATCTTACTGTCATATTCATGTAGGATAATGTTTACTATAAAAGCAAAGAAATATTGAAAGTCTAAGCAAGGAATTTACTAGGGAACCTTATTTTAAAATTCAAATATGTAATTTAGTACAGTATAGGTGCAATAAAATCTGAAATTAAAGTTTATTACAGATTTCTGGTAGTAAAGTCTACCCTGATGATGATAAATTGCAGAAGGAATATACATATTTTCATTAGTAAATAGAAAACAATAACAGAAGTCCAAATGTAAAGTATTATAGTCAGAGAAAAATAAAAAAAGTTTAATATATAAAGTGTTGATATTTTATAGAAAGTGCTATCTATCCAGATTGATATCCTACACAGGTCTCAGGGAAAAGAGCAAAGAATAATGAGAGTGGATATTTTTGCCAGTATTTTGCAACTGCAGGCAAAAGACCTACAAAATAATAAGGCACAGCAAAAAGTAAACACACAGATTAACTTATTGTTTAGTGATAACTTCATTCATATATCCATCAACAAATATTTGTTGAATTCCTTAAAGACACCAGGGAGCCAGCAGTGAATAAAACAGATTAAAAATCCCAGAATATGTGTGTGTGTGTGTGTGTGTGTGTGTGTGAATGAAATAGTATTAAGTAAAATGGAAAAACATTACAATGGGGGCAGAAGGTCAGAAGAGTTGCTGTTTGAAATAATTGTCAGTAGGTATACATCATCAAGCCTAAGAGATTGTTTAGAGATTGAAAAGCTGTAAGCCATGTAGATTCTAAAGAAACACAGTCCAGCTAGGAGGGCTATTAGATGCACAAGTTCTAATACAGGAGCCCATCGAATGTGCTCACGGTAGTCAGGGTGGAATGGAAAGAGTGAGAAAGAGTAAGAGGTGAGGGGCTAGAAGAGGAATGAGGAACTGGATTAAGTCCCTGTCAATTACTTAAGCAATCCCATTTTTATTTGTATAAAATGAGAGATATTGCATAGCTTTGTTGTTTAACATATTAGTGGTCATATTTGTGTAAGCATGTTTTACAACTCCCTTTTCATGGACTATTTCGAGTATATCAAAAAGAGAAAGAATAATATAATTAACTCCCATGTACTTTTCATGTAGATAAACAGTTAACTTAAAACCGTTCTTGTTTTATTCAATTTCTAAATAGGTTATTTTGAAACAAATCCCAGATGTAATATAATTATATCCATAAGTACTTCAATATGCATCTCTATAAGGTCTTCTTTTGACACAACCACATAACCAAATATCTAATAAGTATTAAAATGCTGTGTTTTTAAAAATGTTAACATTAGTTTGTTGGATGAGGATCCAAACAGTTCTACATATTGTATTTGCTTATGTATATTTTATGTTTATACACACATTCTACTTCCTTTTTTATTTTGCAATTTTTGCTGAATTATGAATGCTGTGTATAAGACATTATGCAAGGTGATGGAATACAATTGCCAATCCCTATTCTCATGGAATTGTTCCCCTGTCCCTCTGCCTGCCCTACTGGATGAAAAAGCCAGATGAGTAAGCAGTCAGCTTCCTAGTCTTTCTATTTCTGGCTAGTGAAGTAAAGGATCAAACAATCTGAGTTTTTAATATTTAATAACCCCTAACAAAGTGAGTGTCTTGCAAAGATACTTCACAGAAAACTCCGGCCTAGTTGTGGAAAGTTTAAAGAAATAATTAATTAAACCCATAAAGTTCTGTGCCATGATACAGTAGAATTCTGACAAGGTCTTTTATTGCAATATAAATGAATTCAAAAATTTAGTATAGAAGCATGTTAATATTTGACTACCTTTCCTATGTCTAAACCATCTCCACTGATTTGAAACAGAAAGTCATAACTAGAAAAAATTATAGACACAAAGAGAAACAGGAAAGAAAAATCCAGGAAAGAAAAGCCAGATCTATAGAATCGATAGGCAGAGATTCCCAACATTTAGGAGAGTGGAATCAAGCATGCTATCTGTCCTTTCAAAAGCTATTGAAAAGTAGTCGTAATTTTTAAAACTTTGATGTTCAAAAAAAAAAAAAACTTTCAAGTTTCAGAACACTGCATCCCTCAATTATTAAATATCACTGAGTTTATACAAGACCAGTTTACACTGTGGGTTTGAGAGTTTCAGGTGCATTAGTACCTCTCAGAGACTGGCTACATGTAGCGAGTGCAAGAAAAATTCCAGAAGTCAGATAAGCAAAGAGCGACAGAATGGAAATAAAGAAATATAAGATGACAGGGAACCAACCTGTATTCTATTTGTAAGTGGCACAATCTTGGAATTTCTGAGTAAATGTCTTTTACATATATCAGTACCTTTTAATGATGGGAAAATAAAATAATATCAAATTTAACAAAGATACATTTGAAAAACCTTGTATATAAGGTTTTAAAAAGTCAATCACATAAATAGAGGAGAGAAAAGAGGATAGCAGCAGGTACCTTGTTGCCTCAGGTGATCTCATTTTAGCCCAGGTGTGACGAAAAGTCCTAGGGAACTCAAATGTTTCATGTGCTGGTACAGTCAGCCCTCATTCCAGCTTTGTCAGAAAGTGTGGGGGAGTTCATTTCTCAGAGACCCCAGGAAAACAGAGTCCCTGCAGCCTAGAACAGTAACTCCACTGGGTTTTGTCTCCTTCCCAGTCTTTCTGTTCTGTCACCCCTGCTCCCTGGATTACATTCCTAATAAACTACCTGCACCCAAGTCTTTGCTCGGCTTCCACATGGCACACACCAACATACTGGCCAAGTGAAAACCACTGTCAGATTTCAGTTGAACAGAGGTGGCATTAGGACGCACTACCCAGTCCGCTCTGAATGAGAACTTCCCTTTTGTAGTTTTGATGGGATAAACTAGAAAGATAGAAAAGTTTAAGAGGAGAATAAAGCCACCCCCAACCTTTGTTTTAAAAATGCTCCTTTATGCAGTTTCACTCACAGCTGAAATGCATTTCGGTAATTTGAACAGCAAAGAAAAGTAAAGCACTATTTTTCGCTCATGAATGCTTTCTTGTACTGATAATGAACTTGGGGAGCAAAACAATTTGCAAGATTATGGTTCACTTATTTTCAGAAATGACAGTTCAATGTCAATAACTCTGCAATTAATATTCTGTCATTTTATCATAATTTTCAGATAGACCCTTTTTAAAACTACTTTATACAATAGGTTGATGTGTACCAAGCTTTTTTTAAAGTATATTTTATTGATTATATTGTTACAATAGTTCCAATTTTTCCCTTTTGCTCCCCTCTGCCCAGTACCCCTCTTCCCCCAGCAATCCCACCCACCTTAGTTCATGTTCCTGGGTCGTGCATACACACCAAGCTTATTTTAGTGTAACCATTAAACTATTACCAATATAATCCCTCTCAAAAACCATATTTTAAACAAATACTTGGAAACTCCGATGTTTAATATAGCTAAGCCAGGGAGATCCGCCAGTCTTCCATTGTGATGGAAGAGAAGCCTGTGGCTTCAATCAATTCTTTCTTGAAGTTTTTTGTTTATTTGTTTTTTTAATCAGGTCCAAATTTTCTTCCTGGGAAATATTTTTAACTTGCCTATTACCATAGCAGTTCCCTGTAAACAGATCTTCCACAAGAATGAAGTTACAATCCAGATAATCTAATTTTTACATTTACGTCAAAGGTACCTCCAGCCAGCTGGTATCAGAAGACACTCTTTCAAAGAACTCTTTCAGTTAATTCTAGAATACCTAGAATTCAGCCATGAAATAGTAACCTTAGATTCAAATTATCCAGTTTCTGCAAACTCGCCTAAAGCAGCAGTTTCTGATACAACTGATCTGGGAACTAAGCTAGTAAGTCTCCCAAGTACCCCTGCCTTTTACTGCCTCTGGCGAACTGTGTACAACTTGGCCACAGCAAGTACCAGAAAGCCCAAGGCCAGCGCGCATCAATTTAGCTGGAAAAAGACATTCAGAGTTTCTGCTTCTGCCTATTAAAAACGTGGAGGTCGCCACGCCATGCTAACAACAGGTCAACTCTTTTTTGGATCCACAAAAGAAAAGCACACAGGACCAAACGCCGCCCCTGAAATTGGAGAGACCAGCACAGGGAGTCTCCACTCACCAGTCCAGAGTGGGGAGTCGCGGGGAGCCGCCGCGGGAACCAGGCCAGGGTAGGAAGCCTCCACTGGAATTAATGAATTGCTGGAGGCCCTGAGAAAACAGCTCTGAATTAAAAATTCAAGGGGGGCGCAGTGGAGCGGGGAGGCGGGTGATAATGTAAGGCTTACCTCTAGGAGCTCAACAACATTTCCTCAGAAAACTTCAGAGGAAAATCCTCTCCTGCTTCCAACAGGGGTAGGGGAAAAGGAACCATTTTGAAATACTGCGGCACCTTCCGTTCTCCTTAAAAAGACCCGATCCCAGGGGAAGCTCATCAACCAGAGTCTAACTATCTAGGCTATTATCAGAGCTGAACTGACCAGGGGGAAAGAAATACCCAACCCGAGTCAGCTCTAGCCTTCCTCACAGAAGAAGCAAAGTAGTGAACTCCAGCTGATCTAGCCATCCTGTTCCATAAACGCATGGAGGGAAAAACTCTCAGAAACACTTGGGAAGTTGATAGTCGAGTCACAGGCTCACTAGAAGACTGAAATCTAATTGGTGTACTAGAGACTGCTTCCCCTCCCCCATACCTCACCACCGCATTACTAAAGCCCTATTTACAACAGTTCCTTTTTACCAGTACATTATGTCCAGCTATCAAGGAAAAAAAAAAAAAAAAAAAATTGGAAGGTATACCAGAAGGCCAAAAACACAACTTGAAGAACTATAGTATGTGTTAGAATCAGACATGCAGACATGGTAGGGATGTTGGAATGATCAGAGTGGGGATTTTTTAAAAAATGCTAAGGGTCTCATGTATAAATTAGACAACATGAAAGAACAGGTGTGTGGTGTAAGAAAGTAGGTGGAAATCCTAAGAAAGAACCAAAAAGAAGATTTAAAAAAACACCATTAACATAAATTAAGAATGCCTTTAATGCATTTATGAGTAGACTCAACATAGCTGAGAAAAGAATCCCTGAGCTACAAGATAAAATCAATAGAATCCTCGAAAAATAAAGAGCAAAGAGAACAAAGATTGAAAATAATTAATGTAATATCTAAAATCTGAGGGACAAATACAAAAGGTATAACATAGGCATAACTAGAATACCAAGAAGAGAGAAAGGGACAGAGGAAATATTTGAAACAATAAAGACTGAGAATTTTCCCAAATTAATGTCAGACACCAAAACAAATTTCAGGAAGCTCATAATATGCCAAGCAAGATAAATGCCAAAGAAAACCACACCTAAGCATATCATCTTCACACTAAAGAAAATCAATGATAAAGTAAAAATTTCGGAGGGAAGCCAGAGGAAAAAAATACCTTACCTACAAAACAACAAAGATTATAACTACTGCAACTGACAAGCTGGGCTTCATTAATATTAAAAACTTCAATTCTGCAGGACACACATCAGGAAATGAGAAGACAAGACACTATAGACTGGGAGGAAATGTTTGCAAAAGACACCTCTGATAAAGGACTGTTATATGAAATATATGAAGACTTAAAACTCAGTAATAAGAAAACCAACCCAAAACAAAGATGGGCCAAATATCTTAATGACACCTCACCAAAAAAGATACAGATGGCAAATAATTATATAAAGAGATATTCCATATCATATGCCATAAAGGAAACACAAATTAAGAAAACAACGTATACCACTACATACCTATTAAAATGGCCAAAATACAGATCATTTGACAACATAGGAATTCTCATACATTGCTGGTGGGAATGCAAAATTCATAGCCACTTTGGACAGTTTGGTTGTTTCTTACAAAACTAAATATACTGTTACCATATGGTCTAGTCATCATACTTCTTAGTCTTTCCCCAAAGGAGTTGAAAACTTATGTCCACAGAAAAACCTGAAAATGGAATTTTATAACTGCCTGATTCATAATTGCCAAAACTTGGAAACAACCAAAATATCCTTCAGTGGGTGAATGGATAAACAAACTGTGGTACATCCAGACAATGAAATGTTATTCAGCGCTAAAAAGAAATGAGCTATCAAGCCATGAAATGACATGGAGGGCCCTGGCTGGTTTGGCTCAGTAGACTGAGCACTGATCTGTGAACCAAAGTGTAGCTGGTTTGATTCCCAGTCAGGGCACATGCCTGGGCTGTGGGCCAGGTCCCCAGTTTGGGGTGCGCAAGAGGCAACCACACATTGATGTTTCTTTCCTTTTCTTTCTCCTTCTCTTCCCCTCTATCTAGAAATAAATAAATAAAATCTTTAAAAAAAGACATGGAGGAAACTTAAACACATATTACTAAATAAAGTTAGTCTACAAAAACTATACACTCTTCGATTCCAACATCATGCCATTCTACAAAAGTCAAAACTATAGAGGCAGTAAAAAAGAAAAAATACCACTGGGTATCAGGGGATAAAGAGGATGAACAGGCAGAGCACAGAAGGATGTTAGGGCAGTGAAAACACTCTGTATGACATTTTAATGATGGGTACATATCATTATAAATTTGTCCAAATATATAGAATGTACAACACCAAGAGAGAACTCTGGGGTAAACCAGGGGTGATGACAATGTGTTACTGTAGATTCATCAGTTATAACAAGTGCAGCAATCTGATGGAAAATATTGATGATAATAGCAGAGGCTATGAACGTATGTGGACAGAGAGTATATGGGAAATCTCTGTATCTTCTTCTCAATTTTGCTGTTAACTTTAAATGCTAAAAAAAAATCTTGAAAGAAAAATGTATTCAGAAAAGTATAATTCAATCCTCTTCTTTTGATTTAAATTAAGGATTAACTTCCTGAAGGAGATATTTTCCCAACTTCGATGACACTGCTTTTTAACATTGAATTTTTCAGGCTATGTAAATACTCTTCTACAAAAATACAGCTAAATTTACTTTAGCAATAAAAATATATATATTACATGAATGAAAACTCAATTAATTAGGGACAAGTTCCATTGCTAACCACAAACATCTCCCTAATGCCTTGCACAATATTTGACTTATAGTGTGAGATCAATAAACATTCGTTAAAAATATTTATTAGTTGTCCCCCTCAAGACTCTCAATCAAGAATGGTTGCTCACATCTGTCCTGTATTTAAATTCCCATTATTCCTTTTGCACCCACAAATATAAGTATTAACAGAGCAATTCCACAAGCCCTGGCTACTAGGGAAAACAGTGAAAAACTCCTATCAGTTCCACTGAGAACCAACACAGGCTGCCCTGTGCTCCGCCACTGAGGGATAAGCTCACTGCCTTCATGCTGGATAGAAGACAAGTAGAGACTCATTGTTATCATTATGCCACTCTATAATCTTCATTTCACTTGCCAAGTGAGACAAATTAATTGAGCACCAGCTTAAAGTTTACCAATAAGTTTGCTGCAATGTAAATAAAATGAATTTTATAAAAATAAATTTCTAAAATTGCAGAAAGTGTTTAAAAAGAAAACAGAAAATAAAGTTTCTATAAGAAAAAAGAATCTTAATCTTAAATAGTAGATAGAGCAGATAACTATTTAGAATTGTTGAAAGGCTAGTGACCTAAATCATTTAAGTGTCAAGTTTATCAAACCTAAATTATACAGAACATAGAAAGATAAATATAAATTAAGTAATATAAAAAATCAATCCAGCAAAAAGGAGTATGAAAAGAATTATATAATTAAACTGAGATAAACTCAGAAAGCATAAACCATAAAATGAGATGCAACTTGTAGAATATATTTATGGTAAACAAAATAAACAATTTAAGATAGAAATGGCGAACGATACTGTTTTCTGGAGAGTATAGAAATTGATGACAGATTATAGTTAAAGATGGATGCTTTTATTCTTTTTTGTCTTCGTCTTCAAATTCAGGAGTAATCAATTAGCCAGAAAAGTGTTTCCTCAGATAAGAAAAAAGAAAACTCAATGTAAAAGAAGCACAAATGAAAGGCACAAAAATCTTCAAGGAAATGATGAATTCTTTCACTGAAGCTTTTTCACAAAGAATGATTTTAGTTATATACAGAATATGAAAGTAACTGAATTACCGGCATTTAGAAAAATATAGCAACTGTTCAGTAAACAACCATCACGACAAAACCTCGATGGAAAGAAACAAAATCTCCGTCATTTTATAGTTCAGAATATTGCTGTCCAAGGAAAATATATGACTATCCCAAAGTCATATTTTATTCCTGTCAACTTAACTTTGATAAGTAAAGATCCCTGTTTGTTTGTTTTTTAATCCATTAGAGAAAAGTTGTATTCAGCTATGCTTGTAATAAATATAGATCTGGACTGTCTGTGTATATAGGTACAAAGCCAACTGTAGAATTAGGGTATCGGAAGGGTTTGGCTCATTACATAGAGTTGCTTCATAATCAGCACACCTACATGACAAGTCATGAATCTTCTATAATTGCACTTTGAATTATTCCTTAGCTCTAATTTTCAAGTAAGTTACTGAACACTTTCCTAATGATTTAATTAAGATTTCATTTATTTAACATATTTTAACAAATTCCAACTATGTGCTGAGCATCAGGCTAGATTCTTGTACAAGCACATTCTAATAAAGATAAGTCAGTCTTTTAAGCAGTCTGTTATGGGCTTTAGTGATTATATAAAATTATTTGCACTTAGAATGACAAAGATTGAAATAAGATTTACAAATATATATATATTTGTAACACATTTATGGAAGAATTAAATGATCACTTGGCATCTCTTTATATGATTATATTTCCTGAATTAAAAATAAATTATTCAGGATATGCAGCATTTCCAGAGACACCTTAAGATGAAGATCTGTTCATTAAAGCTTCTCATTCTTGAGGGCCACATTGAAATCCACATCATTTGGGGGAGGCTTCTCTAGACATATACTTCCATACTGAAACATCTCATACTTCAGTTCCACTTCTCTTGCTGCATGTCTGTATTTCTATTATAATGTTGAAGTGCATGGCTAGACTATTTTCTTCTTTAGGTCAGTATTTCTGCATGAGATAAAACCGTATGAAATGACATTTGTGATGCTGACTAAATTCAGAGAGAAATTTTAAAAATAAGGTATGATTTATTTTTATATTTTGCTTCAGACTTTCACTTCAACTGTAGTCTAACTTCTAAATTAACTTTTGGATGTATAATATAGTTCCTTCTTGGTTATTTCCACTGTCATCCATAACTTATTTTGTGGAATTGATATTCAGGCATTATCATAAATCAAAATTCTGTCAAATATTAGCAATATATTTTTGTTCTTTAGTTTTATTGGTATTTTTTCTGCCTTCTTATCAAAATGTAAACTTATCAATTAATTTAATTTACCTGCTCAATAATTTCTCTTTTAAATCTCTAAAAAGAGGTGAATTTGATTCCTCTCTGAATAATTGTTGCTATGTATGAACACAGTGTCAGGTCTAATTCATCAGAAAAGAAACAGTATATGGACATATACTTTGTTTTGGGTACATGTCTAGAAGTGTAATTGCTTGGTTATATTGTAAATACATATATTTGTATTTACATATTTTGTATACTTGTCTTTATAAGAACCTTCCAGATTTCCAAAAACATTGTACTACAGGGATGGACAAAAGTAGGTTTACAGTTGCATTTTGACATTCCTTGAATTAATAAAGCTATTGCAATAGTCATAACCTGCATGTCTTTTTCCATATGAACAAGTGTAAACCCACTTTTGTACCCCTGAGAGTTACATATATTTTAATACCTTTCACTCACTCTGCATGATCGCAAATAATTAGTATTTTTAGTCTTTTTTAATCAGTGTCTTTCTGATAGTATGCAGTGATATCTTCTTACTTTGCTTTATATTTCCTTCAAGAATAAAAATGTCAGGCATCTCCCCTGTGCTCATTGAATCATCGTCGATAGTCTATCATGTACGAATAAGAGTTGTATATTTTCCCTTCAAAAGTGTATTTCTTTTATTTTTCTTCCTGGCTTAGTTGTTATAGCTAGGGCCTCTACAAAAATCAAAATGCAGTAGAGAGAGAAGATACCTGGCGGTTTCCAACTTTAGAGAGGATATTTTAGTCTTTCACCATTAAATATAAGAATACTGGGTTTTTTATTAATTGCCTTTTATCAGCTTGAATAAGTAGCATTTCTTAATGTTGAATGAGTACTGAACTAAATTGTGATTTCTGCAACTATTGAGATGGTCATGTGATTTTTGTCGCTGTTAATGTACTAAAGTGCCTTGTTTGAATTTCTAATTTTGTCAGTCTAGCATTTCTGGAATAAAATACATTTTTCTTCATAATGCATTATCTATTTAATAATTTGTTGGATTTAATTCACCAACATTTAAACATTTCTTTTCATCTGTGTTCATGAGGGCATTAGTCTGCAGTTTTTTCTATTTGTGTAACTTTATATCAGTGAAATCCTGGCCTTACAACTGAATTGTGAGTTGTTCCCTTCTATTTTTGTAAATAATATTGTGTAGTACTAGTGTTAATTTTTCTTTGAATATATGATACAATTTATCTTTGAAGCCATCTGAACCTGGAGATTTCTTTGTTGGGTAACTTTTAATTATAAATCTATCATTTAACTTACATAAAACTATTCAAATTATCTCCAAGAAAACTGTTCTCTAATGCTTTTCACAATGCAGGTCTGCTGGAGTAAAAGTTTTCAGTAATGTCTTTTGGATTTGTAATTCTCACGTCATAGTTTTTTGTTGTGCTTTGTTTGCTTTTCCTACCAGCATTGTACAATATCACTCATTTGCCTCCTGGCTTGTATTGTGTCCGTCTGGAAACGTTTGGTTACTGTTTTCTTGTGATTGTCCTATTATATAATGTGTCTTTTTCCATGGCTATTTTTAAGATGTTTCTCTTTATAACTGACTTTCATTGAAATAAGTATGATGTGCCTGAGGTAGTTCTCTTTTTGTTGATCCTGTTTGGATTCTATGAAGCTTCTTCTAGCTTTGGCTTTATAGTTTTCATCAAATTTAAAAAAAAAAAAAGACCATTCTTCAAACTTTTCCTGGACCCTCTCTTTTTCCTGATTTTGAAACTGTAGTTACATGTAAATAAGATTGCTTGATTCTGTTCCACAGCTCACTACAGCATTTTCGGCATTAATTTTTTAATCCATGTGATTCGATTTGGGTAATTTCTATTTCAAGTTCATTTATTAATGACTAATCCACTATTAAGCCAACTCAAAAAATTTCATGTTAGCTAGTATATCTTTCAACTCTTAAAATTTCTTTTGCTTCTTTTTTTATCTTTTATTTCTCTCCATAATGTCCATGTTTTTCTTATATCTATGAGTATACCTACAGAGCTGTTTTAAAGTCCTTGTCTGTTATTTTCATCATCTTGGTAATTGCTGAATGTCTTTCTATTGCCTGATTTTAATATTTTCCTGATTACAGTCACATTTTCTTGCTTTGATTGCCTAGTAATATTTGATTAGGTACTGAACATTTGGAATATTATGATCTTGAGCAACTTGATATTTTGCCTACATTAAAGAGTGTTGAAATTTGTTCTTACAGAGAGTTAGGTTACTGGGAAATTAGCTTTCATTTTGAGGCTTCTTTTTAAGATTCATCAGAATAGATTAAGAGAAGAACCTGTTCTAAGGCTATTCTAGCCCCACTCCCAAGGGGGAATGATATGGAGTCTCTACCACATGCCTTCTCATTTGCTGGATCTCAGTGTTCCCCACATTGAATGAGTTCTGTGAATCATCCAGATGATGGTCCCCTGGTATTTGTTCTTTGCCCAGCCTTGTGGATTTTCACCCTATGTTTGCTAAGCTTACTATCCTTTCCTACAGTTATTTTTTGTTCTCTTTCACTGAGTAGCTCCTTTCTCATCTGGTACAATATATGGTTAATTCCACAGTCTCAGCTTTATTAAACTCTGATCGCTGCCTTTTCTACTCAGCAAAACTTTCATCCTCTGCTGGGTTTTCTCTCCCATTGGAAGACAGCAGACTGCTCCCTAGGCAGAGATTAGGGCCCATTACAGAGCTCACCTCGTTTGTTTCCCTTTTCTCAGGGATCACAGTTATGCCCATCCCTGTCAAAAGTCTGTAGACAGTTGCTTCATCTGTTTTGTTCAGTTTGCTAGTTGTCTAGGCATTCAACAAGGTAATTATTGCACAAGTTAAACAGTTGTGACTGGAAGCCTTATATCTGTAATTATAAATTAAACGGTCAATAACCTAAATGTGAAACAATATTCATAAAATTACAAATATAAAATTAAAGAAAAATGAGTAAAAATTGAAATATATTTGCTCAATTAGTTGTTAAACATATTCTCGAAAAACAGATTCTATGTCGTTTATGAAATAGCTTGTAAGCAGAGGTCTCAATAAGTACTTATTGAAAGACTATTAAAATACTAGGCATTATTTACACAAAAATAAAAATATGTATATTTTATATGGAATAAAGTTATATTTGTAACTGGCTAAAATATGTCAGATTATGTAAGAGTAAATATCCTACATTTGGCTTCATCTTTATTGGCAATTAAAATATGATTGACTCTGCTTTTATATTAGATATTTAAATTTTTATAATAAAAATTGATGCTTTATTAAATAAAAGAAATCTTTTTTTAAACAATTAGGTTTTCGAGAAAAATTTTATTGTGAGAAAACAAGCTATGACTACATAGTTTCTTTTTAAAAACGACTGGTTTGAATAAAGCCTAAACCAAGTAGGTTTTCTTTTTTACAAGTCATATGAAAGTATATTGAATTTTGGTGTGCTGAAATTAGCATCTTTTGTTTCCCCAATTAGTTACATCTTGAAGTATTTATTTTCAATGTTCTTGAAATAATTAGGCTACTCTAATCTGCACATCTTTGTTGTTACACAAGCAAAGGTTTCACTAATATTTTGTCTCAAATCCCCATGTTTCCAAATATTTTTCCTGATATAGATATTTTCAATGTAGGCTGCTCCATTTACTTCATTTGGAGGCTTAGTTCTTCCTTACAAAGATCTCTGTCAAATATAGAAAAGCATAGTTTTGTTTTACAAAAGATTGTGTTTGCTGAAACTCATTAATGATTTTATAACACTGACCAAGTGGAAATAGCGTTAATATTGTTATGGTCCAATTAGTTTGTAGATGATGATCAGGAGTCAATACAATCCAGTTATATTGGTAAATTTTCTTTTTAATTAACAAGCTTTAAAACAAAAACCAGTGCCTTTTTGATTTTCAGGTACTTTAAACATGAACATTAGATTGGGTATTTTTGTTGTGAAGTTAATCGTGTGCAACAAACAAACACCAGGAAACAAAGGAAATATGCTTAGAGAGCACATTTTAAAAACAGGAAATGCTGGTACAGCACTCTGAGGTGTCATTTTTGTTATGGGTATAAATTCTAATTTGTTAGAACTGACAAAAGAATTAAAGGGAAATATATCTAATAAATGAATAAATGAAATGCTAATTGATGAAAATAATGCATTGTTTAAATGTCAACATGTGTTGTTGAATTCAGTATTCTTATGTTGCTTTGTATTTCATTCTCATAGAATTGTGTTTTCTGGGGTAATCTTCAGATTTGCGGAAAGCCTCAAGAATCAAATTATATTTAAAATACTTTCAGTTGCAAATTTCCAGAATACTGCCCTGCCAATGCAAATGTTTCAGTGCTAAGCATTAAAGTTTCTCAACTCTACTAGAAGCTCAAGTTATAGATGTTACTTTTTAATTAATTGAGCCTTTTATTTATATAATGAAGAAAAAACACATAGGAGTCCATCCTTGTTTCATAAGTATAAAACCACCTTACTTATATCAGTGCTACTAAAAATTGACTTAAAATTCTATAATTATTAAAACAGTTCTTGATAGTCCAGGCACATTATTAGCATTACATACTTAATAATCCTATAACAGACATAAAATATCCCGGGTGTATATATTAGATTTTATAACCCAACTCAATCAGTGGGAGGGAACAAACCGTAAGTTTTACAAGATTCAAAATTTATTCCCAAATGTAAAAATTTGTGCCCTGGCCAGATAGCCAGTTAGCTCAGTTGATGAGAGTGTTGTCCTGATTTAACAAGGTTGCAGGTTCAATCCCTGGTCAGGGCATATACAAGAATTAACTGACGAGTGCATAAATAAGTGGAAAAACAAGTTGATCTCTCTCTCAAATCCATAAATAAAAAAATTTAAATGTTGTGGAACAAAATAGCTATAAAAGAATTTGACATTGTAACTATTTTTACATAATAGTATTATAGAAAATATTCAAGAGTTAAACAAATAATTCCTACAAAAGAAAGTTGCTGGGTTAATAGCTCATGAAGATTTGACACGTTCCTGACAATAGTGAGGTATTACTATTGAATTTTCTATTATCTTCCCTCCCTAATTCTGTTCTTTCAACATAGAAAGACACAACACAAAAACAGTCACCTGAAAACCAGGAAAGGAGCTCTCCCCAGATGCCAAATCTACTGGTGCCTTGATCCTGTGCTTCTCAGCCTCCAAAACTGTGAGAAATAAATAACTGTTGTTTAAAAGCCACCCAGTTTATGGTCATTGTTATAGCAGTCCAACTGGAATGAGACAGAAGAATTCTTGCTACAGATGGGCTAATCAGGCTTGAATAAGGCCCAGGGACGAGGCTTCATTGAAAAGAGGGTTCAGAGGGAGCCTTCTAAAATCTGATCAAGGTCAGTACCCACATTATTTCGACTTTTACTTAAGTAACTTATTAAATTATCAGATATACCACACCCCAACTTCTCCTGCATCCCCAATATCAGAAAATGATCATTTGTATCACGCTGTGCCCATGGCGGATAATCAAAGCATGATCATAAAATTAAATGATCCAAAATCAAGACTAAGCTAGACAGAGTGCACAGAGCTTATCTATCAGTCTGAGGATTTAATCAGCTTCTTTAATGATTACCAAGTTGTTTAAAGCAAAACCTCCCACAGAGTGATCTCTAGTCAATCTATATAATAAGACACACTAAAGTATTATACATATCATACCAATTTGAAACTATTTATTCCTAGAAGTCATATACAGAGACATATGTTGAGATTTGAAATTCTGTTGGTAAATAACTTATGATATAAAATATTATAATATGATAAAAATAATTTGATGGAAATAAAATAGATAATTAATGAAGCTACTAAAAAATTGATAAGATTTCTGCAGTATTGCCTGGTATAGAAAACTAGCACTCCCTCTTTATGTGACCCATCAGGTCTCTATAGCTCGGACATGGTGGACATTGTCATATTATTTGGTCACCGTGGGAAGGAAAATAACCACCATTCTTGAGCACCTATTTCACGCCAAGCATCATGATGAACTTTAAGCTCTTGAACTTATTTATCTCAACAAATTTTAGAGATAAACACTACCACACTTACAGATGAGGAAATAGAAAGACAAAAAAATTAACTAATTTTTCAAATGCTATACACTATTGAATAGCAGAGCCCAAATTAAAGCCAGGTCTGCTTAACTGCAAACTGTTTCTCATTGTAGAGAACATCAAAATAATTGTATTCATTTACTCATTCTTGTGAATAAGATAGGCTTGGGCCTTGTCTTCATGGAGCTCACAGTCCAAATATTTTAAAGTAAACATATAATTTATTTGTATATTTTACAAACAAACGTATACTCAAAATTATGATAAGTACTTAAAAGTATAGGGATTATGAGAGCACATAAATCAGTCCATTAAAATAGTCTCTTTAGTCTGATACGTAGATGATAAATTAGAGCTAACAAGGGAAAGTTAAATGGTTTGCAAGGACATGGTGATAACATTTATTTGTTTTAAATAAGATTTTACTTACTTTTAGAGAAAAGGGGAAGGTAGGAAAAAAAAGAGGGTGAGAATCACAGATATGGGAGAGGAACATCGAGATAAGTTGGGTTTCATCAAATCGGGGACCAAACTTGCAACCCAGGCATGTGTCCTGACTTGGAATCAAACTGGAGACCTTTTGCTTTGCAGACCAATGCCCAACCAACTGAACCACACTGATCAGGGTGGAGATAGCATTTCTGATAGAGAGAAAACGGATGTGATTGATTATCCAGAAATATAAAGAAGTTTGGTATGTTCTTAAATATAGGATCGGCCTTGTTAGAGAACAGAGAGACTAGCAAACAATACTTGAATAAATTATGGCTTTTTTCATACTTCACATCTTCTTTATCCTTTATTGTCTACATCATTAGTGATAAAAGAATAATAAATTCTATGTTGCTTTTTAAAGAATACTATGTGAAGGTGACAAGTATCACTTATGGTCATAGTTCATAGTCCAAAGAAAGTCATGTGGTCATATCTAAAATCATGGGGACAAGGAAGCACGATTCTAATGTAATGCGAGCCCAGAAGAAAAATTTAACATAGTTGATAAGTAGAAATAATGACTATAATAGAGGAAAGAAAAATATGAGGTGAAGATGGCTGGACTACTATTCAGGGGACAGACTACACTGTCCTGTGTAGGCATTGTTTTAGGGACCTCATATTAACAGACTTTCAATTCAGAAGATGAATTTGGTTGTTGTGCTGTGAAAGGACTGGACGGGATTAAGAATAGAATCAGAAAAATCAGTGAAAAGGGTACAGTAATGAGAACTTTAAAAGGTACTGTTGGATAACAGTAAAAAGGAGAAAAGTGAGAAAATTAGGAATCTCTTTAGAGAGGGTATTTTGATTTGTTGAATGTGGATGGGAAATGAGAAAGAAACATCAATACTCATCTAGGTTTCTATCATGAACGAGGGATGGAATGGTCACGATATATACTTAGATGGACAATATAAACATAGATAAAAGTAATTAAGATTTAAAAATCAGACACTGTAATGTGTTTTTCCTAGGAGACATCCAAGCTGAGGTGTCCAATAGACACGCAAATCAAGGTGTCTAAAAGAGAACTTAGAAGAGAAATCTACAATGAATACACAGATTTGGGAGTTGTTGACATATAGATGGTATTTCAAGCCATAAATTTCTCTCTCTATATATATAAAGGAGGGCAAATGCCAAAAACAAGCACCTTTGGAAATCCAACACAGAAAGCTCAGTTTGAGAAATAAGAGCCAGTGAGGAGTACAAAGAAGTAGTAATCAGAGGAGCTGAACCTGAAGAGAACCATTCCCTGATTCCCCACCCAGTCATCAGACTTGAGAATCTCATGTTAACCCCAAAATTGACATGTGAACATTCTGTTAGGGCAGGATGAGAATCCAACCATCTTTTATATTCTGCTTTGTGGTGCTTATAAAAATAGGCATATTATTATGGGTGGGGTGAGGGGTGGAAACGCTCAGCAGAGTGGAAGATAAGATATTTTCCTTATTTTCTACTGTACCCTAATCACAAACACACACATGCTTACCTACAGACTTAGATGATTATTATTATTGTTCATTTTATATATGGAGTAACTGAAATGGGAGAGTTAAACATATTCAACACACCGCATGATGCTCTCTGGGCTTAGATACGGCACTATTTACAAAAATTAATTGAAAAGGAGAAAGGTATGAAAATGTTAAATGCTCTAGTGGTTCTCTTCCCTAAGCTTTGATGGTGTGGTTGGCAAAATAACAAAAGGAGAGTGGTAGTTAAAAGCAATATTTAAAATTCTATAAAAACGTCCATGCTGTGCTATTAAAAACTCCCTAAGTTATCATTGGATTTATTTTGATGTCAAGTTAAAATTATGCCAAGAAGAGGGGTTGATGTCATTTATTATTCTCTTTCCCAGACTTAGAATGAGGAGAGCTGAAATTTAATTTACTGTCACCAGTAAAGAACTGGCTGTGGATCGATATCTGGTGATAGCTTTGTGTTCTGCATACTTTACAGGCTTTATTATTATTTCTTCCATAAAAAACGGAGCAATACGCTGTGTTCCAAATGAGTGAGAGCAGTACAATTAGAGTTGTAATGTGCAACAGACCCCATAAATCAGAACACTGATGCGCACTGACCAAGGAGAGCATAAGCTTTTGTGCAATCAGTTACAGTGCTACCTTGGTACTCATCGTTCATTTGTTCTGGAACTTGTGACGAGTGCGGAAACCAACGAGTACCAAACAATGAAGCATTTTCTCTTGCTAGGTAGCATCATGATGATGAGTCCTGAGCAAGTACTGAGTGCTGAAACATTCTTTTCTCAGCAAAATGCAGTGAATACAGGATTTGATGAGTTCCGAAGCCCATGAGTACCGAGGTATGACTGTACTATGTATGCCAAGTTAATTCCCAGCTTTTAGTGTAAAGGAAAGCTGCACTGTTAGTTCAAACAATTGCCAGTAAGAAGCAGTATCTACAATTTCCAACTGAGCTACATGCTTTATGAGAAATTATGTTGCTCCTGTTTACAATATCATACAGTAGGTCTTAAAATAACAGTGTTTCGACTTCCGGCCAAGATGGAGGCTTAGACGGACACGCTAGGTCTCCCTCTACAACTATAAAGGAATACAACTACTTCAAAACAAAGGATAACTAGAAATTCCAGAAAATAAAACTACACGGAAGCCCAACATATGAAGTTATAAACCAGCGGTGCCATTTGGGCAGGTAAGAGTTAAAGTGGGCAGTGCTGTTTGCGGTGGCACCCGGAGCAGCGGGCGGCGAGGAGTCCCGGTGGCCAAGCCCCTGGCGGTGCGCGACTCCGGAGCTGGGGAGAGCGGCTATGCAAGCCCCTGGCGGTGCGCGACTCCGGAGCTGGGGAGAGCGGCTACGCAAGCCCCTGGCGGTGCGCGACTCCGGAGCTGGGGAGAGCGGCTACGCAAGCCCCTGGCGGTGCGCGACCCCGGCGAGGAGTCCCGGTGGCCAAGCCCCTGGCGGTGCGCGACTCCGGAGCTGGGGAGAGCGGCCGCCGCATCGCCTTGAACAGTGAGGCCCAGGGGGGCGGGAGGATGGATCCCGGTCTCCTAGCTGAATAACTGTGTGAATCCATCTTGGACCCCCGCCCCCAAAGAAAGCACCACAGGGCTGCGAAATAGGTCGCGGACAAGCAGGCGCCAGTCGCTAATTTGTGACGCGTACACAGGCACTGCCCCCGACAGCCAGCCCAAGAAAACAAAAAGCATCTGTCAAAATGAGGCAGGCAACTTTAGAAATACCGGTAACACAACTCACCAGGCAGCAGATAGAGAACCTGACAGATGAACAGATAAGAAACCTGTCAGAGGCTCAGTTCTGGGCCATTGTTATCAGGTGGCTTACAGAATTCACAAAAGAGCAGGAAAAAGATATGAAAGAAGCGAAAAACTTTCATAACGAAAGGAACAAAACAGTATACGAGACAGAAGGAAAGGAAATAAAATCCAGAGTTCATTTCAACAAACTGGAATATGGAGAAGGAACAAGCAGTCAACCAATGCAGCGAGAGGTAATGGGAAGCAACAACGAAAGGATCAGAAACCTCTGGGACAGTTATAAAAGGCCCAACATAAGAATCATTGGTTTGCCAGAGAATGAGGAAGATGAACTAGAACTTGAAAAATTGAGTGAAAATATAATAAAGGAGAACTTCCCAGACTTGGGAAAGGGAATAGACCTGCAGGTCCAGGAAGCAAGGAGAGTTCCCAAGAAACTGGACCCAGGGAGAACCACTCCAAGACACATTATAATCAAAATGTCAAAAATTAAAGATAAAGAGAGAATCTTAAAAGCAGCAAGAGAGAAGAAAAGAATTATGTACAAAGGGGTCCCAATTAGACTATCAGCTGACTTCTCAAGGGAAACCCTACAGGCAAGAAGAGACTGGCAAGAAATATTCAAAGTAATGAAAATCCAAAACCTACAACCACGAATACTCTATCCAGCGAAATTGTCATTCAGAATAGAAGGACAGAGAAAGTGTTTCCAGGACAAAATAAAACTGAAAGAGTTCATTAGATCCAAACCACTGTTATATGAGATGTTAAAGGGACTGGTTTAAAAAAAAACAGAAGCTAGGGAGATGAAACAAAGGCAAACTAAATAGGCAACGAGAGGGGAAGAGGAACTGTGGGTACGGGAAGCATATTGGGGGGAGGTCAACAGGGAGGGGGAATGGGGAAAGGGAGGGAGATGATATAGGAATTGGGGATCAAGGTAGGAGGGAATGGAATAGACGGAGAGAGGTTGGGAGGAACTGTATGCACAACTAATGGACATAATCTAAAAGTGGGGGACAACTGGAGGGAGGGGGGCCACCGGGTGGAGGGGAGCAGAGGGAAGGGAAATTGGCACAAATGTAATAATTTAATCAATAAAACACATTAAATCTGGAAAAAAAAATAACAGTGTTTCATGCAACATCATAAAACGTTAATGAGAAAAACAAAAAAGACTCCTGCCCCGGGCCACAGGCTGTGTGGACTTTGCATGTTCTCCCCATGTCTGTGTGGGTTTTCTTCAGGGACTCTGCTTTTCTCCCACATCCCAAAGATGTGCACATTAGGTGATTAACATGTCTAAATGGTCCCAGTCTGAGTGAGTGGGGCTGTCAGTGTGCCCTGGGATGGATGAGTGTTCTCTCCAGGGGCCCCACCTTGTGCCCTGACCTGTCCAGAGAGGCTCTGGCTTCCCTAGACCATGAACTGGAATAAGTAGTTTGGAAAAGAATTATCTTTCTTTTCTTATTTTAATTATTTCTTACATGTATGTATAGCTTACATTTTACTATTTAATATCAGAAGTGTTTTGGGTATTTATTATAAGTTAGGTAATGTTTTTCTGATCAGAAATATACCACAAAAACTTCACTCTTGTTTATATTAATTAGCTTATGGTAAAATTGGTATATGTTTATACATTGTTTCACTAGAAGTCACAGTTTCCGAGATATTATTGACTAAGTGAGGACTTACTATACACTGGGGTACCTGTCTCTGTTTTTCTCAGAGCTTCCTCATCAGTCGAGACCCCTATGGTTGTGCCCACTCCCAGAATAATGTTTTAAGCCGGAGAAGCCTCTCCTTAATGTCCTGATGAGCATACTTTGTGATTTCTTTCCCCTGGTGCGCTCACAAAACAGAAAGTTGGAGTGCCAGCTTGCAGAATTCTGAATCTTTCAAATAAGATTAAAGAGGAAAAAAACATTGAAAGCTATTAAAAATCTTTTCCTAGCCAGGAGTTTGCCTGATGTGTCCTTGAATACTTTTTATCATTAAAAAAATTATCAGCTTAAAAAAAGTTCTCTACAATTTAAAGTCTTAATCGAGTTGAATCCCACTTAATATAATTTCTTTTTAAAAGAGTTTTATTATAACACTTCCCCTACTGTTGAGTGATCAAAAAATCCTATGGAACAGCCTGAGTAGTAATCTTAATTCAGTCCTTCTAATTCGTTCAGTCTTTACCTTTCACCCTCCACTGGTTTTCTCCATCTTGTTCTCATACTATTAAAAGAAGATTTAATTTCTGTTAGTTAGCAATATTCAGCTGCAGCTTATGCCAGCACATTTTTTATTATATTAACTATCCCAATGATTAACTGACATTAAAAATATTCTTCATTCTATTGAAATGTACTCATCGAACAAAGCACTTTTTAAGTCTTTTAGCCTAATAAGTTTGTTGGCATTATATGTTTCATAGTTCTCATTTTCCTATAGACTATTTAATTTCTAGTTGTTTTCCAGAACACAAATATTTATATTTTCCTTCAATGAGTCAAGTTTTCCTGTGTGACCCTAGATTTCATAACAGGATAATAAAAATAATTTTAAATTATTATTGATAAATGTCCCACCTTTTTCTAGAATATTTTCACTTCTGTGTTCATCTTTATGTTTTATCATCTCCAATTTTTTCTTCCTTTTAGTTAACTCTCCCTGTCATCAAGGTATAAAGGTTGCCTTTCCTGTCCTGTGTGTTTTCCATAGCACCATAGAAGTTAGAGAAATCTGATTAAAATGTATTATCTGCATACATAATTTGATGAAAAATTAATATTGAGACTCTCTTTTTCACATACACCACTCACTATTCTGCAAACTTTAAAAAAATCTGAGCATCTTAACACTCCTCTTTTTCTCTTCAGGTAAAGCAAGGACTTTGGAATCCTGGCTGTCTGGCTATGGGCAATTTTCCTTCAGTCGTATAATCTTTCCTTATCATCTCCTCTGCCTGAGATGTATTTTTTTTCTGCCCTCTAATTTTGTAATCAACAAAGATTTCTCCCAGTAACTTTTCAGAATATTTGGCTTGTCTATATTGGCATTTATTTTGTTGTTTGTATTGTTTTTAATTTAGCTCACTTGAGACTAATTCTTTTTTTGCTTATTAGTAAGCACCAAAACTTACATATAAAAGTGTTCAGGCAATGTTAACACATAATGGTGGAATAGTCCATTAGCAAACTTGCTAAAATTCCATTATTTGTGCAATATAAAATGTTCATCCACATTGAAGTCTTGCTTTCAGCAACAGGAGTTAGGGTTTTATATTTCTTACTGTTTTTACTGACTAGATTTTAGATTTCTGAAGAATTCAATTAGGATATTGCATGCCCACTATAAAAAGTTTTAATACTTTAAATTAAAATGTGTATTGTATCTTTATTTTTAGATGATATATTTATTCAAATGAATTTAAAGTTTGCTGTAACCTAGCTAAATGACTTCCCTGTTGCATATCATTCATTCTTTAAAAAAATATATTAGTGATGTCACCTATATGAAAAAATAAATGCAAAACTAGCACAATATCAGAAAGGATGGGCACCTAATTTTAACATATATGCTTGATTAATGAGATAATCGTCGGCAGCCGTCCGTCTCGAGAGACGATGGTGTAGCTTCTTAAGGGTCTATCTGCACCGCCGAGAATGGCTGTGCAGTCCGACTCAGGAGTGACATGGTATCTGTCTCCTCCCGTGTTGAATCAACATCTTGCGATGACGCTGAAGCTACAGAGCCTGGGCAGGGTAATATGGAGGGTCTGCTGTTGCCCATGCAGCAGACCCCCCCTCTCTTCGCAGCTGAAGGGTCCAAGGGAAAGACGGAGTCGATACAGCTTGGGTTCAGGTGCGCCGCAGGAGTTGCCGGTGTTGACTACAATGTCAAACCGCCTTAGGGACTCCGGCTCCGGATTTTCTGTCGGGGTTTACTCCCTTAGCCTTTCCCCTGAAGAGGTATGCCGCAAGGCAGCGGAGGTTTTTTTGGAGTCAGAGTTTTCCTTCTCTGATGTGCCCTGACTGGAAGATCGAACCAGCGACACTTAGCTCGCAGGCCGACGCTCAATCCACTGAGCTAAACCAGCCAGGGCTTTAATGAGATAATAGATTATAGAAATAGTGCAAAATCCACAGTAGTGGAAGAGTACTTGGAAGTATAAATACATATGGCTTCATTATTCAGCAACATTTTTACTGAATCAATGTTGTAGAGCAAGATACACTATGACAAAGAATTGAATCATTCTGATGGTCAAATAATTGGACAGCCTAAAATGTAAGGCCCCATAGAGATTCTTCCTATAATTTCTACAGGTCTCATAACATCATTCTTATTTTATATCAATTAAGGAACAAAGACATAAATAGTAACTGAAGTACTTCACAAGAAAGGAAGTCACAAGATATTAACAAATTATGTAGTGAACTAAAACAAACCACTTACATTCAGATTCTCTAAGACTTGCATACTTTAAAGTAATGGGAAAACAGGATTGATTACTTAGCTCCCTATGTTTTTGTGGCTCTTCTGACAAACACTGTACTTGGTTCTCTTTTCAGAAGAAAAAAAAAATCTACAAAAGGATATGATAATTGCTCATTAGCTCTGTGATTCTAATCCAGGTAATTCTTTGTTTGTTTGTGCTTTTCTTTAATGGAGACAATAAACCACTGTTGTTCAGAGGCAAAGAGGCCTGTATACATCAGTTTAGATCCACATTGGCTCATACTATATACTTATTCAAATAAGCTAGAAATGGTGACTTGTGAAAAAAAATTTTTTTAATTGAGTGGAAAAATAGAAAATACTTGAAGATTTCAACAAGCTTTCATCAATATGTTGCTTGGACAGGTACTTAGCTAGGAATATGGTTACCTAACTTGAGTAACCGCGTTAGTGGGGTTTTATATACTTTTTATGTTTTACATATTTCAAAATTATGCTCACATTAAAAAAAACATCTGGTATACATCACTTTATGAAACAGGCAAATAAGTATACATGCTACAATATGGTAAAATACATTAATCTATAAACTATGACACTGAATAACAAATCGACCATAAATAAAACTTTAAACATCCCTTCAGCACTAGCTCTCCCATTTCCAGGTTTCCTCCTGGCCAGTGTGAACTGTCACTGGATTCCCAGCCCCTGAAGTCTAATAATTATTACAAATAAATGCTGCATGACAATACAGTCACATTCACAGCTTATACAGCCCTTTTAGGAAGAAGTCACGAGCTTATATGTGCTATGATATGTGTTGAATATTCTATTTCCTAAAGTTACAGGTGAATATTTTCCAATCTTTACTTTGAGGAAAATAACAACAGGGGAATCACTGGGAGTTGAATAATTAGTGTTCTTCATATATTAGGTAGTCACGGCTAGATTTCATATATACAAGTCACTTGGTTTAACATATAGATGACTCAAAGACATCAGATATTAATTCTACACTTAGTTTCATTATATTTTGATAATTTATACAATTATAATGACTTGTTAAAATATAAATAAGTAAAAATACAATAAAAATCTTGTGCATGAGTATCAGCAACTTTTAAAATCTTATACTATGTTGATGCATGATCTGCTAGATAACTAAACATATACATGAGGAAGGGATTAAAAAGTATTATCTCACCTAGAAAGTCCTCACTTTCCTGTACTCCACCACTCTCTCCAATTTGACCTGAACGTGGTCCACTATTGACCCTAGGAGTGCCATCATTACTGGGACAGATAGATGACTAGAACAAAGAGATCCAATACTTGTTTGGACAATAAAGCCTTACACTTCACCCTGTCCAATTAATTTAGAGCAAGGAATGTTCACTTCTTAGCCATAACTATTCAAACACCGTTAATATAAGATTCTGTGTTTTTAAATTGATAAAATTTTTATGACTAAAGACATGTTTGAGCTTATGTTTATCACATTATTTTATTTTCAGTTTCCCATGACTTCTAGGTACTTTTTAGTAGCTCAAACTGTTTATTACTCAGGGTTTGCCAGAGAAACTAAATCAATAGAAATTATTTATTTTTTTCACTTATTATTTATGTGTTTAACATAAAAATCTGGTTCACAGCATTACGATGACTGATAAGTCCCCAAGATCTGTAGTTGGCAAGCTGAAGACCAGGAGAGACAATGGTGTGGATACTGTCCCGAAGCTTGAAAGATATGATATTTCCATTTGGGCCTTAAGGCAGGAGGAAAACCTGTGTCCCGACTCAAAGGCCATCAGGCAGGAAGAGGAGGATTTTCCTCTTATTTGGGGGAGGGTCAGCCATTTCTTTCTGCTCAGACGAGGCCCACCCACATTAGAGAGAACAATTAGCTTTGCTCAGTCTATCAATTTAATTTTAAACTCTTCTAAACACCCAGAATTATATTTGACCAAATATTTGGTCACCCCAGTTAAGCTGACAGAATTAACCACCATAACTTGCAGTGTCGAGCTTTCTTTGTTACCTTCTTCCCCTGTTTAATGGAGTGGGAATTATCCATCCTATGTCTTTGTTTCTATTCTTCTGTTTCAGGGGTTTTGTTCAATTTTGTCATAATTTTTTTTCGTTTGTTCTTACCTATCGTACATTTTCTTTTGTATTCCTCCAAATAATCATTATAGTACTCTTATAGAACTCATCTATTCTAAGGCGCTTTATTTTATTCTCTCTTTCACCAAAGGCCAAGTTAAATGCTTCTCTTATGCTTCCAGTGTAGTCTTCACAAAAAGAAAACAAAACTCAATTTACTATTTATCAAAAAATAATAAAATTGCTAAAAGATGTATCTGTATATGACTGCAAACACTTTGGAATCAGGCATAGTGTCGCTCACAGCATGATATGTATCTGGCATAACATAGTGTCTCACAAACAGGAGTCAGGTATGTCACACGAAGGAAGGCATGGATGGAGGTAGTTATGTGTATCTTCTGGAAATTATGAATAACTGCTATATAAAATAAATATTTAAGTCCAGCAATTTATGCTATGTTTCCTCAGCTCTCTGCACCTGCAATTACTCTGAGACCATTTTAGGCTACTTTTTCTTACTATTATTAATAGTGGTAACATCTGAATTTGACATTCTAACACAAGTTTTTGAAATTCCATGCTTCCTAATTTGCTTCATTGTCATGAATATAGGCACAACCTGAAATAAGGTTAAGAGCATCAAAAGATAATTAGTTCTTAGAGATGTCAGCTCAGTTTTATGAGCTCTAAATTACATGCTCTCTTTTTATTATAGTAAATACTTAGAGTTTCTTCTGCCTACTCAAAAAAATATTGCTTTAAAATCTGACTCTGTACTACACTTAAATGATTCAGTGAAAATATAAAATAGTAAGAATTTATTTCACTTTTCAGGCTACAATTTCACAAGTGGCATTTCTTATCACTCAAAGACTGAGCATTAAAACTGTTGCATTCTTAAACTCCTCAGGCTTCACACAGTTTAAAGTAAGGATGTTTCCTCATAAAGCCCTGTGAATTTTCTAATCAATAATGTATTTTTTAAACTACTAAGCACAAGTCACAGTGGTTTTTTTTTTTTTTGTTGTTGTTGTTGTTTGTTTTCTCAGAATTCATCAACAAAGCCATGGGCAGCATATTGCAATGTAGAATAATATGAATCTTTCCTAAGATGTAACCACAAATTCCATATATAGTAGAATGATAACTCTTCCTAATATCCATATCCACATATGCTCCAGATACCCTTACATATTAAGTTTCACCATGATAACAAGAGAAAGATGTGCACTGTTCACTGAACTCAGTATGTTCCCTAAACCCTGCTGGTTCTACTGGACTTCTTCAATGCCACTCACCTTGGAATAGTCTCTTGGCAATAAGCTTGGATAATCATAGAGTTCACTTAATTTGTTTCATTTCTCTCAATGGCCAATATTACAATATTCCATGGCTTATGCCCAATAATGAAAACCATTTTTTCATATATTTTGGACAATTTTTTAATGTTTTCAAGAAGAAGCTTAAAACTTAAAGTCAGTCTTTGTTACTTCATCCTGGTCAAAGTAGGAATTTTATGGATATTGATTCAAAGATAACAAAGAAAAGCAGAATCTAACTCTACCTTAATAAATGATAAACCATAGACTAATGGGGTTTATTCCAGAAATACAAGGCCAATTCAATATTAGGAAATCTTTTAATATCATATACTAGATTAATAAGTCCAATAAAACAATGATTCTTAAATGTGAAAAAGTTCATGTGATTATATATAATTATATATATTTACATATGCTTAGGATATGAGTGGCAGAGAGAATATTATAGACATATATTTAGATGTGTTCCCTCCTTTACTAGAGGATGAAAAATAGTTAACTGTAAGTGATTTAGCATTTAGAACAGTGCCTGACAGTTAGCTATTGTTTCTGTCGTTGCTGTTATTATCACTAATGTCATTGACCTTTCTAATCTCTAGTAAAAATAGCTCAGCAGATGAGTATGTTTTCTTTTAAGCTATTCGATCTCGACGCATTTAAATTTTCCGGCATTTAATACAAGCAAGTACAAATAGCACCATTAAATTAGTAAAAATTTAAATTTTATAGCACTCAAGAATCAAAATATACCAGCTCAAATTGGCAGCTCTCATTCTTTCTAGCACTCTTGCTGGATGACCTTTGAGAAGGCAATGATCTTTAAGTCATCTTGTTCTGCTTCATGTTCTGCTTTGTGTTTGGCACATAAAATCATCTAAAATTATCACCACCCATGAATGTCAATGGAACTGTGCTGTGCTCTTTTATATACTTGGTTTGTGACACATAAGAAAAAAATGTGCAAAGAAAGTTTGGCTATTTTACTAAAGTGTGAGAGACATTCATATAAAAAAGCAGATTAACAAGAGCCCCAAATAAACTCAAGCATGTATGATCAATGAATATTTGACAAAGGAGCCAAGAATACTCAATGGGAAAAAAAAAAGACCATTTTTTCAATAAATGGGGCTGGGATAATTAATTATTCACCACATAAAAGAATAAAACTGGATTCATAATACATCATGAAAAAATAACTCAAAATGAATTAAAGACTTAAATGTAAGACCTGAAACCATGAAACTCCTAGATGAAAACTTTGCTTTAAGCTCTTTGACATGAGTCTTGGTAATGTTTTTTTTTTTTTTTTTTGCATATGACACCTAAAGCACAAGCAACAAAGTAAACAAGGGACTACCTTGAACTAAAACACTTTTGCACATAAAAGAAACCACCAACAAAGTATAAAGACAACATATAGAATGGGAAAAAAATATTTGCAAACCATATTTCTGATAAAGGGTTAATACCCAAAATATAAAAAGAACTTATACCACTCAATAGCAGAAAAGCCTAATTTTAAAAAGTGGGCAAAGGAAGTGAATAAGCATTTCTCCAAAGAAAATATGAAAAGCTGCTCGATGTCACTAGCCATTACAAAAATGCAAATTAAACCCACAATGAGATATCACCTCATACCTATTAGAATGACCATCATCAAAAAGACAAGAGATAAATAAATGATGGAGTGGGTAAGGAGAAAAAGGAACCCTGTTCACTGTTGGATGGACTATAAATTGGTGTAGCCACTATGGAAAACAGTATGGAGGATCCTCAAAAATTTAAACATAGAACTACTGTAAAACCCAGCAATTCCACTTCTGGAAATACATCCAAAAACACAAAACTACCAACTCAAAAAGATATCTACATCCCCACGTCCAGATAAGCATTATTTACAACGTCTGGGACATGGAAACAACTTAAGTGTCCATTGATAAGTGAAAGGATAAAAAAGTTGTAATATATTACAAATGTATAAATAGATATGCATATATACACATGCAATAAAATACTATTCAGCCATTAAAAACAAGGAAGTCCTACCATTTGCAACAACATGGATCAATCTAAAGGCATTATGCTAAGGCAAGTAAGTCTGACAGAGAAAGAAAAATATTGTATAATCTTACTTATATGTGGAATCCAGAAACAAACAAACATGCAAACTTACAGAAAAAGAGATCCAACTTCTGGTTACCAGAAGCAGGGAGTTGAAGGGGGGGGGGGATTAAAAGAAGGTAGTCAAAAGTTACAAACTTCCAGTTCTAAGATAAATAAGTACTAGTAATGTACAACATGATGGCCATAGCTAGCACTGCTGTATTATATACTGATAAGAAAGGTGTTAAGAGTGTAAATCCTGTTTCCATTACAACAAAATCTGTTTTCCTTTTATCTTTCTTTTTAGTATATCTACATGAGAAGATAGATGTTAGCTGGACCTATTGTGGTAATTGATTTCACAATATATGTAATTTAAACCATCACGCTGTATGCTTTAAATTTATACAGTGATATATGTCAATTATTTCTCAAAAAAACTGGAAAAAAATTTTTTGTAGTTGTTTTTGTTTTTTTTTTTAAGCAGATTAAGTTTGATTCCAACTTGTCTCTAGGAAGCAAACATCATGATAAACTGTGGAGCAGGCACTGTGAAATACTTCAGGGACATTGTTGAAAAATTTATATTGGCATGTTTATAAAAGAGAATATTTTTTCTAAACACAATGAATAACCTTTCCTATTTGCAATTTTTCCATGTAGAAATGCTTCAAAGGTTAGAGGGAGGGAAAAGTCAGTTATGAAATACTTTTTGAAGAATTCCTTCAGAAACTAGTCTCTAGAAGGCAGTAATTCTTGACAAAATATATAATAATAAACATAAAATACAGGGCCTCTGCTATTCAGTTTATTGAATAAGTATATTTTTAAATCTACATGTTTTAAGATTACCTTTCAAATATCTACATTTCTTAGAATTATAAGTTTTTGAATCTATTTTGTGTTGTCTTTCAGCTCATTCTTTTATAGTATTAAAAAGTGTAAGAGAAAAACTGATTTATGGAAGTATGTTAAAGAAGAGCTTTGGGAACAATGAAATAAATGTAAAAACTGTTTTACTATTGTAATCTACTTCCTCTCATACTGAATCATAAAAGAAAGTAATATTCTCAGTTTGAATTGAATAGGATCTCTAGGGATATCTGATCACATACCTTTGTTTTGGGGAGCAAACAGACTAGACACTAAGAATAGTGTGTTTAGCTCACTAATAAGGACAGGGAAATGGTACTTTGATTCACCCGCTATATAAGCAAGTATTTATTATTATCCTGATCTATAAATGTGCTGTGGAAAATATGAAAGGAAGAGGGAATAAAATCTGTCTTCACAGAGTTTACCACATGATTAAGTTTTTAGTTCATTAAAGTCATCTAATATTTATAAGTGCAGCTATAAAGCAGCACAGTTTTCTCAAACATAGGGTCTTAAAATAACACACATTTGTTACTTTCTAATTCTGGATGTCAGAAGTCTCACTTGGGTCTAAAAGCAAGGTGTTGCCAAGGCTACATTTCTTCTGGAGGGTATAGGGTAGAATCTATAGAAGTCTTGCCTTTTCCAGCTTCCGGAGGATGCTTGCATTCTTGGGCGCATGAGCCCTTTCTCCACCTTGGGCCAGCCCATTTGGCCATGTTCTCCCATGTTGCACCTGTCTGGTTCTTCCTCTTCTGCCTTCCTCTTCAACTTAAAACAATGCTTGTGATCGCTGGGCCCACCGAGACAACCAAGGACAACCTCCCCTTCTCAAAGTCAGCTGATTAACATTTCATTGCACCTGCAACCTTCATTCCTGTTGGCCTTGTAGCAACATATTCACAGGTTTTAGAGATCAGAGTGTGGACATCTTGGGGCTGGAGCATTACTCTGAGGACCACATCAGTGAAATGTTTGTGTCTCTAAAATAGTTCAAGTTCTCTTCCTAATTGAGCAGCATATTTTGTGTTCGTGTTCTAAGCCAGGGCTTTTAAATTGAGTGGAAAATTTAGTAATAGATAATGACATTTTACTTTTAATGATTCTGTGGCCCATCTCTTGGCCTGCAATAAAGTAAAAACAACATTGTTGAGCGATTTTTTTTTTCCTTCCCAAGAAACAGAGTCTTGTAGTCTTATAACAGACATTTCATGGGCAGTTTTAAGTTAGTGCTTTTCTCCTCCTTCTCCATCTCTTCCTTCTACTTATTAACAACTTTGCTTTACCTTTCTGAGCTTCTTCCAAACATGCTTTTATAATTATTACCTTTCTCTTACTTTCCACTTCTACTCTTGTTGCCCACACTTATTTTTTATCTATTTCACTTGCACTTATGGGTAGTAAGTGAAGCTTTGTTCCTTTTATTTTTAGGTTTTAAGACTTGATGATTACTCTTTAGCTGAATCTTCCTATTCTGGTAAAAGGTTTTGGAAGTCTCCCTAGAAAAAGAAAATCTTAGGGAAAAATATATGACCTAAAGTAGAAATATCTACCCTCAAAGTTATCTTTGGGAAAACTACCTTGTTGGTTCAAATGTTTATAATATGTTTAAATTTAACAATGAAATTAAAAAGCACAAAAAGTACAAATAGTGATAAAGAAGAAATACATATAATATATGTAGATTCTAGGTAAAAGACACTCATAAATATCAGTAGTTTTGTCTTTACTTGCTAGCTACAGCCTTGGGAGGTTATGTACATAGTCTAATATTTCATTATTCAAAGTTTGTAAGAAGAATTTTTAAAAACTCTGTAAGAATTCAATGTTTTGTTTATGTCAAACTATCATGAGCTTTATTATTTTATTGTCAGATTTTTCACAGGATGTATCAAAAAATAGGGGGACCTGAAATGCTTATGATTTTGGAGACAATTTTAAGAAAATGAATGCATATATTATACTAGGTATATATTTGAACATTTTTAGAATGAGAGAGCACATGTATTACTTATTTTTAAAAGCTAAAAAATCTTAAGTGGAACAATATTCTGAAAAAATCATTAAATTTATGTAATAATTGATACTTCAATAATCCTTTCCTTTCTGGTTGAATTCAACATGAAAACTGAAAAATTTGTAATTCCACTCCTTTCATACTTCTGACATTAACAATAATTCGTAGCAGAGGAATTAAATGTCAAATTTAAAGGTTCCTGAATGGCAAAGAAAATAGTCTCTCTCAAACACTTGACTTTACACAGACACACATACTGTCCTTGGGTTCTTAGATCAGAAACTAATGGCTGACTTCAAAGGGCTCACATTTTTTGTGTGTATGCAACAAAAATTGATGTCTCTACTTTAATTCTTAATGCCGCTCAATAGCATAGAGCAGCCATCTGTAAATTCCATCTGTTAAAAATCAAGCAGTAAATATTTTAGGTTTGTGAGACATATAATGTCTGTTGCAACTACTCAACTATGCCATCATAGCATGAAAGCAGCTATAGGCAATATGTAAGAAATATGTATGAATGTTTTTATATAAAACTTTACTTACAAAAGCCCTTGGCAAACTGGATTGGTCCTGCCTGCAATAGTTTGTCAGTGCTAGGATAGATTTTTTTTTTAATTGGGAAAATACTATCAAGACAGAGACTAGACTTCCCAGGGCTGAGGAGTAGTTCATATTAAGCTAACTTGCATGGATCCTTTCTAGAGCCAAGACTCATACATGTGTGTGTATGCACAAACAGAGAATTGGATACGCTGATCAAAACTATTGTCCCTTTCACCTGTGAGTTGACTTCACCCTTCTCATCATGTTGATGACTTTTTAATGGCCATAGATATTGTTGGGTCAAAACCAAGGGGAAATTAGTTTCTAATTAATATAAAATACTTGCATGGTTTTCAGTAATTCTTATGTATCAGTCTGAGTCTAACCAGGAGACAGAATCCACACTGTAGTTTAAATGGGGAAATTTAATATAAAGAAATTTTAAACCATAAAAAAGGAGAGTAAATATGCAACTATTAACAGAAATTCAATAGTATTCTAGGGCTGAGGTAGAGTACCTATAAAAGGATAAACTTGGGATGGAGGAACACTCCACAAGGTGGGTATAGATATTTTCATCTAAAGTATGAATGCTATGTTCCCTTTTTAAAGTGCTTTTAAAAGACCAACAGTTAAAATATATTTAAAGGGATTCTGTAGTAAAAGTAAAGAGAAAATAGACTTGATTGAGTGCCAGTGCAGAAAAAAGAAAGCTATTGATATGTTTATGGGTCCTCTGTATTATCCTCTTAGGAGAAGTGTCTATTCTTGTCTTTTGCCCATTTTTTAATTGGATTGTTTATTTCTTTGTTTTTGGTGTTGAGTTGTGTAAGTTTTTTATTAAATTGGAAATCAACCCCATATCAGATGACTCATTGGTCAGTTTGTTCTCCCACTCAGTGGGTTGTCTTTTCATTTTATTGATGGTTTCCTTTGCTATACAAGCTTTTTAGTTTGATGTAGTCCCATTTGCTTCAGAGAAGGAAAACTCTGACTCCAAAAAACCTCCGCTGCCTTGCGGCATACCTCTTCAGGGGAAAGGCTAAGGGAGTAAACCCCGACAGAAAATCCGGAGCCGGAGTCCCTAAGGCGGTTTGACGTTGTAGTCAACACCGGCAACTCCTGCGGCGCACCTGAACCCAAGCTGTATCGACTCCGTCTTTCCCTTGGACCCTTCAGCTGCGAAGAGAGGTGGGGTCTGCTGCATGGGCAACAGCAGACCCTCCATATCACCCTGCCCAGGCTCTGTAGCTTCAGCTTCACTGGAGAGGACACTCCAGCGTCATCGCAAGATGTCGATTTAACACGGGAGGAGACAGATACCGTGTCACTCCCGCGTCGGACTGCACAACCATTCTCGGCGGTGCAGATAGACTCTTAAGAAGCTACACCATCGTCTCTCGAGACGGACGGCTGCCGACGACGACGAGTCCCATTTGCTTATTATTTCTTTTGTTTCCTTTGCCTGAGAAGATATAACGGAACAAAACATTGTTACACAAATGTATGAGATTTTACTGCTAAGCATTCTAAAATGTTTATAGTTTCATAAATTGCATTTAAGTCTTTAATCTATTTTGAGTTTACTCTTGTGTATGGTGTAAGGAGATGTTCTAGTTTCTTCTTTTTTTGTTGTTTCTTTTTTTTGTTTGGTTGGTTGGTTGGTTTTTTTGTATGTATTTGTTCAATTTTCCCAATATCATTTATTGAATGAATTGTCTTTATCCCGTTGTATGTTCTTGCCTCCTTTGTCAAATATTGACCATAAAGTCATGGGTCTATTTCTGGGCTCTCCTGTTCCATTGATCTTTATGCTCATTTTTATGCTAGTATCTTGCTGTTTTGACTAGTAAGGCATTGTAGTACAGGCTGATATCAGGTAGGGTGATACCTCCAACTTTGTTCTTCTTTCTCAAGACTTCTGAGGCTATTCAGGACCTTTTGTGGTTGACATCACTAATCATCAGAGAAATGCAAATTAAAACCACAATGAGTTATCACCTTGTTCCTGTCATCATGGCCATCATTAATAAATCAACAAACAACAAGTTCTGCCAAGGATGTGGAGAAGAGGGGACTCTAGTTCACTGTTGGTGTAAATGCAGACTGGTGCAGCCATTGTGGAAAACAGTATGGCGTTTCCTCATAAAATTAAAAATGGAACTGCCTTTTGACCTAGTGATTCTACTTATGGTAACATATCCAGAGAAAACTGAAACACCAATTTGAAAGAATAAATGCACCACATTGTTCATTGCAGCATTATTTACAATAGCCAAGATTTGGAAGCAGCCCAAGGGCCCATCAGTAGATGAGCGGATAAAAAAGTGGTGGTACATTTACACAATGGAATACTACGTAGCTGTAAAAAAGAAGGAAATATTACCTTTTGTGACAGCATGGATGGACCTGGAGAGTATTAGGCTAAGTGAAATAAGCAAGTCAGAGAAAGACAAGTACCATATGATTTCACTTATATGTAGAATGTAAAAAACAAAATAAACTAATAAACAAAATAGAAACAGACTCATAGATACAGAGAACAGATTGACAGCTGTCAGAGGGAAGGGAGGGGCATAGGGAGCTTGGTGAAAAAGATTAAGGTATTAAGCAAAAGAAAACAAAAACAGGCAACAGTGATTGTCAGAGGAAAACAAGGGTGGGGGGAAGTGGGAGAGGACAGAGTGGGGACAAATGGTGATAAAAAGAGGCTTGACCTTGAGTGGTGAGCACACGATGCAGTATGCAGACAATGTGCTATAGAGCAATGCACTTGAAACCTGTGTGGTTTTATTAACCAATGTCACCCCAATAAATTCAATGGAAAGAAAGCTATTATCAAAGATCAAAAGTCAGAATTAGGAAGGCATATTTGAAGCATGTTGGAGAAGAGGAGTCTAAATTTAAGTTGAGACTGGAAAATAATAGATTAACCCGGCACTTATAAGATTTTATTTCGCAATTTCTCTCCTTTTAAATGACTAGCATATATTAAGAACAATATTAAGGAAAGTTTATATAAGAATTGGAACATAATATAAAGGGTTCTTATTTTATGGGATTTGGCAAAATATCTTCACTTCGAAGACTTGTTAAGCAATAATTCCAAAAATAAATGAGAGTCTTAGTAAAATGGAAATAAATGCATAAATTAGACTCAAATTTGGACTTCTTTGTTTCAGGAACTATATGGGAGAAATAATCCTAAGATGCCAGCTACTCTCTCAAATAACAACAACAACAAAAAAGAATACTTGAAGTAAAACAGACATGTAGATCTTTCTTAAGTGGTAAAAATCAAAATAGAGTGCTAATAATTTGGCATCTTTTTTTCTATTCTTAAATATGTCTTGCAGAAATATTTAAATATATACTCAAATATTATAAATATTTTGGATAAATCTTTTCTTTATCCATCAATTTAAATGTAATGAGATTTCAGATTTAAAATCGAGTTTCCTTACTGTGGACCCCAAGGAGAAAAGAGATGTACTTAATTTAATAATAAAATTCTTTAACTGTGGAGCCCAACTACAGAAACTGCTAGTTTGCATGCTCCATTATTTTATCCATATCCTGATTTATACACTGAATCTGTTTGTCATAAGACACTACTTACCACATCAAGAAAGTAAAGTTTCCTAAGCTGATGTATATTTGAAATATGATAGGATAATATCCTGGCTGGTTTGGCTCAGTGGATTGAGCATCGGCCTGCAAGCTAAGTGTCGCTGGTTCGATCTTCCAGTCAGGGCACATCAGAGAAGGAAAACTCTGACTCCAAAAAACCTCCGCTGCCTTGCGGCATACCTCTTCAGGGGAAAGGCTAAGGGAGTAAACCCCGACAGAAAATCCGGAGCCGGAGTCCCTAAGGCGGTTTGACGTTGTAGTCAACACCGGCAACTCCTGCGGCGCACCTGAAGCCAAGCTGTATTGACTCCATCTTTCCCTTGGACCCTTCAGCTGTGAAGAGAGGGGTGGTCTGCTGCATGGGCAACAGCAGACCCTCCATATCACCCTGCCCAGGCTCTGTAGCTTCAGCTTCACTGGAGAGGACACTCCAGCGTCATCGCAAGATGTCGATTCAACACGGGAGGAGACAGATACCGTGTCACTCCCGAGTTGGACTGCACATTCTCGGCGGTGCAGATAGACTCTTAAGAAGCTACACCATCGTCTCTCGAGACGGACGGCTGCCGACGACGATAGGATAACAAAAACAAAATACATTGAATTAAAATATTAAATCATTTACAGCACAGCACAGCAAAACAGATGGTGAAAATTTAAGTAATTTGTCCATGAAAGCAACTTTATCCACACAGTTATATTACTCCTCAATAAATAGAGGTTTTGTTCATTACAGATACGTTTCACTACTGATATATAAGTAACCATGATAACATTGATATCTAGGAATTACCATCGATCTCACGAGATTGGGATTCAACTTTTTCATATGTGCATTTATCACAGCCTTTATTTGCTCTGCCATATGGTGCCAGTCTATTGATTTCTCAAAAGAGGAAGCAGCTCATAGGTGATAGGCTCCAAGAGTGGCATTTGTTTGGTGTTGTTCCCTGAAGCCAGGATATGGCTTTACTCTATAGGTTAAGAAATTTTATTTTGTTAGTTTATGCTCAGAGAAGTCACCATAATAAAAAATAGGAAATAAAAGAATGCCAATCAATTAATTATAAAATGAAGCACCATCATTTTTTTAAGAGAAAACTCAAATCTCTCACTGGTGACCTCACTTCCCCAAAAAACAGAAGAATCACAAAATAGTTACTTAGCATAAGAGTTGAGCAAAGAAAACAATGGATATTGCTTCCAGATTCTTTCTCACAATAGAATATCCTCACTTAGGGGACTAGGGTACTCTGATCTCACTATCATTTAGACAGTGCTAAACATTGGTCAGTTCTAAATATGTTTCCTTTTTCCATTTTTGTCTTCATTTAAACTACTACAGTTCTGCTAAGATATACTGTATTCATATGGCTTCAAAGAAGAGACTGTTTTTCATCATTGTTTAGTTTCATTTCAAATCTTAGTCCTTTTCATTCCAAATATCTGTTAACAACCTACGGGGTTGGGCAAAAGTAGGTTTACAGTTGTTTGTGTGAAAAATAATCATTATTATTAAATAATAATATAAGAATTAACTGTTTTGTCTATTCACAACTGTAAACTTACTTTTGCCCCGCTCTGCATTATTTAACCACTATGATTTAGATTCCAATTCTAGCTGGTTTATCTTGTTCACTGGACTTTAATTTATTGCCTTTTATCTCAAGGAGGGTAAGCTCACTATCTGTCTCAAAAGAGGAGGATGAGGAGGAGGAGGAGGAAGAGGCAAAAGATGGGAAGGAAAAGAAGGAAGAAGAAAATCATTTGGGGGCTTGGGAAATTGTCATTGTGGAGAAATTATTCATGGTGCTTAGTTACATGGCTTTAACCAACCAATCCAAAAACCCAACAAAATGCAAAAGAAATAGTTTACCAGTCTAGGAGTCCCAAGCCAGCACAGCCAAGGAACAAACTGAGTTAGAAAGTTAGAGAACATTTTTGTAATACAGTGTTATGTAGATTTTTCCATTTAATTTATTGTTAATAACCTCACCCTTTTGTTTGTTCATTTATTCAAAAACATACGTCAGGGATACTCTGCACAAGGGCTGTTGTAGGCACTAAAAATATGGGTTTGGACAAGAAAGTCCCTACTCTTCTGAAATTTGCATTCCAGATAGAAAAAATAAGAGAACAAATGTAAGTCATTTTTACTTACTCCAAGTTATTTAAATTAAAGTAACAATGACATCGCAGAATGCTATCGTCTGTGGTTAGTTGTTTTTATATAATCTGTTACTAAAAAGGTTAGCGTCAGGTGACAGGACAGAAAAATGAGTCCCCACTTTCAAAACAGGAGTGTTAAGAGTCAGTAAGTTTGTGGAAACTTCCATTTTGATTACATGTTTATGAGAACTTTGTAATTTCTTTAAGGTTGTTAGGAATTAACAACAAAATCTACCCCAAATTCTCCACCTGTTGCAATAGGTCACATCTTTTCACATTGCTCTTGAAACAGTTGGCATCCTGCCTTCAAGCACAGAGCTCAGCAAACTTGCTCTGAAAAGGCCCAGATACTAAGTGTTTTTGGCTTTGCAGGCCAAGAGACATAATTTATCATATTACATGGGTACTTATATTGCTAAGATGAATTTAATTGATGAAATTAAAAATATAATAATGAAGTATAATTTTTTTTATAATATCGTTCTATGAGGAGAACGCATTTTGGAGAAGATGTTTCACCTAAATGGGGTTAAATGACAGCATTCTTTTTCATCAAAATCCATTGCAAACATTCATCTGTTCCTGCTAATCTGTAATGATATTTTACATATATCATCATTGAAAATGTCTTTATCACACAGATTCTGCCAAACACTATCAGTCCACAACCACAGGCTTATAACTGAACATATTTATCTCTTGAAAAGCATGTATAGAATTCTACTGAAGTCTATTCCTGATATTTGCCTTTAAGCATATCATTGCATTGCAGATTATCACTTCCAATTGGAAACTGGGTGGAAGCTCCTTAATTCCATAATTAAGTGAATTTAAAAATACAAACATTTCCTTTGCATCTCCATTGAGCTTTGAAATACATTGCTGGAGGAGTTATTTGAGTCTGGAAAATCTATGTGCTTCTTGTTTTAACTTTGGATGGAACAAGAAGTATATAAAGTAGCTTGAGATTACTTGTGATGAAAACAATGTTAGTTGTCAAAATGGCTTTACCGAAGTGTAGCTTTCACATGTAGGTACTATTCTGCAATTTAATTTTAGGTTGAAGTCGTTGCACAACATTATTAAGTCTGTAGCAAAAGCTAATTTAGTGCTATTTAAAGTCTGATAATAGTTGTTGAGGGTAGTTCACCAGCAACTGTTCTTGTTGGTGGTTCATCATCTTTAGCTAGTTTGTTTTCTCTAAACACTATCCATCAGCTGCTGAAATGAAATATGATTTAACTAGCTCCCCATTGGTAAATGGCTTTTCTTGTTTGGCTAAGAGATGACACAAATTGAAAATTTATTTTCATTGTAGCTACATTTTAATTTTTTATTTTTGTGAAGGAATTCTGCTGTCATGAGATATACTGCTTTAAATTTTTTAGTGCTTCTGAACATTGCCTGTTTGTGGGATGGTAACATTGTGAAGAGTGCTTAATCTGTTGATGTCAATGCATATTTGTTGAGTATAAATATAGTGTCCTAGCATAGAAACAATGATTTTCTCTCTGATTTGGTACAAATAGTCCATACTACACTGTGCCTTAAAAATGCAACATTTGAAGCCCAATCTTCTAGTTTTAACTTTATGAGTATACACTGGTGTACAAAATAAAATGTGTGATGGTGACTTGTGGCATTTGAAACACTGGCAAGTTTTGACTGTGTTATAGTGTCAGCAGGAGGCAGTAATGAGTGTTCCACATGCACACACTCCCTTTCACACCCCTTAATTTCACTGCTGTCGTAGTGAAAGCAGCATGCACAGTGACATATGAATGAATGAGTGCCGCCGCCTTCCTACAAACCTGTATTTGTGGACACTAACATGTGAATTCCATAATTCTCATGTACCATAAAATGTTATTATTTGATATTTTCAGGTATTTAAAAATGTAAAAGCCAATAAAGGCCCATAGGCCACATGAAATAGGGACTGGGCCAGGTTCGGTCCACAAAGTATCATATGCCAACCATTTGTTTCTGATTTAGAAAATAAAATACAGGTATTTGTTGTTTAAACAACACAGAAGTAACACCTAAGAATATGAGTAGTGGTTGTAAAGTGTAAAAGAAATCAAACAATAGCCAAAAGGAGCCAGTGGCATTATACTCTTAGTTTTTAACAGTTTGACTTGGACATACCTCAGTGTTTTGTTGTTTTTAGTTTATCCTCACTAGGGTTTGCTCAGCTTCTAGAAATAACAGTATAATATTCCTCAATTTTGGAAAATTTTCAGGCATTAGGTCTTCTCTCCTTTTTCCCTTCTGTGACTACAATAATATGTATTGTGTGATATTGTTACATATAATTACTTGATATTGTCAAATAATAAGCTAACTCAATGAATTTTTAATTTCTTATATTCATTTTTCATTTCTAATATTTTAATTTGGTGATTTTTTTAATCATTTACATATATGTACTGAAATTCCTCCATCTGTTCATGCATTTTCCACGTTTCATTAACATAATTATCATAGTTATTTGAAAGTCTTTACCTCCCAATATCTGGGAAGATTTTCAGGCAGCATCATACATATAAAACAACACTTTGATACAAACTTTGGGGGATTTTTAATGAATATCTTAAATTGAGTTGTCATAGAAGTATGAAAATGTGTATATACTTATTCCGCAATTGACATAGTTAAAAACAACTAAGAACAAAATAAATTTCATCATTATGAGCCAAACCAGGAGACTATTTTTTTTCATCAAAGTGAGTACAGCTTACAAAACAAAATAGAGCCTTAGCTGGGTAGCTCAGATGGTTAGAGCATCGCTTAGATACACCAAGGGTACAGGTTCCATTCCCATTCAGGGAACAAACAAGAGTAAACCAATACATTTAAAAATAAGTGGAACAACTGATCAATGGGTGTCTCTCTCTTAAATCAATAAATACAACTTAAAAATATATAGATCATTTCATTAAAAAAAAACATATAATTCAGGAGAATGAAAAATTCTGGATGATGAAGTCAGTAGAAGGCATTACAAAGAACTGAATCCAATACTTAATTCTACCCTGTTTGCTGCCTCCTTGTGCCCTGCTGGCCTGTGCTCCTGTGGCACAATCTTCACTATCACCTCTGATATTTTAGTAAGTCTCCAAAGCATGCAATTGACTCACATTGGCTATTGATTTCCAAAATAAAATACAAAAGTTCTGGCCAGATTTAAGTAGATATAGGGCAGAGAGAAGAGATTAATCACAAGTACAGAAAACCAGTGGTACAAAAAACCCAAGGAAAGGAGGAAGTCAGAGCAAGAGATAATTAGGACTATAAACCCCTGGAGCGTGGTCACATGTGAGATGAGAGGAAATGCCTACAAAGCTAGACGTTTTGAGGCCATGCAGATGACTGCTTGGTTATTACATTAATATAATATTACATATATAATTACCCCTGGCTGGTTTGGCTCAGTGGATTGAGTGTCGGCCTGTGAGCTAAGTGTCGCTGGTTCGATCTTCCAGTCAGGGCACATCAGAGAAGGAAAACTCTGATTCCAAAAAACCTCCGCTGCCTTGCGGCATACCTCTTCAGGGGAAAGGCTAGGGGAGTAAACCCTGACAGAAAATCTGGAGCCGGAGTCCCTAAGGCGGTTCGACGTTGTAGTCAACACCGGCAACTCCTGCGGCGCACCTGAAGCCAAGCTGTATTGACTCCGTCTTTCCCTTGGACCCTTCAGCTGCGAAGAGAGGGGGGGTCTGCTGCATGGGCAACAGCAGACCCTCCATATTACCCTGCCCAGGCTCTGTAGCTTCAGCTTCACTGGAGAGGACACTCCAGCATCATCACAAGATGTCGATTCAACACGGGAGGAGACAGATACCATGTCACTCCCGAGTCGGACTGCACAACCATTCTCAGCGGTGCAGATAGACTCTTAAGAAGCTACACCATCGTCTCTCGAGACGGACGGCTGCCGCCGCCGCCGACATATATAATTGTTCCATTACCTAATTTTTTTTGGCTCTGTCAATGTAAGAAACATCCCAACCTGTAGAGAATTTTGAGTATATTTGAGCCAAACTGATGACAATTACTAGGAAGCGAAATCACAATGGATTGAGAAAATGCTCCAGAGAAAGGCAGTTTTGCACCTTATTTTATACATTACAGCTAAAGAAGGAGGTGTAGGGGGCTGTTTATGAAATCCCTTGGTGATATAATATATTGGGGAGGCAGGAGAAAGCAGAGCAGGGAAATCTCTAGAATTGGATGAAAAGTAAAATGCATAGACATATACTTCTTTTACATGGGTGGGTATAGGACAGTTAACAGTTGACAATTAACATGACAATAATAAGTATGAGGGGTTCTGTGTTCTCTGCTCTGATGCAGTAATTGTGCCTTGAGGGGTCTGAGAAAAAGGAAATTACCCTAACTACCCAAAGGTATGCCATTGTATATGTAAAAAGACAATGGACAGTCTAAGGTACAGTAAAGACTTATCTTTGTCAATGCACACTTCATTTTTTAATCCTTGCTCTATTAGTCCTATTTAAAACTCCTTTGGTGTTTTTGAAATAACCGTAAATGCTTTACTAAACTGAGTAAATGCATGTGAAATAAATGAAGTAAGCTAGAATTAGTCTGATGGTTTCCTTAGTCTCATAATATATCTTTTTGTCATTATGTACTGCAAATAAGTTGCTGGTATCATGGCATAATGTTAGTGAGACAGAATAATAAGAAGCTAGGAAAATTTTTTGGCAAATGGAATGGAAAAACTGAGGCAGAGAGCTGATTCAAACTGGCCTCATCCAGAACCCTGACCACTCCCTTAAGCATTAAGCCTTCAAAACAATGAAGTTCTGATTAGCATCAAATAATTTTAGGGACAAAGCCTCTTGGTCTGTTGACCACAGAGAAAGAGTTTTGGTCAAACTAGAGATTAGATCTAGGCCTCAGTTTTGTTTCAGTTCCAGGCCTAGAAAAGCAGTAGAAACAGATAGAATAATGCTATGGCTGGCATCAGGACCAGAAGTAGTGACTATTGATCCCCTACATTAGTGCCGACCAATCAGTAGAGACTATGACCCTAACTCTACATGCTCATTTTGATGAACCAGCATATTAAAGAATAGACCTGGATATCTGATGAATATTCTACTGAGATCCTTTCTTGAGACCTCCCCTATAATTCCTCATTTTAGAAAACAGATTAAAAACTCTCAAGGCAAAGCACCCAGTGTGCACTCTCTAGAGCAGGCCCATGCCTTCTATCTTCAGGTGTGTATCCTTGCTTTGTCTATCCTGAGCTCTGAGTGTCCCTACAAGACTTGCAACCAGGGGAGCAGAGGGCAGCTTGGCCTGGGCTAACACTGAGCCTCTTTCCAAGAGCCATTCTTTTGCCTCTGTAACTCGTTTTCTGAGTCTATGAAGCCCAGCTGGCTTACCTCTTCTGCCTCTGTAACGTTCTTTTTAAAAGGCCAAGGCAGCTCTCTGAAAAGCCCGCTAAATTCTTCTCTTCAAGTGTACTTTTGCTTTGCATTGTAAATAAACTTCCTCTTGTACTGGAGCAATTGGCTCTGAATTCTTTGCTGAACTCATGAACTGAGAGCTGATATTTCTGGTAACAGCAGCTATTATTCTAAGAATAGGCACATGGTTCAGAAATCATAATCATTGATTCTAATTGTGCTCTTCCATTTGTATAGTGCTTATCTACCTGTCAGTGGTTGGGCTTTGTGGATAAACTATAATTTCAACAAGATGGTTCTGATAGGCAGTAAAATCTAGTAATCTCCACACTTTTGATGGAGATGTACAGAGAAACAGATTTGCTTGGTGATTGTTTGCAGATGTGATCACTGGCATGAAACTGCAGACACTCTCTCTCTCTTTTTTAAAAAGAGTAATAAACCTGAATATTATCTATATTGAAAGGATGTGAATTTTATATTACTTCCATTATAGAAGAGAGGGCATTTTATGCAATGCAAAAGCTAGTTTGAAAAATAAAAATAAAAGATTCCAACATATCACTTTTCATGCAGGCTCTCTGTTCAATAAAATCCTGGTTTACTCTGATTCTGAAGAGAGACTTATCAAATGGAATAATGTTAAAATGCATGCTATTTTAGTTTAGATGTGCCCATTTGGATTCACAGCATGCAATAGCTAAGTATTTGATTGCCAATGTAGTGTAGGAAATTGGTTTGTAAAAGTCATACTAGATTTTCAAGCTAAGACCAAATGAGGACATTAGCATTTGGATTATTTCAAAAGGACTGAATATATCACCTTTTCTTTGTTTTCCTGGGGTTTCTTTAGTCATTTTCTCTTTTGCTCCCTTGCCAACCACCTCCGCCTCTCAAGCACATTGTGAGAGACAGCAATAGATGAAGAGAATAAAGAATTGAGATATCAGTTTCAGCCCTGTCCAACTGTTGCTGTTTACCCTGTGCAAATAGCCTCTTACACTAGTTTCTTTAAATTTGGAAAAGAACAACAGAATATCTTATCTATTTCATTTCTGTAATCAACACTTTTTGACTGAGTAATATGTTCCAGGCACTGGAAATATCAAGAGAGTAAATAAAATGAAGGTCATGGGTATGTAGACCAATGTCAAATGCTTTGGACTACACTCCAAAGCAGTGAGGAACTAATGATCTACTCATCAAATTTGTCTTCCTCACTCTCTTCAGACCAATATTAGGGCAGGAGGTGGTAAAACCATATTTCTCACAGGTTATTAAAAGATATTGTCATGAAAGAAATGTTCAAATTCTGAAACACAAACACAAGAGATGAAAAACTATACATAAATCAGGATTTTATTGTGCTTGTGATAATGGTTACCAGAGAAAAAGGACTAAGGCTATTTTTCTTTCAATGTCTTAATAAAATGTAATATTATTTAGAAAAATCATAGTGAAGAAAAAGGTGTCTGAAACACAAACACAAGGGGTGAAAAACTATACATAAATCATGATTTTTTGTGCCTGTGATAATGGTTACCAAAGAAAAGTGCTAAGGCTATATTTCTTTCAATGTCTTAATAAAATGTAATATTACTTCAAAAAATCAGAGTGAAGAAAAAGGTGTCAGGTTGCTTGTGGAACTAATCACAGATGTTTGAGCCAAATCTTTCTGTTTGCTGACTAACGCTGTCTACTTATATTACTATTGCATTTAGACTATTATTGTATTACTTAATACATTATCCCAGCATAATATGAAGCAAGCACATTAGCTAGGGAAGTCACAGATGATTATGAAACCCAGGCAATGCATTGTAGAGTTCAGAGGTAGTTCTTTCTCTCATAGGCAGAAGTAGGCTCTTAACTAATAAAAAAGGAGTGAATGTGAAGAGCTTTTTTCCTGTCACCTCCAAGATCAAATGTGAACAGAATGGGCATGAGAAGATGCTCATAAGCTCTGTTCCACCAGCCACAGACCTGAAAAAAAGTCATGTTGCTTCTGCTAAACTATCCAATAGAAAGAGCAAAAATGGAGATTCCCCTTACTTGTCCTCCTTATTTTTCTTATACATACTTAGAATATTTGTTTAAATTTATAGTTATCTGTTTATATTAATGCTGCATTTATTCTTCACTTTGGCGAATCAGCTATTTCATTTCTGGCAATTCTCTAGATAAGTGGAATGTACTTCTGTGAGCAGCAAATGTAAAAACTACAAATCTATTTTTGCTAGACATATTTCTAAAACATATTAGACATTTGTCTGCCTTTGAAACAGAGTATGCAGTTTAAGGAGGTCTCAAAGGCAATTTTGGAGCAGTAACACGCTATCTTGAAAACTCTTCTGCTTCTTGCTTGTATTATTATCATATAAAACAAGGATAGGGAATTGTTATGACTTGTCTGTGACAGTCTTCTGTGCCCAATCACAATCGAGTTCAGAATGAGAGCTCTCATTGGTGTGCAGCCTGGCTATGCTTGGTGGAGCTGGGAGTGCGGAGAGGGAGGAGCCCTGGTGTAAGTAGAGAAGCTATGTGTGCTTCCGCACCAACAAAGGAGAAAATAGAGAACCAGAATAACCTGCATGTAAGTCTGATGAAAGAGGAGCAGAAGCGGAGATTTTCAGCTTCAGAATTTTAAGGAACGATTCTGTGAATGAGTGATCAAAAACCATTTCCTGCCTTTAAACAGGGGGCTGAACTCCTTCCTGTGAAAGTATTTCTACTCAAACCAATGACCCCATCTGTGATGTACAAACTAATACAAAAAACTGATAAGACATCCAGAAGAAGCTAATATGACACTCAATAAAGTTCATATTAGTGTCAATGTCAAGGTAATGATGATGTAGCAACACACTGTTGATGCAGCTCATTCAAAACCACAGGAAAAAAGGAATGAATATTCAGTTTAACTAATTTTACCATATTAACTTAAGTAGAATCCAGATCCTTTTTTCTCATTATCTTAGGATGAGGCACAAATCTGAATAAGCAGGTTTCAGCTCAGTGGGAACTGTAAATCAGCTGTATTCATGCCTCTTCTCATATTCAGGCATATTTAAATCTCCATGTGTAAACCAAGTTGAAATCTTCTGCCTCATCAATCCTGGCATATCATGTCTCTCTGGAAAACTATTATTATTCAGAGAGATTATTTGTTGAGAAAAAAAAAGAGTGACTAGTGATGTTCAAAAATGTGAAAATAATAATCATGTATGGCACCAGGTGAGTACTTGAAATATTGGGGGGATCACTTTGCAAAGTATATGATTGTCTAACCACTATGTTATACACATGAAACTAAAACAAGATAGCATTGAGTGTAAAATGTAATTGAAAAATAAAATAAAATAAACACCAAGTACAGAAGAACAGTGCATCGAAAAAAATAACTCTAATAAAAATAAGCTAATCCCAGGTGGCACAAAGCCTATTCTGTAAACATATTTTCAGCCTTCCAAATGATTAAAAGTTTTCTCATACTGGGGTGTTCTTTGCATCAGTCTTTTTCATTAAGTAGATAGGGATTATATTTTAGGACAATCAGAACTATTAAAAATGAAGGGACTATACTTTAAAAGATTGTTAACAAAAATGTATAAAACTATTATCAGAAAGGTTTCAAATGTCAGAAAAAGAGCTTACCATCTCACCTCTTACTTTTCATTTATGGAGTCTAATTTTAGAGACAAATCCTGTTTCCAGGTTCTTTATTGTTTCATTAATCTTGAATTCATTTCTGCCAACAAATTTGGTTTCTTCAATTTAATTTATGTGGCTTGAGTATTTCATGTTTTGCAAACCTTAGTGATCACATATGCCTACCCTTACGTGGACATTTGGTTAGGGATCAATTTGGGCATTTTGCTCTCTATGTAACCAAAAGCTTTCCAACCAAACATACATAGGCAGAAACTTTATCCTGTGAGGTAAAATCGATCTCTTAGGTATTTTCATGTCATGGCAAATCAATTAAAATAATTAGTTCCAGTGGGCAACTTCCAAGCTGATCATACGTCCCTTTCAACCAGTAAATGGCATGAAAAGAAGTACTTCTCAAACTAACTTCCCTTGGAAACATATTGCGCTTTAAAACATTAAAGAATTAACTTATAAGAAAATGTTCATTAAAATTTTTAATAGGAACTGAAACTGAAATCCATGGGAACTTCAGAAAGTTTAAGATGATCTACACAGGTAAGCAACTGCTAGAGATTGTCCTTTGACTCCTCTGGTTCTCTACCAACTGCCTGGTGGGTGATGCTTTCAACTTTGAATCACTACACACTACAACAGCTTTCAAATTGTTCTTCTGCTTGTATCACCCTCCTTCCTAAGATTCTCCACATCCTATCTCGTTCACCCCATCAAATGATTTCTTCATGGAAAACATGTTGAAACATATCATAGAGCTGCTAAAAAACTAGCTGTGGCTCATCATTTATTAGGAAAATTTGTTCTCGTCATTACGGGAATCAAGGCAACTTCCCATTATGACAATTCTCTGATATAAAATGTTCTCTCCCTTCTTTTCTGACAAAGTAACTCCTAGATTGTATTCATTATGCCCTTCCTACATTAAACTTTTCCTCTCAGAATAAATCTGATGGTTGTAATTCTTCTTATTTACATTCCCTAAGTACTTCTTCAAACAGCACTAGTGGACACAAATTCATCCTTTTATTTTGTCTGTTAGTCTTTATTTCTTCTTTACTTTTGAAGGCTAGTTGCCCTGGTTATATAATTCTAAGTTGGTGGATTTTTTTCTGTTAACATTTTAAGTATTTCACTCCACTCTCTTATTGCTTGCATGATTTCTGAGAAGTCAGATGTGACTCTATCTTTTTCTGCTGTAAGTAAACTGTTTCCTCTGGCTTTTTTCAGGTTTTCTTTTCTTTATACTTGGTTTTCTATCATTTGAAATTGTATATCTATGCCTATGTTTTTTGTTTTGTTTTGTTTTGGCATATATTCTTCTTGGTGTTCTCTGAGATTCCTGCACCTGGGTGATTCTATAACTGACATTAATTTGCGGGAAATTCTCGGTCATTTTTGTTTCAAATATTTCTTCCGGTCCTTTCTTTCTCCTTCCGATATCACCATTATTCATAGGTTATGCCTTTGGTAGTGGTCCCACAGAACCTGGGTATTCTGTTTGATTTTTTTCAGTCTTTGTTTTCTTCATTTTTCAGTGTTCAAGAATTCTACTGACATAACTTCTAGCTTAGAGATTCTTTTCTCAGCCATGTCTAGTCTACTAAAAAAAGGCATTCTTTATTTCTGTTACAGTGCTGTTTATCTGGAGTATTTCTCTTTTTTGGTTCTTAGGATTTCATCTCTTTATTGACATTGCCCATCTATCTTTGCATGCTGTCTACTTTGTCCTTTAGCATCCTTAGGATATTAATCATAATTCTTTTGAAGTCACAGTCTGATCATTCTGACATCCCTGTCAGGTCTGTCATGTCTGTTCTGATACTTTCTTTGTTGCTTCAAATTCTATTTTTTTTTTCACTTTTCATATGTTTTGTAATTTTTCATAAATAGCTGAACATGATTGGATAAAAGGAATCACTCTAAGTAAATCTTTAGTAATGCGTGCTGAGGTGTAGGAAGAGAAAGAGTCTTCTATAATCCTAGAATTAGGTCCCCCTTTCATTTCAACAGAATGGTTAGAGTAGACTGGGGTTGAGTATTTCTCTTCTCTGAGTTAATTAGCCTGTGATGATACCCCAGCAAACCAGGCTCTAGTTAACTAGATTCCTCTGAGGGCAGGCCATGTTAATAAGAAGAGAGTGCTCTGGTGAATTTTAAAATAGTTTCTTTTTCTCTGCCTCTATTTGAAGACCGTAGAGATTTTTGTCTGGTAGTTTCTGTGGGAACCTGGTGTAGCTACTGAAGATAAATCTCACAATATTGTGTGCTCCGCCTCCCAGACCCTCCCTGCATGACTGGGTCTCCCTGGAGCTTTTAACTCTCAGACTTGTCCACATTGAGCATCCAGTATTTCATCTATTACATTTCAGGTTTTCACACCTGGGCTCTGGTCCCAAGGTGAGTCTCTGCTCTGTTAAGCCCTGACCCCTGTATTCTCCTATCAGTGTCCAAAATCTTGGGGGCAGTGGTTTGCTCAATGTCTTCCCCATTCTTATTGATCCCAGAAGAGTTGTTGATTCTTTAGTCTGTTCAGCTTTTTACTTGTTAGAAGGAAATAATCTTTTAAAATCCTTACATACAGAACCAGAAACCGAGGTTCCCCAAGGGGATGAACACAAATCAAGCATCCAAACAGAAAGAAGTTAGAGCCATGCCTTAGGTAAACTATTCTGGGTGTGTTGGTAATGTTCAGGTCAGTGGGATAGCTGAGCTTCCTTGACAAGCTGGTCTTTTTCCAGAGAAAGACAAAAATATAGTAAAAATACAAGAGATCTAAGGGTCAGACCTAAGGTAAGAGCTAAGTCTAAGGTTGAATTATGTATATATCTTTAATCAAAAACCCACACCTAATCATTGATAAAATGTCAATGAGTTTCTAATAAAATTTTTAAATGGTTTTTAATTATAATAAGTCAAGAGCTTAAACAATGAGTCACTGGCACTGGGGTATATTGTATATGTTATATAATATGTTATTATTAATAGTATGGTAAAGTATCACTTCTAGATCTCATTGTTTACATCAAATTTTGGGTCAATGATGTTATAATCTTTCGCTGTCCACACAGATAAGGGCTTTTTCTGTGTGGCAGTTGAACATTGTTGAGAGGTACAGCAAGAAGAGGAAAGTAAAGGGCAGTATATTTACTGAAGCAAATGAATTGGACATAAAAATACTCCAGGACCCAGGAACAAATTGGAAATCTCTAAATTCTTACTTGAGCCTGTTTTCTTTCTCATTACATAGTCCAGTACTTCGTGCTCGGCTCTTGTGATCAAGCCCCTTTCCCATGCCTTCTTTTATTTTGTTCGCCTTTAGTTTGTGTGCGTGCGTGCGTGTGTGTGTGTGTGTGTGTGTATGTGTGTGGTATATATAACATCATATGAGTTTCAAGTGTACAACACGATGATTTGATATAGGTATATATTGGGAAATAATCACCAGGGTAAGTCTAGTTAACATCTATCACCACATATAGTTAAAAATATTTTTTCTTGTGATGAGAAATTTTAATATCTGCTCTCAAAAAAAATCTGTCTTTTTCACAAATATTTTATTTATTTATTTTTAGAGAGAGGTGAAGGGAGGGAGAAAGAGAGAGAAAGGAACACCAATATGCAAGAGAAACATTGATCAGTTCCCCCAACCATGAACCTGGCCCTCAACCCTGGTATATGCCCTGACTGGGAATTGAACTGATGATGTTTTGGTTTGCGGGATGATGCCCAATCTACTGAGCCACACCGTTCAGGGAGAAAAAAAAAAATCTACTTTCTGAGCAACTTTCAATTATGTGATACAGTATGATTAATTATAGTCACCATGCTGTACATTATATTGCATTTGTCTTTACTTTCTATGCAGAAAAATAAACTTCATCAAATAATAGCCTAATATGTCTGTCTACTGCAAAAGAAGGTTTTAACTTAAGGAGAATTCTAAGGCAAGCAGTACTAAGAGAATGGTTTCAGTCATGCACATTGACTTCAAAACAAAAATACAGGCCCTGGCTGGGTACCTCAGTTGGCTAGAGTACCATCATGATGCACCAAGGTTGTGGGTCCAATCCCTGGTCAGGGCACATATAAGAATTAGGGGAGGTAGGAGGGGGAGAAGAGGGAAAAGAAGAGAAAGGGTCTACTCAAGGAATTAGTGTAATTGACCCACGGACATGGGCAACAGGTGGGGATTGACTGTGGGAGCAGGGTGGGGGGTGGGGGGCGGCAGTGGGAAACAATGGGGAGGGAGGAACTGGGACAACTGTAATAGAACAACAATTAAAAAAAAGGAATCAACCAATTAATGCATAAATAAGTGGAACAAGAAATTGATCTCTCTCTCTCTCTCTTCCTCTCCGTTTCCCTCTCTCTCTAAAATCAATAAGTAAAAATTATTAAAAATGCAGCACTATAAAATGAGTCACCTTTATATCACACATTTCTTATAAGAACAAATTTGCCATGAGATGACTATCATTTAAAGCCCATATTCTTTGCTCAAATGAAAGAAAATGAAATAATTTGAATGGAGTTTAAAAGACCAAGAGATAATTTGACAATAAAGTTTAGAATTGAGTTTGTTCTGAGATTTCCTTATCACACTTGAAAATAATCCTCTCCACTCACTTGTGGTAAAAGCTTCCTTTCACACAAAGAAATGGATTTTAAATAAGAGGATTATCCCATTCTTAGAGAGAACTAAACAACTACATTAACACTATATGCTAGTTCAAGCCAAAGTACATAAAAAGAGAATGGATAACTAAACAACTTAAATAGACTTCTTAAACAGGAGAACTTATTTGTATAGCTAATTTATTTCTAAAAACAATAAAAGCAATAGGTAAATGACACTTATCTTGTTCCTTCAAAACCATACTCATAAAAATGAAATGAAAGAACAAGCCCAATAGACTCACTTGAATCCAGATTTCTTTAATCCAATGGCCTTTTAACTTCATAAAATTCTATTCCAGAGCTACTGTTCTTTTCCAAGTCCACAGACTTTAAGTCACAAAGCCATAAGTTTAGACTATATAGGTCTTCAAACATTGTGTAATCAATTTAAGTAAATAAAATTCTCTCTCAGTTTTATACACTACTATTGCATTAATCACATAAAATAACAATTAACTAACAAACTATGAGCATCTTCCATGAACAAACAATTGTTCTAGGTGTGGAAATTATCTTGGTTTAATCATTTTATTTCCACATTCAAAAAATTATATGCATAACTAAATATAATTCAAAACTAAATAAATAAATGTTATCATAAAACCACCCATTACTATGGGAGTACAAAGAAGGGAAAGTCATTTAAGATAAAAACTTTAAACAAAATTTAGCATATTTTCTATGTTTTAGTCCAACTTTTTTTGGCAGGTATATAAATTCTAAGTGTGAACCATTTCATTAATGCATCTCAACACTTAATAACACTAGGAATGGCCAATATATCTTTAAACAATAATGGAGGCCTGAAGCATGACTCATTTGAGCCCTCCTAGCATTATTTCTTCTATTAGATTTTACTATTTTTTTAATCTTCACCCAAGTATATGTTTATTGACTTTTAGAGAGAGAGGAAGGAGTAGAGAGAGAGAGAAAAAAAGAAAACATCAATGTGACCTGACCAGGGATCAAACCTGCAACCTAGGTATGTGCCCTGGCCAGGAATCCAAAGGGCAACCTTTTGGTATACAGGATGATGTGCCAACCAACTGATCTACCTGGCCATGACTCTTACTATTTTTAATCTCTTATTTCAGTGTTTGAAAGCTTAACAGAGAAGAATATAACATGATGAATCATAGGAGAGAAATCTCAGAAAACATATCATAAATAAAATACCTATATATTTATAGAAGTTTGCTATAGACCTCTATTTCAGAAAAAGAACACTATAGGGTAGCAAATTTGCCTTCTCCCTTCTAGAAAAAGTAATATCTATTCATAATTATAATAAAATCCTCCTGTTTTAGAGCTCTAGGGACCCTATACATTCATTATCAAGAATCTGAAATCCTCCAAAGCCTTTACTTTGTTTGTTTTGTACCCAAGAGATGGAATATAATTTTTTCTCTACCTCTGCTTCTCCCCATATTCTCCTGTGCATTTAAGCTTTGTTGCCTCTCAAATACCAGAAGCAAGCACTTTATTGGAAAATCTCTTATGATATGTGTTTTTTTCAGTGAGCATTTATTGAGAACCTGCAAATTGCCAGTAATGTGTTATAGACAGAAACTTTTGTCAGAAAAATTTAAAGATAGGTTTCATAGTTCACATTTACTAAGTTGGAATAAAACTCAGGCACAGCTTAAGTAACTTACCACAGGTCATATAAACCACAAGCAAAAAAAAAGCCCAACTATCCAGAGATATACCTAGCACATCACCCTGAGCTCTTCAATGTTTTATTTAAAAAAGAAAAATCCCCCCACACCATTTGTTCATGCTGATACCAAAGAGGCCAAAGGCTATGGAACCATAAAGATAAACCTCCTGTTTGTTGCCCAGCTGGGCTACTGACTTAAATAACAGGCCTAATCCCTTCTGGAAGCAAAATGAAGTTCCAAAAAAGTAAAAGTTTTATTTCATGCTATCACTTATACCATAAAAAAATAATACATGGAATAGTATTTCATGCAATAAACAATTCTAGGTGGTTTTCTAGGTAAGTGTCTCATATTTTGCACAACATCATGTGTAACAGAAATCAAAATACCATGCATATCCTTATGAATATAAGAATATCGACATTCACAGAGCTTAAAGAATCCAAAATAATGTAAAATAAATTATGCTAAAGAAAGTTAAGTTTAGGGTGCTGGGTGAAAAAGGTGACAAGATTAAACAAAGGAAAAAGATCTAATAGATACAGACAATCATATGTTGATTACCAGAGGGAAAGGGGGGTGGGAGAGGGAGAAGAGTGTAAAAGGAGGATAAATGGTGACGGAAGGAGCCTTGATTTTGGGTGGTAAACACACAATAATATACACAGATGATGTGTTATAGAAATGTACACCTGAAACCTATGTAATTTTATTGACCAATGTCACCCCAATAAAGTCAATAAAAATTTTAAAAGGAAAAGTTAGGATTAAACCTAGACTCATTGGAAGCCAAAACCTGCCATTTATCTTACCACCTCCCACTGCCTTCCAGTTAAATTTTAAGAGAAATTATGAAAGGAGGAAATACTTTTATAAATTTTCTTATAACAGGAGTCTAGTAATGACAATACAATTAGAACTTACATGTCTGGCTCTGTTCTCCCACTACTATGAGTTTCTCTTCTAGTCTTGCATCATCTCAAGCCTAGCTGAGTCTCTGAGAATAGATTTAAATTGAAAGTGGAACTTTGGATATAGTAGTCATTATTTTCTACAAGTGAACCATCATAATGTTTGGTATTATTAGGTCTATGTGTAACTGCACAAAAATTAGACAACCTTATGATGCTGACAGTAGTGGAAAAATTAAACTTTTGTAAAAAAAAAAATAAAGAACCATGTCTATTAGCACATGCATGTTCTTAAAATTAATTCATGTACAGTAATGTCAAAATACTAGAGCTGATTTGAATACAACATCAAGGAGACACCTAAGGTATAACTTCCTTTATTTTAGGGACATGGAAGTTGAAATATTGTGTGAGCTGAAACATTGAGTTCCATGTTGTCTGGGGCTCCATGAGACAGTCAATTTAATTAACACACAAGTGAACTCAAGGTAGTACTCTAACCTGAAAGTGGTACAGGATCTAGTGGACTGTTAAGTGATTTCAAAAGAGCAATCAATAGAAGATAATAAGTCTTTCAAAATCAAGGTTCTATTTTGAGAAACAAGATGGCAGAGGAGTAAGTGGAAGCTACACTAACTTCCTCCTAGAACTAGTCTGGATTTACAATGTAATTTTGGAGAAATCATCTGGAATAACGAACCGAACACCAGCTGGAGAGAAGTCTTATAACCACGGAGAGACAGAAAAGGCCGCTACATCACAACGTGACCGGTAGGGAGTGCGGAGACGTGGAAGGGCTGGCTGGGCTCCCACGGGTGGCAGCTGAAGGGGCTGAGAAACAGCTCAGCAGCTGGGGATTCCCCCTGAGAAGGGCAGGGTCTAAACCCCCAGCTGGGCTTCCCAGCCTACAGCGACAGAGTGGAAAGTAAAATAGTATCAGCTGTGAAAAGCGAAAAGCCACAGGCTTTCTTGCTAGCCGGAGAAAAACAGCAGGAGAAAAAGAGCTCTTAAGTGGATCACATACGAAAATATTTTGGCCACCACTTACTCTGGGCTCAAGCAGAGGGAAGGCAGAGAGGGCTGGAGACACTTGGGGAGAATTTGGCACGGTGGCTTTGAGGGGAGAACTGGAGGAGCAGCTGACTGGGTCCCAGTGCTGACTCATCCCCAGTACTGCGGGTAGACCATTCCCCTCCAAGTGGCGTCAGCCTGAGGGGAAGCAAAAGCCCTGCCTACAGGAATTAAGCTGCCACACCCACAGTCCTTAAGCCTGACAGCTAATCACAGATTGAATAGATTAACAATCAAAGAAGACAGACAACAGCAGTAGATCCCTGGAAGTCTCCAACAGGCTGCCTAGGGCCAGACTGGTACATGATCTGACGCCACCAGAGGCAGATCCAGGAAGTGCAGATCATTCCAAGAAGCACCAACAAACAATAGGAGTCAAAAAAATGGGGAGCCAGAGAAACAACCTCCCATCAAAAGGAAAGGTAGAATCCCCAGAAAGAGTGCTAAATGAAATAGAGGGGAGCGAACTATCAGATATGGAATTCAAAACATGGATTATGGAGAAGCTGAATGAGCTCAGCGGAAACTTCAAAGAACTCCAGAAAAACTACAAGGAACTCACAGAAAATTACGTGAGCATGAAAAAGGACATAGAAGCTATCAATAAGAGCCAGGAGGAAATGAAAAATACGATCTCTGAATTGAAGAACACAGTCGTCGTCGTCGTCGGCAGCCGTCCGTCTCGAGAGACGATGGCGTAGCTTCCTGAGAGTCTATCTGCACCGCCGAGAATGGCTGTGCAGTCCGATTCGGGAGTGACAATCCCTGCCGCACTTGTTACAGGTGAAGGCAGATGGCCGCTGTTGCTGCTGTTGACGCTGCTTCCGCCTCGATCTTTTCTGGACCGCCTCCTCGTTGCGCACAGCCTCTGCGCGTGACGTACCTTGTCTGACCGCGAGCCTCCAGGCTAGGCGGTCATCTGCTTGAACTTCCCATGTGTTGAGATTGATGGAGCATTGTGTCATGTCCTTTTTGCAGATGTCTTTGAACCGCAGTTTTGGGTGCCCTGTCATCCTCTTGCCTTCTGCTAGCTCGCCGTAGAGGAGGTCTTTGGGGATACGGCCTGCATCCATTCTTTTGACATGGCCGAGCCACCTGAGGCGTCTCTCGCTAAGAACTGCATGCAAACTGCTCATATTGGCTCGCTTCAGCACCTCGGTGTTGGGGACCTTATCCTGCCAGGCGACATGCAGGACGCGTCGCAGGCACCTCATGTGGAAGCTGTTGAGTTTCCTTTCGTGCCTTGCGTAGGTGGTCCACGTCTCGCTGCCATAGAGGAGAGTGCTGAGTACGCAGGCTTGGTAGATGCGCAGTCTGGTTTTCTCAGTGAGGCTGGAATTGTTCCACGCTCGCCGGTTCAGTCTGGCCATAACTGTGGCTGCCCTGGCGATTCTCCGGTTGACCTCCAAGTCAACTGACAGAGAGCTCAAGATGGTGGACCCGAGATAAGTGAAGTCGTTGACAACCTCCAGGGTGTATCCGTCGATGGTGATGCATGGGGGAGTCCCCGTGCCTTGAGCCATAACATTCGTCTTCGTCAGGCTGATGGCTAGTCCGAACTCCTTGCATGCGTGGGAAAGGCAAGTGACTAGCTGCTGGAGTCCCTCTTCGGAGTGTGATGTCAAAGCTGCGTCGTCGGCGAAGAGCATCTCACGGATGAGCACCTCTTTGACTTTGGTCTTGGCTCGTAGACGGGCCAGGTTGTAGAGCTTGCCATCGGATCTGGTGTGAATGAAGACACCCTCGCTGCAGTCCTTAAAGGCGTATTGGAGGAGCATGGAGAAGAAGATTCCGAACAGCGTAGGCGCGAGGACGCAGCCCTGCTTTACTCCGCTGCTGACTGGGAAGGCCTCAGAGGTTGCGCCGTTGTAGGACACCGTGCTGTGCATGTTGTCGTGAAAGGACATGACCACAGCAAGCAGATGTGGTGGACAGCCAATCTTCCGTAGCAAGCTGAAGAGTCCACTTCGACTGACCAGATCAAACGCCTTCGTGAGGTCAATAAAGGCGAGGTAGAGTGGTTTATGCTGCTCGTGACACTTCTCCTGCAGCTGGCGTAGGGAGAAGATCATGTCCACTGTTGATCGGCCAGCTCTGAAGCCACACTGGGACTCTGGGTAGACGCGGGAAGCAAGGGTCTGCAGGCGGGCAAGAGCGACCCGGGCGAATACTTTGCCGACGACGCTGAGGAGAGAGATGCCCCGGTAGTTGTTGCAGTCGCTGCGGTCTCCTTTGTTCTTGTACATGGTGATAATGTTGGCGTCTCTCATATCCTGGGGGATGTAACCCTCCTTCCAGCAGAGACAGAGTAGATGGTGGAGCGGCTGTAGCAGGACTGGTTTCCCGCTCTTTAGGATTTCTGGAGGGATTCCGTCGCTTCCTGGTGCTTTCCCGCAAGCAAGGCGGTCGATGGCTTTGCCGAGCTCTGCCGCAGTAGGTGGGGTGTCTAGCTCCTCCATGACTGGTAGGTCTGGGATGGCTTTAAGAGCAGTGTCTGTTACGGTGTTCTTCGTTGCGTACAGCTCGAGGTAGTGTTCGGTCCACCGCCGCATTTGCTGTTCCTGGTCAGTGATGACCTCACCTGTCTTGGACTTAAGGGGGGCGATCTTGGAGGGGATTGGGCCTGTTGCCTTCTTGATACCCTCATACATTCCTCGTGCGTTGCCTATATCGGCGGCTTCCTGAATGCTTCTGCACAGGTTTAGCCAATAGGTGTTGGCACAGTGGCGGGCGGTCTTCTGGACTTTGTTCCTGGCAGCCCGTAGAGCTTGAAGTGTACTGGGAGTGGGCGTGACCTTGTAAGCCAGTAGGGCCTTCCTCTTAGCCTCGATCACGGGTTCCATTTCTTCCCAGTGAGCCTCGTACCAGTCAGCGTTCTTCCGCTCTTTCTTCCCGTAAGCAATAATGGCGGAGTTGTATATGGCGTCGCGGAGACGTGGCCAATTGGATTCGATAATGTCATCTGCCGCCACTCCCTCGCCGAGTGCATCTTCCATCTTGTTGATGAATTGCTGGGTCTTAACTGGGTTGCTGGCACAACTGGTGTTGATGCGTGGGCGACCCTTCATCTTGGAGTGGTGCAACCTCTTCGGCATTATGCGCACCTTGCTTACCACGAGGGCATGGTCCGTGTCGCAGTCTGCACTGTGGTAGCTGCGGGTGAGGAGGGTGCTGCCAATATCCGTTCTTCTGGTGATGACGAGGTCAAGCTGGTGCCAATGGCGGGAGCGGGGGTGCCTCCATGACACCTGGTGGATCTCTTTGCACTTGAAGAATGTGTTTGTCACGCACAGGCCGTGGTGACACAAAAACTCAAGCAGTCGCTGACCATTCTCATTGATCTTTCCTCTCCCAAAGTTTCCAAGGCAGGTGGGCCAGGCCATGTGGTCGGCTCCTACTCTTGCGTTGAAGTCTCCAAGGAGATAGAGAGCGTTACTTCTGGGGATCTTGGATAACGCTTCGTCCAGTGCATGGTAGAACTGTTCTTTCTCTTCAGTGGTGGCGCAGAGGGTTGGGGCATACGCGCTAAGAATGCTGACTGGCCCGAAAGTTGTTGACAATCGGAGGGTAAGTAATCTCTCTGTGCCTCCTGTGGGTGGCTCTATGGAGTTAACAAGCGTGTTCTTCACAGCGAACCCAACACCGTGCTGTCTTGGTTGGTCCGGAGACTTCCCTTGACAGTAGAAGGTGTAGTTGGTTTCTCTGATAGTTCCGTTGTCGGCCAACCGGGTCTCCTGTAGAGCCGCAATGTCGATGTTTAGTCGTGCCAGTTCCCTATCGATGACAGCGGTTTTCCTGGCACCCTTGATCCACGGAAGGTCTGCAGTAAGTCCGGGGCACATGGTCCTGATGTTCCAGCTAGCGAGGCGAAGAGCCGGAGGCTTCTTTCTTGTTGTTTGCTTGGAATTAACTGGTGCGGGTGTTTTGTGGCCCACTTTTCGAGAGGCGCCTCTCGGATCCCCACGCACCCAGTGGGGCAGGCGAGCCATGGCGAGACAGTAGCTGTCCAGTGAGGTGCGATGACCTCTCCCACCGTCAGAGGAGACCCCTGGCGCTCGTTTCCTTCGCCAATCGGATGAGCTGATAACCGGTATCTGTCTCCTCCCGTGTTGAGTCGACATCTTGCGATGACGCTGGAGTGTCCTCTCCAGTGAAACTGAAGCTACAGAGCCTGGGCAGGGTGATATGGAGGGTCTGCTGTTGCCCATGCAGCAGACCCCCCCTCTCTTCGCAGCTGAAGGATCCAAGGGAAAGACAAAGTCAATACAGCTTGGCTTCAGGTGCGCCGCAGGAGTTGCCAGTGTTGACTACAATGTCAAACCGCCTTAGGGACTCCGGCTCCGGATTTTCTGTCGGGGTTTACTCCCTTAGCCTTTCCCCTGAAGAGGTATGCCGCAAGGCAGCGGAGGTTTTTTGGAGTCAGAGTTTTCCTTCTCTGATTTTAGAGATGTCCTTCCTCTTTCCTCCTTTACAGTCTTGAGGGCAGCATTTACAGGCTAAAATAGAAAACTGGCAGTGTAACCTTCTAAGCAGATACTACCAATACCCTGCTTGGGTATACTCACCCAACAATAAACATCTCTTAAATGTCCTCCAAGTGCCATGCCTCGAATTAGTAAATGGCAGTGCAATGGCAGCCAAACATTTGGATCAGTTTCACTAAGTAAACCACCAACACAAGTAGGTTTTTAAAACAATAGAATAGTGTCTCATTTTATTAAAAATAATAACTATTTTTAAGCAACTTACCAGCAACACTGAATAAAAACCTGGCTGTGTTTCCCACTGTTTCAACTGCTCCTCAGCTGGCTTTAACACAGCAGTATCCTGACTGGTGGCCTGAGTTAAGACTTGAAGAACAACAGTGCTGGCACTATTGAGATCCATGGAAACCAATTGGCTCAGTCCGAATAGCCCGGCTCTCCAGCTTCCACTGTCCAACACGAAGTGGCGTCGGTTGGTCCCGCGCCCCACGCTTGCAAGTCCACGCGCCGCCGCCCACTGATGCCGAAAGCGGCTTCTAGGAACGCGCCATGTTCTGAGTCGCAGCTCTAAACGAACACAGTAGAAGGAATTAAAAGCAGGCTAGAGGAAGCAGAAGATCGGATCAGCGAGCTGGAGGACAACCTACACAAAAACTCCCAGACAATGCAACAAAATGAAAAAAGACTGAACAAGACTGAAGAGGTTCTAAGACAGCTGCAGGACAACATGAAACGTAATAATATCCGTATCATAGGAATTCCAGAAGGAGAAGAAGAAGAGCAAGGGATAGAAAACCTCTTTGAAAAACTAATGACAGAAAACTTTCCTAACATGACGAGAGAAAGAGTCACGCAAGTCCAGGAAGCACAGAGGGTCCCAATGAAGATGAACCCCAACAGGCCCACTTCAAGACACATCATAATTAAAATGCCAACATTCAAAGACAAAGAGAGAATCCTAAAAGCAGCAAGAGAGAAACAACTAATAACATACAAGGGAGCTCCAATAAGGCTATCATCAGATTTCTCAGCAGAAACACTACAAGCCAGAAGGGAATGGCAAAAAATATTCCAAGCAATGAAAAACAAAGGCCTACAACCAAGAATACTCTACCCAGCAAGGCTTTCATTCAAAATGGAAGGTGAAATAAGGAGTTTCCAAGACAAAAGAAGGCTAAAAGAATACATCTCCACCAAACCAGCATTGCAAGAGATGCTAAAGGGTCTGCTTTAAGAAGATGAAGAAACAGAGAGACAGAGAGGAACACGAGTACAAAGGGGGAAAATGACAATGAATAAGTACTGAAAGAAAGAAGGAACTTCTACCATTTGCAACAACATGATTGGAACTAGAGAGAATTATGCTTAGCGAAATAAGCCAGGCAACAAAAGAAAATTACCTTATGCTGTCACCTGTTACAGGAAACTAATGAACAACACAAACAAATGAGCAAAATTGAACCAGAGGTATGTAAACAAGGAATAAACTAACAGTAACAAAGGGGGAGATGGGAGGGAGAGAAGGGGAAAGAAGGGGAAGGGTCTAGTCAAAGAACATGTATGAATGACCCATGGACATGGACAACTGGGTGGGGACTGACTGTGGGGGGGGCAGGGTGCAGGGAAGCAAGAGAGGGAAAAAAAGTGAGACAACTGTAGTGGAAAAACAAACAAACAGAAAATTTTTTAGTGGGGGGGGAATAAAAATATAAAGAATAGAAATGCAAGTTCAGTGAATATTAGAAGGACAAGGATTTTCCTTCCGATAAGACAGTCCTACAGATTTAGAGACTTGTATGTGGGTTATGTTACATAAATTAACATGTGTTTTCTGTTTTCAAAGGGCATAAGCCTACAATCTCATTACCTGAGTGATTATCTGTATGCATAGGCCTCACTTAATCCTGTCTGCATTGCTGCCTCCTGAGACTCAATGGTTTGGCTGAACTAAGTGGCTGGGTTGGTGAAGAACGGGGTGGTCTGTGGGCTTCACTTTAAAACTGGTTTCTCTTTTCTATCCTAATGGCTTGGACAGAAAAAGCCCAGAGGCCTGAGATGGGGGAAACCTAAAATATTTCCCTCAGTCCAAAATAAGTATAATGGGCAAAAGGGTTTTGGACAGGTGAGATGTACCTGGCACACCTTCCTCCAAAGAAGCCCTTCTTTTCCCTAATGTGGGACATTGAAAAATTAATACCTGTCTTTTGTCATCTAGTGGTTACGGATTAAATGATGTCCTTTAACCCTGTTGCCCCCAGAATACAACAAGGATGCCAGCCTGTCAAACCAAGCATGCCGTTGTCCAGAGACAGCCAACCAACCTGGAGTCTGCATGATCCTTCCCCTTGTGGGAAGGCCACCCTCCCCTCCACATCCCCACTCTTATTAGGGATTTCTTGACCCACGGGTAGGTAGGACGACGACCATGTCCAGCTTGAAGCAGCTAGAGGAGCTCGAGACCTTCATCCATTGTCCTTTATAAGATTGTAAAGGGTCTTAAGTCTGAGAGGGAGGAATTGTTATTTTTTATTGTTAAAATATTTAACTAATTAATTAATTAATTTTAAAAAAAGAAGAAGAAGAATATATGAAAGGGTGAGGCGGGAGAGCTTGTATGTACGACCCATGGGCATGGACTTGGAGAGGGGATTGTTGGGGAAGGGGGGTGCTGGGCGGAGGGGAGCAAAGGGGAAAAAAAAATTGGAACTATTGTAACAATATAATCAATAAAATATACTTAAAAAAAAAATCAAGGTTCTATTTTGAAAGTAATTTATCTCTAGTTATTACTAGATGAATTTTTGACTTCCTAATTTCTAATTTAACAATAAGTAAAATAGTATTTAGAAGACATTGATGATTTTTATAGCTTTACAGATTAAAGACCTGAAATTTTAAGTTGTCTTACATTGCTACTCTTAAGTAAACATCATTTGACATTGTGAAATTCTAAGTTTTTCAAAGGATGAAAGTCACAAAACCAAGATGAACATATAATTACCTTCTAAAAATGAAATATAGAAAGTAAGTTTTATCCATAATAGAAAGTAGGAATAATTCAGTTGGAGAAGAGTAATTATCAGTATTTTAAAAGCACAAAGGGAGTCAATTATCATGTTTCACAGTTCAGAGCAATAAAAGCTCAGAAATATGATAATAATTATCCCACAATACTGAATAAAAAATAAGTTAAATTTCATTCTAAGACTGAACTTACTACTTAAGTACTGCATTCTAAGTACTACTATATTATAAAAAAAATGGTTTATTAATGCCTGAATAAATTTAGTTACCACTGGAACATTATTTTATTTTTAATATACTAGCAATTTTATCTCAGTAGACAATATTAAAAATATTATATTCAAATAATTATTTTCCTTGACTGCTTACTTAGCCATGAGATATTGAAATTCTGTTATCATCAGAAATGATCTCTACAAAACAATCAGCATAATTGTGCAAGAATTAGAAGCTGTTTAAAGACTGTTTGAATTTATTAGAATTTGGCCAAGCATTTCTTACCAGGGTTCTCCCAAAGCACAGTCCTGTCTCAAAAAATCAGCATGTTAGATGGTTTCCTCTTCTTTCTAATTTATTTCTACTCCTCAATGGTTTATGTCATTTATGCCAAGCTATGGCTGTTTTTGTTTGTTTATTTGTTTGTTTTTGATGCCTAATGGTACCTCATTAATTTTATACAAATTTTTCACTGGTTATGAGCAACATTTAGCTCAGCTGAATGCCCTCTGCTCATGTGAATTCAAAACTTGCTGGTTCAAAATCTTTTGCTTACAAGGGACAAACACCCAACTCATACAGGCTAAGAAAAAAAAGAAATAATTTTGCCCTAAAACAACAGGTTATGGGAGAGATCTGGATTAAGCCCCTTGATGGATTCAAAAATAAATCAAGTTCATCAGCCATCTGTTTCTGTGTAACACTCAATGCCATAAGCTTACTAACTCTCATAGCAATATAAAGTTTCCTTCCCAGTAGTTCCAGAAAGCATCCCAAAATTCAGTCCCTGCAGGGCTTGGGTCATGTGCTTCCTTTGGAACAATGACAGTGGAGTCATCCCCATGCACAGCTCACAAGCTGACAGTGAGCAGGAACATTTTTTAACACAAAATCAAGTTTTTCTTAGAGGTAAAAGAGAAAACACAGACAAAGCAGTCACAGCAACATACTTCATCCTTTCTAAATATCTAACAGTCACATAAACTTCCAAAATTTTGTTTCCTTGGCATCACTCACATCTACTTCTGTCAAGAACCACAGAGAAATATTTGCTGCATAAGATTCCCATCTAGAACTCTGTCACACATGTACTTTGCAAAGGAGACACACACCGACTCTTAATATCTTTTCAATTCTTTATGTTCATTTAAATTCCAGTACAGAGCACTTGGCCCTTATCTATAATACTTCTCCTCATAAGAAAACAGTATTTTCTTGTCAATCAGACTTTTTTTTTTTTTCCCAAAAATCTTCAATCTGCTCCCAAGTGGTCAATTCTCATCTTTCCTCTTCTTCAGTCAGTAAAGAATATGATCAATTGATTATTATCTCAACCATTGGATATTTGTTTTAATTAAAAAAAGTTACCCTGGCTGGTGTGGCTCAGTGGGTTGAGCGTCGGCCTGCGACACTGGTTCAATTCCCAGTCAGGGAACATAACTAGGTTGCATGTCAGTTCCCCAGTTGGGGGCACAAGTGAGAGACAACCACACAGTAATGTTTCTCTCCCTTTCTTTCTCCTTTCTCCTTTCTCCTCTCTCTAAAAATAAATAAACAAACAAATAAATAAATAATTTTAAAAAATTAAAAATTAAAAAATTATAAAAGTAAAGTTAGTGGATAAATCAAGGAAACAGATCTGTAACTATGGAATGTCAACATGCAGTGAGCTGACAAAGGAGGTGTTCTGGGGCATAGGAGGGTATGACATTTATTGTTATGTAAGAAAAACCTCCCAAAATTTACTGGCTCCTAAGCCAATCATATAGTTTTATGAATGCAAATATAATTTTCTTGGCTAGTTCTTCTGATCTGGGCCAACTTTAACATACTTAGGCTTGGTTTGTTCATGTGTAGGTAGTTGTTTTGTAGGTAGCCTGGAGGTGACTGTACCATAACCTCATTCACAGGTTTTGTGACTGACTGGCTATTATGAGGGGGAAAGAAGTGACTAGGACTCAAGGTTCAGCATCCAACAGGGTAGTAAGCTTTGTTCACATGGTGACAGAAAGGTTACAAAAGGGGAGAGCAGAAAAATGACAGGTCCATTGAAGCTGAGGCCCAGAGTTGGCAGGCTCTCCCTTCTCCCACTGTTTATCAGCCAAAGCAGTTTATAGACCAGACTCTATCCCATCATGGTGAAAAGCCATACTGGATATGGAATATAAGGTAGAGCACTGAGCCATTTCTATATGCAATTGGCCACAGTCCTCCCTCTGCTCTCCCTCTGGTCTTGTCCTGCTCCTCCCACGTGCAAAATATTCTCACTTTATCCCAATAGTCTCTAAGTCCAGGAGCTTATAATCTACATCATATCTGAAAGTGGTCCCTTAGACACAGCTCCTCTATATCCAAAGACTTCTGAGCTAAAAATGCAGGTGATCTGCCACACCATGGTGATACAGGAGTAGAATAACCACAATAAATACTCCCATCTAAAAAAGTAAAAATGATAACTGCATAGCTGTCACTAGTCCATAGCATTTCTGAAATCTCACTGAGCATGTGTTCCCTGGTACCCCTACTCTGGAGGCATAAAATGTTTCTTAATTAGTGCAGGTTCCTTTTCATAGGGGAAAAACCCACTCTGGCCATGGTCCTCTGGTCCTCTCAGTTCCAATATGGGTTAGTTCTTTTGAGGTATCCTTTTCTTTCTCATCATTCCTTGACTAAAAAAAAAAAAAGGAAAAAAAGCCCATATTGGAAGTGAATAGACTACTTTGCCTTTTTCTTCTCCAGAGAAATTTGGAGACCTACTACTTTTTTTGCAATTGAATCATCTCAGTCTCTTTCATATAGGCTATTGGCACTTAAGAAAATGCAACCTCCTTAAAATCTTTGTAGATTTATAAATCTGAATGACTCCAATCGATTCAACATAAGCCACGTTGACAATTAATTTCAAAATATGCTTTTTCCTTTACATACTAATAATTTGGAAGTAGGCTACAGTGCCCTTTAGGTTCATTGACACTATTTTTTCCTAGTTGAGACAGTCTATAGGCACCAACTTAATTGTTTAAAAAGTCTCAAGAAAGACTTCCTAATTTGATCCTTGTCCATAAAACTCAGAGAGTACTCTGAATCTACTCTTAAGGAGACCTGATATGAGAAAGAGTTTAATTTTGAACAACTAAAGCATGATCCCACTCGATTCCCACTAAATTCCACTTGCAAACTCACCAGCTCTTTTTATCCTCTCCTTTCTTCCCATGTTGTATCATATGTCGCTAAAATCAGCCAGCTGGAACTTTCAACATCCTCCCTTGAGGTTTTTCCCCCCCAAAATCCAGAGTACATGAGGTATATTTTCAATATTCCTTGTTATTGTATGTAAACATTTTAGCAATTATTTCGTGTATAATTTTTTGTGTATAATTTGGGTTATCAGTTTCCTTGTCTCCAAGCGAATTTCTTCACTATTTTCCAACACTGCTAAAAATTTCTTCTCCATTTTTCCAGCCTCAATCAGTTCCTCAGACCAATGTTTGTATTATGGCACATCTCCATTTGAAGAACCAATTCCTACATCAGTTAACTTTTGCTGTAGAACAGATCAGTCAAAGAATAGTGACATACAACAACTATTTTTATTGTTCACATGTTCATGCACCACATGGTTGTGCTATGTGATGGGTTAAGCTTTGCTAGTCTCATCTGGGATCTGTCATGTGGCTGTGGTTACCTGGCATGTACCATGTGGATCTTGAGTTGACATAAAGATTTATTTTGCAGCTATTTCTAAGTTTTCTATTTTACTGAACTATTACTTAAAATATTTTGCATTTTATTCTCAACCTGTCATTAGGTTTTGAGAATGAAATATGTGTTTTAGATATTCTAAATTTTGTCATGAATTTAAAATTAACAGTAGGAACTTGAAAGCAATATTCAAAGTGTGAACTCAAAATACAATTATTAAGAGCAATAATCAAAAAATATATTTTTTGAAAAATATTTTTATCCATATAATCATTATTGTAACAAATTGACCATCATTAGAAATGAATAGTCCAAATCTAGTAAATGACTCCTCTGACTTATTTGGTATTTTATTGTTGGACACAAGAAACAAGATAGTGGGTGTTTACTTTGCCAGTTATTCTGGGACATCGTTGGTCTTGCCTCAGAATGTGGTTAGTGAGGTATCTGGTCAGCTTCAGAGTCCCTCCATCCTGACATCCTGATTCTGACCTGTGGGCTATGAAGGTGGAGTTTGACCTTGAAGAAGAGTTTCTTTTTTAGCTACAGACAGAAATAGTGCAGCTCCCTGGCTCTGGCAAACAGCTTTGCATCAGACAACTGGCCTTCTCTGCTGCCATCACAACATTCCACATCTGTACCTCTGTAAAAACTGAAATTGGAAAGCCTTCTCCTGGACTGCATCAAGGCAAAAATGAAACTCAGTGACCATAGAGGGGTCATGTGGAAAGGACTGGAGACCAGCAGACTTCTGCCGAAGGTCAGGACTAGAGGAGCTTGGAAATTGCAAGTCTTTCAACAGCAACAACATGTGAACAAAGAAGTGAAGTAAATCATTAATGTGTTTGCATTTCTTGAGTCCCTGGTCATTTCCTGGGAAGGAACATCACCAAAAAAAACAAACAAACAAAAAAAAAAAAACAACAACAACAACAACAACAAAAAAACGCTTTTCTGTGGACTCAGAATCATATTGCATATATTTTGAAGATTAAAAGAGTAGTGACTATTTTTATAGATCCCAAACAGGTGAAACAGGTCACATTGGTAAAATTAGATAATGAAATACTGTATATTAACACTAAAGTCATGTCCTTGTCTACAAGGCTATTATTCCTAAATGGAAATGCCAGATGTAGGAAGCGTGCAGTAAATTCTACACAGCAGTCTGTAGACAGTGCGAGACAGTAAGATACAAATACCTAAAAGCTAAACTTCACCTCATGCAGTTGTACTTATTTAAAAAGACAAGAGCAGGTAAAATTCAAAAAAGAAATCGATCTATAATCTTTTATTACCTGAAATACCAAGATAAATTCAAAGTAAGCACTCTTCCCATAAGGACACAACAAGCTGTTGTAGGCTTGGACATCAGCATACAACACGTTTTTCCTGCCCAGATCAGGATTTGGCCTGAAAAACTTCCTAGTGCAGGATTGCTTACACTGTAAAAATTGAACAAGAAAATAGCGTTAAACTTTGTGCGCAACAATTATTCTTGCTGTCAGCAGGTGCAAAATTTACCACCAAAGGAAAAACTGAACAGTCAAAGGTACTGTCATGTAGAAGTCAAACAGCCCTCCTGAGTTCTTTCTTAGATTCCTTAAAAAAGGTCTTTGGCATGAACTCCCATTGCTTTTAGTTTAATAAATGTAGGCAAAGACAGACAAACTCAAACAGCAGCTTTTATATGGCCATGGGAGAGCTGTGAGGAGCCATCTACTTCTGAGTTTAAGAATAGGTATACTCCCAGGATCTCTATTGTCTTCATACACATAGACTGTACATTTGCAAGAAGAGTTTTCATCCTACCTGACTCCTGTATGCTATATGTCTGTCCATTTGTGTATATATCTTTTATAACTATATGTCGTTCATTTACCTTCTGGCCAACTTATTAGTGAGGGGACTGCATTTCTTTTGAGTAAAAATCCTTCCTGGGTATGTATCTTTGAGTTACTATTCACCCTTTTCAATTTCTACCACCTCGGCAGCTGCCCCACAGGGAACTAGGGAGAGATGTAAGAAGGAAAAGCTGCTGATCAACAAATAAGAACATTTATCAGCAGTGATTACCACTGATGTCCTGGCAGCTACTTCCGGCTGCACACTTCCCACCTCAGCAAGGCCACCTGTCAATGTAGGTTCATTCACTTTGCATCTCATTCACACTGGGCTTCTATCATCTAGAAGTCAAGAAACTGTCCTCTATCTTTTTTTAAGCAATGGGAGTCACAGATTCTTCAGGATATCTTTAACACCTTTGAAAAAACATGAAGATGGTGCTTTTCAAAAAACAATTATTTTACTTCTCTGGTTAAGAAGAGGTATTTGCCTTATTTCTCTGTAATTAGAGATTCCGTTGGCACACTGTTTCTTTCAAGTTTAATTTTGCACTTCTCATTTTCTGATTAGGTGAGTACTCAGAGATGGTTGGGCACGGGCTACACTCAAATTAAAATATGTTGTTATTCAGGGCACAGCGGTGGTGCTTATCTGGAGACTGTCCCACACACACTTTAGGTTTGGCATTTGCTAGAGGAGACTGCAGTCAGCAGGGACGGGAGCTGACGCCACAGAAAGCCCCCGATGAAGGAGCATCTGCAGGAGAGGAGGAGAGGGGGGGGGGGCTGGGCATGGCGGCAGCCCCTGCGTCTGCACTGTGAGCGCGGGGGACGCCAAAGGCCTGTCAAAGACAGATAAGCACACATGCATGGAATTCAATTTGTGCCGGTCCGGAAGTCATTGGTGCGGGGAATGACACCCCCCAAGAGCCTCCTTGAATAGTTCAAAAATTAAACCTCCCTTGCAGACCCGCTGATAAACAGCAGGCAGGGCAGCCTACTATGGAAAAGTGGAGAAAGAATAGAAAGTGTGGGATCTCAAGGGAAACTTGTATTTGGGGCAAGAAAAAGAAGCGCATTAGTCACATGAAGACAAGACACTGGATTCTAAGTGCTGCAAAACCTGTCGTGGGCAAAGGCAGTGCCACCAATGTTCGGGTCATTGCAGTTTGGGAAGCCACAAAGCATCGTTTCAGAGGGAAGAACCAAGTACCTGTTTAAAAAAGAGTCTACAGGGTTAGAAATGCACAAAGGCTCTGAGAACTCTAGTTTCCTGCCAGGAAAATACTCCTCCCCCACCTGTCTCCCCAGCCTCCCTGCCAGGAGCAGGAACTTTATCCTGTAAGTAATTGCATTTTGGTCACCTAGAATGCTTTTCCTGTGCTCCCTAACTGATGCATACAGTGGATATTAAAGAGGCTGGGACAGGACAAATTCTAACAATTAAACAGCCTGCTACCCCAGAGTAACTGTGTTCTCAGAATGACAATACGCACACAGTACAGTGAGCCTCCTCTCTGGATTCTCCCTCCTAAACCAGTCTCTGATCCCACCAGGCTGGACTAATTTCAGGTTCCTAGCTGAGTCAGGATCTGTCTATACTGTTCTTTCTTCTGCCTGACCACACCCTTCTCCCCGCATAGTCCTTAACTAACGCCTACTCCTCCTTCATTTTAGATCTTGAATTCTCAGAATCCTTTCCTGACTCCTTTAACTGGGGTAAGATATATATTCTCCCCTAGCCTCCCAATTCCTCACCTAGCTGTGTATTGCCCCTACCTGTTGTATTATATTCTACTTTCATGAGTACTTGTCAGTACACTCTCCCATAGATTATGCATTTGCTGGCTGCAGACATGGGATATCACCTGCCACAGAGCGGAAATTCAGCAAGCAATCTCTGCTAAGTGAATTAAAACTGCAGTCAAGAGCTTAAAATGATGTTATAATTTTCCCCCAATTTGAATACCGGTAATGAACTGATTTCAAAAGGCTAGAGACCTGAGGGGTCACCCCAGTTATCACAGAGAGGATGGAAGGATTGTGATACCAATGAACTGAAACAAGGTGTTTATCAAGTTTTTAATTTTCTCTTCTCAGGACTCTTGCACTAACCAGGAAACAGTTCTTGTTTTTTTCTGCTCTCTTCCTTGACACCCACATAATCTACCCTCCATTCTGTAGACAGAGCCACCTTAATGCAGAAACCTGAACATATTTCTCCTTACCTAAGATCCTTCACTGCCATCGACTTGTATCTGTATTCTATAGCTATAGGGGAAATGTCAAGCTACTCCATACAGGACACAAGGCCACCTGTTATTTGGCCCCTGCCCACTTCCTCAGCCTCATAGCTCATCCATCCATGCCTTGAAATTTACTCTCCAAAAAGACGAAACTTCTTGCTTCTATTGCTGTCAACTATTAATAAGTTAATAGATAAAATGTTGAGATGTTGAGTCATATATTTATCTAAACCAAAATTTTACCTCCACTGTAAAAAGAAGGGAAATTCCACCCCTTCTTTCCACATTTTTCTTAGTTTACAGGCAATCCTACAACTGAGCTCTTTCACCTTTTTAAGGCTACCCGATGTCTCCTTTACACTTTTCTTACCCATCTAGGGTTTTGTAAATTTATTTCCTCTATGTAAAACTGTTGGTAAAGGAAGGGGATCAGTGTTTCAGTGATTCAGTCACCAACACACTAGGATTTGACTAATGTAAGGGATGATGCGTCCATAGCACCATTTTTGCTCACAAGGAACTGAGTAAGAGTGTGTATGGCCAGAACATGGCCACTGTCCCTTTGGGCCAGAGTTTGTCCTTCTACATGCACCTGTCTGACATCCTGCATCCCCAGAGCATGCTAGTGTACACATCTGCTTTCACCTTGATAGCATACCTCCAGTAAAGAACACAATGAGAAGCATTGTTTTAAGAAATGCTACATATTTAAATCAAACTACATTGAAATAAAAACCTGCCCGGAACTGCCACTACTTAATGTGTGCTTAGAAAATTGCATACATTTCGTGGAATGATGCACCATAAAAAAAACTAGCCATTGGTTATGCAGAAGTGAATCAAAGGCATTCATTATGTATAAATGAGTAACTTTTAGCTACTGAATATTGCTGGGATAACGCAGATGTGCCCCAGCTGTGCTGCCAGAGGCTTTCAACATCTCCTACATAAAAACAAAATTTTTTTTTGGCAAATATTTTACTTGACTTAGGTTGCAGCTATCATGAGAAAACAAATATATCCGTACATTATTTTAGTTTGAATTTGGCCATCACATTTAAAAACATACTAAATTAATAACAATTCTCAAAAATGAGCAATCTTTCCCCTTGATATTCTATCTTCTGCTTAACATATTCACATACCCCTTTTTAAGTTTATGCTAAGTATATTAGAACCTATTTCAGACTCTTTTCAACTAATTTACATGAAATGGAAATCCCCATGCAAGAAGTCACAAAGGGCAGAAAAACGATTTCCACGAGTTCAAATTTAAAGATTATTTTTTTTATTTCTTTTCTATAAGACAAGCTCAAATGTCAAAACATCAGAATATCATTTACTTTGCATTGAGCTGTTTGCCCGGTATGCACAAATTCAATTACTTTTCAGTAGCATCAAACAAGATTCTTACATGATTTTATTCAGCAACTCTGAATTTCCTTCCTGCTGCTTTTTGCTGTGTTTGCTTAAAAAAAAAAAATCTGCCATATTTTGGTGATGTATCAGCAGGGTTCACTCTCATCAGGGTGAAACTATGACTCATCTACAAAGTGGATTGTGGCTTAACAACACACTTTCAGTCCAGGTAAGTGAGATGGTCTTGGTAGTTCTTTTCATGCCAAGGATAAGCTTCAGTTTATGACAGATATCAAACAATTGCTCACTTTACAGCTTATTTTGACTAAGTACCTGATTCTGGATTTTCTTAAAAATTAAGACTTAACCTTTGTAAGGAACAAAGAAATGGTGACTCTCAAACCAGTAGGAAATAGCAGCAAAGGACAAATATAATTAAATCTTGAATTAGGGGTCTCCAAGTCAGAGTCAACAGTATTAGCACATTTACAAGTCAGGGAGGGACATTTCGCAGCTCAGCATGAATGTCTCTGGGATCAAAGGGGGAAGATATTCATCACCAAACACAGGGAAATGGGAAAATGTAGCTAGACAGCCCAGCAAACAAGTTAGGGAAATTTCAAAGGAGAGCCGGAGACAGACCTATAACTAGATTACCCTTAGTTAATTACTACCCTCAGTTAATTTAGTTAATTGCATTAGATTATAACTCTGGATTATCCAGCAATGGAGAAACAGGGGAGAATGGAGGAGGAGGGGGGGGGGGCTACTTGCATTAGTATAGAACCAGTTTGCTTGTCCGTTTCCAGGCACACGCATGTCCCTGATATGGCTGTGTGTCCAGCTCTGCAGACCTGTGAATAAACAATGCCTCGTCTACTGCTTAAGTCCTGTGTCCCTGTGTTCTATTGTGAGCATTTCCCATACCTTCAAACTCCCCCCACTTTCCCACTATACATCATATTTTGTACTTACATATTTACAGAATGCTTACATGTAAAAATCATCCTTTCTCTTATTATTTTCAAAAAGTATATATGTCATCGCTTCATTTTGAAAGTGACTGCTGTGCCCACTGTTTGCCATCGGTCACAAAGCAAACATGATGAGAGAAGAAAAGAGAAATAGATGAACTCAAGCCCCATTTAGAATTGCGACTCATCAGCATTTGAGTTGTCTCACAGTTATAACTATGAATTAGCCAGAGATCTCCAAGAAACAGAACCAAATTCTTTACATGTGAAAAGATTCATAATAGGCATTTGGCTCACTTTATTAAGGCTGAGAAGTCCCACAATCTGCCACCTGCAAGCTGGATAACCAGGAAAGCTTGTGGTCTGAGGCCTAAGAACCAGGAACCCTAACGCTCCCAGGACAAGTGAAGATGAAGATGCTGTCCCAGTTCAGAAATCAAATTTGCTCTTCCTCCACCTTTTTATTCTATCCAGGCCCTTAACAGATTGAAAGATGAAAGATGCTCTCCTGCGTTGCCCTGGCTGGTTTAGCTCAGTGGATTGAGCGTCGGCCTGCGAGCTAAGTGTCGCTGGTTCGATCTTCCAGTCAGGGCACATCAGAGAAGGAAAACTCTGACTCCAAAAAACCTCCGCTGCCTTGCGGCATACCTCTTCAGGGGAAAGGCTAAGGGAGTAAACCCCGACAGAAAATCCGGAGCCGGAGTCCCTAAGGCGGTTTGACGTTGTAGTCAACACCGGCAACTCCTGCGGCGCACCTGAACCCAAGCTGTATCGACTCCGTCTTTCCCTTGGACCCTTCAGCTGCGAAGAGAGGGGGGGTCTGCTGCATGGGCAACAGCAGACCCTCCATATTACCCTGCCCAGGCTCTGTAGCTTCAGCGTCATCGCAAGATGTCGATTCAACACGGGAGGAGACAGATACCATGTCACTCCCGAGTCGGACTGCACAGCCATTCTTGGCGGTGCAGATAGACTCTGAAGAAGCTACACCATCGTCTCTCGAGACGGACGGCTGCCGACGACGACGACGCTCTCCTGCGTTGGTGAGGGCTATCAGTTTGTTTATTCAAAGGCTAATCTCTTTCAGAAAGACCCACACAAATATACTCAGAGATAAGGTTCTACTTGATATCTGGGCATCCTTCAGCCTATGCAGACTACCACATAAAATTAACCATCAGAGTCTACCTCTGTAGGGCTTTCCTGTATATTTGAGGCTATTATTATTTTTGAAAATGCACAAGTTGGAAATCTACAAACAAATGAATACCAGTGGGAATTGTAGAGATTTGACAACATTCACTCTGAACAACTTCTCTTAATGTTCCCAGAAAATGAGCCCTGTTTATGAGGCCATTCTTCAGCATTAGCAATGCACTCTGTGGCCAAGGACTAAGGATGAAACTAGGAATGAAGCTCTTCCTGCTTCTAGATGAAGTTCAAAAGCCATGACCTATATGGCATTTGGTGATCAAGTCCACCATGCCTTCATCTTGTATCAAGCTTTCTGTGAAGTTAACAGACAGAATTTGAAGCCATGATATCAGTCTGTTAACTTGGAATACCAATCAATAATATAGTTAATAGTTTACATTTGGTATAAAACCCTTTCAGAAATATTACTTCAATTGATTTTCTTAACGTTATGAGAGAGAACAATATCTATTTCACAACTGTAGAAATGGGATCAAAAATGTTTTAAAAATCTTTATAATTGTCACATAATAAACTAGTTGATTCATGACACAAACCTGGGCCATTTGATTCCAAACCACACAATTTTTTCCACTTTGCCACCATTATTCCCAATGACAAGCAATGTAATGAATGATGTTACTTCCTTTGAGAGATAGTCCTGCCTTTTAATTATCTTGTTCTTTGAAGCATACTTTGTTCTTGCAATAGGATCCATTTGGAAACTGCAGATTTTGATCCATGCATTCTGAACTACATATAATCATGTTTCTTCATGCTTTCATAGCCTCAATGATTAATTATTTCTATGCCTGACACCACCCTAGCAGGCCACCCAGAAATTTTGAATATAGAGAGCTGAAGCCTATTTAATAATGGTTGTGAGCCTCAGGTGGTACATTGTAAGGACAGTGGAATCCTTTATTTTTCTTGTTAACTTCAAGATGATAGCAACTAGAAAAATGTTATGTAATTAGGCTCCTTTCTGCCTTAGGAGTAAATGTTTTTAAAGATGTCTGAGATAGCTGGCTGATTACTTGCCTATGGGTCCTAGAGTTATATTTTACAGAAGTGGAAGCAGGCTCTTCTTTTATGTTGTTGGTTTCCCACTCTTTCATTTGAGGATTATGGGCAGCCCTGCTAGCAGGCTCAGAAGATGCTCACAGCTGGTAAGGCCGCTTGCTGTGCGCTTCCCAATGCCAGAAATCCACAGGCTGAGTTTGGATGCCCTGACCTGGTTCCCAGCTGTCTGCAGTAGAAAGAGCCCCACCGCATGAGGCTGGAGGCCTTGCTGGCAGAGCTGGGCTGGGCCTGAATGTGGCCCCTTACCCTCCCCACAATCTCTCACTGGCTTGCATGCCTTTCACCAATCCTCAACTGATGGTATCTTTTTGCATCTAATGTCTTTTTTCCTAGTAACCATGTTTCTCTTGTCCTTATTCATTTTTATTATATACCATTTGAAACCAGTAACTATGGTAAATTGCAATAATGACTCCAATTTCCAATTCTCTATTGCAATTTGAAATCTTTTTACTGCTCATCCCTGCCTTTGGTACGGATATATTTCCCCACACCTTGATTTGCTCGTGGGACTTGTTTTAACCAATAGGGTGTTAGCAAATGTTATGCAAGCAGAGGTTTGAAGGTCTGAAAAAGTCTTTTGATGCGGCTTCCATCTCTTGAACCTCTGCCACCATTATGAGAAGAACGCACCCGTGAGGAGATGAGAGGCAGAGGCAGCACAGCTGAATCTCCCCAGCTGAGGCCAAACTAGATCAGCCAAGCCTCGAACAACCCTCAGATAGATGAGTGATAAAAATGATTGCTGCTTAAATGCCACTGGGTTGGTTTGCTATGAAACGTTTTTGTAGCAATGGCTAACTGGTATGCACTGCTGTTAATTTCTTACTGTCCTCTCATAGCTATAAAGAGATGACTTTACCACCATTGCTAAGAAAAATGTAGGATACATTGAGTTTTGTACTAGGATATAATATCATATACTTTATTATATTCAATATACTGCTGAGATTAGTTTTGCTTTACTTACGAGGAAACTAATATTCAGGGGATGCCACTATTTACAGTTAGAAAGAGAAGGAGATGGAATTATGACCTCAGAACCAAAACCTTTTCTAATGTTTTTTTTTTTTTTTTTTTTTTTTTTTTTGTCTCTTCAAGGTGTTTTGCCAAAATTTAGGATTCTTGCCAATCAAATCATTCATCATAAACATCATAAAACGTATACTTAGTATAAATCTATTTGAATACTAGTCATACTGTTAGGATTTATGCTCAGGAACTGAATCATACCTACAATTATAATATAATAAACTTGTGTAGATGGGTGGGTTACTGTTAGTTTTTCCATTTCTACCCCCATGAATCATTAGACACATAAAAGTGACTCAGCAGTAATGCAGTCATGGCTGCCAATAAACCATCTCTATTGCTATCAGGACTTAAAAATCTAGCAGTAAAACCATTTCTGTGTTAGTCATATTTGCACTGAGAGATTTGGCGATATAGTATTTTCTTGACAAATGTTTTCTAACTTAAAAGTGGGGATTTGTACAGAAATTGAAACATATAATTTAATCTGACAGCAACAACTGTAATGATAACATTGTTCAATTAACTGTACAAAAAGAGTAAGGCAAGAGGATGGACTGCAGACCCAAGTAAGGACCTGATCCAAAACGCCTGATAGGCCATTGTAAGGATTTGGGGCTTCATCTAGGAACAGACTGGAATCTGTTTTGGTTTCCCGAAACTAAATTGCAAAGAGCAGGTGACATGAAAGATCAGAAATGCATTGTCTCGGGTTCTTGAGGCTAATAGTCCAAAACCAAGGTGTTAGCAGGTCCGGGTTAGCTCTGAAGTGTCAAGAAAATAATCATTCCCTGCCTCTTCTCATTTCTGGTGGTTTCTGAAATCCTCAAGTTCCTTGGCTGAGGTAGCATCACTCCAGTCTCTGCCCCTCTCTACACGCAGCCATATTTCCTCTGTAAGCTTCTGTGTCCAAATGTCCCCTCTCTTACAAGCACATCAGTTACTAGACTAGGGCCCACCATATGCCAGTATGAGCTCATCTTAACTTGGTAGCATATTCAAAGAACACTCCAATTAAGATCATATTCACAGGTTTCGGGTGAACGTGAATGCTGGGGAGACACTATTCAACCTAATTCAGAATCACTGAGAGTATTTATGCAAGAAATTAACTTGAACATGTGACCCTCACTGTGTGTCTTCTCCGTATGTAACACTTATTAGGAATCTTGTTACCTTAAGTGCTATGTATTAACACAGGATCTTGTTTAAATATGGACAGTCTTAATCAAATATCTCACTTATTTTAAAATATTTAATATACAGCAAAGCCAAAATGCATTTGACTACATTACTTTGTCCTCTTTTAATAAGATAAAGTGATTGAAATTTAAGTCTCACATTTCTAATTTTTATATTTAAGATGTAGAAATTTCTCTTTGCCCAGGTTTCATAGTACCAAATTTTGCATATGTACATAATGAAAGAGGGACAGATAGAAACACAGAGGCAGATTTCTGTGTACTTCATACATCAATAACAAATGCAGATTAAAAAGCTTTAAGAACAAAATTTTAAATCAATTATGGTAATAAAAGGATGGTTTACTTAATGCAATTACTAAAAGCACTGCATATACAAAGAGCAAGATTAAACTTCTATCATATCTTGGAAGGTTTCTGGAATATAGATTTTATTCTAATGAAGAACTGGTTTAAAATGCAAATGGATCCCTAGATTATATAATCTTGAATTTTCAACAAATCCAGAAATGCAACCCATGAGAGTAGCTTTTTTCTAGAAGTTCCCATGCTTCTTTGTTAATCTCTGGAAGAAAAGTTGTAGGGACATGTATATTTATTCAAAAATCTCTTAAATACCAAGGTGGATATGTGAACTAAATCTACTCTACCAGCTCTAAGCATTAAACAGAAGTATCTTCAAAGAGGGTCTGAAATATAATCTACAATTCGCCTACTTACTAGATCATTAATGTCAGGCTATAATAAAATAGTTGAGAATAATACAGCTATTTTTTTAAAAGTTTCTAAAATCATGCTGTTGATGCAGAAAGAGAAGTAAATTGAGATTCAATTAGCCACTGCTTTTAGAACTCTTTTAATTATCAGGTTGAAAACCTACAACAACTGAATTCCCATTCATTAGGGGCATGAATTTTTAAGACTCACCTAAATTTAACATGTACATATAAAACCTTTTCCTCTGTTAAGCATTTGCAAGTATTGTTCACAAAGGGAAAATAACTGGGGCAATGGAATGAGGCAATACTAGGGCAATTTTAACACAATATTGTACCAACTCACTCTTCAAATTCTAGGTTCTCGCTTTACTTCATCACCTGCCCAGTATCCATGTTACAGCTCTCATGAGCTGCTAAAGCCTAGGTTAAAAGAAGAAACAGGTGACCAGTAACCCAGAAGAATGGTGCTGGAATATTCTGGCCTTCATGGACACTGATGTGGACCACTAAGTGAAATGCTGCTCCATCTGACTCACAGAATCTCTGCTTCATTGCGAATGTTTCTTGCTCTTTCAAACAGAATCTAAAAAAGACTATTTCCAAAATATATAAGCAAAACCTATAAATCAATTTAAGAAAGACAAGCAGCCCAATTTAAAAAGGTGAGCAAAATAGTTGTATAGGCACTTCACAGAAGAGGATATCTAAATGTGTTTAAAGAAAATGAAATTACTAGTCATTAGGAAATGTAACTTAATACCTTAAGTACATTCTACTACACTCCTACCCAAGTGGAAGGAAGGAAGAAAAGAAAGAAGGAAAGAAGATATGGAGAGAGGGAGGGAGGAAGGAAGGAAGGAAGGAAGGAAGGAAGGAAGGAAGGAAGGAAGGAAGGAAGGAAGAAAAGGGGGAGGGAAGGACTAGAAAGAAGTGTGGAGCAAAAACAAGATGGCGGAGGAGTAAGTGGAAGCTACACTAACTTCCTCCCAGAACTAGTCTGGATTTACAACGTAATTTTGGAGAAATCATCTGGAATAACCAACCGAACACCAGCTGGAGAGAAGTCTTATAACCACGGAGAGACAGAAAAGGCCGCTACATCACAACGTGACCGTTAAACTATGTCTGTGGCATTATCAAAGATGTTTAATTTACAGGCAAGAAGAATGTCAAATGCCTTGCAACTGGATGTCTTTCCGATAAGACAGTCCTACTGATTTAGAGACATGTATGTGGGTTATGTTACATAAATTAACATGTGTTTTCTGTTTTCAAAGGGCATAAGCCTACGATCTCATTACCTGAGTGATTGTCTGTATGTATAGACCTCACTTAATACTGTCTGCATTGCTGCCTCCTGAGACTCAATGGTTTGGCTGAACTAAGTGGCTGGGTTGGTGAAGAACGGGGTGGTCTGTGGGCTTCACTTTAAAACTGGTTTCTCTTTTCTATCCTAATGGCTTGGACAGAAAGAGCCCAGAGGCCTGAGAGGGGGGATACCTAAAATATTTCCCTCAGTCCAAAATAAGTATAATGGGCAAAAGAGTTTTGGACAGGTGAGATGTACCTGGCATACCTTCCTCCAAAGAAACCCTTCTTTTCCCTAATGTGGGACATTGAAAAATTAATACCTGTCTTTTGTCATCTAGTGGTTACGGATTGAATGATGTCCTTTAACCCTGGTGCCCCAGAATACAACAAGGATGCCAGCCTGTTAAACCAAGCATGCCATTGTCCAGAGACAGCCAACCAACCTGGAGTCTGCACGATCCTTCCCCTTGTGGGAAGGCCACCCTCCCCACCACATCCCCACTCTTATTAGGGATTTCTTGACCCAAGGGTAAGTAGGACGACGACCATGTCCAGCTTGAAGCAGCTAGAGGAGATTGAGACCTTCGTCCATTGTCCTTTATAAGATTGTAAAAGGTCTTAAGTCTGAGAGGGAGGGATTGTTATTTTTTATTGTTAAAATATTTAACTAATTAATTAATTATTTAAAAAAAAGAAGAAGAAGAATATATGAAAGGGTGAGCCATGGGCATGGACTTGGGGAGGGGATTGTCGGGGAAGGGGGTTGCTGGGCGGAGGGGAGCAAAGGGGAGAAAATTGGAACTATTGTAACAATATAATCAATAAAATATACTTAAAAAAAAAAAGAAGTGTGGAGCAACTATATTTCTCATGCAAGCCTCGCTGGCTTTCAGAAACAAGTGATTTGGGGGCCTGCCCCTCAGGTGGCAGCCCTAAAAGTTGGTGGTCCAAACCCTTCACACCTCATGGAGAAACTAGCAGTTAGGGGTCCCTCCCTATTTGTAAGGCACTGTGCCAGGATAGGATTTATGACAAGAGTGTCTCTCAGTCTTTCCCACCCATTTCGATATGGGTATTTTCTTAGATGTCCAATGTAGGAATCACTCAACTAGTTTCTGGGTTTCTCTCACAGGGAATTGGTATATGTAGCTGCATGTTCAGCACATCAATGGGATGAGGGAAATTAAGGATACTCTAATTTTTTCATCCTCTTGATATCCCCAGATACTATATACTTTAAAATTTCATTTACAAACTTTCAAGGACAGACAAAACTAAACTTTATTAAGCTTAGGTAATAATTATATGAAATACAATGTCAAAGTAACTGCTAAAACTAGTAAAAGACAGGAAAAAGAAAACAAAAAAAATAAATAATTTCTACCCTTTAAAAAAGTTTAAAAAGCAAAAGAAAAGAAAAAATAGGGCACTTACAAAGTACAAAATAAGATTTAGAGATAAGTCACAACAAAAAGAAACTGTCAGGTGGATAAAAGGAATGATACAGCTATAGTTTATTTTTAAGAGAGAAACCTAAAACCTAATAATACAGACAATTCTAAAGTAAATGACAGAAAAAGGAAAAAAGAAAGAAATTTTAGGCTACTAAAAGACCTCTTTTGGGATATTGATAAAAGCCTTCATTTATCATGACAATACAATAGTTGTAAATGTGTATATACTAACAACATAACTTCATGTTTCATTAAAATGTATAAAATCAAGGCAGAAACTAAAAGACTGAACAACACAATATAGGATTTTAAGACAACTTTCTCAGTTAGTAATAGGGAAAACAAATAAAAAGTAACAAATACATGGCTTGAAGTGATAAGTAGATCCCTAGACCAAATAATTTTGAAACTAAACATTGTTCTCAAAAGCTCATTTATAAAAATTGACAATGTACAAGGTCATTAAGCAAGGTGATCTGTGCAGCTATATATTATTACCTTTGCCATATTCTATTGGTAATAAGCGGGGCACAGGCTCCACCTGAACTCAAGGAGATGGAATTACACAAAGTTTTAGATCTTCCCAAGATAGGAATTATCTGGAATTGCCCTAGGATTTGTCTGCCACTCCACAGATATTTTGTAAAATAATACCTATTTCCTCAGAGTTATGGTATGTATTTTAAATATATTTTGGAAAAAAAAGATTATCTATTCTAAGTAATCTAAGTACAAATCAGAAAGATGCTATTTTATTGAAAATACACCCAATGTTCATAGCAGTGCTATTTACAACAGCCAAGTGCTAGAAGCAGCTAAGGGCTCATGAATAAACGAGTGGATCAAAAAGTTGTGGTGCATCTACACAATGGAATACTACCCAGTATAAAGAATGTAGAAATGCCTACCTTTTGTAACAAAATAGATAGTACTGGAAAATATTATGCTAAGTGAAGTAGGCCAGTCAGTGAAAGACAAACACCACATGATCTCACCTATAAGAGGAATCTGATGAACAAAATAAACTGATGAACAAAATACGACCAAAGGCATGGAAACATGGAACAGACTGAAAGTGACCAGAGGGGAGAGGGTAGGGGGATACTGGTGGGAAGAAGGGGAAGGGACTAGACAAGGAACATGTATGAATGACTCATGAACATGGACAACAGTGTGGGAATTAACTGTAGGAGTGGGGGAGGGTGGGATGGGTGGAGGAGGGCAAAGGGGGAAAAATTGGGACAATTGTAATAGAATACCAATTAAAAAATGATTTAGAAAAAGAAAAAATATGTGAAACTGTTACCATGCTTCCCCAATTGGCTGATTTCTCTATCTGCTTTAGAAGAATATGACTATGATTTTTGTTATTGTCTTTGCCCTCCAAAGGGTTAATTATAGTAAATGCTTTTTACGTATTTATTAAAAACACAATCTTTACAAACTCAATAATTAAAAGTATAAATCAAATTTTAACTATCTTAATTTTTTTAAATATAGAAACAAAGTGTTTTCAATAAATAAAATCTAATAAACAGAGAGCAATACTTCAGACACATTGGCCTTCTTCTATTTCTTTCAGTAACCCTTAAGGTTATTGAATAGAATTATTGTAGGTTTGATAGTATCTCATTTCCAAAAGGTAACCTCAAGCATTCTCCTTAGAGGCGAATCTGCCACATATGCATGAAGATTCAAGGGTACTCTTACATTTTCCTCATTATTCTTACAAGTTCCAAGTCTTCATAATGGTTCTGTCCTGAATGTGATTCTATTGTAGAAATAAAGACCATCAGATAATGCAGGAATATGTCTGCCTTTTCTACATAGTCACCGTGGAAGTGCTTCTGCCTCACACAGAAAGACACATAAAATGACATTCTTATGTACTCTGTGTTAATTTCATTGCTGTAAGTTACTCCCTTCTGGCAAAGCAGTGCTTTGGAAATGAGATAAAAAGTGAGGATGTTACATTAATATATATGGTTCTCAGTTATACATATATTCAGTCAGATGTCAGTTATGGTTTAGATACTGATTCCAGTGGTTTTACAGACTAACCAGCTTTTTAAACTATTCTTTCCAAGAAACAGATTTGATCTATTTAAGCGGCTAAACCTATGCCTGTCATAGTGAGATTACTCCTCTTTCTTGTTTCCTCAGTTAAAACATATTTCTTTACACTAAGCAAATCCTGGAAAAAAAGGTTGTGCACCAATATTAGAATATCAATATAGGCAGATGGATAACTGTTTTCAGGTTGTTTTTGAATGTAAAATTGGAATAAAAATAAAGTTTTCTTTGCAGTGTAGCTGCGAGGATTAAACAAGTCATTACATATAAAACAATAAGAACAGTGCCCAGTGTATAGTAAGCACTCCATAAATAGTAGCTAATGTTATTATAAATTATTAATATGGGGCTCAAATATTTTCAATATCATAAAATTCCAATTATAGAATTACAGGAAGAGAACTGAAATGAAAGTAGGAAGGAGATTTAAGTTGATTCATATAGGAGCAACTACAAAAGGATTCAGTTCTACCCCACATTTCTTAAATTTACTCTATTAATTTATCCATATGAATGTCTAGCGATAAAAAAAAAATCCCTAGATCATTTCAAGAATATGTCCCAGGTTGTGATCCTAGTAGTTGAATGGGTTCCAGTCAACACACTTGTAAATCAGAAGTGGATATTCTTTTAATGCCCTGTGCTTGGACAGGTGAAAACTCAATCCAATCATAGATGGATGTACACAGTTCCATCTTTCTGATGGTTGTTAAAGGTGACAGTGAAATGACTTCTGGCAGTTGTGCTCAGATCCCCAGAGAACAAGAGTCAAATTCAAGATACAAGCAGTAAAAGAATGTGGTATGAAAGTGATACAGGGCTTAACAAGATTGAACCATAATCTCAGGGGGACTGGGAGGAGAGAACAAAGCCAGTCAAGTCAGAGCACTGGGTATTGGCTCTCTCCATCAAAAGTTCAATTAATTTTTTTAATGTTGGCACTTTAGGGTCTCTAATCTTATACCATTAACTGCCAACAGACTGAAAAATATTCAGCAACATTAAATAAGCTGAGAATAAAATTTTTTATTGCACTTGCCCACCGTTCACATGTGTGTGTGTGTGTGTCTATTTGTGCAAACTCTACCTCCTGAGACCCAGCTTCCAGAAGAGTGTTCTGAGAGGTTAAAAAACAAATGTCTTTGCTTGAAAGGAAGCTCATCCCCTTTGTAAATTTTTATTACTATTATTATTTAAGCAGCACAAATTAAACTGAGGACGAAAACATTCACTGTACTACTATTATGATAATTATTGTAATTTTATGTATATGTGTATATTTCTAAGTTGATTTGGTATTTAAGTGGCTTCTCTGTTCACCGCTAAAGGGTTTGTTTGTTTGTTTTTGTTTTTGTTTCTGAGGGGAGGAGATATACAAACTGCATATAGACTACATTAACACTCAGTCGTTGGCAGCCGTCCGTCTCGAGAGACGATGGTGTAGCTTCTTAAGAGTCTATCTGCACCGCCGAGAATGGCTGTGCAGTCCGACTCGGGAGTGACACGGTATCTGTCTCCTCCCGTGTTGAATCGACATCTTGCGATGAAGCTACAGAGCCTGGGCAGGGTGATATGGAGGGTCTGCTGTTGCCCATGCAGCAGACCCCCCCTCTCTTCGCAGCTGAAGGATCCAAGGGAAAGACGGAGTCAATACAGCTTGGCTTCAGGTGCGCCGCAGGAGTTGCCGGTGTTGACTACAGCGTCAAACCGCCTTAGGGACTCCGGCTCCGGATTTTCTGTCGGGGTTTACTCCCTTAGCCTTTCCCCTGAAGAGGTATGCCGCAAGGCAGCGGAGGTTTTTTGGAGTCAGAGTTTTCCTTCTCTGATGTGCCCTGACTGGAAGATCGAATCAGCGACACTTAGCTCGCAGGCCGACGCTCAATCCACTGAGCCAAACCAGCCAGGGGTATTAACACTCAGTAGAATGTGCTATAGTTATAAAGCTGACTTTCTGGAAAATTCCATAAACAATTTTTGTAGATGAGTATCCCTTCTCTCACTTGGAGGTGAATGACAATGCTTTTTCTGGTCTTCATAATTATCTATTATTATTTAAGAGGAGAAACTGTAGTTCCAGTTTGCTATTAGACTGCAGTTAAACCCACATTTACTTTATATAGGTCTGCTTCTATAGCTATTTTAAAAGTCTTCAGAGAGCAGAAGAGAGGAGTAAACTATACAACTAAAGCAGCAGATACTACAGGTAAACATTAAGTGGTCCCTTTTTCAATAGGATTGACCTTAGTTATGGAATTACCCTAAAAATTTCCCCGTAGTGAAAACTGGACTTGATGCTGTTCAAATTTTGGTTTCAGGGAAGTGTTTCTGAAAGTACACAGCATGTCATGGTGATCACAGGGAAACCATCCACATTGCAATAGTTGATACATTGACTTTTCTTTTATCAATTAAGTTTCTGTGTTCTCAATTTATATGCTAACCTTATATAATAAACTATGTAATAGGATTTTTCCTGCATGTGTTTAGGCACTAAGAAAATAATAATATTTTTTTACACAATAAATTACATAAACAGACTTTTCCTACATGTGTTTAGGCACTAAGGAAATGATAATATTTAAAAGAAATTATAATTTATGACAGAACAAGTTTATGTAATTAGTAAAGAGCATAACAAAGTATATTATGACCAAATGCTCGATGTAATTGCTCTTTGACTTCATTTTTACACACATAATTTGTTAATTGAAAATAACAATGCAACTTGTAAGTTATCCATGCTTAGTTAATTAGTTATAACCAGCTCCACATTTGGCAATGCTGGTATTGAAATATTATGAGAAAGACTTTTGAAATCCAGAAAGTCCTTGGTTATTCCATTAGTTTGAACCCCCTGAGTAGCTGATCCCAAGATGGTATTAAGTGAGCAAATACATGTGAGATAAAACAGGGACAAAGCAGGTATAGAATAGGAAAATCATCAGACCACAATACAAATCTTACCCTGAGCCAGAGATAGAGATAGAGACAGAGGTAGACAGACAGACACAATTGAGCGGTAGACTGTCGTGCATTCTGAGATTGATATGGCAAAGCCACCTGGGAGTCCGGACGCCAAAGTCTGCAATAGGAGCAGTGCTATATGTCTCAGGAATAAGTACACCTTAGGGACCTTGCCATGCTCAGTCATGGGACTACAGTGAGCAGTCAACCTAGATGTTCTGGTTCCCAGACCTGGGGTCAATTAGATTTCATTGTCTTCTCTATAAATACTATAATAAATAGAATGTAAAGAATGTTTAAAAGGTTTTCAAAGAATTTTGTTTTTGCATTTGACATTTTTCCATAAGTAGTTTGCTTTTGTTTTATCCCAAACTTTTTTTTCATTACCTTTCTATATACTTCATATGCTAGAAGGAGAGTAGACAATATATGGTTATATAGAGTCCCAATCTAGGAGCACAAGGTACTTGAGTTTCAGCCATCAACTAGTTGTAAGACAGCTTTCTGTGCTGAATGTTTTCCTTTATAAAATAAGCAAATTATTTGTTATTGCCAAGTGTAATCATATCTACATGGTTTGTACTTTACCTAAAATCCTGTTCTATTGCTAGAATTAGCATAGAAAAAAATGTAATACATCCAATTAGAAAAGATCAAAGATAAATTTTCAAACCCACAAGACAGTAAATGTGTCCTGATATCTAAATCCTTAAATGATTTTTCTAGCCATACAGCTTGCTCTAATCTTTTTAGCAAGTCAACTACAAAGTTTCTAATTCTCAATTTGTGTGCATGTGGCAGGGAGGGGGATGTGCAACAAAAAGTTCAATTCATAGGTCTCCAGTAGTGTAAGATGGGAACTATTTGTTTAAGTTATATAGTTAAGTACTGATGCTTATATTTTGTCAGCTAGTTATAAAATATAGCATACATGCATATTCCAAATGAAAAGCTAGTGAAAAGTTAGTGACATTGGGTAAATATAGGATTGCTGAAGTTTCCTAAGAATGTTTCTTTAATAATTTTTAACAGTCAAGAGGCAAATAATAGTATGCTATTTTAACATTAGGTTAATTATCATTAGCTTATTCTATATTACCAGTTTTTTATTGTTGTTTTCCACATTGCACATTTATATTCTTTATTTGCATAGTTTGTTCTTCCAATTGCATGATTCAGTGATCATCTTAGACATGGACTATAAAAACTTTTCTTGCTCTACTAATTGCATTGTTTTATTATGACAGAACTTAAAACTTTAGTTCATAAATCATCTTGAAATGTAAATATTATATATCATATATGAGATATATTATATGTATAGTGTAATTATTTTTTAAATATTCAGTAGGGAAGTCATATAAAATATAGTTTATTCTTGAGCTTGTTACATTGTCCCTTACTTAGTTATTCATATAAAAAAAAGTGCCATTTGGAAAATTAAATTTTTTAGTGTATCTTTATATGAAGTAAGGTTGCATAGTGCTAATGATGAGGTGCTGAAAAAGAAGACAGATATCTTCAGAGCAGAAGCAATCACGCAGCATGGGGCAAAAGTAGGTTTACAATTGTTTGTATGAAAAATAACACAATAATTAATAAATAATAACACAAGAATAAACTCTGTGTTTGTGTACTCACAACTGTAAACCTGCCCAACCTTGTATTTTAATGGCGAAAGAGCCAGGATATGGACAACTTGATAGAGAGAGGAGCTCTACTCCTTTAAGTGAAATTTCTGCAATTCAAGGATTCCAGAACTCAAGCATTCCAGATAGTGAAGCCAGCAGTGACTGGGCATGTGCGTCCTCGTTTGAGTGTACACTTCACTTGTGAGGAGAATTTTTACACAGCAAACTCAAGATTTTGTTTCTTTCTTTGATCACAATCAAAGAAGAATAATAGCATGATGCAAAAGACAGAAAAAAAAGGTCTTGAGTTTCATTTCCAGGTTTTCTACTAAGAAGTTTTATGGTTTTGAGCAAGTCATTGAATGCCCCTGAGTCTTGGACATTTCAACTACAAATTTAGAATGATGAAAGCTGAATGTAATCAATAAAACTATGTATAAAATGTCTAATAAGAGTAAAACTCAGCAATCACAATAGGGCTTTTCAGCATTTCACTTCTGTAAAAAGAAAATAATAATATCAAGTCAACCTAGAGAATCTAGAATTTCCACAACACAGAAAAATAACAATTGTAGTAGTCAACATCAACAAGTAATGATTTTTCTTTCCCTACTGTGTCAATATCATCATTATTGTACATACATTTGCCAGAAAATACAACAGGGCAACTGCATCATTGGTTAGAGAAGGAGTCAGAATATACTTATTGATCAGCAATTTAAAAATATTTCAATGAATTTATTTTTTATGGTGTTCATGAGTCAACTTTTTATTTTAAGCATTTTTTCTTCCATCCATTCTTTCTTCAGTGCCCTATCAGTTGCAATTTCACCTGTCCTTCTTAAGGCTTGATGTAATGTTTTTTATTTGAAATCTGTCATGGACATAACATAGCTCTGCCACCATCTGCCTTATGTGACAAATTTGAACTAAACAGCTTTATCGAGGTGTCACCTATCCCTCAACATACTGTTTATTATTTTTATCCAGGTGCACTTTAAAATGCCTTTGGTGGAGTATAAATATTTCTACTAGCCTATCAAGTCATATAAATGAGTTGAAGCTTATGTTAAAATATGTCATAAAGTAGACACAGATGATAACTTGAACAAAAACACACATAACATATTAAGATTAAAATATATTGTTAGTTTAATAATTTTCTGCTTCTTTGCATATATTTTCAGTATGATTGTAGGTGTACATGTGTCTCTGAGTGTGTGTGTGAGTGTGTGTGTGATGTCTGGAAAGAAGGGGCTATTTATTTCTTGTGTGTAAGAAGGTTAAGTGCTTGAGCTTTGTTCCTTTATTTTTGCAGCTGGAGCACAGGTACTTTACTGCCATCACCTGGAAAAAACTAACTCATAGCAAGGGAACCTCCAAGAACATGAAAAGGCAACCTATTGAATGGAAGAAAACATGTGCAAATCATGTATCTAATAAAGGGCTGATGTTCAAAATACATAAGGAACTCATACAACTCCATGGAACATGGGTAGAAGATCTAAATAGACATTTTTTCCAAAGAAAACATACAGATGGCCAACATGTACATGAAAAGATTCTCTACATCATTAATCACCTGGGAAATGCAAAAGAAAATCACGAGATACAGTATTACCTCACTCTTGTTATAAAGGCTATTATCAAAAAGGCAAGAAAAGGGAACTCGTGTGCACTGCTGGAGGGAATTTAAATGGGTGCAGATGCTATTTAAGACAGTATGGCAGTTCCTCAAAACATTTAAAATAGAAATACATATGATCTAGCAATTCCACTTCTGGGTATTTATCCAAAGAAAATGAAAGCACAAACTGGAAGACATACATACACCCCCATGTTCATTGCAGCATTATTCACAATAGCCAAGATATGGAAACAACCTCAGTGTTCATCAATGGATGAATAAAGAAAATGTGATATAAAGTACATACAATATTATTAAGCCATACAAAAGAATGAACTCTTGCAGTTTGTGATAACATTGATGACCCTTGAGGGCACTATGCTGAGTGAAATAAGTCAGAGAATGACAAATACCATAGGATCTCTTTTATGTGTGCAATCTAAATCTACGGTATTCCCTCACTTATTGCGAGTATTACGTTCTACACCCCCCTGTGATAGGTGAAAATCTGCAAAGTAGGCCCCTTCCATTTATTTTAGTATTTATATATATTTTAAGGCTTTACAAACCCTTCCCACACACTTATAAACCATTCCCAGTCCCTTATTAACATTTTCCACTCCCTTATTAACCTTTTCCACACTTTTATAAACACTACTTATGTTCTTAAACATATTCTACACTCTTAAACCTACGTAACTTTAACAACATATGTGTACAGTACCACAAAATCCCACGATATAGTGAAAAATCCGTGATAATTAAATATAATATTTTTTTTTAATCCTGTGATACAGTGAGGCCACAATAAGTGAACCACGATATAGAGAGGGACTACTGTATATCATTAACGTCTATACCTATATAGACAGAAAGATATACAAGTTCATAGACACAGAGAACAGGTTGCTGGTTGGTTGCCAGAGGTGGGAGATTAGGAAGTAAAAAAATGGGTGATTTTTTGTTAGTTTAAATAAATATTTGAAAACAAAAATTAGTGATTAATTTAAAAGCATTTCACATATGTCTTTGGATAGAACCACCTATTTCTAAGGCAGTCACTTTGAATATACAAGAATTTGCAAAAATGGGTAAGCATGTTGTTCCTATTATTTATCTTCAGTGTGAAATCCATGCTTATTTTATTAAAAGAGTGGACAGGTGGATGATTTTTATTTACATATCAATACTCTATTTTATAAACATGCATCATTTTTATATTTAGAATAAAATTAATAAATGCAGTAAAATTGTATGCATTTTATAATGCATAGAAAGTGTAAAGATATTTTGGTATAATCCTTCAAAATGAGGTCTTAGTATGTAAATATTAAAAGAATAAAATAATTTGTTTTAAAAAACAATATCAACAAAGAAAAATTAATAGAAGAGTATTGTATTTCAAATGTCTTCATCCAGTAAATATTTATCAAGTTACTATGAGCAATGCATGTCTCAGTCCATGAAATACAGAGATACACAGAGAAAGAAAATAAACTCTGGCTTTAAGAATTTATGACATCAATAACAGAATATATAAGATACCATGTAGAAATAAACATATCTCATAATTCCAGTGAAACATTAACTGTAGAAGTAACACTTTTACAGAATAACTTCCTTCCCTGAAGTACTTTAGTAAGAATATTTTTCCAATAATTCTGACTGTACATAGAAATGGAAATAAAAACAACAAAAAGCAAACAGAAGTAATTGTTATATGATACAATTATTTTCTAGTTATGACATGAGGCCTAATATTTACATTTATTTTCAATTGTACAAAAATTATAATTTTGAAAGACTCATTAAATGGCATAGAAATATGGGATAAAGTTATCATTTGTTCGGAAGGAAAAGCACCGCTGTGAAGATAAAAATGTGTGTAATACTTGCAATTTTTACCAACCATTGTTTGTGTAAATAACATGCTAAGTCATTTCTCCCTTGATTTTGAACCCCAAAAACATTAATTTTGGAAGCTGGATATATACAGTCATAGTCATCAATGAGGAGGGGAGAGGAGGAAGATAGGGTTGAGGGATAGAGAAAGGAGTGAAAGAAAGGACTGAAAAAATATGTTTTTCCAGTGTTGGATGTTTTTATTTCAGTTTAAAATTTTTTTAATTAAATTTATTGGGATAATATAGGTTAAAAAACTATATAGGTTTCAAGTGTACAATTCTATGAAACATCATCTGTATAATGTATCGTGTGTTTATTACACAAAGTCAAACCATCTTCCATCACCATATATTTGACTCCCCTTACCCTCACTAGCTCCCCCATCCCCCTTCCCTCAAGAACCATATGATTTTACTCATATGTGGGATATAAAGCTGGATGACTTAATTTTAAAATACTATCTGAAGCAGCAAGAGAATGGTTGAGAAAACGACTATAGTACATCCTGCCAACAGGCATGTCCACACTCTGGAAATAACTTTACAACATCATATTGAAATCCCCACGTTGATGTTTTTACTAAATGTGTAAGAATTGATGTCTGTCTGAGGTTAATTTTCTTGGCTATTATCATGGGCCATAAACCTATTTAGCAAATTATTTGTAACAAGAAATTGTCTAGAGAATCAATCATTATTCTTTGGACCTCTAAAATTAGTTTCTAGGTTGATTATCTTTGATAATTTGTAAAGCCTGAGCAGAAAAGGCAGTGAAAGTTATAGAACATACTTGGCAGTAAGGGAATATCTAACCCTGACTCACAAGCAGACATACCAAACATCACAATTCCTCTACTGCAGCAGGTTACTGAGTCTGGTTTTAAAGCAGCATGGGGAAGCTGAACTACAGAAAATGAAGAGACCATGGCTTTGAGGGGCTGATCCCTTGGGAAATAAGCACAGATAAAGAAGAAAAGGCAACAGACACCAAAAGGGATTTTACGCTTTAGATCTGATTTCATACTGGTTGGTGCATCTACTAGGTCACATTTTTTTCAATTCAGTTGAAGCTTTTATAAATTAATTCTGTATTAGAGGACCAATAAAAGTACATGTATAAAAAATAGAGGAGATTTTGTATTGCCTAATGTATAGCAAAATTTAAGGATTATTAACAGAACACTTTTGCACAATGGGAACCCATGTGCACGAGTCTCAACAAATCATCATTAAGCAATATTAACCTAGTGCGTAAATATGCTTACAATTTTTATCCACCTTCTCGGTGATTAGATTTTACTTTTAAGGTAATAGTAACATAATGTCTTACAAGGTATATTGTTGAGCATTTCTAATGAAAATTCACATAAATAATCTCTTTTGATCCTTGCCAGAGCCTTATAACTTACTGAAAAGTAAATTATGTTTACTAATATGTGATCCAAAATATTCTGAAGTATCTCCTAATTACAAAGATTTCTTTCTCCAAGTTGATATATTTTGAACTTGAGCCTACTCTGTATGGCTTCAAAGCCCATGATTTTCTAATTATACTAGGATGATGCCAACAAATTTTTCCAGTATTTATTTGAGAATCATTTTGTGGGGGAGGACAATATGACTAGTATACAAAAAGTCCTTGTTATCAGTTATCAACTCCAATGAAAAAAGTAAATCCCTTTTTATGTATCAAATGTTTTATTTATTTAAAGAACCATTTCCTGCTGTCATCTAGAGGTTATAAGGATTAAATCGATAGTGCATGTGAATTGGTAGTATGTTGTTGTCTCATAGTAAGAACTCTATAAATTGTAGACGTTGCTATAACTACTAACAGTGCTGCCATTATTATTGCTTTTATTTTTATTTTTTATTACAGTTATTAGTCCCTGTACTTGCAGAATGTGAGGCTTCCTTGAGCAAAGCAATTACCTTGACAGCACCTCTTGTTCCTCAGTAGTGAAATGGGAATTACGATGCAAACTCCTTCACAGAGCTGTTGTATTGTTTGAAATGGATATTTCTAAATTACTCAATGGAATGACAGACACAAAGTCTCTGCTCAATGAAGATAGTTTATCTCCTTTTTTCCCCATTCCCTTGAAGAGTGTTTGCCTGAAATTTTTCACTGGCTGCCAGGTGTGTATATAATCTGATTACTGATACTGTAGAGTTCATTTCTCTTCTCCATCTTTTTGAAACATTATAGATTTTTTAAAATATTTCAAGCTGGTAAATGATCTCTGTCCAGATAAGATAGAATACATTTGTCGATTATCCACAGGGCCAGGGTAAGTCTTTGGTAAAACATAAAATAAAATGTTTGTATGCCACCAGTGTAAACACAGAAGATATTTTAGCAGTTTCTGTAACTATTTTAGTGAATATCAAATAGAAGCAACTAAGAGACAGTAAACAAAATAACAGCATTATTGATAAAAAAAAGACTTGCTAATATGAGATGGAACATGGTCCTGTTCTTCTAAAATGTAGTTTATAAATGAAATGGAAATCATTTATGAAAATAACTCTCTTTGTGTTGTTCATAAGTAACAACTGATTCACTCAAGTCTGCCCACTCTCACTGCAACCCCACATCCTGTAAACTCACCATTTCTAAGATTTGATGATTGGGTCCAAATTAAAACATTCTCTCAAGATTCCACAATGGTTTTCACATCTTTAAGATTATACTTATTCCATTTTCTTCTATTTCCCATTCCATTCTGTACAGTATTCTAAAATACAAGGTTATTGGTCTCACCTTCATTATCTTTCCTCATCTCTCAAAGATCAAAAGTGTAAAAGAAAGATAAGTGAGAAGCAAATAAGAGGAAATTGAATGCTTTCTTCTTTTGTTAGATGTCAGGGAAAAAAAGGATCTGTGGGTTAAAGAAAACAGATTAAATATTTTTCAGATAAAACAATGAATCAAATTTTATGTCAAATTATATATATTTATGGAATGTCTAGTTATTAGTGAGTAACTGTTGCATACATTCCCTCCAGTTCAAATTTTTTAATTAATTTATTTATTCAAGGAGCTTTTATTGAAACCTGCTTTGTGCCAGTATTTGAAGTTAGGTGGCATGATTTCAGAGCTCACTCTCTTAACCATAATATTTATTGCATTCCATGGTATGTGAATGCTGTTGGGAAGATTAGAGCATTTCACTCATTTCTGTACATGGTGCATGATGTTACTTGGCTCATAAAAAACAACCTGAAAGGTCTAATTGAACTAGAGAGAGATTTTCCTTTTTGTCCACCATTGAGTCTATTGCATTATATAATTCAGTCACTCAAGTCAATATTTGATCTTAACTTTCTAGTTGATTATTTAACATACTCCATGTAAGCAGAAAATTATAATTCATTTTTCCCTTCAGTTATGTGCACCAAGCAGTCTGAAAAAGCAAAGGCATCCATCCCTCTAAGTGTCCAGTATAGGTTCAGGTAGGGGGGGAAAGTAAGTATAAAACACATATACTTCATTTTAAAGAAGACTCAGAGTTCTTAATTGAAGAGGGTATTATGATTTTTAATTATAGTTAATTCTTTAAAAGCCCACAGATTAAGACAATGAAAAAACAAGTCACAGATTTGCAGAAAATATTTTCAAAACATCTATCTGATTAAAAAAACAATAATGCTGTATCAAAGTTATATATTTTTAAAAACCTTTTAAACTCAACAATAAGAAAACAACACAGTTAAAAAGTGGGCAAACTATCTGAACAGACACCTCACCAAAGAAGACATATAGATGGAAATAAGCATATGAGAAGATGCTCCATATCATATGTTACTAGGTAATTGCAAATTAAAACAATGAGATACTACTACATACATATTAGAATGGATAAAATCCACAAGAGCAACAATATCAAATGCTGGTGAGGATGTGGAGCAAGAGGAACTCTCATGCATTGCTAGTGGGAATACAAAATGGTACAGTCATTCTGGAAGAGAGTTTGAAGTTTTTGCCAAATTAAACATAGTTTTACCATACAATCTAGTCATTGCTCTCTTAGGTATCTCCCCAAATAATCTGTGAACTACTCTATTTGCCACAGACTGATATTCATAGAGCCTTATTCATGATTGCTAAAAACTGGAAGCAACCAAAATGTCCTTCAACAGGTGAAGTGTTAAACAAACTTTGGTACATCCAGACAATGGAATAGTATTCAAAGATAAAAAGAAATGAACTACTGACATTAAAATTTTACAAAATAACATGGAAAAACATAAAATGCATTGTGCTAAGTGAAAGAATTCATTCCAATAAGGTTACATAATATAAATTTCAACTATATATATATATTTTTAAATCTAAGGCAAAATGACAGAGACAGTAAAAAGATTAGTGGGGGAAAAAATAAGTGCTTGTCACTGCCAGGAATGGGAGGGGAAGAGGGAGAGACAAATAGGTGTAGCAAAGGCATATATAAGTCAGTGAAAATGTTCTTTATGAGATATAATAATGGATACATGATATTACTTATTTGTCAAAACTCATGAAACTGTCAACATTGAGAGTGAATGCTATTGTAAAACTAAGGACTTCAGCTAATAATGTATCAATATTAATTCATCAGTGTGAATAAATGTTCTATACTAGGCAAGATGTTAATAATATGGAAAACTGGGGAGCAGTGGGGTACATAGGAAATTTCTGTACTTTCTACTCAATTATTTTGTAAACCTAAAACTGTTCTAAAATAGTCTATTAAATAATTGTTTTTCAGCTCACAGGAACAAAATAAACAATGAAAGTGGTCTTTCACATGTAAGTGAAAGAATTTGGAAGACCTATATACTATATTCCCCTTGCAGACATCAACATTGCATTAGTATATTAAAGTTGAAACAACCTGAAATAAAGAAACAAGTTTATTTTTAGTCCCAGTTTCCCAGACATTTTAATTATTGAACCCAATTTCTGCTATTTATTAACAAGCTGTATGATACATCAGGAAAGGCTGTACTGGGCAATCATTATTCAGATAATTTGCAGATTTGAGAATCATTTATTGTTTCTGGTCTTTCTGTTTCCTGATGAAAAAATGGATATGACATTTTCAACATTTAAGGCAAGGGCAATTTGCCCTCATTATTAATGAGGCAACACGTTAAACATTTTTTAAGAAAGGCAGAAATTGTTATGTCTCTTAGCATTTTATACAAAGTCAGTTTTTGCTTCTAGAGTAAAAACAAAGACCCTGGAACCAGTTTACCTGGATTCACATACAGTTCTGCCACTGTCCAACTGTGCAATCGTGGACATTCTGAATATAACAGTAAGTTCTCCTAACCATTATTACTATTATTTTTATTTTTTGCAAATGTCAAATTTATTCTGAGGATGTGACCTTTGTAAAGGGGGACCGTATCTCAATGAGTCAAAGCCAATGGCTGCCTTAGAGGTTGCACTATACAATGTAAAAACAACTGGTTAAAAGTGGAAAATCTACATAAAACAGTTTGGCACATGTATCCCTCCTCATTTTTCAGTCCTTAACATACTTCCTGCAATCAAAATTACATTGACAATGATATTATTGCCCTGTGAATATATGTCAGGGTATGTTTCCAAATTACTTTGCACATATGAGTATCTGTGGTTTCCTAAGATATAATTTAATTCAGATATACAAAAAAGAATTAGAAATGTTGAACTGAATTCTGAAATCGATGTTCAGTTATATTCTGGCTAAATTAATACTTTGCTGTACTGATAAAATTCTTCCTTTGAAATCTGAAAATAATATAAAAATTAGATATGATTATAAAGTTTGTGTTATACATTTAAAAATTCAGAATTTGTTAATTGTCTGCTTTATCCAATCTTAATGAAATAAATTGGTATAAGTGTATGTCATATATTCTTCAATATTTTAATTACTTAATGATAATTAATGCATCATTAAAATACATGGCTGATACCAGTATGACATAATTGTCAGATATTTAGTCTCACTAAACTTTCATTAATCAGTTATCATGAATGTAAAATGTTTTACAGAGTTTTTCATTGATAAATCTGAATTAATTGAAATATTTTTTTTAACATTTTCTGTCAATAAAGGCTCATAATTAAGTTTTTCTTCTTTTGTAATATGTATATGCACATGAATTAATGAGCATAAAGTTTTTAACTAATGTCATTAGCATTCACTAACTTGCAGTTGATTCTTTGTAATGGTCCTGCTGAGAAAAGATTATTTCTTCACCCATTTTTTGATAGAGTTTTTTCTTCTTTCATTTGATGATGTGACTGCTCCCTAAATTTGCTCTAGGCATTTAATTGTGATTGAAAATAAGCCTGAGGGATATTAAAATATGTTACATGTGGCTTAAATATCCTTCTATTTAGGTACTTTTGTAATTTATGATGTTTTTGATCATTGTAATGGGAGGTGATTTTTTTGTGTCTACAAATTAAGAGGCTAAGTCACATATGATTTTAACTTTATAGGTTTGTAAATTTTTATCTCATAATTTTCCATTAGAAAATTAATATTTCCATTACATAAATAATATTAAACCAAACTATGTGAATGTATTTTTTAATTTAATATATACTTACATGGTGTATTAGCTTGCTATGGCTGAACATGTATTACAAGCACTGTGGCTTGAAACAACAGAAATTTACAGCCTCACACTTCTGAAGTCCAGAAATCTCAAATCAAGGCATTACTGTGGTTGGTATCTTAAAAGAGCTGTGAGATTTGCATTATTTATTCCCTTGCATGTTCCAATGAGGAAAGTATTATTACTGTCACGTTCATTGTTGAGATTAGGACACTGAGCTAGAGGAAAGTTAATACCCAATAAAGATCTTACAGCAAATGAATGACAGAGTCAATATTAGAACCCACCAGTGTGGTTCCATAGTCCATGCTCCTAATCACCATACCATGCTCTTTCAAGAATGGTTTGATGTTAGATGGTATGTAACTTTCAAATGTAAGTTGTTTTAAGACACTGAAATTAGACATTTGTTTGCTACCACAGCATAATATTATCTTCACAACAACACATTAGAGGCATTTTCCTTAATTTTTATGGGATTTCTTCAAATTTGATAGCAATTTCCCACCAGAGGCTTAGACATACAGGTCTGTCTGAAAAATGTCCGGCCATTCTTAATAAAACAAGAATGGTTTGCACAACATTGATGTAACCTGGCAGCCAAGGACAGTGGACTGGAATGCGCAGGCATGAACAATGATGACTTCACTGTACTAGACACTGGGTGCAGTAGGCGCCATTGAGTGAGTTATGTGTACTGTATGGGCATCACAATGAAAGTGACTGAGCAAGTCGAGCAATGAATCTGCATCAAATTTTGCATTAAGCTTGACCATTTCTCTGCAGAAACTATTTGGATGATTCAGAAGTCTGCAGCTATGGGCAACTGGTGATTAGCACCTTTATCACAATGATGTGGCTTTTCATGCATCATGTCTTGTGCAGAGGTTTGGGCAAAACATCAAATCACTCAGGTGACTCAGCACGCCCTACAGCCCAGATTTGGTGCCTTGCAACTTCTGGATTTTCCCAATACTAAAAGCACATTGGAAAGAGAAGAGATTTCAGATCCTCAATCAGATTCAGGAAACTATGAAGGGGCAGCTGATGGCGATTGGGAGAACTGTGTGAGGTTCCAAGATGCCTACTTTGAAGGGGACTGAGGCATCATTGCCCTATGTACAATGTTTCTGGTGTCTTGTGTCTTCTTCAATAAATGTCTCTATTTTTCATATTACATGGCTGGACGCTTTCTGGACAGACCTCAGTATTACAGAATTTTGATAAAAACAATAAGGAACAGGAGTAAGAACAGGCAAATGGATTAATGACAAAAACTAATACAACCCTTACAGAGAGTCCAATGCGTGTACAGACACTTCATATACAGTGAAAATGGCACCACAAATGAATAATAAAGGAATATTGTATTCTCAGGAGATGTCTTGCTTCATGGGAAATGTTAAAACTGAAGTCTTTTCTTACACCACATCTAAAAGTGTACTCCATTTAAAACATGTATTAAGATACAAATATGAAAAGCAAAACAATATATGCATTAGGAGAAAATAAGGGGAGGAGTATTTATGCAAGCCAGAGACTCTTAACTAGGATTCTTCTGCTTAAGCCTTCAGTTCTTTACACCTCTGAGTTAGTTCCACTATGGTATTCTGCCCTGCACGTTACCGCTGCCTCAGACTTTCACAGCTCCTACTTTTATCTCTTCATCTGGAGAGATTGTCCAGCTCTGCTTGTATCCTCCCTTCTTGTACTGTGTCTGAAAAAACAAACCATCTAGTTACTGAGCCCAGCGAACTGTTATGTCTGATCTCATTTATGCTCCTTTCAAGGTTTGTAGACATCTGCTTCCTGTTCTACCAATGCCTGAAAACAGATGTTTCATACACTTCATCCCACTTTTGTAGCAGACTGTAAGTTCTGCACCAAAAGTTTTCATGGACAGAAGCTGAAGTTAAGCATGGCATTTTAACAACAAATTCTATCTAGCCAAACACTCTTACCTCACCATTAAATATAAAGTCTCTTCCCATCAGATTCTGTGAGGCAGCATTCTGATGACAACTGATAGTTGTGTCTGTAACAACACAGAGACACATAGAATCTCCCTGGTTTCCAAACTTCTTAATTCTGCTATGCAAGTATCTAGAAAATTAATTCCATTACTTCTATCATGTCCTTTCTGAATCAAACTTGGTTGACAGTTAAAATTCATTCTGAATCCACAATCGTGCAAACATCATTCCTAGGATTTTTCACCTACATGTAATACCTCTGATCTCATCAATTTATGGGGGGAAAAAAACCTTAGAGTATGTCAAGTTTAAACATTCTTTTAGGTAAATATAAGGAATCATTTGAAATGATAATAGCAGTGAGAAAGACAGTGGTATGGGATCTTTAAAAATTCGATGAAGTTCAGGAGTCAAAAAAATGGGGAGACAGAGAAACAACCTCCCATCAAAAGGAAAGGTAGAATCCCCAGAAAGAGTGCTAAATGAAATAGAGGGGAGCGAACTATCAGATATGGAATTCAAAACATGGATTATGGAGAAGCTGAATGAGCTCAGCGGAAACTTCAAAGAACTCCAGAAAAACTACAAGGAACTCACAGAAAATTACGTGAGCATGAAAAAGGACATAGAAGCTATCAATAAGAGCCAGGAGGAAATGAAAAATACGATCTCTGAATTGAAGAACACAGTTGAAGGAATTAAAAGCAGGCTAGAGGAAGCAGAAGATCGGATCAGCGAGCTGGAGGACAACCTACACAAAAACTCCCAGACAATGCAACAAAATGAAAAAAGACTGAACAAGACTGAAGAGGTTCTAAGACAGCTGCAGGACAACATGAAACGTAATAATATCTGTATCATAGGAATTCCAGAAGGAGAAGAAGAAGAGCAAGGGATAGAAAACCTCTTTGAAAAACTAATGACAGAAAACTTTCCTAACATGACGAGAGAAAGAGTCACGCAAGTCCAGGAAGCACAGAGGGTCCCAATGAAGATGAACCCCAACAGGCCCACTTCAAGACACATCATAATTAAAATGCCAACATTCAAAGACAAAGAGAGAATCCTAAAAGCAGCAAGAGAGAAACAACTAATAACATACAAGGGAGCTCCAATAAGGCTATCATCAGATTTCTCAGCAGAAACACTACAAGCCAGAAGGGAATGGCAAAAAATATTCCAAGCAATGAAAAACAAAGGCCTACAACCAAGAATACTCTACCCAGCAAGGCTTTCATTCAAAATGGAAGGTGAAATAAGGAGTTTCCAAGACAAAAGAAGGCTAAAAGAATACATCTCCACCAAACCAGCATTGCAAGAGATGCTAAAGGGTCTGCTTTAAGAAGATGAAGAAACAGAGAGACAGAGAGGAACACGAGTACAAAGGGGGAAAATGACAATGAATAAGTACTGAAAGAAAGAAGGAACTTCTACCATTTGCAACAACATGATTGGAACTAGAGAGAATTATGCTTAGCGAAATAAGCCAGGCAACAAAAGAAAATTACCTTATGCTGTCATCTGTTACAGGAAACTAATGAACAACACAAACAAATGAGCAAAATTGAACCAGAGGGCATAAGCCTACAATCTCATTACCTGAGTGATTATCTGTATGCATAGGCCTCACTTAATCCTGTCTGCATTGCTGCCTCCTGAGACTCAATGGTTTGGCTGAACTAAGTGGCTGGGTTGGTGAAGAACGGGGTGGTCTGTGGGCTTCACTTTAAAACTGGTTTCTCTTTTCTATCCTAATGGCTTGGACAGAAAAAGCCCAGAGGCCTGAGATGGGGGAAACCTAAAATATTTCCCTCAGTCCAAAATAAGTATAATGGGCAAAAGGGTTTTGGACAGGTGAGATGTACCTGGCACACCTTCCTCCAAAGAAGCCCTTCTTTTCCCTAATGTGGGACATTGAAAAATTAATACCTGTCTTTTGTCATCTAGTGGTTACGGATTGAATGATGTCCTTTAACCCTGTTGCCCCCAGAATACAACAAGGATGCCAGCCTGTCAAACCAAGCATGCCGTTGTCCAGAGACAGCCAACCAACCTGGAGTCTGCACGATCCTTCCCCTTGTGGGAAGGCCACCCTCCCCTCCACATCCCCACTCTTATTAGGGATTTCTTGACCCACGGGTAGGTAGGACGACGACCATGTCCAGCTTGAAGCAGCTAGAGGAGCCCGAGACCTTCATCCATTGTCCTTTATAAGATTGTAAAGGGTCTTAAGTCTGAGAGGGAGGAATTGTTATTTTTTATTGTTAAAATATTTAACTAATTAATTAATTAATTTTAAAAAAAGAAGAAGAAGAATATATGAAAGGGTGAGGCGGGAGAGCTTGTATGTACGACCCATGGGCATGGACTTAGAGAGGGGATTGTTGGGGAAGGGGGGTGCTGGGCGGAGGGGAGCAAAGGGGAAAAAAAAATTGGAACTATTGTAACAATATAATCAATAAAATATACTTAAAAAAAAATTCGATGAAGTTCTCTGTGAAATTATGTCATAGGAAGTAATAAATTCTACATAATAAAATACAATCAATCATTCAGGTCCTGGCTATTGCCAAAAATATTTTAACATTAAAGAGGAATAGCAAATAACATACCACAGATACCTAAAAATACATTTCAAAACATTTTAACAATTACCGGTAATTTCATATGAATTTATGGGAGCCAACAAAGGATGCTAAAATGTTTTTTATTTTTTTATTTTTTTAAGTGGAGTCATAGTTATTATTAAAGGAAACCCTTGGAAGAAAAATCATTATATTGGATATTACTACATCAATAGTATATAGTTATGACAATTCTAATTCTGACATTAAAGCTTTTCTCTGCTTTGGAGCAAATTTTTAAGTATAAAGTTTTGAATTTGTTCAAGAAAATTTGTAGCTAACAGAAGGGTTGCAGCATACCTCAGAAGGAACATTTTCTTAACGTTGGAAACATTGGTAGATTTCCATGCATATTCTATATATATTTTTAAAAAGATTGTTGGAATAGGAACATCACTGTGTTTTTCCTTAGCCAAATATGTATTTTAAAGAATGAGAGGGAGTTGAAACATTCACATTTGAAAGGCTGTCTTCATTAGCAAGCATTTACAACAAATGTTGAAATATTTTGTTTTCACTTGTATGTCTCCATAAGGATTCACAGTCTGCCACTAGTTTCATTAAACATCTATGACTACTTTGTCAGTTTTGCATTTAAAAGCAAAAACTGATCTTTTTTCTAAAATTGTAACAGCTAAAATATGTGCTGAAGAACATAATCTGTAACATTAAGAAGAGAAACTCAAATATGATTTTCAGCATTCAAAGTAGAGACAGAGAAATAAAAAGTTAATACTATAAGATAAAAATATTTCTAGCACAAACATTTTTGAGTAATCTTACCTCCAGATTAGTAATATATTAGCACTTACGGTAGGCACAGTTAGAGAAGTGGTTAGCTTTGAGTGAAGTAAAAATCCTGAGTCATAAAAATAAGTTTAGTAAAATTGCAGACAAAAAACTCCTGCATTATACACAAGCCATCTTGAAACCTGAAGTTAAATGGACTTCAGACAATTTACAAAATAAATACGCGTATTCAATTCAAAGTTGAATTCAATTTCAACAGTGAAAGCTGAAATCTGTCAGCGACTTGGTTCTCAACTAGGAAATGGTAAGTGATTGTATTTCATGTTGGTGCATGAACAGGAATCCAGACCTGTGCACCTAAGTGAAGGGAAAAACTGGTAGAGGGTAACGGGCATATGAGCCAGTACATGGGATGCACATGGAGTTCAGAGTGTTTCACTTTGCTGAGTCAGAGCAGAGTAGTAAAAGCAAACAGACTGCTCATTATTTCCAGTTGTAACAGAACTGGAAGAACAATTTTGCAAATTCTTGCAAGTCAGATATTCCCACTTTTCTCACCTACAAAATGAAAAGTATCCATCTAGTTTAGGTTATTTTTAGGATTCTTTCTAAATCTAAAAATTAAATAGCACTTTCAAATGAGGGCAAAATTGGAAGACTCAATGGAAGGGCCTTTAGTCTGTCTTAAACATATAGATATAAAAATTTAAAGTTTTGTCAAACATTATATATACTTGTACAAAATGTTGTATGCTTTGCTATTTCATTTCAAGTATATTTGCAGGTGTTAATCTAAGTTCAGAATTTACAATAGTAGTTGACACTATAAATAAGTTATAGTCCTTACCATTCCCTAATCTATGTAACTAACTTATGTCTGTACCAGATGAAAATATTTCTATATGCTGTGTTTTTTACTATATAATAACAGCAAGAATTTTTTCTACATTGTTTCACATATAGTTAAAATAATAATAATAATATATGATCACAAATTCATTTTATCCAGGAATTGAATATCAATAAATCTAGAAGAAGATTGAAAGTTCATTTAACCTTGAGGATAATCTGAGCAAAAAAGCAAAGTCAGATATATAAACTTCTGTGTCCTCTAAGCAGTTTGAATAGAGTTTCAGTAAATTATATAGCCAGAAAAATTGTAGAAAAGCATTTCTTGTAAAATCTTTAAAACATCTCTCGTATTCCCCTGTTTGTCCCTCATTCAGGCACTTCCAGCATCAAGGAGCTTATTTCTTTAGAACGAAACAATATCTGTTCAACAGTTAGACTGGATTGCTGCCTCCCGGTAACCTGTATTATCATACCTTAAGCTGGCTCGGCTCAGAACAACAATGTCCTTCTTTTCACCCATACAAATCTACCAGATCAAATAACAGGTGCCCTTTTCATTATTACACCTCCCTCAAACTTGAAAGCTACAATTCATTTCTCCTCTTGGTCTATTTGCCTCCAACTTAAATTATTCATTATCCTTTATTAATCCCCAAAATTGTATGAAAACTGTTCTTTAAAAAAATTACCAACAGGTTTCTTCAGAACGCACCCAAACTCCCCTGGGGTCTCTGTGATGCGATTGGTTAGCACGTTCAGCCGTTACCTGAAAGGTTAGAGTTTGGAGCCCACACGTATACTTAGAAAGCAAAATCCTTTGTGCCTCTTTCTCCTCTGCACATTCTCTCGCAGCCGTCCCCACCCAGGGAGACATAATGCACCCAATCTGCCTGTTTTCTGTTAAATGGTAGCATGTATTGTATACACCCTTAATCCGCTGTTATCAGTCAGGGTTCTCTAGAGCAATAGCAATATGAAGTGTACATGTGTGTACACACAAACGGAGTAGGGGAAGGTGGGGGAGAGGAAGAAGGAGAGGGAGAGGGGGAGATAGAGAGATGTGAGACTTTATAAGTAATTGGCTTGCTTAATTATGGAGACTGAGAAGCCCCAAGATCTGCAGTTAGTAATCTGGAGACCCAAGAAAACTGACATGCATGGTTGCAACCCAAGTCAGAAAGCTTAGAACCAGGGAAGCCAATGGTGTAAATTCTACTCTGAGAGCCAGCAGGTTTGAGACCCAAGAAGAGCCAATGTTTTAGTCCAAATCTGAAGGCTTAAAAAGACCCATGTCCCAGAAATTAATATCACACACACACACGTGTATATATATAATTAAACTAAGGTATAAGGGGAAAATATACCTGTTTTTTAAAATATTCTACATAAATCCTTAATTTATTAAAAGAAACTTTTCCATGTTACAGATGCAATCATGTTACCAAAATATTACCTATGCTCATTGATATACTGGAAGAGTGCAAAATTCGAATTCACAACTTACATGTCATTATACAGTGTGTTTTTTTTTTTTTTCAAAATGTTGTTTCTCTAATAGTTCCAGTGCCAGCAATTAACTTTGCAATACAATGCTAAGCTGACAGTGAAGTACTAAAAATTGCTAATTAAATATTGCACCATTCAGAAATTACAGACTACAAATTTCATGTTATATTTCTAAGTAAGATAGCCATATTAATTGGTATAATCTTATTAAAGCTGACTACTGGAATAATTTACCAAAGATACCAAGTCTATCAGCAGAAACACTGACAGAATATAATGGGAAATAAATACTATGATATAAAATTCATATTAGCCATAGAGCATACTTAATGTTTTATTTAATGGTAATGATTTTCATTAGAACTTCAAGTTATGTTTTATGGATATTATACAAATGAATAACTTTTGAAACTTAAAATACTTTTAATAGCAATATAAATTTGTTATTTATTCATTTTCAATTTTTTTCTTGAAGTTCAATCTACCCTCACAGAAAGAAACATGTTAGCCAAATCTTGAAGAATGATTAGGTACTTGCCAAATGAAGAGGGAGAGAAATAACATTTTAGGGGTTTAGCCCTGAAAGACAGCATAATTACTCAATGTACTTCAAGACTTAATGTGAAGAAGGGGAGGAGAAATTTGGATTATGCCTAGAGACAAGACTGGAGTGATGAGTTAGTGTTAGATTGTAAATTACTTCACAAAATTAAAATAAGAAATTTGTATTTTATCCTTCAGACAAAGAAATTGGCTATTTTAAAATCTGTTTTTTTTTTTTGGTTTTTTTTTTAAGCTCTGGCTGAGTAACTCAGTTGGTTAGAGTGTCATCCCCATATGCTAAGGTTGCAGGATTGATCCCCAGTCAGGGCACATATAGGGGTCAACCAATGGATGCATAAATAAGTGGAACAACAACTACTCTCTCTCTCTCTCTCTCTCTCTCTCTCTCTCTCTCTCTCTCTCTCTCTCTCTCTCCCCTCCCCTCTCTCCCCCACCACCTCTCTCTCAAATCAATAAATAAAATAAAATAAATTTGATGTTTTGGAAAAAAATCTTTGAAAACTCTGACAGTCATATGAAAATGGAGGCAACGTATTGGTCAAAAAAATAAATTTAGTGATAAGACCAATCAGGAGGTTGTTTTAATAGATCAAGCAACTGATGTCAAGACCATAAACTAAAAAATAAAGGGGAACAAACTTTGGTTTGGGTTAATATTTTGGATGTTTTGTACATCATACTTTTTCTGGCTTTGGAGATGAGGTAAGTAGCAAAGCTAACAGTGTCTGAAATGTGTACTTTGTAGTGTGGGGGTTATACTGGTCACTAAGGACAGTAGGTAATTGGCAATACAACCATCTTCATACCTCTGCTGCCAAAAGCCAAAGCAAAAATATTGGGCCTGTTAAGTGAACTCTAGTCCATGTAAACAAAGACAAACAAGCTGCTGAGTTTCTGACCTAGTTTTGAGAACTCTGTACTTGCGATGCTACATAAGATACTATGGACCCAGTGGAACTACTACCTGCAGAATTATATAGCAAGCTGCTCCTAGAATTTGGAGTACAAGGTTTCTCTCTGAAAATAGCACAACTCAACATGCTCAGATTTATTTATCCTGATAATAAATATGTACTGAGCCTCTGCTACAGATCATGCACTATACTAAAAACCATAGATAAAACAGTAAACAAAATGGTGAGGGGAAGACCTTCATGAGTTGACAGTCTAATGAATTATCTTAATCATTTATAGAATTAACCAGAGAAATTATCTGTGCATATGTTGGTGATATGAACTTGAGAAAGATACAAATATATGTTGCAAGCAGGAGACACATACAAGAAAAAATAAATTTAATATGGTTAAAAAAGTAATGTCAATTTGATTATAATGCAAACTGTCTGGAGTGGTGTGAGTACATTTTTAGTAAAGTTGTACCATATATTTTAAGTGAAGCTGCAGACTGAGAAGCTGTTGCTATATAATGCAACAGTGTGCAAAATGTTCTGTATTCTAAAGCACCCACAGTTACTGTCTAGACAAAAATATCCCAAATTTCACTTAGTCAATTTTAATACAATATTCTCCAAGACCATCTAACTGGCCTCATTCTAACTTATCGCTTCAAATCATGTCTTAAAGAGATTGCCTCACCCAAAAGAAAAGAATGTATAATGAGAGAACAACTATTAACAACAGATTCTTTGTGTGTTGTTCCACTGAACCTTAGGTGAATTTAATTGGGTTGTGCTAATTTTACCAGAGGGGCTAAAACTGTTAGATTTACAGAGGTTTTTTGTCTTTTATTGTTTATGCCATTACAGTTGTTCCTGCTTTTCTCCCTTTGCACATCTCCATCCAGCCCCACCTGCCCTCCCTCAGGCAATACCCACGGCATTGCCCGTGTCCATGGGTCATGCATATATGGTTTTCGGCTAATCCTTCACCTTCTTTCATCCAGTTCCCCAGTTCTCTGAAACAGTCTTGGCCCACAACAGGATATTCTACCATAAAAAGCTAAGTGGTTGTTTTTTTTTTTTTTAATCCTCATTCCAGAACATGCTTATTGATTTTAGGGGGTGGGGACTGAAGAGAGGGAGAGAGAGAGAGAAACATAGACCCGTTGCCTCTTGTACATGCCCCAATAGGTGATCGAACCTGCAACCCAGGCGTGTGCCCTGACCAGGACTTGAACCCATGACCTTTTGGTTCACAAACAACACTCTAACCAACTGAGCCATACTGGCCAGGGGAAAAATGCTAAGTTTTACAAGAACACAGTATCTATTTTGTTAAAGCTCCAATTCAGTGCCCAACACAATGTCTGAAGTATATTAGTCACACATTGACAGAAATATCCAGTCAGCCTGCTGATATTATTTTTTTTTTTACTATCAATTTTTTACTATAGCAGTTGTAATTGTGCCAGTATACTGTGAAATACTAATCTAGGTGATTTTTCTATGCAATTCCTGTATCCTATGGCCCCTTCCAAAACCCACACAATTAGGGTATTTATTTGCTTCAGCAGTGGGAAAACACAGAATGCAGAAATCAAATCTGATTGCTAACTTTTATATTTCATACATATAACCAAATATTTGGAAAATATATGATGTACACCATGATGTATTGATAGAATTGACCTCAGGGCCTTGATGAGATAGCGATATCCTGAGCATGAGGAAGGTGAGGGGAAGAGAAAGATTTTATATACTGGCAGATGCCTGAGAAGTGGACTTATAATCACCTTATATCAATTGCAGGAATGTGGGTGAGGATGAGGAGAAGGCAGCTTTAAGAACACAAGAATAGAAGGCATTAGTCCTATGATGAAGCCTAGTGAGCAGGTAATACCCAAGCCTTTACCACAACCATCATGCTGTAAGGGAAAAAAATAGATTATGTATCCATACAGAGGTGCCAGAAATACCTCAGACTTCCCCAAGCTAAGAAACTGAGACCAACACAGCAAAGGCCCTACTTGTGTTTGGAAACAATGGAGAGTTTTGCTGTCACCTGTTTGGGCCAACAACCCAAGACAAGGATGTGTCAAGTATAAGCAAGTACAGGAATGAATCAGCAGATACGGGTATAACTGGATGAAGACTCCAAGGACAAGATGTTCCATCCCAATAACTTTGCCCTTACAAAGCCTTTCAGACTTCCAAAATTTAGGCACTGTCTCTGGATAAAGTAAAATGAGGTAAATCTCAAGCACACAGATGGAATTTTGCCATTTATGGGAACATGAAGCTTGAAATGGAAAGCTACTTATCAGAAGACAATAATAGTGTTCTTAAACAATTACAAAATTATCACATATGCTTTAGAAGCTATTATCTATGCATTGCAAGCAGATAAATATCAATTTAGATAATTAGATATGAGAAATAAAGGTTCATTTAAAAAACCCATCTATACATACTGATCAAATATGTATTTCCAGAAAATATAAGCAGTTTAATAACAAATTATCTTATAAACTCTCAATGATTGCTTCTGTATCTGTACCGGCCAGGCTCTGAGCTAGCATCATAGCTGGCTAAGCTGTCATTTAGTCAAGACTGCCTGCCCCTAGTCAATGCAGGAAGCCAGTTAAACAATGAGATAATATCTATAAGAAAGTTCTGACAGATCATATTTTACAACGGTTGGTCTTAATTTGGGATTTTTAAGTGCATCAAATAATAAAGAAAGATAATAAGTTGAAGTATAGTACAATGGAGGTTATACAGAATTTAAGGACAGGTAGGGGAAGGAAAGACTTTTCAAAACACAACAGCTTGAGAATACCACGCTAAGCAAAATAAATCAGGCAGAAAAAGTCAGGAACTATATGATTTCACTCACATGTGGGATAAAACTGAGAGCAACAAATGAACAAACAAGAAAAACAAACAAAAACTCATAGACACAGACCACGGTATGGCATGGCAGTTAGCAGAGGAAAGTGGGGAGGGAGGAGCAGGAAAGGGTAAAGGGGGTCAGACATACAGTGAGAGAACATCTGACTCTGGGTGGTGAGCACACAATACAATATGCAGATGATGTATCGTAAAATTGTACACTTGAAACCTATAGAATTTAATTAACCAATGTCACCCCCTTCAAAAACAAAACAAACAAACAAACAGACAAGCAATCAAACAAGAAACCCCAGGAGCTAAACTCTGTGGACTTTAAAGAAGCTGGTCTGCACTGTGAGACACCAGCTTGGCCTCTGTGCCCCATCTGGGCTGGATGCATTCGTTGAGCTTCACCAGTGGTTAAGTTCCAAATGCAGAGTTGGGTAACAGATCCTTAAGATCAAAAAAATTCTTGACTACCAGGCTGGTTTTTGTTTTTGGTTTTGTTTTTCCTGCTGATTCTGGGTTATTTCCCAGGTGTGGTTGGTCTGTTTTCTTTTTCTGGGCCCTGACTCCTTGCTCTCTGCCAACACTCACACCTCTCAGATTACACCATATAGTCAGCAATTCCAAGTACACAGGAGCCTTGCATCTGCCCAAGGACCAGGAGAAAATTCCTATATCAAAACAGTAAGGGGGTAGCAGGCAGAGGGGAACAAAGGGGGAAAAACTGGGACAGTTGTAACAGCATAATCAATAAAATATATTTTTAAAAAACAGTAACTTCAGGGAATCAATTGAGAGTTTATTTCAGTGCAAGGTTACAGTGTAGATTGGTACAACTGCAATATTTTCATGGTAAACAGTCCTCATATAAAGCCTTATGCTATAGGTTTACTAGAGCAAATAAAAAGAATGAAAGCAGTTTGGTTTCCATTATCTGACTAAAACTTATTGTCTTAGTGCAGAGAATGTAAAGTCTACAGATTTAGTTGGGGGATGAACTTTATCACAATATTTTAAGTTATTTTAAAAACAACGTACCCTTCATAGTTTTCCTTCTCACGTAATTTTGGAGCTCTTGAGCAAAGAATACTTCAAATGGAATCTGCACACATAATTCGTGTAGGAGGAAATATTTTTGTACTATCTTAGGGGGTCAAAATTCAAATTTTACAGTATAATTTTAGAAAGATATATAAAAAAGTTCTATTTCTTTGATACACCTTGACCCCAAAACAAAAAGCCTACGTATTATATCTCAATTCTTTTTAAAATATAGCAAAGAGCCCAAAATTCCTCTGTAATTTTTTTCTTTCAACTATGTATTGTACTAGAACAGACAATAAAGGTAAATATATGTAGACTAAAATTATAAACACACCAAGAATTTCATATTAAATTGACAACCACGGTCGAATTATTTCCAGAAATTAAATCACTTGTATCATATTCACACAACACAGAGTCAAATGTTCAATACAAGCTACGTTTTATATATATAAAACTTCCCTTAGAAAAATCCATAAGCCATGAGTTGTGTGGTGTGTGTGTGTGTTTAATTTAGCTTCCAAAACCTTATTGTTACAACATAAATCAATCAGAAGGTACATTTTCTAGCAATTCTCTTTTATTGATCTAAATATTATTTGGCAGTAACCTTAGTTTCTAAGAATAGAACAAAGGTAATCACTTTGAAAATCTCATGCTTTCATTGAGAAATAGGTACATGTTCAATCAAATGCATGAAAAAAAAGTAATTTTTCTTTCATTATCTGAGTTTAAGAAATGAATTTAGTCTAAGTGTTTTGCTATGAGTTCCCTGGAGACTACTATTATGCCAGCTCTTGAAAAATATGTGAAATCAAAATAAAAATTTTTCATAGATTATTGAATACTCTAAAAATATAGTCATCAATGTAGAAATTTTATTTTACTTTTTGGACATATTTGGACTTTTATTAAACATAACAAAAAGATAATATCTAACTCCTGTAAGATAAATAGTTTTTAAATATCTGCTGTACCACATCATGCTTACAATGAACAATAATATTGTACACTTAAAAATTTAAGAGGGTTTATCTCATGTTAAATGTTCTTATTACAATAACATATATTATATATATGCATATTAAAGCAAAATCTAAAAACCTTTTATATCACCTAAACAAAAACATAAAAGAATAATTAAAAACATAATTGAGAAATAACAGAAATAAAAAATTGTAATTATCACATGCATAAAACAAGTACTTTGTAACATTTAATGGATACAGGAACTTGAAAGAACGAATCCTCAAAGATAAAGGTACTATTTTATTATATCATCAGAAAGCACAATGTAGGGGAATGAAAATAATCAAATCAAAATATTTAAGACTATATTGACTTATATGTAATGGTTTATATTACCTTTAATTTCACAATTCAAAACTGGCTTTAGCACCCACTGTAAAGTAATGATAGTGTTGGAATTTTCCCCAGGCAAAAGCACTCTCTATATTTAAAAGTGCTTTAAAACACATATCATATGATTTCACTTATATGTGAATCTAATGAATAAAATAAACCAACAAAATAGAAACAGACTCATAGATACAGAAAACAGACTGGCAGCTGTTAGAGGCGAGGAAGTTTAGGGGACTGGGTGGAAAAGGTGAAGGGATTAAGCAAAAAGAAGAAGAAGAAGGAGAAGGAGAACAAAAACTCATAGACAAAGTACAGCATGGTGACTGATCACCAGAAGAAAAGAGGGGCAGGAGCGACAGAAGAGGGTAAAGGGGGCATAAATAGTGACGGTGACAGAAGGATACTTAACTTTGTGTGGTGAACACACACAGTAAAACATACAGATGATGGATTATAGAATTGTATACCTGAACTTTTGGCCCTGGCTGGTTTAGCTCAGTGGATTGAGCGTCGGCCTGCGAGCTAAGTGTCGCTGGTTCGATCTTCCAGTCAGGGCACATCAGAGAAGGAAAACTCTGACTCCAAAAAACCTCCGCTGCCTTGCGGCATACCTCTTCAGGGGAAAGGCTAAGGGAGTAAACCCCGACAGAAAATCCGGAGCCGGAGTCCCTAAGGCGGTTTGACGTTGTAGTCAACACCGGCAACTCCTGCGGTGCACCTGAACCCAAGCTGTATCGACTCCGTCTTTCCCTTGGACCCTTCAGCTGCGAAGAGAGGGGGGGTCTGCTGCATGGGCAACAGCAGACCCTCCATATCACCCTGCCCAGGCTCTGTAGCTTCAGCTTCACTGGAGAGGACACTCCAGCATCATCGCAAGATGTCGATTCAACACGGGAGGAGACAGATACCGTGTCACTCCCGAGTCGGACTGCACAGCCATTCTCGGCGGTGCAGATAGACTCTTAAGAAGCTACACCATCGTCTCTTGAGACGGACGGCTGCCGACAATACCTGAACTTTATATAACTTTATTAACCAATGTCATCCCAATAAATTCAATAAAAAAGTACTTTCATTATAAAGCATATCTTCTGAATATTATCATGGAAAAACTGATGCTAATTAACTCCATTGTTTAAAAAAATAGTTAAAAATCACTACAAGCAGAATTACACCAGAATTTCACAAAAATGCAACACTCATGTAATAAAATATTGTACTTGTAACTTTTCACCATTGGTTTCAATTTAATTAAATTGTATACATATATTTAGCCTTTGCTCATTATATGACCAACAATACAATGTTATACTGTTAAGAGTAAAAATCACTACACTATCAAATTTAAAAGAAGAAAATCACATTTTAAGTAAAGAAAATATGTCCTTTTCTTATGAGACCGAGAAAATGTAGGAATAATATCTCTACATATTCAATTAGTTATTTGCTGACCTGGCAACTTTATTACAACTGATGAATCTCTGTCAAAAGAAAATATATAAGTGACTAAATAAACCTAACTTCTGCACAGTAATGATCAAGGAAGAATCATGGAAGTATTTTCAAGGTTTTTGCATAATGATACCCTCTGCAGGCTTTCGTACTGTGTTTTTATCTCAGGTGATTCATGCTTCTCACACAAGCAACGATTGAAAGACACATTTAAAAAATGGATTCAAGACAACATTTTAGGCAAATCTCTCAAGAGAAATATGAATTGCATTTTCTCCTTCAATTCTGCCCCTGTGCCCTCTCTCCACTCAGTGCCACTCTGCCTGCACACACGAACATACACTCCCCCTGCACACACGAACATACACTCCCCCCAAACACTCAGCACACATATACACAAACAACACAAACATACATGCACCCAATACACACACACTTACAGCAGTGAGATTCTTCTTGTGACAGGGTTCATATGGAAAAAAGAAAATGTTTCTTCCTGTAAGTCTGAACTTTAGTTTAAATGACTTTAAAATCACCATCCTCATTTATTTCATTATGCTATTAAATGTCAATGGCTTTCTTTCCTTTTTAACTAGAGTAGACCACAGTATCCAATTTTGGTATCCCGATATAGGTACAGGTTATTTAAATGCATTAATCCATCCACTATATACCTATGGTGTTCAAGAGATCAACATACAGTTTTTAAAAGATTCAAAAGCCAAGTACGAATATAGAGAGAAGATAGAATGGGGGGGGCATGAAATATAAGAAAAGAAAATTATTTTCATACCCCTAACCCTCAGAAAGTTAACTGTCATACATTTGCTTGATGAATGGATATTGTAGTTAAAATCATAAAAAGTAATTACAGTGACATTTTCAGCCATCTGCATGTACAATGCTAATTCCACAAAACTGCCCGTAATTATATATTTAAACTAACTGCTGTTAATAAAACTGCCTGTTAAAAATATCAGTTCACTTAACAAATGAAACAACAGTAAATACCAATTACCAGTTGTCAAGGTAACAGCAGAATACTGAAAGGTGGGTATTTTGCTCCTTTGACTTGTGCAATCTGCTTCTTAGATGGCGGCCCAGGGTATAAAGTCAAACATCTGCGAGATTACAATGCTTGGGTCAGATATCCTTCCTTGAGCATTTATGCACTACCATTAATGTTATATTGCAGCTCTATTAATTATGCTTGATTGCCTCTTTATCTAGTTTTCTTTTAAGATTTTATTAACTTATTTTTAGAGAGAGTGGAAGGGCAAGAGGGAGAGAAACATCAATGTGACAGAAAAACATCAATCAGTTGCCTCTTGTATGCACCCCGGCTAGCACCCAACCTGCAACCCAGGCATGTGCCCCAAATGGGAATGAGCCAGGGAGCCTTCACTTTACAGGACAACACTTAACCAATTGAGTTACACTCATGAGAGTCCTTGTCTAGTTTTGAAGGCAGATACTTACAGTGATTATATCCTGAAATATTTCTATATAGCTAGTTAGTAAAATATGCTTTCCAATATTGCGAGATTCTCCTTTCAAAGAAAGTCACTTCATATTTAAAATTAAAAAGGCTTTGTACATCCATTTCACTTTCATTTAAATCATATATAAAATATTATATATTATATATTTTATAATATATAAAATATTATATTATATTTTAAATAGACTGCACAATTTATGACAGATTAATTTATATGATTATTGAAACAAAGCTAAAGAGCCCATGGTAAATCAGCTAAATTGGTGTACAACAGTACATCATAAAAAATAGATATATTATAGGATGATATATTACTTAGACAAAAATATGCAACCAGAAAGGGATTATGGAATCACATGTTTTCAGTGACAGGACTTTCATGAATAATAGCCTTGCCGTTTAGCACATCAAAGCCCTTCAGGGAATAGCTGGAATGTCTGGCACATAATTTTAGTAATGTAAATTTAAACATCTTGTACTCCATTTGCCCCATTCTTACAGGTCTTGGCTTGAGAACTAAAGCAACTTCATGAAAGCATAGCCCATTTCAAGCCCTTGCTCTTAGTTTATAACACTACCCCCACCCCTTCCCACATCCCAAAATAAATGTGTCCTTGGCCAAACCTCCAGTTCTCAGAGCCATAAAACAACTTTTGTATTACCTTGCTATTATCAAGTTCAAGATGAGAAGACTATGAAGAGAGATTCAACAGTTAGAGAATCATAGCAATTGGAAACAAAGAGCAGATTTTCTTGAATCACAAATCAGTCCTTCTAGACAATTACTGTAGAAAGCAGAGTAATCCTGGAAAGCTGTGTTTCTCAATCATTACTACACACCAGAATCATTTAGAGAGTTGGTTAAAAATCACAAGTTCCTTCCCAAATACTTGTGACTCAGTAGGTCTGGGGAAGGACTAGAAAATTGGCATTTCTAGCAATTTTGTAGGTGGAAATTCCCCTTCTGGCCCAAGGAACACTTTGGGGGAATATTCAATAAAACATTTAAGTCACTTTGTAGATTATCACAAACTCACTTTTGAACCTTTACTGAAATCAATTGCTATTTATGAACATCAAAGAGCCATTTCCCATTTATCAGATACTGTCAATAGATAAGCATGTATTCTTACTCAAGACCCTCACTTACTGCAGCTCTTGCCAAAGTGTAACTAGAAGGACAAACTCCTAATCTGTTAAGTTCTATAAAGTTAAAGATAAATAACACAAGCCCTGAAAAGGACAACTGTCCAAATCCACCCTTAGATATTAAACGGAAAACTTCTGAGGCCACTGAAATGATGAGAAAAAAAAAAAATAACACATTAGTTGCAATAACTCTACGGTGTCTCCTAATTCTATACTTTTGGTTAAGATATAGTTCATGTTGTGATGTAAGAGGCTCCAGGGGCTTGGACTTCTTATTATACACATGTAAGATAAGGAAAACTAGGTGGGGAGTCCTTGCCAATTAATGCAAATGGAGCTAGTGATGAAAAATGATTAGGATTGTTCAAAAGAAAAAAAATAAAGATGAAAAGGGTAAAATAAAAAAAAATCAGAAAAATTAAACTGAAAGTTAACTCTTCAAAAGTCTGATTAAAATATCATAAAAAAGGAGATGATAGATGACCCAACCACTAAAATTTTAATGAATCACTATATAAAGATTAAGTGATATGACTGCCCACCAATTCTTCAAACTGTAAAAGCAGATGACAAGTTTGCTTCATTTTCCCTAATCTTAATAAATTTTTAAAAATATGACTATTGTGCAAAAAGGAATTTATAGTCCTCCCAAGTCAATGCCAATTACAATCTTGTAGAACAAAGATTATGACTCTGGATGACAGGAGGGTCAAGGTCCCTTGGCTCTACCCCCAACAACCAAGGCTATTAACATCAAGATGGGTAAAATGGCAGGAGGGTGGTGAAAAAACTTTAGATTGCTAAATACTGCGCCCAATACAATGTCATACTAAAGCCTGATAATAAAGAGTTAACGTGTAGTATAATTAAGTTGAGGAGATATGGTGAGCAACTCTAGAGGATACAGGTAAAAGCATAGCTTAAAATGTAGAAATTCATAAACAAAAATTTTATATGGTTTTATCACCCTGCCAGAATGTGTTATGCGAATAGATATAACGTTCATATGGAAGACTATTACCTTATCCAATTTACTGGGGAAAACATTGTCGTGCAAATCTATTCTTTATGCTCTTTTAATAGAACATGGTAACAGAAAACTTAAAATGACCTAAGCCCACTCAAGTGGCTAATTTAAAACAATTAGGATACACTAGTGTCAGATACCTGAAGTACACAAAGAAACTTATTTTAATTAAAGATATTTTAGATGCAATTATATCAATACTCCCAAATTCCTGTTTAATGGCTTGTGAGAAGAGTTGATGAATCCTGGAGACTCACTATAGGTTGCAGAAATCTTAATAAATAATAACCCAAGCTACAAGTAGCGTAACAAGCCAAGGGAGACTGTAGTTTTGTGACCAATTTAGCTAATGTTTTCTTTTCCATTTCTACTCATGAAGAAATACAAAGCTATTTTGTGTTTATATGAAATATACGGAAAAATATACTCTTACTGTGTTTTCACAAAGATACTTAAATTTTCCTGTCATTGCCATACTTAATGAAATAAACAGATTTTTTTTCCTGTACAGTAGATACCTAGAACTTAATAATTTTATAACTGGAAGTTTCTACCCTTTGACAATACCTGTATCCTAATTTCCCCCACTTTCTAGCCCTGATAACTACCATTCTACTATCTGTTACTGTGAATTCAGCTTTTTTACATTCCACATATAAGTGGTAGAATACAATATTTGTTTTTCCTTATTTCATTTAGCCTAATGCCTTTAAGGTCCATCCATGTCACAAATGGCAGGATGTTCTTCTTTAGCATGGCTGAATAATATTTCATTGTATATATAGACACACATATGTGTCACACAAGGTCTGTCCAGAATGTATCCAGCCATGTTCTATGAAAAATAGAGACATTTGTTGAAGAAGATACAAGATACAAGAAACGTTGTACATAGGACAATGATGCCTCAGTCCCCTTCCAAGTAGGCACCTTGGAACCTCACACAGTTCTCCCAATTGTCGTCAGCTGTCCCATCATAGTTTTTTGAGTCTCATCAATGATCTGAAATTTCTTCCCTTTCAAAGGTAATTTGACTTTTGGGAAAAGCAAGAAGTCACAGGGTGCCAAATCTAGGCTGTAGGAGGGCTGAGTCATCTGAGCTATTTGATATTTTGCCAAAAAATTCTGCACAAGATATGATGCATAAATGGATGTGTTGTCCTGATGAAGCTGCCAAACACCAGTTGTCCATAAGCTGCAGCCTTCTGAATCATCTGAATAGTTTCCATGAGGAATGTTCAAGCTTAACTCAAAATTTGATGCAGATTCATTGCTTTACTTGCTCAGTCATTTTGACTGTGACAGTCACACTGTACACATTCTTGCTCAAAGGTGTCTATCGCACCCACTAACTAGTACAGTGAAGTCATCATTCTTCACACATGCGCATTCTGGTCTACTCTTCTTGGCTGCCAAGTTACATCGATGTCACACAAACCATTCTCATTATATTAACAGTGGTGGACTTTTTTAGACAGACTATGTATATCACATTTTCTTTGTTCGTTTATCCATTGATGAACACTTAGGTTGTTTCCATACCTTGGCTATTATGAATAAGGCTGTAATGAGCATGGGAGTACAGATATTCTTTCCTTTACTATTTCCATCACTTTTGAATATATACTCAAAAGCAGAATTACTGGATCATATGGTAATTCTATTTTTAATTTTTTGAGGAACTTCCATACTATTTTCCATAGTGCCTGCACCAATTTACAATCCTATCAATAGTGAAAAAGAATTCCCTTTTCTCTTGCTACCTCTTGTCTTTTCAATAATAGCCATCTAACAGGAATGAGATGATATATCAGTGTGGTTTTGATTTGCACTTCCTGATGAATAGTGATGTTGAGCCTCTTTTTGTGTACTGGTTGGCCATCTGTATAAGTCTTCTTTGTAAAAATATCTATTCAGTTCCTATACCAATTTTTAAATTGGACTGTTCTCATTTTTGCTATTGAGTTGTGTGAGTTCTTTATATTTTGATATTAGAGATAAACTTAAGCCAATTCAATTGAAAAGTATAGTTATCTAAGTCCTAAACTAAAATGGAATTATAAGTGCTTGCTAGTCATATGACCTGACTACAGCAGAAGACTCAGCAAAAACAGTGAAATGACTAGACATTTCTTAGAATTGACTAGGGAACCACTCAAACAACCAAAAATAGGTCACTGTTCCTGCCAACCCCCAAATCAAAGTGTTACAGAGCAAAAGAGGATTCTTTCACATGGTTTCTTGGTATAAAACCCAACAACTAGTGTTGAGGAAAACAGGTCTTTATTTACAATATTTCTACCTGGCAAGGGCAGTGAGCACTTCATCTCAGAGCCCTGATCTCCTACGGGATCCAGCACTTCCCTTGCTCCCCAAAAGGCTAGGAACCAAAACCATGCCCAGAAGTTCCCCATCCCTTATTTATTAGCTCTTTCCTTTAGGATCTTGGGTATGATGTCATCAACCTCTCTATAACGGTCCAGCAAAACGTGTGTCATATTTCTCTGGATCACGCATAGTTTTCTCTCTGTCCTTTCTAAGCTACATGGATCTCTCTTATCTCTGCAAACTGCATGCTTCTTCCCTCTGTGCAAACTACTTGGTTCTCCTCTATCTACTTCCTTGCAAACCTCGTAGTTTCCTCTCTTCCCTCTCTGCAAACCGTGTAGTTCTCTTCTCCAAGATGGCTGTCGCCTTATTTTTAAATCCCTGACCTTGGCCTGTGATGCAGCGGTGCTGACCATTCACAGAATCTTGTTCAGGCCCCATATGCTCTTTCCTCACCATTCTAGCATCAAAACTCCTCCCATTTCCTTGGTGCCTTGGAAGAACCAAAGCCATTTGCACAACTAAGACACTAGATACCAGCCATAGATATGCAAAGGCATCCTGGAAGCTGCCCCATTTCCTCCTTCCCCCAACTACAGTCTCTGGGGATATTGGGGAACCTGTTCTGTAATAAAAGCAAGCAGTATAAAAATTGATTAAGTTGTTTGTTTCTGTAGAAAACACGTACAACCTCCAAGAATTTCTTAGTCCTTATTTTTAAATTTAACAAGAAAGACAAACTCAACTTGAGTGGGACTTTGAACAACAGCCTTTTGTTTTCTTTTTTAGATCTTCAAACAACTATAACACTATCCAGCCCTTCGTGACCCTACTACCCTGTGCCCACCTAAGGCTCCAATGTTGAAAGTAGCCCTCAAAACCTGACTGGAGCATTTGGCAAAATCCTATTACTGCCATCTAGAGGTAAGTGCTGGTATTTTAGGCTGGAAACAAACCTGACATAACTACAAGTTATACCATTTGAAGACCATTCCTGATTTGTTATTGTTATTGGGAAATTTCCTTGGAATTTTTCCTTCTTTTCTACTTTTTTAATCTTTACTGCATTTTTCCTCTTACCATTTAGTCCCCTTATACCCGCCCCCCCCCCCCCCCCCCAGCAATCACCACACTGTTGTCCTTGTCCATGAGTCCTCATCAATTCATTTTGGAACTTGAGATACAGTATTCCCTCACTTATCACAGGTATTATGTTCTAGACACGCCCACAAAGTAGGAACTTATATTTAATCTACACTCTTAAACCTATGCAACTTTAACAAACATACGTATACAGTACTGCAAAATCCTGTGATATAGCAAAAAATCCGCAATAAATATTTAAATATAGTATTTTTTAAAATCCCACGATACAGTGAGTCCATGATAAGTGAACCATGATATAGACAGGGACTACTGTACCCATGTTCTTGGGTTAATGTCATATCATCATCCTACATGGAGGGAAATGGAGGAATTCCCTCACGAAATGAAAATACTATATGCAAGAACACAGAGTTGGTTGGAGCACTAAGAGTACTCATCATATATATGAACAAAGGCTGCCATCCCTTTGGGCCCTATTACCCTCCTCCTATAGAGTTATATAAGGATGTAATAGGATGGTCCCACCCTATGATACATTATCAAAAGGTGTCAAAAAAGCAGCATGATTTGTAGATGGTCCTCAAGGATAGAAGACCAGTCAAAACCACATTCAGCCTAAGAAAAAGCTGCACTGTTGAAAAGTTAATGTTACATTAAGAGGCAAAAGATATATCTGCTAAATAGGCATCACTGAGTGATGTTCCTTGCAGCATCAGAAGTGACTTTTGCCAGTTTTTGGGTAGTAGCCGATAGAGTTGCAATGGTGCAGTATAAATGGGCCCAAGGTGAGTGGAAAATAAAAGAACTCCCATGGTGGGTGCTGTATGATAAAATTTGTTACGGAATCAGAGGTGGGTATCAAAATGCATCTCTTCCAAACTAGCACCCTAATGACTCCAAAAACAACTCCGGTGACTGCTGTTACTAATTAGTCAGCCTGGCTTGGCTACATAGTCAAAGTAACATAAATGACCCCAACAGAAACTTTTAGCAAGCTCTCCCAAAACAAGATACACTGCACAAATGACAATTCAATCTGGAGATGAATCATATTCTAGCAAGCGAGAAGGACCTTGACAAGCACACCCTATTATTTGCCTGAACTCTTTCTCCTGTCATACTATGTCCTTACATTTATTGGAAGCCTCATATACAAAGATGTTCTGTGAAGTCTTGAGTCATTTCAATGAACTGAATTTAATTTCCAATTTACTCAATCCCCATTTATATGATGGAGTAATAATACTTCATAAAGTTGTTTTGAGAAATAAATTAAATCATTTAAAGAGTTTAGAACAAAGCTGGTAGGTAATTAGGTGCTTACAAAATTCTCTTTTAGCACTGGAACACTGACATTATTAACATTGTAAATACCTAATCTTCCAAGGTAAAGGACTATACATACTTGGATATATAAATTCTAATGTTTATTTTTAATTACTTCATAGTTAACATCATAACAAAACCTCTCTATTTTACCTAAAACATTACATATTTGAATGGATAACATTAGCATATATATGTAACAGAATATTTTCATATTATAATATGAGCTTTATCTACTGATTTCAAGAAAAGTTTAATCAAATAAAGGCTCTAATTCTGCCATATTAACTCCATAAGAAAACATACTCCTCCTTATTATCAGGTCAAAAATATCAAATATGACTAAAATGCATTATATGTAGTTTGTTTAAACACAAAAGAAAACATATTTATAAACTAAAAGGTAAATATGATCCAGAAATATTTGATACTGCTCTTAAATATACTTTGATCTTAATAATGATTTCAGAGGAGACCAATTCAGCAGCACAAATGTTTCTTCTTTACTGACTGTGATTCTCTGATTTCTCATCTCTATAAAATATATAAAAAATATTATTACAGGAATGTGAACTTTGTTTCAAATTAACACACATGACTAATGTGCTAGAATCTAATTTTTAAAGTGATGAAAATAATTTTAAAGTATGTAATTTTTTCTTTGAATTTTAATTAAATTTCTTTTATAAGGATTTGGAGGTCTGATTTGAAGTTTGGCTGCACTGGTTAAATCAATCAAATGTTAAAGAAAGAAATAACACTGATATTACATAAACAATATCACTATTAAATAAAGTCTTTTAAACTAGACAAAAAAAGTAATAGTTTCTAACTTATTTTATGGGGCCATTATTACTCTTATAATAGAGCTGAACAAAGCCATTATAAAAAGATAATACCAATATCATAACCTTTATAAATATTAAATGCAATTTTTAAGGAAAATATTAGCAAATCAAATATAGTAACATATTAAAAACATAATGCATGATGGCCAACCCGTGTTTTTTCCTAGGAATGTACGGGGAGAGACTTCTCCAAATGGAAAAGATACTTATTAAAAATATATAACTAACAATATATTTAATGATTTCAAACTGAATGTTTCCCTCTAGCATTCATAAAAGGATAGGTTGTCTGTTCTCTCATTTATTCAACATTACACTAAATTCCTTAGCCAATAAATTTAGAAAAATGAATTCAGAAAAAAATATAAAGATTAGAGAGCAAAGGGGTAAAACTACCATATTTTCAGATTGGCATGGTTGTTTACATAAAATGTCCTAAAATATTTACAAAATAGCTGCAAAATCCAACAAGTTAACTTAGCAAAGTCATAGTATACAATGTGAATATATATGAATCAAGAGCATACCCATTTATTAGTATAAAATAATAGTAAAATGAAATAGCAAATATAATATGACTTTCAATTGAATCAGAAAATGTGAGGTATTTCAGATAAAATTAAAATAAATGCACCAAAAACACAAAGTATTCATAAAAGTAAAAAGATTTCAATAAATTAATAAATACACTATGTCCATGAATCAGAAGATTATCTGTTGTTTAAATTTTATTTTCCCCCCAAATGAATCTATAAATTCAATGATATCCCTATGAAGCTTATAGCAGGCTTTTTAAAAGAAATTGACAAGCTGTTGAAAACTCAAAATAATAAAAATAACTTATGGGAGCCAAGGCAATTAAAAATAGGAGGAGGAGATTAATAAAGTTGGTATTGGTGAAAGGGAAGACATTCAGATCAATGGAGAATAATATACAGTCCAGTAATAGAGCCAAACAGATGTAATAAAAAGACTTTTGACTTAAGTGCCAGGATAAATCAATGCAGAAAAGAAAATCTTTTAAACAAATGGTTTAACAACTGAGTTTACCTATGGGGAAAAAAATGAAACACTACTTACTTTATACCACACAATATGTGAGTATTGATCAAATATCTTGAAAAATATATAGCTGCAAACTTCTGGAAGAAACATTGTAACATTGTAGTAGGCAAAAAATTTTAGGCTAGAAAAATTGCACAAAATTAAAAATTATTAATTGGATTTTGTCCAATTATGAATTAAAAATAAACAACAAAAATTTTCCTATTCATAAGACACCATTTCAAAATTGAAAAGATAAGGTTTGCGCTGAGAGCTAGTATTTGTAAATCAAAGCTGCTAAACCATTTTTAGCTAGAATGTACAAAGATTTCTTACAACTCAATACTAAAACCATCAACTCAGTTGAAAAATGGATAAAGAATTTGAAAAATGTACACAGGAAAATGTAAAAATATCCAATTAGCATAAAAACAAACTTTATATATTTATTCTTACAGGAATTGCAAATTAGAACCATAATGTGATATAACTGCACAATTAGATGACTAAAATATTTTTTTAAATTATAATATCAAGTGTTGGCATAAAAGCATCTTTATAATAGGTGAACAACAGGAAAATGAGTAAATAATATGCAATATATTTATGCTATGAAATTATTCAGCAATAAAGAGGAAGGATCTCTTTAATTTTTTGAGGTATCTCCATACTGCTTTCCACAGTAGCTGCACCAATCTGCACTCCCACAAACAGTGCAGAAGGGTGCCCCTTTCTCCACATCCTTGCCAGCACTTGTTGTTTGTTGATTTATTGCTGATAGCCACTCTAACAGGTGTGAGGTGATATCTCATTGTGGTTTTAATTTGCTTTCCTCTGATGATTAGTGACATTGAGCAGCTTTTCATATGTTTATTGGCCATCTGTACATTCTCTTCGGAAAAATTTCTATTCAGGTCCTTTGCCCATTTTTTATTTGGATTGTTAGTTTTTTTTTTGTGCTGAGTTTTATAATTTCTTTGTAAATTTTGGATAATGACCCAACAATTCCATTTCTGAAACTTTATTTGAAGAAACCTGAAACATTAATTTGAAAAAATATATGCACTCTTATGTTCACAGCAGTATTATTTACAATAGTCAAGATTTAGAGGCAGTCCAAGTGTCCATCAGTAGACGAGTGGAGAAAACAGCTATGGTATATTTACACAATGAAATACTACTCAGCTGGAAAAAAAAATCACTTTTTGTGACAGCATGGATGGACCTGGAGAACAATATGCTAAGTGAAATAAACCAGAGAAAGACAAGTACCATATGATTTCACTCATATGTGGAATCTAATGAACAAACTGAAATAACACGCAAAATAGAGAGAGACTAATAAATAGAAAGCAGCCTGATAGCTCTGGAGTGGGAGTAGGGGCTTTTGGGGTATGTAAGAACTGAGGAAAAAAAGAAAAAAACTCATGGACATTGACAACAGTGTCTCCCCTCTTTGGGGAAGATAGGTGGAGGTGGAAGGGGGTATAAAGGTGATAAATGGTAACGGGAGAAAATGCAAGAAAAAATAAATTATTAAAAAGAAGAATGAACTCTATTTCGTACACACAACACAAATAAATATCAAAAGTATTATGCTGAAAAAATCCAGACAAATAAAAGTACATATCATATGATTCCATATAAATTCTAGGTAAACTAATCTACAATTGCAGAAAACAGATCAGGGTTTGCCTGGAAGAAAAGATGAATGAACGGAGAAATTACTTAGGCATGTGGGAAAACCTTAAGACATGGGTGATGGAAAGGTTCTGAATCTTGATTGGGGTTTTAGTTTCAGAGATACACACACACACACAAACCTTCAAAATTTACTGAATAACACATTGTAAGCAGATGCAGTTGAGTATAGACAACTTATATTAAGTTGTTTATGAAAATAACAAAGATTACAAGAAAAGAGCCAGAGACAGTTGTTTCCAGATTTAATTGAAAATGGAAACCTTGAAAATATACAGAGCCATTTCCAGCCAAGATGGAGGCCTACACAGACACGCTGGGTCTCTCTCCACAACTAAGAAGGAATATAACTACCTTAAAACTAGAAACAACCAGAAGTTCCAGAAAATCAAGCTACATGGAAGTCCAACAAACAAAGATATAAAGAAGAAACAGTCATCCAGACAGGTAGGAGGGGTGGAGCCTGAGAGGAGAGGACGCAGTGTGGTGGTGGCAGCAGCAGCGGCAGTGGAAGGCCTGCAGGAAGCACAGTCACACATTTTAAAAAGTTGGGAAGGACACCTGGGGGGTGTTCCTAGCCCCAGACCAGACCACACAGCTCACAGTCCCAGCACTGGAGAAAATAAAGCCTCATTGTTTCTGACTGTGCAAACCAGCAGGGATTGGGATGGAGGAAGAAACTGCCAGTCTCTCAGAAGAGTCTGCTTGCTTAAAGGGCCTCCACAGTCCTAGAACATCCGCAGACCCATTCACTCTGGGAATGACAGCCAGGGTAACAGCTAGAGAAGCACCAGTTCCATACAGAAGAGGGAGAAATGCCTGGAAAAGGGGCGAGTGCTGAGGAAGCATCATTGTTCCTTCTCAAACCCCTCCCCCACATACAGCGCCACAACATGGTGAAACAGGTCACCCTGTACTGATGAATACCTAAGTCTCCGCCCCTTACAATGTAACAGGAGTGACAGCTCTACCCAAGACACAGAGGCAAACAAACACAGGAGCCTGTCAAGATGAGGAGACAAAGAATTATGGCCCAAAAGAGGGAACAGATCAAAGTTCCAGTGGGAGAAGTAAGCGATAAGGAGACAGCCAACCTAACAGATGAGGAGAGAACCAACCTAACAGATGCAGAGTTCAAAACACTGCTGACAAAGATGCTCACAGGCTTGACATATATGCTTCGGTATGGCAAATACATAAGGGAAGAAGTGAAGGGAAGAAAAGTCAGGTTCAAATCAATGATTTGGAACATAAGGAAGAAAAAACAATCAACCAGTACAGAATGAGGAAACAAGAATTGAAAAAAATGAGGAGAGGCTCAGGAACCTCTGGGACAACTTTAAATGTGTCAATAACTTTAAATGTGTCACAGGGGTGCCAGAAAAAGAAGAAGAAGATCAAGAAATTGAAAGCTTATGTGAAAAATAATGAAGGAAAAGTTCCCAAATTTGGTGAGGGAAATAGACATACAAGTCCAGGAAGCACAGAGAGTCCCAAACAAGCTAGACTCAATGAGGACCACACCAAGACACATCATAATTAAAATGCCAAAGGTGAAAGATAAAGAGAGAATCTTAAAAGTAGTAAGAGAAAAGAAGAGTGTTACCTACAAAGGGGTGCCTATAAGACTGTCAGCTGATTTCTCAAAAGAAACTTTGCAGGCAAGAAGGGACTGGCAAGAAGTATTCAAAGTGATGAAAAGCAAGGACCTATAACCAAGATTACTCAATACAGCAAAGCTATCATTTAGAATGGAAGGGCAGATGAAGTGCTTCCCAGACAAGACAAAGCTAAAGGAGCTTATCATCACCAGGCCATTATTATATGAAATATCAAAGGGACTTAATTAAGAAAAAAAAAAGATCAAAACTATGAACATTAAAATGACAACAAATTTACAACTATCAAAAACTTAATCTAAAAAATAAAAACATAATCCAACTAAGAAAACCAGAATAGGAACAGAATCGTAGGTATGGGGATCATTTGGAGGGTTATCAGCTGGGAGGGCAGAAGGGTAAAAATGGGGAAATGGTGCAGGGATTTAGAAGCATAACTGATTGGTACAAAATAGACTGGGGAAGTTAAGAATAATATAGAAATGGGTGAAGCCAAAGAACTTATACGCACAACCCATAGACATGGGGTATGGGATTGCTGGAGGGAAGGGGGTACTAAGCAGAGGGGAGCACAGGGAAAAGAAATTGGGACTACTGTAACAACATAATCAATAAAATATACTTAAAATCTAAAAAAAAATGAAAAAAGAAAGTGGAAACCTTTACAGGCAAAATTAGATTAAAAAATATCTCCACATAATTTATAAATATATGATAAAGTGATCCCTCCAAAAAGACACTCAAACATAATGGAGGAAGAATGGAAATTCCTATTCTTAGAGACAGAGAAATGATAGAAAATAGTCAACTAAGAGCTTATTGTATTGTTTTTTTTTTTTAGATGAAGGATGTGGGTACTGAATTGCTAAGGTATTTGGATTTCATTGAATGCTTTTATAAAAGTAAAAAAAAATCACAAGTATCTAATCTTCATTGAAAATATTTATATGAAGCCTTTACAAAAGAATAAAATAGTGCACAGTTTTTCAAAAAATTTTAGGGAATATTAATGCAAAACATTTTGAAGACCACTGTCTAATTGTAAAGAAACTTGTCCTTTGTACAGCTTCCTTTCTTATGACTCATTTTAACCAATTTATAGTGCTCATAGAGGCAGCATAATTAAAACAGTCATGTGGCGGGGAAATGGGACAACTGTAATTGAAAAACCAAAAAATAAAGAGAAAAACAAAACAATCATAAATAAAAATAAGCACTAAGTAGTCACTGTCTGGAGGAAAATTAGGAAATATAATTGAATCTCATATTATGAAATCTGTTTGCCTAAAAATTTTTGACAATTTTTATTTTGTGTTGACACATTTAGTCTATAAGTAAAGCCAAAAATCACACAACCTTTGAAAAATTATAAAAAAGAAAATAATAAATACCTTTAGTTCAAAACCTCATTTTCCTTTGTTTTTAATGCTGAATTCTCAATATATAAATGTAACTTATTTAGTTAGTAATTACTATCTTCCTTAAATATACACAGAGAAAACAACACTCAAATTCAGACACAAAGAAACATACACACATTCACGTGTACATGTTGACTTACTAAATTATAACTTCTCGAAAAGCAGGCATGCTTTATATCTTTCACAGTAACAAGTATATCATTAAGTTAATCAGATTCTATTATGAAGTGAATGCTGCAGAAATCAGATATTTTTCTGCTCATAATCTATATTATATGAAGACATCTTGCTTAATATATTTTTTTTATGTTTTAACATCAGATTTATTTGAGGGGAAATAGTCCTAGCTATGATTGCTGATCAGTGGATACTTATTATTGTACATTTCTGTTCTTTCAATGAAGAATTATTTATCCCTAATTTGTCTTCAAAATATTGTAAACTTTTATAAACTAAATGAACACTATATTGTTCACAAAATGCTAAGTAGCTGCATAGTGATATAATACACATTTACTTAGATTTTTGGAATAATGTATGAAATGTATGGTGATAGATATTTCCTAACAATATATAAGACTTTAAAGTATTTTTAAATGTGTTTTCTTATAATGTAATAAAGTTAAGTATAGAAAAAAAATGTATAGTAAGTATTAAAATAATGGTGAATATATCATTTCTTCAGACTCTTATTGCTGGCTACTCAATTCTGTCCTAAATACACGATTTTTTAAATATAAGACTAGATACACAATAGTAAAAATATTTTTTAAAGGTACAGACACACAGAAAACCTAGCAATTTTTAGAAAAAATGAAGGTAGGGCTATAAGTCCTGAAGAGTCTGGATGTTAAAAACGATAAAGCAGAAAGTAAATTATTAACTTAGTGATTAATGAACTTACCTTTCCATAAGTCATCAGCTTTCTCAAAAGATTACACTTCTTTCATTGACTGGCTAATTTATGTTTCTTAAATCAACACAGGACCAGGGGTTAGGCTACTGGTTCTATTTATTTTGTGAAATAATTCTGCCTAGTCACCTATGACTAGTATCTCAGCACAGATACTGTATCTTGAGATACACTATATTCAGAATTGACCCTACTATTTCTTGCCTGAAAAACTGAGGTGAAATGTAGACATATTTAAACTTGATTGAACAGTAAACTTCGGTTCTTTCTAGCTACACAGGAAAAGAGCTCTGCTCAGCGGATCACTTATAAAAATCTTTTGATCTACACTGAAGTTAACCACTATCATCAAAATGTTTTGTGGAGACTATGTAAGTATAATAGCTTTTTCTGTAAAACTTTCGTCTTTTGAGATTTAAAACTTACAAAATTTCATTTGTGGTACTTGACATTTCAACAGGAATATTGGCATTTTAATTTATTTTATTAAATTTTTAATTAGTAGGTGCTCAATATAACTATTAAACAGTTAATATTATTAAACCTCAAATCCATGCTAATATTAAAGTAATATATTATTCCATAGATGCAATTTAGTTATCCTTACTTTCAAATTCTAACTGTAAGAATTAGAATTATAACTGTAAATTCTAATAAGATTTTTTAATCTCCATATTTCTTTCTATCAGAAACTAAAACTAAACATGATTGCTAATTTTTAATTTAAATTCATGATCTCTTCAGAAAATACAGTTTATTTTTAAATAATCGACTGTTGAATTTAAGCAGTGCATAACTCAGGTTGGTCATTTCATTTCTTTTTCCTTGTCTGAATCATTTTGATCCAACTTCTCTAAGTTTCACAAACTTTCGAAGAACCAACACAGACATTGACTTATCTAAATACACATTGTTTGAAAAGATATCCAATTAACATGACCTTGGAAATTATACCTAAGTGTTCCATGTATAGATAATTTTTTCAGAAATCTATATTATGAAAAATGCTTTCAGAAAGCTTTTTACTTTATGTAAAAAAATACAACACAATTATTTGGCTAAACTTTGGCACAAAATAATATTATTTCCTTATTTACAAGGTAATAATTACTGGACATTTTAATTGACTGATTTTATTTTTCAAATTAAATATTAGATGAGGACCTAAAATGTGACTACTTTCCACCACTGTTAAGAATCTTAATTTCACCTTGAAATTTCAGGATCTTGTTGGCAGTTGAAACTTCTCATTATTGTTGTCAGGCAGTTACATTTCACAACAGAGAAATAAAATTCATTAGGTAATTTAGGCCCATAGAGTAAATTATTTAATTTGTAAAAAGCCATATAGTTTTCTCTATTTCTATTCACTCAAGTATAATTATTTGGAAATTATTAATATTATAGTCTATGTGCTATGTATATCTTACATTAACATGTATATGCTAATTTATCAAAACATGTAGAGGATATTTAAATTAATTTCAGGGATTATTAAAAATTGCATAAGATTTTAAAGAACTGTAATTATTTGCTATGCTTCTGAAACAGATAAAGAATATCAGATATTAAAGAGCTGCATTTAAACATACCTAAAATTTATTTCATTTTACTCATCTATATCAGATTAAACTTTCTTGGGTTTTATGTATTTCCTCAGCAGGTTTTGAAGATAAAATGATTTTACATAATCAGTGTTATCATATTTTAGAGCAGTTATTTATTATCTCAAGACATATGGCCTAAGTGCTTAGAATTTGATATTAAAGAGATCAATATTTGAGGCCAGGTTCATCTGTTTAATCTTCATTTTGGGTTTGGTGTTCTCAAGCAAAAAAACTTGTTTTTGCATAGACAAGAAAGCAAAAGTTCTTATATTATAATGTGGATAATAACTGATTGGGTTGTTTGTTAAAAAAAGAAGGCTAAGCCCTCTACTCAGTAGCTCTGACTTAATATATATGACCTCTGAATTTATATGCTTGATATAAATTTATGACAATTTTTAGGAGTCGCTGATGTAATTCATTAGTTTGTTACAGAACTAAAACTAAAATTTAAGTTAGTCAAGCAAGAGGAAAGAATCCCAAAAAAGTAGTTACAATTCTGTAAGAAATAAGCATATTTAATTTCTAGAAATATGGATTTAGATGGCCCGCCATGATTGAAGTAGTTTAAATGGGCTAGTTACATTAAGAACGTAAATTTACCTTTGATTCATAAATGTATTTTACTTATGTGCTTGACTGTAAGACTGTCTATTGAGAGCGAGATTTAATTAAATGATTATGGCAAGCCTGGGAATTGTTGTGATTTATTAATTACTCAGATATAAATCACCTTTCAGGAAGATAGTGTTCCTCTTAGATGGAGGAAATTGCACTGTAGAGCATTAAAAAAATAAATAAACCCAAGCTAGGATCCAAACACAGGCATTGCTTTGTTAATGTAATTCAAGGTAAAAATATACTGCCTCTTTTGAATATATGTGCTGATTCTTCTAATGAAATTGTTGGCTATTTTTGTCCTGTTAGTCATCAACTGATCCCCACTTTTTTGTATAGCAGTCTTTTATTTATTATAGAATCATTTATTTGGTTAGACCCTTTCTTTTTGCCTCTAAGTAAACTTTAATCTTATCCTTTTGCAACTTTCCTATTTCTATCATACTTATTCACCGATAGGAAAATGTTAACCATAGGAGTACTATAAGCAATATAACATATATCATATTCCACACTTAAATTAATATTATATATGTTACTTAAGGTAGAAAAACAATTATGAAAATGTCCTGCATTTTTTATTAGGAGCTTTGTATACCTTGTCTAATTTAATAGTCAAAGCAAATCTTTTTACAAGAATACCGCTTAGCATGCAAAGGTTTTGAAAATCTTCTTTAAGACACCAGATATTTTGCTCAGTGGTTTTACATATATGTTTAGTCTTGACAACGTTCAAAGAAAGTCTTCTCATCTCCATTTTTCACATGTATATGTTGAGGCTTAGAGAAGTTAAATACTTTTCCCAAGAGTGAAAAGACAGGCAGTGGTGAAATAGGGTCCTGCCTAACTCCAAGAACATTTCTCCCACAAAAATAAAAGAGGTAGAAGTGCCTAAATATGATGATTGTCCTGACTTCATATTATGAAGCAAAAAATAGAGATTTGTGAACTCAATTAAGAGATATAAAATTAGCAGCAGTATCTTTACAAAGATGCTCTTACTAATACATTTGCCCCAGAATGGCTCAAATAATAAAGTCAGACAATAGCAATTTGGGCAATGTCTAGTGTCGGCAACCAGACATTCTGCATTTTAGCCCAACTAGTATGGAATAAATGATTGGTGTGTAGCAGTGAACAACATATAATGAAGGAAGAGCACTTAGAACATCAGAAACCAGTCTGGGGTATTCTACCGAGGAGGGATTGCAAGCTGAGAAGACCTCCCATGGGAGCAGAGGCTGTTGAGCAGGTCAAATTTTTCTCAAAGCAGGCTTTTCCTACTGAAAGATGTTTCTGGGAGAAAAGGTTCCATACAAGAAATCTGACTTTGATTGTTTATCTGCAATATGACTTACTGAACAAATATTAATAAAAGGTTACTCATATTTTAGTTTGTTTTTTACTATCACAAGACTACATTGTCTGAACTTTACACACTTTGATTCAACAAAAGTTATGAATCATGCTGGTTAGGCTTCAACTTTTACTAAAGCCTCTTTTGAACTAATACATATTGAACTGGAAAAATTAAATGTAGTAACTTTTTTCCTTGAATTGATATGTAGGCAAGTTGTTAAATTTTTATAAACCTCCTTATACTAGCTACAGATTGTTTTTAATATAAGGGCTGGGCAAATATGACTCTAAAGTAGTAAACATACAATCAGAGCCAGGTTTACCCCATAGGATCCATATGACTGAGGACAATTTATGTAACACTTTCTGTACCTCAATTTTCCTGTATGTAAAATGAGTGTGATAATAGCATCTATAATGTAAGAGTCTCTTGAGAAGTGGTAGGTAAAGCACTAAGAATACCTGGAGCATAAATAGCAGCCCCCAAAAGATGATCCATTATTAACAATTTTAGTTAACAGTGCCAAATTGGAACATAACTCTAATTAAAAACCCCTGGAACTCCTTGTAGAGCTAAGCTTAAGTTTGTAACTATTACTAAGGTTAAGTTTGTGTATGTGTGTGTGTGTGTGTGTAGTTATTCATAAAATTTATAAATAAATTTGAGTAAAATTGTTTTATGAGTAGAAATATAAATATATTCTCTTAAACTCAGCATTATTTTTTTTGTATAAATAGCTCTGCCATGCTAAAAAAATTTCATAATCCCGCTTCCCTCAACACTTACTGCCAACTCTTTTTTATGGAAAAACTCCTCAAAAGTGTACTGTACTCATTACATCTAATTTCCCTCCTCCAGTTCTCTCTGAATAACTCCAATTGAATTTTCCCCCACTCTGCTTATAAAGATAAGCGATGACCTCCATGTGCCCGAATCCATGTCTACTTCTCATTTCTCGTTTTACTAGATATATGAGTGTTGTGTGACACAGTCTCCTTTGCCAGGAATGCCCCAGGGCTAATTTCTTTAAACTTCCCTCTTTCCTATTTATAACCACTCCTTTGGTCATCGCATCCAATATAATGCTTTTGAATGCAATGTATTCAGAGTCCTTTCTGAATTTATATCTCAACCTAAAATCTATGCCTGAACCCCAGATTCATATGACCAGGTGTCATTTCAGTGAGTGAAAATTCCATCTTTTTATTAGTTCAAGAAAAAAAAAAATTAAGTCAAAATTTAAAAACTGGATTTTTTTCTGATTCCCCTCTTTCTCTCACATCATACAAATTATCCACAACAAAACCTTTTGGCTCTACTTTTACAACATACTCATTATCAGACCACCCCTCACCACTTCCATGGCAACTACCCTGGTCCACGATTTCACCATCATCATTTCCCGACTCTCTGCAGTAGCCTCCTACTTGGTCTCTGCTTCCAGCTTTGCTCTCACTTCTATGTGTTATGGAGAAAACAGTGAATATGATTGTCAAAAACTGCACTTTTGAAACATGCATTCCATTGCTGTACAGGAGCCAGCATCATTCTGGAATTAGTCACAGAAACGTTAAAGAGGAGATGGCGAGAAAGCTTTTGGGTCACGTTTATAGGCTCTTAGAGTATTGTATTTTACCATAAGAGCATAAACAATAATAAAGCTTAAGTTTGCAGAATCATTTGCATTTTCCAAAGTGCTTATAGGATATAGATCACAGGCCTTGTGAAAGATAACACACCTTTCTCTCATACCTCTCTAGATATGTTAACTTCTCTTAATGCAAGACATTTTCAGATGATTATAAAATTACATGGCAAGTTACTTAGACATTATATTTCTACTATTAACATTAATACATGGCACTCATTTAAATGAGCAAAGGGTTAAACCCAGACCCTCTTCAAATTGATATAACATTGGAAGTTGTAAAACGTAAATAACAGAAAAAAATGCAGTTAATCATATTTCAATTTTATATATTCTAATTAATCAACCTGTTTAACAAACAGTACAGAAGAAAAGTTATATTATCACAAATCACTTATTTTAAAAACTACATATATATGTGTATATATATATATATGTTCTTAAAACCCTGGCTGGTTTGGCTCAGTGGATTGAGCGTCGGCCTGCAAGCTAAGTGTCGCTGGTTCGATCTTCCAGTCAGGGCACATCAGAGAAGGAAAACTCTGATTCCAAAAAACCTCCGCTGCCTTGCGGCATACCTCTTCAGGGGAAAGGCTAAGGGAGTAAACCCCGACAGAAAATCCGGAGCCGGAGTCCCTAAGGCGGTTTGACGTTGTAGTCAACACCGGCAACTGCTGCGGCGCACCTGAAGCCAAGCTGTATTGACTCCGTCTTTCCCTTGGACCCTTCAGCTGCGAAGAGAGGGGGGGTCTGCTGCATGGGCAACAGCAGACCCTCCATATCACCCTGCCCAGGCTCTGTAGCTTCAGCTTCACTGGAGAGGACACTCCAGCGTCATCGCAAGATGTCGATTCAACACGGGAGGAGACAGATACCGTGTCACTCCCGAGTCGGACTGCACAGCCATTCTCGGCGGTGCAGATAGACTCTTAAGAAGCTACACCATCGTCTCTCGAGACGGACGGCTGCCGACGAGTACCACTTCCTGGACCAACACCCCATAGATTTCTCCTACTATCAGAAACACCTGTAATCAGGAGTAGCTCAACCTGACTCACCAAAGAGGAAAGAATTACAGGAATTTTTCAAAGTACTTCAGAATTTATACTGTCAATCTCCCTGTCTCAGCTTCTTCTGGATTGTCTCCAATGAGCCATAAAACTGCATAGTTGTGTACCTGCCTTTCTCAGGCAAGGCACAGAAAAGACCACTTTTTTAAATGTAAAAAGTGTACCTGCTTTTTATTCCCCACACTGTTTCAACCTTTTTCAGAGGGCTTGGTCTTAAACTAAGAGCATGGTATTCACCATACTTGCTTGGACTTCCTCATAAGATTTCATATCAGAGACTGCCTTTACAAATTTAAACATGGTGTGTGTGTATATATATATGTATATATATACACACCCAAGTATCTGTTATGGTGAAATGAAATAAGCCAGTCATTATATGTGGACTCTAATGAACAAAATAAACTGATGAACAAGATAACAACAGAGGCATGAATACATAGATAAGACTGACTGCTGTCAGAGTGGGTGAAGGAGGGGGAACTGGATGAAAAATGGTGAAGGTATTAGCCAAAGAACAGATATGTATAACCCACGGACACAGACAACAGTGTGGTGACAGCCAGAGGGAAGGGGGAGTAGGAGATGGAAGGAAGAGGGAAAGGGGGGGGGGATAGTGTCAACAATAAAAATAAAGAAAGAGAGAGAAATAAGAAATGCAGAAGCCATTATTTTCCAGAAGATGAACTTTTTAAGACCCATTTTTTTCAGCATCTCATCTCATCACAACACGCAAATATGAACATATTCTTTCTCAATTACACTTTTATTTATGTTCCTAAGACATTCTGGCAATTTTTCTGGAAGGAACCAGAAAAAAAGTTAACAGACCATGACAAGTATGAGGTACAAAACATAAGAGTAAGTATAGGCTATTGTACATAAGATAATGTGTTTTATGTACTCCTCTTACGGATAAAGTGGAATCAACTTCACTCACAGCCTACTATGGATTGGTTTTTAATCTTTATTTTGTGTCAATCTGTAATTAAGCAACAGGATAACCCAATGTATTTTATCATCTGTTAATTGCAACACTGTGCTATTTTATTTTTAAATAAGCCAGAACTGAAATAATTTTTTAAATATTTCTCAAATGTGATAAAAAAGCACTCTAACCCCAACAGATACATTGTTCTAAGTAATGTATATTAGTAATGGTTTTAAAAAATATAAGATTCATACTATATTTTATAGTTGGATGATTCTTGTATTGTTGCCATCATCACAATAGTAATCTTCAAGAATTATTGTTTAATTCTTTAGAAATATCACATATATGTACAGATTCTTTTAAGCTTTCATTTAGCTGCCAGTTTCAAAATGTCATTGTTTTAAATGGCAAATAAGGAAACAGTCGAAGGCACCAAAAGACAGAGGCACTGGTACTTGCGGGCACACATACCTTTGGTACATTTCATCACCTGTTGTACTGACTGCTGTGTGTATAGTCAGACCTGTAGACTGTATATTAAAAAGTACACATTAGAACTGAGTGTAGCGTTCCCTTCACAGCCAAAAATGGCAGACTTATGAACCCTCAGTGATGGGTAAACTATTGGTTTTGAAATGAGAATGTTACAACTGAACCTATAACAACTTACTGACCAACAGAAGCTCTTCCAGACTCACTCCCCTACAGTTCTTGCTTCATCCCAGGTACCATGAACAGTGGGATGACTGTACATGGTCACGCCACCTTGTCCTACAAGATATTCTAATTTTGTGACTTCGTGGACTTGGCCTTTTTCTTATTTATAATACAAATTTGAAGTGATTTACATGTTTCAGACATGAAAATGGTTTCAGTTATTTAGCAGAGGGAAATAGTTATTAAGTAATAGCCATTCTTAGAATCACAGGATTACATAAAACTTGTCTGCCAATAACAATGAAGAAACAGATGGGTCAGCCTCTCCTAAAAGATACTGGAGCAAACCTTTATGATCTAGTTTTATTTCCTCTCAATTTCTTAATTCTTTTTGTATATTTAGAAAGTATGCAAAAGAAAATTTATGCAGTCTAGAATTTGATGTAGAAACTAATTTTAGAATAGGTGTAGTGAACTTTGTAGAGTGGTAAAGGGTCTATTGTATTTTTCTCTGCCTCAGCCCTGGAATTAACCACTTCTCCAAGGAGCCCTTATCCCCATAATTAAAAAATTATATTTAAAAACCAAAATCTAGATTCTAGGTGCACTCACTGTTACAGGGGACTAACTGCTAATATGCTCTTTCATATGACAAAGCAAAGAAATACATGCATATACTAACCTATATACCTGCATACATCTATTCTATATTTATTTCTGTATGTATGTATGTACATTTGTATGTATATGTGTATGTATGTATCTATATATCTACCATTCCATCTCTATCTCTTTCACACACACATCTATCTTCATATTGATACCTTGAGTCTACCAGTACCAAAATTTTAGCCTTCTGATTATAAATTCTCACCCTGTAAAAACCATGATTATCAGAATCTAAAATGTATGTGCTTATTTGTTCAACCCTACATACATGTGGATTAAAACGTGCTAAATAATAGTCCTGTAGAAACAATTTTCCCACAAGAAAACATTGTTTGGGTTCTTTTAGCTTTACAGTATTCAGCCAGACACTATTTTTCAAAGTTACTCAGGCATGTCCCTTCTCCCAACCCACTTTAATTTAGACAAATTGGTTTACTACAATCCTGCATTCTCTGTTTGGTTCTCCCTACATTATAGCCGATTTTGTTACCTTAAAATTATGAATTGTAAAATATGTTCTTGTGGTATACAGTTGTATGAAAGCATTCCTTACAGAAGACTCCCATCATCTGAAAAATTTTCCATACTTTCTGTTTATAGTTACCCATGACCCCAGCCCTCAAACCCTGGCAAATATTGATCTGTTTTCCATTCCTATAGTTCCACCTTCCCCAGACTGTCATATAAATGGAATCACAGATGATAAAATTTCTTGGATATGGCTCCTTTCACTTCATAATAGAAGGCATTTAATGATTATCCACATTGTTGAATGAATCAATAGTTTTGTCTTTTTATTGCTGAATAAGTAGTCTTTTGTATGGATGCACCACAATTCATCTATTCAGTCTGAAAAACATTTGGGTTGTTTCTAACTTTAGAAAGTACAAATAAGTTACTGTGAACATGCAAGTTCAGGTTTTTAAGTAAAGATCAGTTTCCATTTCTTTTGCATAAATATCTAGGAGTAGGATTGCCAGTAAGAGTCTGTTTAATTTTATACGTAACTGCCAAACTGTTTTTTCAAAGTGGCTATACAAAGTGGCATTCCAACCAAATAACATATTGCAATTGTATTTCACTGTAGTTTTACTTTGCATTTCTGTATATGTAATGATATTGAGGTTTTTTTATGTTTAGTTACTATACCTTAATTGGGAATGTGTCTGTTTAAAATATCTATTTTTTTTAAATCAGATTATTTTATTTTGTATTGTCCTTCATATATTTTGGCTAAAAGATCATCATGAGAAATGTGATTGACAATATTTTTCTCCAATTCAGTGACTTGCCTTCTCATTCTTTTAACTGTGTTTTTTACAGAGCAGACGTTTTTAGTTTGACAAAGTCTAATTTCCCTATTTTTTCTTTATAGATTATATTTTTGTTGCCATCAAAATAATTCTTTGACTAACCCAAAGTCATGCAGATTTTTTCCTATATTTTCTTTCAGATATTTTATACACATATTTTCATATAGGTCTATTTTTCAGTTTGGGATTAATTTTTTTTTGTATATTTTATTGATAATGCTGCTACAGTTATCCCAATTTCTTTTCCCTTTGCTCCCCCCCACCCAGCAGCCCCCCAGCCTCCACCTGCCCCCCCACATAGTCCAGGTCCATGGGTTGTGCATAAAGCTCTTCTCAACATTCCCCTGTCCAGTCTGCATCCTCCTACTATGCTTCTTAATTCCTGCACCATTTCCCACCATCTCCCCCCTTCCCCGTCCCAGCTGACCTCCCCCAACATGCTCCCTATACCTATGATTCTGTTCCCACTCTAGTTGCCTGCTTAGTTTGCCTGTTTCCATTCCCTAGCTTCAGTTGTTGATAGTTGTGATACTGTTTTCATTTTAATGTTCATAGTTTTGATCTTCTTTTTCTTAAATATGATAAGTCCCTTTAACATTTCATTTAATAATGGCTTGGTGATGATGAACTTCTTCAGCTTTACCTTGTCTGGGAAGCACTTCATCTGCCCTTCCATTCTGAATGATAGCTTTGCTGGATATTGGTTGTAAGTTCTTGCTTTTCATCACTTTGGATATTTCCTGCCAGTCCCTTCTTGCCTGAAAAGTTTTTTTGAGGAATCAGCTGACAGTCTTATAGGTACCCCTTTCTAGGTAACTCCCCTCTTCTTTCTTGCTGCTTTTAAGATTCTCTCTTTATTCTTAACCTTTGGCATTTTGATTATGATGTGTCTTGGTGTGGCCCTCCCTAGGTCTGGTTTGTTTGTCACTCTCTGTGTTTCCTGGACCGATATGTCCATTTCCTTCCCAAAATTAGGGAAGTTTTCCTTCATTATTTTTTTGCATAATTTTTCAATTTCTTGCTCTCCCTCTTCACCTTCTAGCAATCCTACGACTCCAATGTTGGCATGTTTAAAGCTATCCCAGAGGTTTCTAAGCCTCTCCTCATTTTTTGTTTTCAATTCTCATTTCCTCCTTCTGTACTGGTTGACTCTTTGTTTCTTCCTTGTGTTCCAATTTGTTGATTTGAACCCTGGTTTCCTTTCCTTTACTACTTGTTTCATGTGGATTCTTCTTCATTTCAGCCAGAATAGCCTTCATTCTTTCCCAGTCCTGTTTAACCTTGTCAGGTCTGTGAGCATCTTTATCACCAATTCCTTAAGCTGTGCATTTGTTAAGTTCTTTATCTCCTCATCTGTTAGGTACACTATCTGCTCATTGCTTAATTGTGTTAATGGCACCTTGATCTGCTCCCCGCTTCTGGGCCATACTTCTCTGTCTCCTCATCTTGACAGTTTTCTGTGTTTGCCTTTGTGATTTGGGTAGGAATGTCATACTTTTTAAGTTATAGGGGGCAGAACCTTAGGTATTCGTTAGTGCTGGCAACTCTTTCACTGCATTTTGGTGCTGTATGTGGGGGAGGGGTCTGAGAGGGAACAGTGCCGGCTGTCACCACTTTTCCATGCTCTTTCCCCCACCTTCCTGTACTAAGCAAGCTGCCTCCTTTTCAAGCCTGGTAGCTTCTTCCTCCACCCCAACCCCCACTGGCTTTCACAATCGGAAGCAATGTGGCTCTATTTTCCCCAGCACTGAAACTGCAAGCTACATGGTCTGGTCTGGGGCTGGAATCTGTCTGGTTTGGGGCTGGGATTGCTTCTTGGGTTTAAACTGTGTGACTGTGTTTTTTGCATGGCTACTGCTGGCCACACCAGCCCATTGCAGTCTCTAGCTGGGCTGCCACCAAGCACCACCCCTGCAGCCACTACTCTGCGCCTCTTTCTCTCCATCTTGGCTCCACCCCTCTTACCTTCCTGACTGATTATTTCTTCTTTATTTCTTTGCTGAACTTCCCTGTAGTTTCAATTTTCTGGATTTTCTGGGTTTTTTTTTTTTCTTTTCTTAGTTTTGAAGTGGTTGTAAATTCCCTTTTAGCTGTCAGGAGATGCAGTGTGTGTATTTACACCTCCATCTTGGCCGGAAGTCCCTGGGATTAATCTTTATGTATGCTATAAAGTATAGATCAAGTTTAATTTTTTATATATACAGTTTTTATAGCCATTTCTTGGCAAAGTGATTTTTCTCTAATAAATTGCTTTTACAACTTTGTCAAAAATTATTTGTCTGTATTTATATAGCTCTATTTCTAGATTCTCTATTTTATTCCATTGATCTATTTTTCTGGAATGTCTGTCAATTTTTCTCTCTCATTATTACTTTGGTTTCATAAAAATTCTTAGTATCAATTAGCATTATTCCTTCAATTTCATTTTTCTTTTTCAAATCTGTTTCAGCTTTCTAGGTCTTTTGCATTTCCACAGGTATTTTAGAATCAAATTGTCTAAAGCTACACAAAATGCTGCTGTTTTCCTGCAATGAAATGGCATATATCTCCATTTGTTTAGGTTTTCTTTAATTATAGTTAGCACTGTTTTGTTTTTGTGTCCCAAATATATATGCCTCTTTCAATTTCCTTATTGCACTATGATTTTCAGTAACATGTTGAAGAAATGGTGACAAAAATATAACTTTGCATTCTTCCTAATGTGGGATGGCCATGGTGGGGGAAGAAGGATGGAGAATTCAATATTTTTCCATTAAATGTAATGTTGTATAGTAAAATACAGTTGCAAAGTTTTTGTAAGTGTCTTTAATCAGATTTTAAAAGTTGCCTTCTCTTTAAACTTTCCTGAGAGTTTTTAAAATAAAATGCTAGACTTGTCAAGTGTTTTTTCTGTATCGTATTTTGATGACTGTATGAGTTTTCTTTTAAATTTATTAATATGATGAAATAAATTGATTGATTCTGAATGTCACATCAGCTTGCATTCTTGGGATAAACCTCACTCAATCATGCCACATTATTGTTTTTATATATTGCTGCATTGGATTTTCTTATATTAGATTGGCAGACCAATCAAAAAGGGAAAGCATAGATTTACTTGATTACAAATCAAACATGGAATTCATTTTAATGTAAAATAACTTGGAAACAAAATTGCAGGTTTCCTCCTCACTGTGTCCACATGGCAGAGAGAAACCCAGTTTTGTTTATAAGAATATCAGTCCCATCATAGTACTCCACCCTCAGGACCTCATCTAAATCTAATCACCTCCAAAAGTCTCCACCTCCAGTACCATCACACTGGGGGATTAGGCTTCATCATATGAATTTGGGGGGACCCAAACATCCAGTCTATAAGAGATATCCTGACTTGTGTATTACTCTCAACTAATTAAGTATTCATAAATCAATTCCACTCATAAAAATTTATAAAAATTAAATATCTACATTTTTGCAAGGTAAAAATTCTGAACATTTCTTCCTAATTAAAGCTTCTCTACCTCACCTGCTCCTACCAGCTTCCAATCAAAAACCTACATTAGTAAAGATGGCAAGAATGAATTTTGGATCCTTCTTTGGGTCAGTCCTTCACACCTGAAGGCAGTCTCACTGAGGCTTCTAAAAGTTGAAGAAGGTCTTTGGTTTTGTTTAACAGCTATTCCAGTCACTAATGCTCCCCGGCCACAGAAGATGCTTCTTTTGGGACCACTGCAGGTTTTTTAAATACCTCTTATTGCCAGTACTCTTATCCTGAAGTTTATCAGTCTGCTCTAAGAGTTCTTGTTACTCTTCCTGAAGGAAGATTTGGAACCAGATTCCTTCAAAAATGACATGACTAACTCTTCCGACTTGCAGCTGTCAATTGGTCCATAGTAAATACTCACACATCCTTTGCCCCAATACACTCTGGAAGTGCAATAAATTCTTAGAGTTCAGTGTATGGCTAAGTGAAGCCACCCCCTCACTTAAAGCAGCTAGTTAGCTGTGTAATCTCAGCTTTCGCCTCTTTCCAGCGTGAGTCCATTGTGTTCCCTGGACTCCATGACTACATATCTGATTCTTGGGGTGGTCTCCTTGATGATGTCACCACCCTTCACCTTTCACCTCGCTTTCCAAGGCAGCAGGAAGGTCTCACAGAACACTACCAATTCTACCCAAATAAATCTTTTCTACAATTTAAAATAGAACCTCTTCAACTCCTTTAAGCTGTGGAGTGGCTTAGAGTTATATAAACTGGTTTCTAGAATTTTCTTTGCAAACCCCATCTAGATAGCCTATCCTTCACTTTGAAACATGGATGCACTTGCCAGTGAGTTATAGCCTCAATGAAAACTAAATTATGAGGATACCAAAGTTAGAATATTACAGTGTCATATAAACATTAAACTTTCTGTCTATCAAATGAACATTTCTATCAACCCTCACTTTCCAGAAAGGAGATTGATATATGTCTTGCATGCAGCAATCCATAACTGATTCCTTTCCAATGCAACATATTTATTTGGCAGATATTTTCCCTTCAACATAAGACACCATATGACTGTTGGTGGATTTTAGCCCCTTTGGCTTATGCTCTCAAGTTGTGTAAATTATATAAATACTAGTACTACTTTAACTTAAACTCTGTTCATTTCTGTAGCTATCACATTTTTTAAATGAAGAAATGTGTTATAAAAACATTCCAAATACAATTTAAGGCAGAAAATGAAATTGTACTGGAGTACATATTAGGAAAATTTTAGGTGCATTACTAATGCTTCAGAGTGTAAACATAAACAATTGAGTATTACTTCAAACAATAAAATAACAAGATTAGATTGGATTTCCCTTTTGGAAGGCTGACTATCATGGTATTATTGTGTGGTTTGGCAAATGGCTGACAGACTATGTTGCAGATTAATATAAAAGGAGAGATACCCTACCATATAATTTGGTGAGCATAAATATTTTCTGAGTTTTCTTTCTAAACACTTGTTAACTTCTGAAATGTATACTACACAATGAGATCACATCCGTTGCTATTCATCAGAACATCGATCAACTTTTGCAAGTAAAAGCATAACAATATTAAATCCAATGTCCTTATAAAAACAGGTACTGTTGAGAAATTTAAAGATTAGCTTAAAATGCTTCAAACATTTTAAAAGAATTTCAGTTATTTGTAAACATAACTAAAATACCTTACTTATCTTAAATTTCTTATGATAATGCCATCAATGCATTTTATTAAAGAAGTAGAAAGCTGTAAATCAACTGATGTAAAACCAATCAAGATGTAATATATTTCTTTTACCTCCTTCATCACCAGGGCACATTATGGCTAAATAAATAACCAATGTCTGTAAAAAAAAAATTCTAATAATGAATGCCTTCTATCTTTACTATGATACCATATTTTTCCTTTGGTATAGATATTTTTTGAGATTTGTACATCTTAACTCACTGAATAGAGTAGAAATGCTATGCAGAACATTTATTTAAAACAGTTTAGGGCAAAAATTACCCTAAACAAATTAGCCATTACTCGATCTCTGTAACATATATTAATCATATATCTATCAAGATTAACTCCAAAATTCTAAAACTTTTGTGTTAGTTGTTTCCTTTAATCTAGAAAATATAAAATTCCTTTTTTATACAGATATACAACTTTTTTAGGGTTATCCAGCTGAGACTTTATTGAGCTGCAAACAGGCTTTTCTTTAATATTATATTCTCTTGCTTTAGGTAACATTTTCTCAGAGGGGGTAAAATGGTAAAGCCAGCTAAAACCAAGCATTAATATTAAGGTAAAGTCTGTTGGGAAAAGAGCATTATGGTATTTTTCAAAGCAGTCTTTCAGTGCCTAAAAGGAAGTACATTGGTACGCAAAAAGAGACCATTTTTTCCCACTAACATCCTAAGAACACACAGTTCACCAGATAACATTTCCATTGATTTCTATTATTAAAAGCTAAAGAATATTTAATTACCAAATTGATTACTATGGTATGAGAGTGCTGGTTACTTACTTCCCTAAAAATACCAAATTAGAGAAAAGTTGCTGAGATGTTAGAATCACCATCTAAGAGTTGCAACAACATTTTGTAGAAATTGTTCTAATGCATCCAGAGTAATACATACAGAAAACAGACTGACAGCTCTCAGAGGGGTGGAGAGGTAGAGGGGCTGGGTGAGAAAGGTGAAGGGATTAATAAAAATAAAAATAAAAACCTAATAGATATAGACAATAGTATGGTGGGAAGAGGTAGAAGAGGGTAAACGAGGGATAAATGGTGACAGATGTAGACTTAACTTGGGGTGGCAAACACACAGTACAATATACAGATGATGTATTATAGAATTGTACACTTGAAACCTATATAATTTTACTAAATAAAGTCACCTTAATAATTTCAATAAAAATTAAAATAAATAAAATTAATGTGAGCAACATGTAAGCCAGCCACAAAAATGGGCATACTGAAGGATTCAGGATAAATTAATGTAGGAGACAGAAAGAACAGTGGTTGCCTGAATCTAAGGATGTCATGGGGATTGACTGGGAGGGCATAAGAAAACACGGTGGGGTCCTGGAATGTTTTATGTCTTGATTAGAGTGATAGTTACATGGGTATATACATCGGCGGCGGCAGCCGTCCGTCTCGAGAGACGATGGTGTAGCTTCTTAAGAGTCTATCTGCACCGCCGAGAATGGCTGTGCAGTCCGACTCGGGAGTGACATGGTATCTGTCTCCTCCCGTGTTGAATCGACATCTTGTGATGACGCTGAAGCTACAGAGCCTGGGCAGGGTAATATGGAGGGTCTGCTGTTGCCCATGCAGCAGACCCCCCCTCTCTTCGCAGCTGAAGGATCCAAGGGAAAGACGGAGTCGATACAGCTTGGGTTCAGGTGCGCCGCAGGAGTTGCCGGTGTTGACTACAACGTCAAACCGCCTTAGGGACTCCGGCTCCGGATTTTCTGTCGGGGTTTACTCCCTTAGCCTTTCCCCTGAAGAGGTATGCCGCAAGGCAGCGGAGGTTTTTTGGAGTCAGAGTTTTCCTTCTCTGATGTACCCTGACTGGAAGATCGAACCAGCGACACTTAGCTCGCAGGCCGACGCTCAATCCACTGAGCTAAACCAGCCAGGGCATATATGTCCCAAATAACAGAGCTATATTCATATATTTGTGTATTTGCTATGTGCAAATTATACTTCAATAAAGCACTATTACCTAAATTAAAGAATTCATGAAATTCAATTCTTCACACATTAAATGTCAGCATAATTTCTACTTTAAGTGCTTCTCATTTAACCTTTTAAAAATGTTATTATATATTTTATTCCCTCTAGGTTACATTATGTGTGTTAGAATTTTTAACCATTTTATAAGAAATAATAAATATAAAAGTAGTGTTAATTTTTGAAAAATGGAAATAATAACAGAGCAAAAGAGAAGAGGACTGGGAGATAAGATACACTGGAAAAGTACTAGATTCAAAGTCAGAGCAGTATCATTCCAGACTGGCAATCATTAAGCCAATGGCTTTGTATAAATAGTGAGTCATCATTTTGACATGTAATGTAAGAATAAGAACACTTACTTTGTCTGATACAACCTTGGTGATAACTTCAAATTAAAAAAAGAATATAAAAGTGCTGTTTAATTGCAAAGTATGCAAATAGAAAGCAATATAGTGCCTCCTTCACCTCTAGAACACCATGGTTTGCACAATACATTATTTTATTTGGGACATGGATAGGTTCATTAGATTTAAATGTTATTTCAGACCTCTAAAGAATATATTGTTGATGAAAATAAAAACAGGAAAATTTTTAGCAGGCAGAAACCATACGGTACCATGATTTTTTATCATAGTCGTAGTTTTACCAGCTAAGGACTAGGCCCCACGTGAACAGGAACTGACTCACCTGTTTGTAGTTCTGCCACTGTATAAGGGTTGCTGACAGTTGTAAAGCTATAAAGAAAAATAAGAGGTGGGGAGGGGAGTGCATAGTCAGTCTTGTTAGAATGGGAAAGGAAACAACTTAGCTTCAAAAAGATTAATAAAGACAAAGTTCCTCTCTTTCAGCTGAAATGATTATGTAGAGTATTGCCTGATGATCAGTCACACAGTGGTCAAAGTTACATGTTTCCATTCTGGGGAGGACACTATTGTAGCTCTACAGGTTCTTCTTTGACTTATGCTGGACTCTTAGCTCCTGAAAAAAGCCTTTAGACCAATCTGAGGGCCAAGTGATCATAATGTGATTGCTCTCTCAGAGCAGGAGGCATTGCATGACGGTACCAGTGTTCTGTCTTTTCTAATAAGTCATACTAATGAAGGGGGAGCTGGTGCCTAAATAATTCAAAATCCAGCTGGCGGTTCACTCAGAGGAAGGTGTTAAGTCTTTTAGAATATATTCTGTACTACAGAGCATTTCTCAATCAGAATCATTTCATGTGAGAAGAAATTTTTAGAAATTTGCTTAAATATATGTATTTTTAAATCAGAAGGAAATAATTTTGAAAATATTGTTAACATGTGTAATAACATCTTTATGTATGGTCTATTATTTATTTGGAGAAAAATAATATGAGAAGTAAAAATTATTATTTTATGTTTTTATCTATATTTTATACCATTAAGTCTAAGCTATCTGGCTCATAGAGTATATTTGTACAAACAATCAAAGATGATAGAAGTTCTACTAATTGAAACTATTTAGTATCTATAATGCTTGTTTTATACTTAATTATGAATAGTTTTGTTTCTATTTAGCATTTTTCTTCAGATACATTATATATAAAATGTCATACAGTACTACACATTACATATAATAATATATAGTAAGATATGTATTTTTTTCATTATGTATAAGGCTGTATCTCATAGGTCTTTTGTTCTCTTCATTCCAAGCATTTAGTACTATTTTCTAATGAGAAAATTACACTAGAAATAATATGATATAAAGAAAAATGAACTAATAATGGAAGTCCATAAAACTGTCTCAGGAATGAGGTAGAACCTCAGGAAGAAATGAGATGACCAAGCAGTGCATTTCCACTTGTTGAAATATAATCAAACATGAGATTTTGGCCTCAAATGCAACCCCTTCGAGAAGTTTTCCCTTGAACTCTTTCCTATTTTTCACTTGGTGATTATCTCTTTCCTCCAAATTCTATGGGTTCTTGTTAGACTATTATGATATATTATCATTTCTTCCCTTAATTAGCTGTGTATATGTACAGCATTTACAGTAGTAGAACTAGTAATAGTATGTAGCACAACCTATTACACATACTAATTGTTTATTTTTACTTTCTTCAAAGAATAAATGAATAAATTGATGGGGAACGTAATAAACCATTAGATGTATAGCTAAAATCAATTAATAGTTAAAGTACCTTAAATTATGAAGTAAAAATCTGCATAAAAATAAGAAATTATTTTGCCTATGGACATGAAATAACTTATCTAATTATTCAGTATAAGACCCAGAATATTTGAATTCTATAAAACTATAGTAAGCATGACCTACAGTTATATCCACATACACAATTTTTTTAACCTAATGGTCTCATTTTTTCCTATGATGATATCAGTCAATTCCAAAACTTGACTAAAATGTATTATCAACATATTAATACTTAGAGTTAAGAACTGAGAACATTTGCTGTGCTACTGAACTAAATTTGGGTTCAAATCTTTTAAGATGTTAATTAACATCATCTCACATTCTAGTGTACACACTAAAAATATTTTCTTTATTTCCTATATACTCTAAATTTTTCCCTTGAATATGTTCTTTTTACACAGATGCATTTTCTTTTAGTTCTCAACTTTTTAATTCTCCATTTTCACCTTCCACTAGTAAGACCCATTCTCTAAAATCCATGCCAATTACAGTATCTCTGGATCAGTGACATATTGACATCTTTTTCAATCATCCTAATCATATGAGGGTGATAAGAGGAAGGAGGGAGAGTTTAGGACTGAGTCATATGATTAGGAAATAATTCAACTGGATTATCTAGTAAGTAACTTAACTGGGAATTTGCACGTAAACTGTACATCCAGTCATAATATTATTTAGTGTAGATCCAAATTCCAGTTGTGTGAATTTTAAATATTGAGACAAAATACCTAGAACTGTGTCAATATATAAAATTAGCCTATATTTCAAGTTACTTTGGTGGAGAAATATGTGTTATCAAAATTCTAACAATCTACTAACAACTTAGAAAAGGCTAAATCATCAATTATTTCAAATCATATCTAGAATCTCTAATAAAATAACACCACACAGACTATGTCTTTGAGTACTGAGAGCCATGAAGTAGAAGGAAGAAAAACAAGCCAAAATATGTGTGTGTGTGGGGGGGGGGGCAGGGGGGACAGGGATGCACACATAAGATTCTTTCAAATGTCCTGAGTATGTGATGTGAACTCTAGAGCCCCAGGCTTCAAATTCTTAACATCTTAGGTTGTCATCTTTTCTCCATATGAACCTCTAGAGCTACACGTTATTTCTTTTTTCACCCAGACTCAACCCAAATAACTCATCATTTTCCCTAGCTTCTTCACAAAAAAGTCCACATACAATCCCTTTTGACAGATATAAATGAAAAGTTATGAATAGCAGGAAGAAACCACAGGAACACGACCTCACTATTCATTCCTGTTACATATCACAGCTCTTCCAAAATTGTTTCCTGGGTATCCAAATAGTCTTACTTTATTCATGAGAACAGTTCAACCCTCAAATTTGTGCAACCACTCCCATTAACATTTATTCTCAACAAAACAAAGGGAGCCCAGTTAATAGGACTCATTATTCTTAGAAACCTGTTACAATCAGAAATGGATATTTTCCTCTCATTTAATACTACTGGTGCTCTAGTAGGATGCACTGCAGATCTGCTTCATCACTGGAAGCAGTAGGAAGAAAGTAGACCATTCTACGAGGGGCATCAGACAGGGAAAAGGGCTCCATGTGAAAGATGACAATGGAGCTAAAGTTTGAAGGTTAAATCTTGAATGGATGTTCAGCATGATCATAATATGGCATCATGAGTTGGGAAAAGTTCCATCAAACAGATGGAACAAAATGAACAATGCCACAGAAATCCCTTTAGCTAGACTGTGCACTGGTGTATGCCATGGTGTGGGAATACAGAGGTTCAGGAGAGAGCAAATAAACCCACACAGATAGAAAAGGACCAGGTCATGAAGGACATCATTTACTATGTTAAAATATTAGGATCGAAATCCACAATTCCTAGCCTCAGTCATAGGAATGAGTTGTAGTATACTACACCAAAAATATTGTCAATAATAATGAGCAAAATATGAATGTTTTTTCTATTCTATACAGTTTATGTTTTGCCCTATAATATGATATTCTCACTCAGTTCTATTACCATATACTCCGTTGAGATGGCAAGAATGGAATGTCATTAAGGCTAGCATACTGCAATGTGTTCATAAACCCAGACATTCCCAGGGATGTTTCTTTCATATGAAAGTCATCCATCCTGTGCGCCAGAGTAGAAAACAAATATTGAGAAACATTACTTTGGGAATTAAGGATTTCAGGCATGCGAAGACAAATGATGGGTTTCTCTTTTAGAAGTCCCATTCTGGCAGTGAAAACAAATTGGACCTACTTAGCAGCCTATTGGATATAACCCAAGGGAAAAGTGCTAACGGCTTTACTAAGGTAGTAGAAACAGAAGGGGAATTACGTGAAAGCTGTTTAGAGGATAGAACTGACAGTGTTGTACTGAAGGACATGTTAGTTGTGGAAGAGTAAGAGAGAGGAACAATATGCTTGTTACTCCATCCTTCAGTGTTGCTTGTGTTCAAAGCCATTGAAAATACTTCAGAAAAACTTTGGTCAGATACGAGTCAAAAGAGATTAGGGAGGCTGAAGACCTTCAGGAAAGCTTAGGAGATTTTGACTTGAGCGGAGGGAGATCCAAAACCAATGCCCCAAATGTGAGTAAATGCTTGGTTCAAGGGAGTTGCCCTAAGGAAAAGGTATCCCAAGATTTCTGTATAATTTCTTCTAAGGGCTCTAAAAATCCACTGTTAACTTGAGATCTAGTAATCTTCAACCACACTGAAACTAAGGTATTATTTCAATTATGTTGAATTATTCATTAAAGAGGCATCCAATTAGTCAAATTACCAACTCCCATGGGTAATATTTCAAAGTCTGAAAGTCTTGAGGTGCTCAGGTTGTCAATGTGAATGCGAGTCAAAAGCCACTTGAGAAAAAATTTAAATGTAGGTAGCCTATAAACACTGTATTTGGAGGGATATGGGTTTATGATCTCCAACCACTGGATTAGCTATGAATGAATGAAATAAGTTGCACTTATTGAGGTACCTGTTGCTGTGAAATGATGAAAATCATTTCATCTACTTCATAAGCAAAATATATAAATTATTTCCAGTCTGTATGTATTCAGTTTCAGATGATAACTTTGACATTTTTGTGTCAGTTAAAGAAATCTATTCATTATTTACTGAGAGGATAGTCTAGAACCAACTTTATATCTACAAATTATTCATGCTCTTCTGTATAGTGAGACTATGAAGCAGTTTATTTTGTCTTTTAAAAAGAGTATTTTTTATTCCTCTCTCAAAACTTAAATTAACAAATGGCTAAAAGCAAAGATTATATTTTGATTACCTTGTGGTAAGAATTCAAATTGAAATGATAAGCATCAGGATTTATTTTGCCTTATATAAGTGATGCTATTTCTGAATCTGTCAATTTTCAAAGCAAGAAAAATAAAATACATTTAACATACACATATCATTTTCATGTCAAATTGGAAAGTGTCCCCTTTTCAAAATTTCAAATTTTTTCTAAGACATGAAAAATTAGAAACATGTATATTAAAAAGGACATTGCTTAAAAAGGTATATATGTGTCCTGGCTAGGTGGCTCAGTTGGTTGAAGCATTGCCCTGTATACCAAAACTTTGCAGGTTTGATTCCCCATTAGGCGCTCTCGTTCTCTCTCTCTCTCTCTCTCTCTCTCTCTCTCTCTCTCTCTCTCTCTCTCTCCCTCTCTCTCTCTCTCTCTCTCTCTCTCTGTCACAATCAATAAACATATCCTCAGCTGAAGGGGAAAAGGTATATATGCTAAAAGACACCTAAAATAACAGCCTCTGACTCTTTCAAAAGGTTAAACCAAAGTTACTGAGTTAACTTATACCTCAAATTTTATTAAGTTAAATCACATTCAGTTAACCAAGCAATCTGTATTTATTTAGAAAGCATGATATTTGCTTCAATTCAAACGTGCTTTATATCTCAACTAGGTTTCAAATTAACCACCCACAACCTAAAACATCATTTTCATTTCATTCTTTATATTGTTATAGTGTTATTACCAGAACTCAAATTAGGTTATTTCACTCTCTTGCTTTAAAAGCCTTTAGATGTCCCTTTAAAATTATGTCTTTGCCACACCTCACCTTTTGCCTCTGACAGCAGTCAAATGACAAGCCTGATTGTATTCCTACTTCTTACTTATTTGCTCACACATATCATTAGAGAAATGTTGCCCTGTCAACTAGGAACATCTCCCACTACACCCTCTTCTCCTGGCTAATTCTTACTTGTATCTCTTCAGTTTTTCTAATAGAAAACAATTAATATAATGATTAAAAGAATCTGATTAATCATGTATACTCTGGATTTTTAAAAATAAAAAAAAATGTTTTATGTTAATTATATATAAAGTTAGGAGCTTATTCAGCCAAAATCTTTGGCTTCAAAGAAATTATTTAACATAAGTGACATCACCAGTAAATGAGAATATTTTTAAAACAAGTCTCCCACACAGAAAATCATGGTACAGATTCGATATATCTTCTGCAAAAAGGGACATAAATATAATTAGAAATTAAGAAATGAAGCCACAGACCAACTATTTGGTACAGCAATATATTGTAAATATATTGTAAAACAATACTATATTTTACATAGTCAAAGTCCCAAATTTAAGAACAGGTAGCAAATAAGAAAACCTAAGGTACTGATTATAAATAAAAATTCAGGGAGTGTTAAGGAGTCAGTGAAAGAAATGCTCAGTATAGATTGACTTCATCTGAAAGAGTGGTGTTTGGTATTAAGGAATGCATAGAACATGGTTAAGCATCAATTTTGGGAAAAAAATACAAAGAAGATCAAATTACCTTAAAGTAGACGAATATATACCTCTAGGTATACTGTAGTCATTTGAAAAAAAATTTATGACTGAAAACAATTAATCAGCTAAACTTTTCAAGTAATTGTTTGATTCAAGGGACAAAATTAAAACTGGTAACTAACTGTTTCAATAAACTTAACAAGTGAGTTCAATCAAAATGATCATTGAAAGACTGGTGGTTGCCAAGGGCTAGGGTGGGGTTGGGTTATGGCAATTGAAAGACATTGGTGAAAGCATATCAGTTATAAGGTAAGCCCTGGGCTTATAACATACAACCTGGTGATTACAGTTAACAACACTGTATTGTATAGTGTACTAAAAATTGCTAAGAGAGTAGATGTTGAATGTCTTCATCAGAAAAAAAAAGGAAACTTTGTGAGATGATGGATGTGTTAACTAACCTTATTGTGGTAATTATTCTCAATATATATACATATTAAATCATCACATTGTAATACCTTACTTACATAATGTTATATCACATAATGTTATATATCAATTATATCACAATAGAGCTGGAAATATGATCATGAAAAGAAAAATTCAATAGGCCAATGACAAAATAAGTAAAAGGAACATTATGTGCCTTACATGAAATGTCACTGACTTGGGCTTAATTGAAGCATAATGATTGGCATAAAATGAATAAAATGATTTAATATGCTATATAAGTGGGCAGAAATGATACATGCTTACTAGAAAATTTGTTTTGTAAATTACAAGCATTCACAGTTTTTTGTTTTTTAAGATTTTATTTATTTATTTTTTTAGAGAGGGGACAAGAGAGAAAGAATAGAAGAGAGACATCAATGTGCAGCTACCTTTTGCATGCCTCCAACTGGGGACCTGACCCACATCCCAGGCATATGCCCTGACTGGGAGTCGAACCAGCGACCCTTTGGTTCTCGGGCTGGCACTTAATCCACTGACCCACTTCAGCCAGGGCCTCATTCACAGTTTTTTATATTTTAGTGTTGAATTTACTTCCAAAACACTTTTAGTATATTATTTCAGGGCCAAATGACAAAGAGATAATAATCTTAAATGGCAAAGGAAATGAGAACTATAAAAAAATAAAAAGAAATTTTTATATTATACTTTAAAAATACATTGTAATATGTACAGGATTTTAAAAACCATGAATAAAAAACCATGGACTTCTTTCTTTTGCCTACAGACTGTCTGAAAAATCACTGCAGCTATTTCTAACTCTCCTTATGTATAACTTTAAAAGCTTTTAAAATATATGTACAGGTATCCCCTGTATAACACAGCACTTCCATAACACAGTTTCTCTCTAACATGGTTAGAGAATTGGGGAAAACTCCCATATAACACGAAATTAGGGAAATCCCCGTACAATACTGAACATGATAAAATTTTGGACTGTATTAATCTAATAAACTCATCCATCAAAGAAATAAAACTGACACCATTAAATGCTTGTTGGAAAAAAATATATGGCTGGAGTCAATTCAAAGTGAAAATCTAATCGAGCCAGCAGAAAACAGGCTGGATGCAATAGTAGAACTTGCTACATCTTTAGGAGGGCAAGGTTTTGACGATATGACTGTAGAAGATACCCAAGAATTGCTGGTAGAAGAAACTGATGAAGCAATTTTGGTGGAAATGACATCTGGAATGTGGAAGATAAGTTAGGGGATGATAGCACTGATGAAAACAAAGAAATTAAACAATTTACTCTAAAAAGCATTAAGAAAAACCTAGACTTAGCCGAACAGTTAGAGTTATATTTCTTAAATGAAGGTCCTTGCACTGAAAGGAACACAAAGTTTAAGAGAGAACTTCAAAAGTGCTTAGCACTGTATAAACAAAATTTATAAAGATCTCTCAGCTAAAAGCAAGCAATCTAAAATAACAGATTTTTTGCAAAAAGTAGAGCACAGACATCAAGATAATGCTAAGGAAAGTTCAGAGGATGAGGATATCTTGTAAAAAAGAAAACGCATTCGGTTAATGAAGCTTAGTAGTGATGACGAAGAAAACGTTACTTAATTCATATTAATATGTAATACTTTTGATGAAAACTGCTTTAAGGAAGATATTTCTCTTAATTATAAAGATATAATAGTATTTTTTTTAATTTTTGGACTCTAATCCTCCATTTTGTACTAGTTCTTTGTCTCATATAACATGGATTCTCATAACACGGCATTTGTTAGGAACCTAACAACTGTGTTATATGGGGGATACCTGTTTATATAGTTTCATTGTATAGCACTTATTCTAGTAGAAAATCTGGGGGATCCTAGTTTGGCCAGTAATGATATGTTTTGTGGTGAATATTTGTGTATGCTGTACTGAAAATTGCCTAGATAACTTATGCATATTTATCAGTATGTCCTATTGTTTTCAAATACATTTTCTCTTTTATACTTTAAAACATCCCTTTGGCTGATAGCACTCAGAAAGATTAAAGTCACCAAGTCAATAAATGGTACTGTCCGCACAAAACTTGTCAAATAAGTCTTCTTACTCCTAAAATAGGGAAAATAAAGTTTCTCTTTTTCATGCCTCAAAAAAACTTAATTTTCCCAGTGGGGCGGGGTGGAAGAGGGACTAAGAAAGAACTAAGCAGACAAAAAAAATTTAGTAAAAGACAATGACAAATAGCAGAAAGGAAAATCATTTTCACATTCAATGGTATGGCTGTTCTTTCAAAAGTTTAAATCTTAAATTCCACTAGGATTATAAAATGCAAAAAGAAACCCTTGAGGTGAGAAAAACTCAACCTTGGAATTTACATTACCATCAGCTATCCAAACTCAATAAATAAAAGAAGAATCAAAGTCTATTTTCCTAATAGAGTCTCACCCAATGGGGCAAGTTAGCAAATAAGGAAGATAAAACTCATGTTGTCTCATAATAAATAGCTTCTAGAATTGAGGATTGGCTCAAGAGAACTTCATTTCTACATCATCTCCAATAAACTTGAGATATCAGAAGTGGATTTTAGTTTGTAAATGCATGCACTATAGCAAAATAAGGTGAAAACTATGTCCTTATTTTAATTACGTGTATCTGTCCACAAAGGCATTTAAGAAGAATATTTCACTAACAAGGCTGTACTTGCAAGTATAAAAATATGACCATATCATGATTAATATATGGTTTCCAATCAACCTTAAATAGATTCCTGTTTATTATTGAGTCAAATGGAATTCAAACTGAATTTAATTCTTAGTTTTAACTCAAGTAAACAATATTCTTAATACTTCAAAAATCTTTTCATAAATATTTTGGTATTGGTATATTTCTTGGACTAGAAATTATGGTCCAGTCTCTTCTCATTAATTAATTAACGCTCTACCATTAGACAATGGGCACCGGAAAGCTCCATCTTCAGCTAAGCTGTTATTGCTACAGAAGAGCTTGGGGAATGCCTGAGTTCTTGAGGCCTGGTAGATCTGTTTGCTGTGGAAAAGCATTTTTTCCAATGTTTCTGGGCACACTGACAACAAACAGGGGGAGAGCTTCCCTTCTTTCACGAAGTTTGATTGACAGTTCCCTGGTGCTGAGTGTGGTCATATGATGCCTAGTCCTGACAGGCTCTGTCTGAAATAAAAGACCGTGTGGTTTCAAAGCCTAACTTAAAGGTTCTGCATTTTATTATTGGCAAGAGACAGAATTTAAATGGAATGTTGGAATGTCTGTCCAGTGTCCATGTTTTCCTCTGCAGCTTGCAAGCTTCAGCTAAAAATTCTCTACCCTAGCTACATCATCTATATTTCCATGAGTCACATAATCTAAACTCAAACATTTCAATTTTCTCCACTATTTTAGAGTCTCTAATGCATAAAAAGCTGGGATGGCAAATGCCACTTATAATTGATATAAATGACATGAATTCCCCAATACTGTTCTCTTCAGTTTCTATAAAAGTTAACAATTCCTAAAATGTTTATTGTTTTTTAAGAAGCTATATATTTAATCAATTCTCACACATTCCTATTATTGACTCCAGTATTTAACTTTCCAGGATGAATAATAGATGCCAATATAGTAGAGACCAATGGATTTTTTAAATTCAACCAAATTTGCTCTCTGTAATTAACATGCAATTAACACATTTCTTTTCCTAAAGTGATTTCTTTTTTTAAATTTTCAATTGCAACTTACATTCAAAATTATCTTGTATGTTAGTTTCAGGTATGTAGCATAGTGGTTAGACATTCATATACTTAACAAAGTGGTCCCTTTGATATTTCCAGTGCCCCCCCAGAACCATACATACTTATTACGATATTGTTGATTATATTACCTAAGCCAGACTTTATAAACATATGTGTACATCTCAGAATAATTTAAATGTATAGAATATACTTTTGTCTTCATTTATATGAAAATACTGTTGAAATCTTTTGTGCAAATTACTGCAATCTCTTTCATGAACTCTTCCCACAAGGTGCAAGGAACCATCTTCCCAGCTCCCAATTTCAATCCCATAATGGATGCCCAAATGCTAGGGGGAGCGCTCCAAGGATTTGGTAAGCCTGATAATTTCTATCACCTTATATAATAATCTTTTTGTTGTTGTTCTTTTACCTTCTTCCAAAACTGTAATATGGGTTTAAATAGCTGATGTATAACAGAAGACAATCTTTTATTAAAAGCTGAGCAAAAAAGTAAAAGAAGAAGAAAAATAATAGAACAAGACAATAACGGTGAACAGATTTGCCTCTTTCTCAATTGCAAATCTGATCTTGACATGGTTTTGCCTTAAATCCTTATATGTCTCATTGTTACTGAGCAAAAGGGGGTTCTTTCACGTGGCGTCTTGGTGTAAAACCCAACAACTAGTGTTGAGGAAAACAGGTCTTTATTTATAATATTTCAACCTGGGGAGGACAGTGAGCACTTCAGCTCAGAGCCCTGTTCTCCTACAGGACCCAGCACTTCCCTTGCTCCCCAGAAGCCTACAAACCAAAACCAAGCCCAGAAGTTCCCCATCCCTTATCTGTCAGCTCTCTCCTTCAGAATCTGGGGTACAATGTCATCAGCCTCCAGATAACAGTCCAGGAAAACATGTGCCGTGTTGCACTGGATCATGCATGGTTCTTTCCTGCCTTTCAAAGCCACATGGTTCTCTCTCTGTAAGTGTCTGCCACCTTATTTTTAAATCCCTGACTACGGCCTGTGATGCAGTAGGCAGGGTGACTAATTGCGGCTACTTGTACAATTTTACACAGGCCCTCATAGGTTTTTCATTACCATCCCATAATCAAAGCCCCTCCCATCTCCTTGGGGACTCTGCTGTGTAACATTATCACTCACTACTAAATAAAATTCCAAGCCAAAAACCTTAATTGGTGATAAAACATCCTTCTTTGCCCTGCTTTGGTTCCCAGCCTGCTTCTTTTGCTGCCTCCTCTTCCAGCTACATCAAACTTACTACTATCCCCCCCGCAAAATATCTGTTTTTCCACATCTTCATAAACTGGCCCCTATCTGGAGTGCTGTTTGCTTTTCTTTACTTTGCATCCAAATTCTCTTCCTTCAGGATTCTTCTGAAATGAATCTTCCTCTTTAAATCCTTCTTTGGGAACTTCAAACACAACCAGATATACTTGCTTCTGCACTTCTGTGTCACTGATCTCATTGTGCTCCTCCTTTTTTTCTCACTTGCTGACTAGTTAGTGAGCTCCCAGAGCACTGAGTCTGTGCAGGTGTTAAATAAATGGATGGGAACAGAATGAAACCAGAGTGTAGAAAAGGAATATATAAAGAAGGGAGAAAAATGTGTTGGGTTCTTTTAAAAAAGATATTTAATCTGTGAGATATGATATGGCACTGTTAAACATCCATATATCTCATTAAGTAATAGCTGTTTTAAGAAGACTTCTGGTGAGCATGAAGATAAACATTAGCAACATAAAGAAAGCGTTAGCCTAAAACATGCAAAGTCTTTCATAAGAAAGCAAGCTCTTAACTTTAAAGACAATGTCACCTTTATGAGAACTTGATTCACTTTGTGTTTTATTCATTAGTAGAACCCATAGGAAAACAATAAAGGACTTTAAATGTGCTCTATAAAGTTGACTTTAGGAGCTTGCAATGCTTGCATGCCTTTTAAAATATCAATAATCGCTAGAAAAAATATAGAGACAAGATAAAAATTTATGGGCGAAAGTTTACTCAGGAGAGTAATTATTTTCCATTAGACTATCAGCTGATTTCTCAAAAGAAACTTTGCAGGCAAGAAGGAACTGGCAAGAAGTATTCAAAGTGATGAAAAGCAAGGACCTACAACCAAGATTACTCTATTCAGCAAATCTATCATTCAGAATGGAAGGGCAGATAAAGTGCTTCCCAGACAAGGTAAAGCTAAAGGAGTTCATCATCACCAAGTCATTAGTACATGAAATGTTAAAGGGACTTATTTACAAAAAAGAAGATAAAAACTATGAACATAAAAATGACAACAAACTCACAACTCTCCACAACTGAATCTAAAAAACAAACTAAACAAACAATCAGAAGAGAAACAGGATCATAGGTATGGGGATCATTTGGAGGGTTATTAGTTTTGAGGGGGAAGGAGGGGGAAGGGAAAAACGGTGCAGGGATCAAGAAGCATAATTGGTAGGAACAAAATAGATGGGGGGGTTGTTAAGAACAGCATAGGAAAGGGTGAAGCCAAAGAACTTACAAGCCAAGACCCACAGACATGAACTAATGGGGGGATTGCTGGAGGGTAGGGGGCTACCAGGCAGAGGGGGACAAAGGAAAAAAATTGGGATGACTGTAACAGTACAATCAATAAACATATTTTTTAAAAACTGTAGATCAGAGCAATCTATTCACTGGATAAAATTTTATTTGCTCCAGTTCCCATTTTCCTGCCACTGTAATTTTAGAGAAAGAATACAGATTCATTCTGACCATTGTAATTTTTTGTTTGTCAGTGTTTTAGGCTGAAGAAGTTGAGGAAGTTTGGTTTTGATTGCATGTCCACTCCAGCTTGCTGGAGCACAGACGCAGCTCAGAATGCTTTAAAAGCATATCTATCCTAATGACCCTGGCAAGGCGCAGCTGTGAAAGACCATTACTAATGTTGTCCTTGGTGACTGTGATGTTTTTCCAGCTTTATTAAGATACAATTGACATATAACATTATGTACATTTAAAGTGTACAACGTGATGATTTGATATAAATTGAAAAATGATTAACATGATAAAGGTTAATGTCCTTCACATCACATAATTACCATTTTTGTTGTTATGGTGAGACATTTAGATTTCCTCCCTTAGCAACTTTCAAGTAAGCAATACAGCATTGTTAGCTAAAGTCACCATGCTGTACATTAGATCCTGTTACTCATTCCTCTATGACTGGAAGTCTGTATCCTTTGACCAACATCTCCCATTTTCCCCAGCCCCAATCATGTGAATGCTTTTATGAATTGAGCTTTTTTAGATTCTACATATAAGTGATACTATATTTGTCTTACTCTGACTCATTTCATTTATCATATTGCCTTCAAGATTCATCCATGTTGTACAAATGGCAGAATTTCCTTCTTTTTTATAATGGAATAATATCTCACTGTGTATCTATACATATGTATATATCATATTTTCTTTATCTATTTATCTGTTTCTGAACATCTAAGTGACTTCCATATTTTGACTATTGTGACTATTGCTACAATGAATATATGGGATGTAATATCTCCACAAGATAGTGATTTCACTTCATTTAGATAAATACCCAAAAGTAGGACTGCTATATCATATGGTGGTTCTAATTTTCATTTTTAAAGAAAGTTTTCTGGGGAAATGGTGCAGGGACTAAGAAGCATAATTGGTTGGTACAAAATAAACAGGGTGAAGTAAACAATATAGGGAAGAGTGAAGCCAGAGGACTTATAGGCATGACAAATGGACATGAACTAAGGGGGTGGGATTGCTGGAGGGAAGGAGGGTACCAGGCAGAGGGGAGCAAAGGGAAAAGAAATTGGGACAACTATAACAACATAGTCAATAAAATATACTTAAAAAAAAAAGAAAAATATACAGAGAACTAACATTGAAGGGAAGGAAGCTGGGATTTAAATCAATGATTTGGATTGGAACAATGGAAGAAATAAACACTGAACCAGAACAGAAAGAAGAAACAAGAATACAAAAACATGAGGAGAGGAGTAGGAACCTCTGGGACAACTTTAAACATGCCAACAACAAAATTATAGGGGTGCCAGAAGGAGAAGAGGAAGAGCAAGAAATTAAAAACTTACTTGAAAAAATAATAAAAGAAAACTTCCCTAATTTGGTGAAGGAAATAGACATACAAGTCCAGGAAGCACAGAGAGTCCCAAACAAGCTAAACCCAAAGAAGTCCAACCCAAGACATCTCATAATTAAAATGCCAAAGGCTAAAGATAAAGAAAGAATCTTAAAAGCAGCAAGAGAAAAGCAGAGAGTTACCTATACAGGAGTTCCCATAAGGCTATCAACTGATTTATCAAAAGAAACTTTGCAGGTAAGAAGGGGCTGGCAAGAAGTATTCAAAGTGATGAAAAGCAAGGACCTACAACCTAGATTACTCTACCCAGCAAAGCTATCATTTAGAATGGAAGGGCAGATAAAGGAGTTCATCATCACCAAGCCCTTATTATATGAAATGTTAAAGAGACTTATTTAAGAAAAAGAATATCAACACTATGAGCATTAAAATGACAACAAGCACAACTATCAGCAACTGAACCTAAAAAAATAAAAACAAAACCCAACTAAGCAAACCAGAATAGGAACAGAATCATAAGTATGGGGATCATTTGGAGGGCTATCAACTGGGAGGGGGAAGGAGGAACAATGGGGAAATGGTGCAAGGATTAAGAAGCATAGTAGGTAGGAACAAAATAGATAGGGGAAGTTAAGAATAGTTGAGGAAAGGAAAATTTAAAAAAGGAAAAAAGTTTTCTACTGTCTTTCATACTGGCCATGCCAATTTACAGTCCCAACAACAGTGCACAATGATCAATGATTCCCTTTTCACATCTCTCATCTGTTTTTTGATAGCTGTTCTAACAAGTGTGAGGTGGTATCTCCTGCTTTTGGTTTACATTTCCCTGATGAGTACCAATGTTAAGTACCTTCTCATGTACCTATTCAGCTCTTTTTGCCCAATTTTAATCTAATTATTTGTATTTTGTTATTGAGTTGTATAAGAGACTTATATTTTTTAGATATTAATTACAGATACATGGTTTGCAAATATTTTCTTCCATTTTGTAGGCTGCTTTTTTGTTTTGTTGATGACTGAAATAGAAAAGAAAAGAGAAGACTTATTGATCTGTGCATGAGGCTGTCCAGAATATGCTAAAGTAATATGAATGTTACAAAGCTGTGGAAAAGCAGATAAATTTGTGAGTTCATGAGATGATAACTGAAAATAATAGTAAAAAGTGTAACGGTCAGCTTTCTTTTGTAAGTAGTGCTGGCTGGCTTGCAAGTTTCAAATGATGATCCAACATAAACACTGTTAAATGCTCAGTCTTGTGATCAGGAAGGTGCAGAAGAACACCTCTTGAAGGTTTCCTTTAAAACTGCCCCCTAAGTTTTCCCCCTAAGTTTTGTACAGGAAAAGCACATGTGGAAAAGAGGATTTTCAATGCTGATTAGAGACTATTTTACAAGGACATTTATGAACAAAAATATATAATACAATTGGCATTTCTGCTAACAAAAATGTTATGACCACAAGGTCATAAAAATCTAACCCTATATTTTTCCCAAAAGCAATACATTTACTAATGCAATGCTCATGGTGACTTGGTAGAAAAAATACCACAAATAACAGGAATCAATAGTACATCATGAAAGTCTATAAATCGCTGTGGTTCACTGTTTCAGGTTTTTCTGTTAAAGCAGAAAATAAGAATCATATAGAAATTCCTATCCTAATGTAATAAGGCAAGAATAAGAAACATATGCAATGATTTTAAAGAAGAAATCTAAATTCTTGTTATTTACAGAGAATATTATTGTACATCTCAAAATCCAAGGTAATCAACTAAAAAGTTATTAAAAATTACTAGTTCAATAATTTTTCTGAATATAAGGTAAACATAAATTTTGATATAATTTATTTAAGCAATTGTGTGTTAACAAAATAAAAATATGATTTAAAATATCAATAGAAAGACAAAAAATAAATAATTTTAACAAAATTAAGTTTCTTGTCACTTTCAAAAATTCTACAAATCTTTACTAAGTCATTTAGGAAAGAAAAACAAATAATTCAGCAGATCCATCATATTAATGACAGAGAAAACCCTCATTAATTGATTCCTAAGTTTATAGTTATTTTAATTTAAAAATTTTAATAAAATTCTTCCAAAATATCTCTGGAAGTATAAATGAGCAAGAATTGGTATGAACACTTTGAAAAAGAAAGAGTAAGTCAGAGAGGGAGGTTGTGGATTAAGTGGATAATGGCAACAGAACAAAAATATAATAATAATAATTACTTAAATGTGATGACAGTAAAAGCAACAATGGACATAATTGAAAATTCTTCTATTTACTATTTAAAATAGGTAAATTTTGACATGCCTATTATACACCTAACACCCTCCTCTAGGACTCCTTAAGGCCCTTTGAGTCCATGGCTTTCACAGACTTGCCCCTTGGTACCATGTTGCTCTGTGCCTCTGCACTGGGTGCTGCCTTTTTTTTCACAAATCATAAAGTTTGGTCTTTGGAGCTGGTTCTATGCTTCCCTTCCTCCACTTTACAGCTTTCAGACCATTTCTCTCAGTCACAGAAAACACCCTGCTCTCCTGTTTCTCATTGGCACAGTCCGCACCTGATTCACGGCTTTCCTAGGAGCCAAAGGCCATCCAGGATGGCTTTCATTTTCCAGAAAGGTGATCTGCTTAACAGCCTAGCCTTTCCATTCCTTTTTTTCTCATCTCCATTAAATAGCTACTTTTGTCAGAGAAAATCTGTACCACAAAGAACTGAATAGGCAAGGAAGATTATTTAATTCTACTGCAGTAGGGATCAAGTGTTGTTTTTTTCAGTTGAGGTGAGAGATTGAACTCAAGTCCTCGGAAACAAAATGTAGGAGAGTATTTAAGCCTGGGGCGAGCTAGTGGAGAGGTACTGGAGGGCCCTGGGGCTTGTGGTCACTGGTCAATGTGATTAGGCCATCTGTGTCTGTTAATAGGTACTTATGGAAGTTAGGTTTCTACCCTCCAACAGAGACAGGGAGACAGGGACTCCATCTTTCTTGACAATTATCTTTTAAAGGGATAGATCCCAAGTCCTTGAGAAAGACATTTCTGGGTTATAAAACTGATGAGTGGTTGGGAGAAGATTCACATCTCAAAAGGGTAAAGAGAGAATTTATAATTGCAAGTTTTCTAAACTAAATATTCTCACAAAATGGAGATCAAGGGTCCACAGTTGTGAAGAAACTTAAGTTTTAGTCAGGCTAAGGAAAGTGTTAAGGCCTCTTCATACTCTACTGTAATTAGAGCTAAACTTAAACTAGTTGTGCATTCAGGTGTGATGTCAGTTCAATGAGCACTAAATGTCTCATAGCCCAGAAACAAGCCTTTATTACAAGAGACAGCATGTTTCATGCAAATCATGGGAGGTTCACGCCATCCCTCGGAAGGGTGAACACTTCATACTTTTTAATAATTTCCTTTTCTATTTCTTTTTCTTCTTCTGGAGGTTCTCTTTTGTCTTATTTAATATATTTGAGTCTTGATGTATGTTCATCATAAGTCACATCTCTTCGACTATAAAATAAGAAAGATAATGTGCCCAGTTAAACACTAATTAGCTTGAAGGTAAGGGAAGCCTTTTCTGGTGGAGTAGGAGCGGTGGTCGAAGAAGGACTACATTTTTACTTCCCTGTATTTTTTATTGAAATGGGAAATCTGTACAAATAGCACCAAAGTAAGAGATAGGAAGATCCCCGGCTTCATCAAGTGTTGTTCTGGGATCTCCCATCTTAGTTAAAATTGCTTTGAAGTACCATCAGGAATAAAGCTTGCACATTGGTTTCAATTCTTAGATAATGGATTCTTCTTAACTACAAAGTAGACTTTATTAATCTTCAATTATCATTGTTTTCCAGGCTGTGACAAAGACATGCTGATCAGCATTCTAACTCAACGCTGTAACGCACAAAGACTAATGATTGCAGAGGCATACCAGAGCATGTGTGGCCGGGTAAGTTCTCTCCATCTTGACCAATGTAATTTTAGGGCAAATGCTTGAGAAATGACAACACTCTCAGAGAACAGGTACTGTTCTTCTTTTCAGTCTCACAGATGACAAAGATTTCAGATGTCCACTATATCTGTATCAGAAATAGTTCTAATGTCTCTAGAATGCTTCAAGGAATGCAAGAAAGAGATAGCATCAAATGTATACATGTGTGAGCTATGTTCACACTCACAGTGACTCCACCAGTCTTTTGTCAAAAATCATTTAGCTTCATAGAATGAAAGTTCTGCTAGCCTTACACTGCTGGTTGGTCCAATTAGGTTAAAAATGTCATACTGGGAATACCCATGTCAAGTTTTAGGGAAAACATAGGAGGAACTAATAATGATCACAAGATCAAAAAGTAAGATTTTTTTTCCTGCAATTCTCCACAGGTCTTCACCTAACTCTGAACCAAAGTGAATTTTCTACTTGTTTTTCCCTTTACAGTATGCAGTTATAGAGATCATTAAAGAAGAATGACAGTTAAAAATAGTTTAAGGCAATAAAATTCTCCATAGTGTTTTAAAGTAATCACATTCTAATTTCAAGCAAGTACCATTAAAAATTTCTTTCTTTCGGTTTGCATTTAAACCACAGATTCAGAACCAAAACTGTTCATGCCAAAAGGGCCTGAAATATCAATTACTTTGTCAACTGAGCATTAGCAGTGAAACACTATCATAAAACTCTTTTCTGTAGAGTTAGACCATATAAATTTATCTTCTCTAGAAACCTCAGACTTTGAACTATATAATACATAAAACAAAGGCTAGCCCTGCATTTTAGAATGAATTAATAATCCAAAAAGCCACAACTACTAGTGAAATTAGTTGAATTAGGCGATAAAAGAAAGCCAATTATGTTTTTTGTTTTTTAATCCACGTAAAACTGGGTTAAATTTATGACACAGGTGCAAGTTTTCTCTTGAAAGAGAATGTAAAGACCATAAGGTTGAAGCATTAGTAATCTAATATTGTTTTAATATGCATACTGATATAAGAGGTCACTTTTAAGTGACTTTTTTTCAACCAAAAGACTTACATACATCTTTGCTTTTCATACATCAGGTAACTTTAGGTTAAACCATTACTTTATCGATCTCTACAATATTACACTACAACAGATTAAAATGAACAAGAAATGAGGTACTCACTCAAGGAATGTAAAATCCATTAAACATTTATACTCTAGTGGAGCACTTTCACTGTACGTACGAGGTCTCAAAGTTGCTTAGACTCTCACTTTTGCTGAATAATCCACACCGTGTGGAAAAGCGGGGCCACTACACTAAATCGTACCCACTGGAAGACAGGGAATTATGCCGGCCCCTTTCCTCTGAAATACCCTTGCCATGAAATCAGCTATCATGTTTTCTAAATTACTTTTCCTCTTTTGTGTCTCTCTTTCTCCCTCACTTACAGCCTTGATTTAGGCCTTCATCATTTGGGGTCCAGACTGGTGGTCAAACTCCTAGCCGGTAGCTGCTAGTCCCAGTTCCATCCCACGCTGGTAGGCAGAATGATTCCCAATCCAAATGTAAACTTCCCACTTTAATCCCAAGTCCTTACCTTAATTCTAACAAATACCTCTATGTCCATGGAATAAATCCAAATGCTCGCCCAGGGCACACAGAGCCTTGCCTGCTTTGTTTCTGCTCTCTGTCTTCAGCTCTGTCCCTTTCTTCACACCCCTCCACAGGCAGCCAAGAGGAACTATGTGCAGTTCTAGAAACCACTGCCACTCCCTCCCCATTAGCCCCCGTGTCTCATCTAGCTTCCATGGCCTGATCTGCCACCCCACGCTCTGCCCACCTGCTCATCTTCCCAGGCACTGGACACTTTTCCTCACACCACTTACTCCCCCCAAAAGAGTTGGACAGACTTGTGCTGCTACGGCACCCTTTATGGAACTTCCCCTTGGTACCCAATGACACATTATGAGCTTTTTATATGTTTCTGTGTATCGGAGTCTAAAACCTTGAAAGCTGGAATGCCTCTTGTTCATCCCTGGAGTTAACACAAATATCTGTCTCACATGCCAAGATTGATTAATTAATTTTTGTTGAATGACAATGTGAAGGCATAGTTAATTGCACCTCCTCCCATAATATGCAATAAGGAATAGGCTGCTCCCAGAAACTCTGGCCTGGCACAGTCTGTGCTCTGGGCTGGGGCTTCCTGCTAGGCTCCCAGAGCTCCCCACGCATTATGCTACCACGGCCTTGCCACGCTGACTTGTGCTGCTTTCCTGTTATCCCTTGCTGACCAGATTGTAATCTTCTGAAACATCAGGGACTGTGTTATTGGCTGCAGAGCTCAGCCCGGGGTCTGACACAGAAGAAGCACTTTACTTACAGCATAAGGAAATCTCAGGAATTATATTCTGCCTCTGTGCTTTTAGTCTTTAAAAAGAGGAAAACACCCCATTTATTAGCCACTTTATAGTTAAAATGAATATTCATAAAGTGCTTAAAGTTCTCTTTTCCCTCATTCTAGCTGCTCCCAGGTTAACCGACCTGGCCTCCCCTGCAGCTCACTTTCAGAATTTCTTCTTCCCTTTCACCAAGGTGTGTCATCTGATAGCCTCCCCTTTCAGTTTATAGGTTTCCTGTATCTTAATCATTGATATTTTTATTTTATATTTTTATTAACATGGGTAATCCAGGTTTGACAGAATTATTTTCTTAGCTACAGAGTTAACTGCAATTCTAGGCCTGCTCCATAAATACTCATTATGTAATATTTAACATCAGTGAAGAACAGCCGAATTCCAACAGTTTTGCCTCACCCAAAGCAGAAATTGATCCCTAGACTCAAATGAAAAGCCCTTTGGAATGCCTTTGACTGACATGTTTATCAATATCATTAATAAGGTCACTCTGATCTTCCACACCAAGGAAAGCACTATTCTGTCAACAGTGCAGTGAAAGCAAGGAAACAAAGAGGTGCCTCTGAGGCTGGCAGACAGCCTATCCATACCTGATAATGAGGGGGTTCAAGTTCAGCATTGAGGCCATTTGTTTTCCCAGTTTTCATTTAAAGCAGGGATGATTGGCTCTGAAATATCCTGGTGTCTGGAATCCAATGACCCCGTGGTGTTGGTTATGCAAATCACTGAAGAGGCTGACTTGCCCCAAATCACACAAAGTAAGAAATTGCACCAAGGTTATCTGACTCTTAATCAAGTCTGGCAAAGCTATTCAATAATGCCTGTTGTTCGCAACTGGATAAACACCAAACTTAACAAGGGCAGATACCTATACTGCTAATTCTCTCATATCCTTCAAAGCTCTTTTTAATGTCAGCTACTCAAGGGGGCCTAATCTAATTCCCCTATTTAAAATTGTCACCCACCCCAAAACCTATACTAGCATTCCATATCTGTTCCACCTGCTCTTTGCTTTTCTGTATAATACTTATTGCATTCTAACATATTAGATAATTTATTTACATATTATATTAATATTTAGCTCGTCACTCCCCTCTAGAACACAAGCCTGGCAAGGAAAAGAACCTTTCTTTTGTTTCACGAATTTGTCCCCAGTATTTACAACACTGGCAAGCCTATAACTGGTGATACAGGCTGAAATGTGTCCCCTCAATATTTATGTTTGGAGATAGGGTCTTTAAGAAGATGTAATAAAGGTGGGGCCCTAATCCAATAGAACAGGTGTCCTTATAAAAAGAGGAAAAGATACCAGGGGTACACACACAAAGGAAAGGCCATGGGAGGACACAAGGTGGCCAGCTATAAGCCAGGAAATGAGGCCTCACTAGAAACCAGCTGTGCTGGCACCTTAATCTTGGACTTCCAGACTCTAGGTTGTTAGGAAATGAATTTCTGTAGTTTAAATCACAGTCTATGGTATTGTGTGATGGCAGCCCAAGCAGATTAATACAGTTGTTACTCAAGTTCAAGTGCACTCTTCAAATCCATCTTGTTCTCACAACTTTTCCCCCTATTACTTCCCATCTTCATGGTTAAAAACACTGATCTTGAAGTATCAGCATACCTAGGAGGTGATGGCTAGAAAATTAACTTATCTACTTTAGAGGTAGGGTTACTATGTCACTAGTACCAGTAATAGGTTTGTATCTTCTCTATCCTCACTTTTAGTTTGGAAGTGATGGGGTAGATGTAGTTTTATCCTCAAAAGCTGAAATGTATTGTGCAGTTTATCACAGATCAATTTTATAAGCATGAATTAAATAATTTAAAATGGTACATCTACCTTATCTTTCAAATATATCATGGGTTAAATATACTCCTTCTGGTGAAACTGGGAACTTAACCATCAAAAAAGTAACTTTTTTTCAAAAAAGTTTTCTATAGAATCAAAGTTTTATAAGTCTAGTAAACCCCATGTGAATGTTTGTTACATCTGAACAATTATTTCTCTTTGAAATAACATACACAATCTCTGCCAGGGAGGAAGGGAGGAGGGTGGAAAGAAAAGAGAGAGGAAGAAAATTCAATATTGTTAAAGCCAGAGCCCATTAGGCTTCAAAACACTCTTTAAAGCAGTTCTGTACATTTACACTCCCACATGCAATGTATAATGATTCTCATTTCTTTTAAATTCTCATAAAACTTTTTAGGTTTTGACCACTCTTACAGTTGTAAGTGGAATCTTACTGTGGTTTTAACTTGCATTTTCCCCAATAATATGTAACGTTGAGCACCTTTTCATAGACTTCTTTTACATTCTGGTTCCTACTTCTTTTAACTCTTTATATTGTTTGTGTATTTTTTGTTCAGCAGCCTGCAATTTATTTATTAGTTTATAGTTATGTATATAAATTGGACCTTAGTTACGACTTGTGTATGTAGACTGAAAATACTTTCTTCAAGCATATGGATTCATTTCACACTATGTTGTCAATCTTGTATCAAGAAATGTGAAGGGTATGAGATGATAATATGTTTACAAAATAGCAAGCTAACCAGCCAAGGTGACGGGGATATTGGTGGAACCCAGGAGACTCCTGAGTCAAAGACAAAAGGCAGTTTACCATCTACAGTAATAGTGGTAGCCAGAGTATCAGAATTTTCGCACCAATTCCCCAAGCCTCAATCCCACAGGTCCATGCAAAGATGACTGGGTAACACCTGCACATACAGATGTTGCACAGCTGAAGAAAAACCAGGAGTTTAGAAACTTGAATCAGTTCTAACAGACAGAAAGCACAGGGAGACACTAGCCCTCCCTCCCAATGCTATTCTTTATACAAACATCCTTCAGAAGGTAATGCAGAACAAAGAACTGTGAGTGGCTCACTCTGCAGAACATTCAGACTCATGAAAACTAGAGAAAATTGTCTCTCAACAGTATCACCCCTCATTTCTAGGCTACTTTCACTATTGACATTTATTTTTCTGAATACACCAATCCCTAAGCCACTTCTATGATTCTGACCAACAAAAGCTGGGACTAAATCCATCAACTTGTCTCACACAGCATTTAATTATCAAAGGACTCCAAGAAGCAGGGGGAGGTCAATTGGCAGTATTGATCCCAACCATGCCCCCATAGGGGCCTGGACCCAAGGAGCCAAACAAATCCCATAAATCATTAGGTCCTATCTTAAAAAACTACATGACTTTCTCTTTAGGTTTTAGGAATGACCTTTCTACTTGGTCTGAAATTTTCAACTAGATATTAGCAACGGCACAGATATTACCTTGGCCTACAAAGAGGAAGGCCGGGGCCAGTCTATTATCCATAACAATTAGGCCAGTGAACTGAGGCTTTCTGAAAACCTACTAAGTCCAAAGTGGTGTGATTAGACATTCCCTCCCCAGAGGCAAAGGTTATTTGTTCTTATGTACCACTAGAAAATTGTCATTATTCTAGTAGTTGTAACTTTGCCATTTTTCCTATTATTTCCAAATCACACTCAGAACTTTCTTTTGAAATGGTCAGGTGCAGAAGGGATGAAGGCATTGTAACAAAACTTCAAGAAAGTCATTATGTCCCACACACAGTCAGTGTATTCAACCACGTAGTGATTATCTTTATGATCTAGAATCATGAGTGTCCAGAGATAAACTGCGTGGCTGAACCAAAATTGTCTGAAATCCTACGCCTGTTAGGTTTGTGCCTGGAAGAAGAGAGGCATTGGGTAGACCAGTTCAAAGCCTTTATTGAAGGATGTTAAGCAGGCGGGCTGAGTCCAAGCAGACTGCAGCCCCAAGGGAAGGGAAAGAGGGATTTTAAGGGTGTGGAGCAGACCCTCAGGGGTTGGATCACCCTGCTGATTGGCTCCTGATTCCAGGGTATAGGTGTTTGGGAAAGAACAATGTCCTCTGATTAAGGATGGCTGTCAGGAGACTTATAGTCCTTGTTTCTGGGAAATGATTAAGGGAGAAGGGCAGGGGCAATGGGGTGGGGGTGGGGCGCGCTAATTAGTTCTCAGTAGGATGCCGGCGTCTATGCCTCAGTTGCCTCTGTTAATAGGGAACCTCATGATTGGGTGCATGGCAGGTGGTGCAGACCCTCTTTGTTTCAGCACAGGTGGCACCTCAGGTCCTGTGTGACTGCAGGCCACAGTTCTGAGAAGACAGTGACAACTTGCCATAGCCCATTTTACAAGACCTGACACAGGTGACAGGTTATGGGGAAGGCAACATGGGATCTCTAGTCCTAACAATGCCCACTTTCGGTTACACTGTCACCCACAGAATACACCAACCAGTACACTCTGAGGTTGACAATTTAGGAGAAAGAATCATCATGCCCAGGAATGGTTAGGGTAGTCCCAAATTTTCAAAATATGTTTATATAACTAAAAGAAAACGATTTCTCTCTACATTTACACAAATTCAACACTTCACTTCTGACACCAACTGTGTGGAATTTTTCTCCTCAAATTAAACAATTTTGATACTAACTACCCAGAGTTACCACAGACCTCACAGGTTAAGGGCTCAGTCTCACAAAACACTGCAACCCATTTCAGATGCCAAGCGGAAGTCCCAGATTGTCACTTCTGACTGTACTTCTGACTGACTGGCTATAAATCGGGGGTTCCTGCAACCCTTTCCACAGGGTTGATAATATGCCAGAATGGCTTACAGAACTCAGGAAAGTGTTTACAATTACTGGTTTAGGACAGAGGATACAACTCAGGAATAGCTAAGGGGAAGAGATGGATAGGGCAAAGAATATGGGAAAAGGTGCAGAACGTCTGTGTCATCTCTAGGCATATCACCTGACCAGCATCTTGATGTGTTCACCAACCTGGTAGCACCCTGTGACTCTTAAGTTAGAGCTCTAAGGCAGCTGCATTACATAGGCATGATCGATTAACTCACTGGTTATTTATGAATAAGTCAGTCACCAGCTCTTCTCATTAGCATAAACTCAGGTATGGTTGAAAGGGACTTGTTATAAAGAATAAAAGATGCCACTCTCATCCCTATCACTCAGAAAATTATAGGGTTTTAGGAGCTCTATTTCCAGAACTGGGATGAAAACCAAATATATATAGTGATAATTATATCACAATAACTCTCCACCTTCATGATCATCATTAGTCAGTAGGGACAACTGCATTCAGGACCAAATTCTCACAGAACTGTGTACAGCAGAAGGAGCTAAAGGAGACAGGCAGAAATCTTACTGAATTGATCAATTATCACCAATATCAGAAGCCTATGAATGATGGTGAGCATGAAAGATTCATCAAATACCTTGACTATCAGTCTATTGTTGAGTGCTTTCTGTAGTAAAAATTGCACAGGGTAAGACTGCAAGTAGTCTGGAAAGCTAAATAGATGACACAGGTTTGTTTCAAGGACCATAATGGTGATTGGAGAGGACTAGAAGCACTGTAACTGCAAAAAGTGTCAATATTTGTAGGTCAACTAGTAGCCCTAAGCAGGGATCAAAGACCGATGAAGCCCACCTGAAAGGGCTGTGCAGGAGCAATACCCTTTGAATTTCGACTTCCTTTACCATGAATAAAGAAAGGCAACTTTTGACTGCAGTCACAAAGCTGACAAGCAGTGGTAACCTTGGCATCAGACACAGAATACTTTGTGTGTGCTCAGATTATAATGATGCATGTGTCATGATGTGTATGTAATATGATGATGAATCCAGGTAGCAATGGTATTATCTGGCCACTGTAGGCTTGATCAGCACTTGGGTGCCAATTGGCATCAACAGGGAATAAGCCCTTACAGTGGACATCTATAAGAATGACATGAAAGTTCCTACCAGTAGCCACAATATGTTTCTACCAGTATGTTTCTATAGATTACAGCCTCAAAGAAACCCCATTTTCATATGCAATCAGTACTTTTCCAAGCATTAAAACAAAGAGATAGGTCTAATAGCCCAGGACTGGGTAAAAAGATATAAAATTTATCAGGGGGAGCACTGGCAAGAACTATGAGAACAGCTTTGGTTTCTGCCCATAGTACAAAAGTCATCCATTCTTGGTACTACACAGCTATTACTGAGTTGAACAACCACAGTGGCCCAGTGGACACCATCTGGTTTCAGTGTTTTCTGAACCATAAGTAAACCAGGTCAAGGCATGTAGGGCAACTGATTAAAGTCTCCATTGATTCAGCAGTTTTTTTCAAGCCTGAAGTGGGATTAAAGGCTTTCTTAAAAAAATAATAGCTGCCATTTTTTCATGTAAAGTCATGGTGCTCCTGGGGCCAGAATAGCTATTTGTTTTAGTGTGCCATGTCCATATGACAAGTGAGACTTGATTTCTTTCCCCATTGCTAGTACTTGAGCCCCAGTTGTCCCACCAAAATGGGACTATCAAGCAAGAGTCCCAAGCCTCCATAGATTCAGGCATTAGGTTTCTAAAAGAGTTCAGTAGCAAAGCAATGGCTGATTTTCAAAAGTGATGTACCTGGAACTCATATGAGAAAGGCAACAAGCGTGAAACAGCAAGGGGAACTTCTGGGAAGCCTCCTCCTCTGCTGGAGGTTCCCATCAACAAAGCATGTGTCACAGAGACTTGTAATGGAAAGTGACCATTGTGGTTACAAGACCTTCCCATATGTGGCTACAGGTAGAAGCACTTCCCTGTATGTAGCTTTTTCCTACCAAGAGCATCCCCTTTGGTACTTATAAGCACTCACAGTAGAAACAAATAAAACATAAACATAAACTATATTCAACAACAGAAGCTATTAGCATAGTATAGTGAATCAGCCCAAAGGGCCCCAATCACAAGCTCCTTTAGCTTCCCTTCTTCCACTGCAAACCTTGCTCACAGTGATCATTTGAATTTGGGAATTCTCCAAGTTCAACCAGTGGGTACGCACAGAATGGTGACTTGGTAGCTGTACCCAACAAATTCATAAAAACTTGAGTTCTTCTGCTCCTGAGTGTCTTTCTGCATAGTCAGACAAGTATGAATGGCCCTTAGTCCACAATGGGACAAGGAAGACTTTGTTCACACCCCTAGTTATTTCTCTCCTGAATGCAGCAGAGGTTGGAGTAGAAGGGAGGGAAAGACTTAAGGAGAGAGAAAAGATCAGTATCAGTAAGCAAGATACTTATTTTCTGGGTGTTTGCTGTATGCATCTCAATGAAATGAACTTTTATGTTTTGGGCCTACGCAAAGTTCTATATCAGTTAGGAAGTTCATCATTGCAGACAACGTATGTTTCAGCTATGGATACTCTTGATTTAGTGGCCACGGCCATGAAACTGATTGGGAGTTGGCTCACACTTGGGAAGTTTTTTTAAAATAAATTTGTCTTTGAAATGGACTCAGTACCTTTTGTTGCTCCATCTTTAAAATGACACCTCTTCAATTTATGCCTGGTATTAACATAAAGGCTAGGGGTATTTTCTAGGCAGCATATTATTATTATCGAATATTTTTTTATCTACCTTGTTTTATACTCCCCCAAATAATCATTATTTCTCTGTTTATAAGTTAATGATTTTTTAGTTTCATTTGCAATTTTCAACTTAATTGTTCAATTTTCTTCTAATATCCAACTCCATGTTTCTGAGTTCAATGTCATCTTTCCAAAAGACATTTTTTCAGCATTTTCCCCCCAGAAATAACAGATAATTGTTAAATTACTTCAGTCCTTACTTTAAGAATGTCTTCATTTCTTTCTTCATTGTTGAATATTAGTTTAGATGGCTATAGAATTCTAGGCTACATTTTAGTTATTTTTCCTTAGGTCTTTGCATATATATATATATATATTTTTTTTTTTTCCCTGATCTCTTTTGATGCTTTTATCTCTTCTCTCATTAAGAGTTTTCCTTTCTGGGTTACTTTTTATTTTCTGGTTGCTTTTAAGGTATTTTCTTTATCTTTGGTATTCTGCAATTTCATTGCATTAGTCAACAGGTTTGTGTATTGTTATCTAAATAGCAAAGGATTCATATATTATATAGTATTTGAAATAGCATCTCTCTGGCATTATCTACATTCTCTCCTGCTATAAATCCTATTCAACAAAAGTTTGTTCTTGTCATTCATTCTTCCAAGTCTCTTAACCTTATGTTCATAGGACCTGTTTCTTGTCTGTCTCTGGAATTTTTTGCCATTTTTTTCTGATAGTTTTCCAATTTATCAATTTCATATTTCTCTGCTTATTAGCTCTTTAAAATATATATTGTATTTTTTAGTTGTAAAAGTTTTAATTTCTGGAATTTTATTTGCTTTATTTTCAAGTCTGTTATTTTTTTTCATAGTGTTCTTTCAGCTGGTTATTGTTTCAAGTTTATGGGTTTTGAATTCTGCTCTTTGTAGAGTCTACCATCTATCCCTCTGAAAAATTGATTCTAAGTGCACATCACATTTTTATTGTGAGAACTTTCAAAGCATAGCTTGTTTTCTCCAGTGAGGATCATCCCCCACGTAAATCTCCCCCCGAGGAGTCAGAGAATGTCTCTAGATTTATTTTGCATTTGCTTCTTCCTGGTGTCCCAAAAGAATCACCAGCTCAGGACCAACTTTCATGATGACTTCTCTTCATCAACGTTGCAGTTCATATGAAAATTCAAGCCCAAGGGAGACAGGTCTATTATTTCAAATTCTCAGGAAAAAAAATATACTTCAGTTCAAATCCCAAACAATGAGAGATGAGCTTTCTGCCCATCTTCCAATGCTGAATGGTACGGATTGTCAGTCTGCAGGTGAGCATCCATGTACAGGGAGGGCTGACTTAAGTTACACACAAATTTTCCACTGTGCAGTGAATTGGTGCCCCTAACCACCCCCCGCCCCATATTGTTCAAGAATCAATTGTATTTTTCCCCTAGTTTCCTCTATTACACTGGCCCCATGACTGTTCTCCAGTCCTCACATAATGTCTCACACTGGGCTTTGACATCCAAAATAAATAGTTCTTCCACCATGCTCTACTTTCCCCCAATCACCTGAAAGTTCATTGCCAAGGTGAGCTCATTTGCTCATCCTCTGGTTTTCATCTGTCTCCTGGTTTTTACACCCAGGGGTTTCTCTTTCCTCTGAGATCACCTATATGTTTGAAGGAATGTTTGTTATATTTTGTTGTTTGGAGGAGGAATGTTTTAGCTTTTATATACTGATTCTCCAAAAGACTGAAGTATTATCATTATTATCAGACAAAAATTAACAATTCCAGTTTCCAGTGAAAAGTGAATCAGTAACTAAACTGTGAAACATTCCTAAAGCGAAGCTGTTCAGAAGATACAACTTGTACCAATGTTTCTATAATATATGATTGTGCAAGTATTTACACAATAAATATTGGGGTGGGTAGAATTAAGATAAATTCTAAGTTACACTTTGTACAGACCTACATCACTGAGTGTTTAAACAGCAAGTATTGTATTTTTTATAATACAAAAAAAAACATTTAGGTTAAAAACATAAAACTGTTCCCCTCAACATATCCCCACAAGAAAAATATTAGTCTTACTTCTACTTCTGGCCCCTGGTTAAATATAATTAGATAAAGGAAAGAGGAACAAGGAAGAAACTGCCATTTTAGTGTTAGCATAAATGGAGCGGTCTGAAGGGCTGCAACAGGGGTAATCTGCAGTTTCATCAGTGTAATTCGAAAAGCAAGTACTCATTAGCCTAATGCATGGCCCAGCTGCAATGCCCACAGAGCCCTTCAAGGCCAGTCTCTGGCAGACAAGAAAGCAGAGGCAGTCAGCCTGGGGAAAGTCATACTCCCAAGGTCGTGTCTCCGAAGTTATTTGTTTAACTCCAAGTGAGAACTCAAGACTCTAATTAGAGAACCTATTTGAAGGCTCCTCTTTGTACTTGCAAAGTTTAGCTATTTAAACATATTATTCAATATTTATCTTCCCAATCAAAAGTAATATCTCCTTCTCGGTGTCCTGATAATATTATATTATTTTCACTGCTGTAGCACTTAGCACTTTTTGCACTGCAGGAAAATGCTAATATCTGTGTTTCTGCACCCTCCACTAAATAAAACTGCTTGTTTCTCTTTGGACAGACAAGAATGACTTCAAACAAATAATGGTTGGATTACAAGTGGTTCTCATTCATTAATTTTACACTGATTTTGTAAGTGTTTACTGCGTACAAGGTGCAGTTCTGGGGGCCATGAAAGAGCCATGAATAAAACAGACCCAAAGCCCTGCCAGTGACAGAGCTTGCATTCTACCCAGGTGAAACACATAAAATGTTAGTGAAATGTGTCATGTTAGAAGGTAATAAATGCTTTGGAAAAAATAAGACGCCTGGTGAGAAATACAGGAAGTATCCGGGGACCAGGTGTTATTTAAGTAGTGCGACCAAGGCAGGCTTCACGAAGAAGGCAGGGAGGGATGGGCAATTTGAATATCTAGAGAAAGAACATTCAAAGAAGAGGGAAGGACAAAAGCATAGACCTTGAGAATCTCACCTAAGTTAATATTTTTATACTTAGTTCAAGGGTCTGAAGTCGGTGCTGTTATTATTTTTACTTTACAGATAGAGAAGCAGATACAAAGAGATTAAGTAACCTAAGGAGGCTACTTAGTGCCAGCTCATAGCTAGTACTTTGCACAGCCAGGATCCAAAATTACACACTCTACCTCCAGAACTGGTACACTCTAATAGTGTTAGATGACATCTGATACCATTTCTTTCACTGAAATGATATAAATTCATTGCAATCTTTTATAAAATCAGTTTACTACAGCCATCTAGACACGCACACACGCGTACACCTCAATTACAAAACAAAAATATACCGGCGCCATCTAGTGGCATTACTAATCTCGATCTACCGTGGAATGTACACTGAGGTGTTCAGTATTAGTATACAAAGTAAATTAAAATATTATAAATGTTTGGGAGGGACAGTGATAAAAGAAATGTGACTAAAGATTAAATAAAAGATGTTTGCAATGCCCAAGCAATTTTCAGCTTGAACGTTTCCTTTACCCTTGCGATATAATCAGTAAAGTAAGGGTTTTCTCTTTCCACATTCCTTTGTTTATTCTTCCACTTGTTTAAAGATTTATTTATATGTTACATATACTTTATACTCTGAAAATTTTGTATATTCAGTACTGTGCTAGATCTAAATAATGGGTTTAGGAAAATTTATGAGAAAATCCACATCTTGATAGACTTTGGGGAAAATAAATGCAAATAACACGGTCATTAAAATCTAGTGTAAAAAATGGGACGATCAGAGCAGTGGTTGCAAAGAAATGATGAACTTCACTTGAAATCAGAGGAAGGTTCATAAAAGAGATGATAAGTCTAATGTCTCTACCTTTCCAGCAACTGCCAAGTAGTACCACTATTGATCTATTTGCATTTCAACCTTCAAAGCACTGCCACTAAATTTAAATGTCCCTAAATACTACATTCACCACCTATATGTCATGTTCATCACCTTGCTGATATATGACTAGTGGCTTCCTATGGCCTACGTAACATAAAAAGGAAGCTAAAAGGCCAAAATATTTGATTTAAAATCCAGGCTCCATCACTTATTTCTTGGTTTATATGAAACATGCTACTTAAGCTCAATGTACCACCATTTTCTCATCTATACAGTGGGATAATTATAGTTCCTAATTCATAGGGTTGTTGCAGGAAATTATTACAGCTTTTCTACAACTCTGAATCCTAGCTGACACAGTAAACAATAATACTAGCGGTTATTGGAATCATCACACTCTTCTGCCTGACCTGCTTGAATTTCCACTATCAGGGTATTTCCACTCGGAACTAGAACAGACAAAAGAAAAACAAAGTCTCCTTGAAAATGTTTAGATTTCAAATCAATTCAATGTTTATTTAGAGCTAGCTTATCCCTTTCATATGCACATTTTATTCTACCCAGACCAGTGCTTTCTCTATCCTTATATATTATCCATTGTTGATATCTTCCATGTCTTTCCCTAACGCAACCCCACCTCATCTTTCAAGGTTTAGCTCATCTACACTTTTCACACACCTTCATTTATTGACAGGATCTTTCTTTTACCAAATTTCTATAATTCTGTGAGTCTCAGTGCACTGCCCATGAGAGCCTCAGTTTGGCCTGTAGTAATATATACTAGATTATAGCTTTGATTTAACTGTGTATATGCTGTTTTTTCCACTTCAGTGATGTTCACTTGGAGTAAAGGAACAAGCATCCCACTTTCAAACCGGTATTATACTAAATTAATTTGAACAACTTTAGAAACTCTTCCTCTCACCCAGAATTCTCACATGGCCCTATTAAAGGAATCATTACTTTCTGGGACCAATATTAATATGGGGTGTATACTTTTCCTATGGTATTTTAGTATAAAAAATACTAAAAACTACTAAATTAGAAGACCTCTGATTCCCTTTAAATAGCTTAAAAAAATTTTTTTTAATGTGGGAGAGTCCATTAAGGAAAAAAAAAAATAGGAGTCGTCTCCTAAACTTTTAAAACAACAAAATAACTAACTGGAAATTATTTAAGGAAATAAATCTAAGGACACAAGTCTTCTAAGAGATATCACATTTTGAAATTAAAAAAGGGAAGACATTAGAGTAAAAATAACTAATATCATTTAAGGGTGTATCTCTTACTGACGCACAGTGAGAAAATCATCATTTCAAGAAGTCACTATCATTTGCTGAAGTAATGGAACACGGGCTTAGAGTTCGTCATCAAAAGCTGCTCTGGTTCCTGAGTTCCCCCAAGAGCAACGATCCACAATCACCACAGAGTTCTGCGCTATCAGCCTAGTTAAATAAGAGCCATCTTCTCTCCAAGTGGGTATTTCGGGCGCCTCTGATTGACTTACACCACAATTGCAAGCACACAGGAACAGGATTACCCCCGACTCCACATTTTACTTTACCAACCGACTTACCTTCCTGGATGGCGTAGAAGTTAGGGTTTTGTACACGTCTGTGTACATAGTCGCTTGATGGGTGGCATGAGCCAGACTCGTTACTGAAGAGTCTGAGACACCCGGCCTCCGCATAGAGACACCCACGCCTTTCTCAGGGCAGCAAACCCGAACTCCTGAGATCCCGCGGGAGCAGACTTGTACTGGGAAGAGTGGATCGCGGCAGCTGAGCTGCATGCAGGCAAGGCTGTTTCGTGCATTACCTGAGCCATTCCTGACTCTCAGCACATCCAGGCAATCCTTTCGCTGCCTTCCACGCACCAAAAAAAATCTCAGTATTTCTCCATCTCTTCTCTTCACATATCTGTGTCATCTATATCTATATATCTCTATTTATATTTATATAGATTTTAAGGAATTAACTCACATGATTGTAGAGGCCAGCAACTTCAGAATGCATGTGCTTGGCCAGCAGCTTGCGGAGCATTTGCAGGTTAGTTCCCAAGGCGGTCTGCTGGCGTGGAATTCTCTTCTTCCAGAGAGCAGAGTCTGTTTCTATTGAGGCTTAAACTCACTGAATGATGCCCACCACATTATGGAGAGTAATTTGCTTTACTCAAAGTCTAGTGATTTAAATGTTAATCTCATTAAAAATACCTTTACAGAAACATCTAGAATAATGTTTGGCCAAATAACTGGTCAAACATTGACCCATAAAATGTCACGTTGACAGAAAATGAGCCATTGCAAGTGGCTTCTCTATCTCCTATCACAATGCAGTTGGTTCTTCTTTGTCTAAACATGTCCCACTCCCCTAATCCTATAAATCCATCCTGATTGCTTATCTGAATTCATCTGATCTTCTTATATCATAAGGATCATATGTGAAAAATGATATTGAAAGCCTCAGAAAGTACGTTAGCTCACATTTTTACTTAATTTTACTTATGTTATCTCTGGATTTGTAGAATGTGAATCTCCTTGAAAACAGACTGCATTGCATTTTTCCCTCACCACCATGTCTGGGAAACTATTAAATAAGTATCTGTTGAGTAACTGCAACCTTGCATTCAAAAAATATTCATTGACCTCCTGTGGAAATGAGAATATAAGCTTTAAAAGCTCATGTGTTCCTTTCTTTTTATTTATTGTTTTAGTCCTGGTACTTAGAAGAATGCCTGGCTTATAATAGCACCTTAACAACTATTTGGTAAAGGAATTAGAAAAGTCACTGGCAGATAATGAGGGAATTAAACAGAACATAAGTTCCATGAAAATGGAGATTTTACACTTTTATGTGTACTCAAACACCTGACACAATTCTAGATATAATTGCTCATTAAATAAATTGCATTGACCCTAGTAAAAATTCAACAGATCCTCTGTATTACCAATTACCACCATGTGGATGAACGCTTTCATTAGCTGACAAAGAAATTACAGTAATAGGAGAGGTGCTGTCAGATTATACCAAATAAAATTAAAATTATAACTATTTTGTTTTCCATTGTATTAAAGCTTATTATGCCTAATTGGGATCCTTCACTTGAATTTTATTGTTGAGCCTCCTCAGATCTAAAATATTGTGTGTTTTAAATTAACACTGAAGATACTTTATACATTTCAGCAAAAAATGATAAATTTTAAGCAGATACCTTTGTAACATTACAAAAGATAAATTTAACATGTATTTTTTTTCCAATTAGATTTTTTTTTATTTTTTTAATGTGTTTTATTGATTATAATATTACATTTGTGCCAATTTCCCTTCCCTCTGCTCCCCTCCACCCGGTGGCCCCCCTCCCTCCAGTTGTCCCCCCCTTTTAGATCATGTCCATTAGTTGTGCATACAGTTCTTCTCAACCTCTCTCTGTCTATTCCATTCCCTCCTACCATGATCCTTAATTCCTATATCCTCTCCCTCCCTCTCCCCATTCCCCCTCCCTGTTGACCTCCCCCCAATATGTTCTCCGTACCTATAGTTCTTTTTCCACTCTCGTTGCTTGTTTAGTTTGCCTTTGTTTCAATTCCCTAGCTTCTGTTGTTGTTTCTTGTGATGCAGTTTTCATTTTAGATTTCATAGTTTTGATCCTCCTTTTTCTAAACCAGTCCCTTTAACATCTCATATAACAGTGGTTTGGATCTAATGAACTCTTTCAGTTTTATTTTGTCCTGGAAACACTTTCTCTGCCCTTCTATTCTGAATGACAATTTCGCTGGATAGAGTATTCGTGGTTGTAGGTTTTGGATTTTCATTACTTTGAATATTTCTTGCCAGTCCCTTCTTGCCTGCAGGGTCTCCCTTGAGAAGTCAGCTGATAGTCTAATTGGGACCCCTTTGTACATAATTCTTTTCTTCTCTCTTGCTGCTTTTAAGATTCTCTCTTTATCTTTAATTTTTGACATTTTGATTATAATGTGTCTTGGAGTGGTTCTCCCTGGGTCCAGTTTTTTTGGAACTCTCTGTGCTTCCTGGACCTGTAAGTCTATTTCCTTCCCCAAGTCTGGGAAGTTCTCCTTTATTATATTTTCACTCAATTTTTCAAGTTCTAGTTCATCTTCCTCACTCTCTGGCAAACCAATGATTCTTATGTTGGGCCTTTTATAGCTGTCCCAGAGGTTTCTGATCCTCTCATCGTTGCTTCCCATTTCCTCTCCCTGCATTGGTTGACTTCTTGTTCCTTCTCCATATTCCAGTTTGTTGAAATGAACTCTGGATTTTTTTTCCTCACCATCTGTCTCGTATGTGGTTTTGTTCCTTTCGTTATGAGTGTTTTTCGCTTCTTTCTCATCTTTTTCCAGATCTTTTGTGAATTCTGTAAGCCACCTGATAACAATGGCCCAGAACTGAGCATCTGACAGGTTTCTTATCTGTTCATCTGTCAGGTTCTCCATCTGTTGCCTGGTGAGCTGTGCCACCGGGATTTCTATAGTTGTCTGCCTCATTTTGACAGATGCGTTTTGTTTTCTTGGGCCGGCTGTAGGGGGCAGTGCCTGTGTAGTCGTCACAATCCAGCGACCGGCGCCTGTCCGCGACCTATTTCACAGCCCTGTGGTGCTTTCTTTGGGGGCGGGGGTCCAAGATGGATTCACGCAGTTATTCCGCTAGGAGACCGGGATCCGTCCTCCCGCCCCCCTGGGCCTCACTGTTCAAGGCGATGTGGTGGCTGCTTTCCCCAGCGTTGGGGTCGCGAGCTGCCGGGGGTTCGACTGCAGCCGGGGTTGTTCTCCCCGCTGCTGTCCCAGGTGCGACCGCAAACAGCTCCGCCCCCTTTCTCTCGTCCTACCTGCCCAAAGGGCGCCGCTGGTTTATAACTTCATACGTTGGGCTTCCGTGTAGTTTTATTTTCTGGAATTTCTAGTTATCCTTTGTTTTGAAGTAGTTGTATTCCTCTCTAGTTGTAGAGGGAGACCTAGCGCGTCCGTCTAAGCCTCCATCTTGGCCGGAAGTAGTCAACATGTATGTTTTTAAATATCCACTCTATACTAAAAATAAAGTAAAAGTCAAAATAAAATGACTGATTTCAGTTTTATATATGTCTTCCAATGCCCAAAATTCAGGATGCTTGTTTTTCTCTACAAGTGTTTAACTTTCAATATTTTACATAAATGTAGTAAAGTGGCTTTTTGAAGAAAGTTTAATATTACTTAAATCATTTACACAAGCTTTTTGGCAATATAGTACTACAACCAGGAACCCTCTGGTAAGAGACTGCTACAATAATAAAATAAAATACATATTTTGTTTAAGGACTAATGTTTCATTAATTTCAAAACTAAGAACTCCTAACTAAAATGTTTTTAGGTTTCAACTTCTATTTTTCATGATGAGGTCAAAAGAGGGTTAGAAAAAGCTTATTCCATGTTTATATGACTAGAATGTCCAGAGAGATGACATCTCATGGAGACATGTGATTACATCAGTCATATTCAAGTCCATCATCTTGTGTAATCATGTATATATATGTGAATCAAAACCATACTTGTTTTTAAGTGAAATAACATTGAAAAGGAGGTTTTACTAGAAGACTTTCTGCAATTATCCCATTTCTCTTGTAAAGTTGGTAACTGATATAATAATAATATTTACTTTTCTCTTTGTAGGACCTGATCAGCGATTTGAAGGAAAAGCTTTCAGATCACTTCAAAGATGTTATGGTTGGCCTCATGTACCCACCACCATCTTATGATGCTCACGAACTCTGGCATGCCATGAAGGTAGTGGTCTGATGCAAAATATGCCTGTAACAGGGACAGGTCCATATTTTGGCAGAAAGAGAACTACTCTGTAATGTTGCTACATGTGATCAGGGAGAGGGGAGGGAATATCTGAGCAAAGATGAAACAACAGAGTCCTGACTGGTGTGGCTCGATGGGTTGGGTGTCGTCCCGCAAACCAGGGGGGTCGTATGTTTCATTGCTGGTCAGGGCAACCTATCACTGTTTCTCTAGCACATTGATGTTTCTCTCCCTCTCTCTCTCTTCCTTCCTTTCTCTCCAATACATAAAACCTTAAAAAAAAGAAAAGAAACAATGAAAATGCTGCGGGCAGGAGAAGTGGTCCTATTAGTAAGAGGGGGCCTCTAGAACCCACTGGCTGGGATTAGCTTGTTCCTTTGTTCCACAAATTCAGACTCACTGACCCCACTGAGCTACCAAAAGGAAAAAGTAAAGAAGCTTCAAGGACCTATTCAGATCTGTCTCTCCCCAATATGTAGTCTATTCACATATTAAGGAGAAAAGTTATGTCATATGAACCTCTTTAAATTATTTGTAAAATTTTGGCTCATTAAATAAACATAGGTTACTGAGTCAGACACAAATATAGATGACATTTTTATTTAGATATTTTTGTGATCTTAAGTTGGTCCTTTACAAATACTATTGCTGAAATGTATCTCAAATTTCCTTCTGAAGGATTAGAATCTTCTTTCTGACAGGAAAATAATTTCGATGAAATAAACTGACTACAGGTTTGTTAGAGATTTCATTGGCAAGGGATGGGGGACAAAAAGGCTTTTTGCCTCTTTCCAAATGTTGGTATTAAACACCTGCAGAACTGTTGAAATCATTCCAATACAATGCCTGCCAATGAGCAGATTACCACATTCTGTGAACAATGTGCAACAGAAAAGAAGAAAGGGAAAAAAATCAAGGGAACCTGAATTTTTGCTATCGTGTACTTGTAAACCAGAATAGGCATTGTATAAAATTCATATGAATTTGAACTAACTGTTTTTTTTTTTTGAGTTGCATATGTCAACTCCTACCTCTTGCAAAATGATGTGACTAAACACTATAAGAAAGTAGTCATGTTACCATTTAGATGAAACTAATATTTTATTTATCTCTCATAGGATAGTAAGGATTTCTGAAGCTTTTCTGAAAAAGATGTGCTGTTTTTAAAACTACTATTAGAGAAGAATACAGAGTGGGGCAAAAGCAGGTTTACTGTGGTGAGAATGCAAAACACAGAATTTATTCTTGTATTAATAATTATTGTATCATTTTCCATACAAACAACTGTAAATCTACTTTTGCCCCACCCTGTATATTCATTTGACTGTAAGAGACTGTGGAAAGTACCCAATTCAAATCTTTAGGCAAATGGTACAAAATTCTACATCTAAGAAAAGGCATGGAGAGGTCCCTAAACATCCTTTAGGAAATTAAGAGACCTAGGTTCTAATTTCAGCTTGCCAAAGAACTGATATTTGAGCAGCAAAAAAATCAGCATCATGAGCACCATTTAACCATCTTTTCCCACATTATTCAGAAGTGCTCATGTTGTTTTATTCTAAATGAAGGGACAGATTTTAAATAATATTATCTTGAAACAGCTGGGAAATAACAGAGCCAGAACTGAATCGGGCTTCTCTTGAACCCAAACATGTTTCCTTTGGCCTCTGCCACCTTTCAGAATTCCAGAAATACTGTATCCCTTTGTACTACATAAGGTGCACTATTATTTCCAGTACAAATGCCTTCATATTTCTCTCTGTCTCTGTCTTTCCAGGGAGCAGGAACTGAAGAGAATTGCCTGATTGATATATTAGCTTCAAGAACAAATGGAGAAATTTTCCAAATGCGAGAAGCCTACAGTATGCGTAAGGAAAAACACATATATTTTACTCATATATAAACCTATATATTTCCAATAATACAAAAAATGTGTTTATATATTTTAAAGGATTTTAGAAGATACGCTTATATTTGAAATATTACTCACTTGAGACCAATGAACACACTAAGTGAAATTGATGATTAGGGTATTAAATATGAAACAATTCCCTAGATAATCAAATTAAGCAAATTTTCCAGGAAAATAATTACAAGTTTCTATGAGGTGAATATTTACAGTAAGACAGGAAAATGCCCAGCACAGTAGTTCAAGGAGCCTTTTATCAAGGAGAGACCAAGTGCAGAGACCAAAGAAAGCAAGTGTAATAACTGCTCAGCTAATTGTACAAATATGGGTAACTACTTCACTTTACATAAATTTCATAATCACTGTAGTCTATCTAAAAATCAGCTTTTTACACATTTTAAAAGTAGAAATGTTAAGTATTTTCATTTTCAAAAAGGGTAAATGCATTACGTATTATATGACATTGAATGTTAAGAAAATATTCCTGATAGTATGCTATATTTCATTTGAACAAATACAAGACTTTCCCAAGGGGAATGAAGTAAGATCCTTCATTTTAAATGTTGAAGTGAAACAAAGCACTTGGAAAAAGCTCTGGGCTGAGCAGCAGTCTCTGGAAATATAATCCATAATTCCAAATTTTGAGAATTAGAGAACGTGAGATGACTTCCAATGTTATTTTTACAACTTTGGAATGAAGATAATACTTTTTAAGAAAACAGATCCATGCCTAGGTTACTGTTACATGTCATATTTCTTTGGTGAACTGTTTATTGGCTTCATCTGAGTAGAAGGTAGTAAAGGACAAAGAAATGTCAACAGGTTGATTGTATTTCCTGCACTTCTTACTCTCAACTGATGAAGTAGCATTAAGTTATTCAAAGCACAGTGGTATATGGTCATAATCACTCATACCTTTAATATGGATATTTTCTTACCCAGAATACAACAGTAACCTTCAAGAAGACATTTATTCAGAGACCTCAGGACACTTCAGAGATACTCTCATGAACTTAGTCCAGGTATGATACTCAAAACTTCACATCAATTTTCACTATTACAAAAATAGATAAGTTTCATTTTCAAAAAATGGAATAGAAAACTCCATTTTATTCCAGTTTAACAGTAAATTGTATATAATAACAGTTACTGAATACTAACTCAATTTAAGTCACTGTAAGAGAAACATGGGTTGGGTATTGAGACAAACAAATATGAATAGTATACCATCTCTGTTAATTTGCTGTTGATTTGCTATCAAAGACAGAAGGTGTGGTTTATTTTAATGTGTGCTTAATGTGATTAAAAACTTCATACTGTATTTTACATATATTTTTATGAGTTAATTAAAGAATGGATAAATATATTAGCCAGAGTACAAACTAACAATTCCATTCATTGCCAGGAAGCATGGATTTTAAGTCTTTGTGAGTGTGTTTATGTGTGTCCCCAAGTTATTGTCAGTTTTGACTTAGGAAAAAAGTACAAAGAAGACATTGTTGAGGAAGCTAAGTAATATTGCCTTGAATTGAAGAAAATGATAATTTGCACTGATTGGATTCCTTCAAATCGTTGAATTGAAAACAGCATAGTACTAAGCAAATTAAATTTAAAATTTCAATTAAAAAATTAAGAATTTGCTTTATTGTGTTTGCTTTTTATTTGATTTGCTTTGGATTTGCATGGTTTGGCTGCATAGTCCATAAACTGCCCATATCACCAACCTCAATCAAGTCCTTTTCTGAGGATTCTAAATCTAGGATTATAACATCAGTAGAGAGTACATAGTTTGGTTTTTTTATAGCCCAACTTGAGACTTCAGTGTAAGTTGTAGAAATGAGCTTATTTTAATTTGTACTAGAAGTTGAAGTTATTATAAGGGAAAAAAGTAATAATTACTATTAAATTTAAAAACAATCTCACTTGTCATATCCTTTAATACTTTCTAACTTTTAAATGTCACAAGAATGGCTTCCAGTCAAGATGGAGGTATAGGTAGATACACCTTGCTTCCTTGCACAACCATAAGAAGGATCATAACTAACTTCAAAACAAAAACACCCAGAACTCTCAGAAAATCAGACTGCATGGAAGTCTCACAACCAAGGATTTAAAGAAGCTATATTAATCCAAACAAAGACCATATAGGCCCTGAACGTACGCAAAATGAACCCACTCTGGGAATCACCACCAGGGCAGCACCTGGAGGGGCACCAGTCACATATGGGAAATGGGTGAAGTGACTGGAAACAGGACAAGTGCCAGGCAAGCAAGCCTCCAGAAGCCAGGCAGCAGTGGCATTGTCTCCTCTCTGACCCCTCTCTTCCACCAAATGGAGCCACAAAGCAGTGAAGCAGGTTGCCCAACCCTGGCAAATATCCAAGGCTCTGCCCTATACAAGTTAACAGGTGCACTAAGATAGGGAATCAAAGCAGCTCTATCTAGTACACAGAAACAAACACTGGGAAGCTGCCAAATTGAGAAGACAAAAAAAAATGTGGCCTAAATGAAGGAACAGAACAAAACCCCAGAAAAAGAGATAAGCAAAGTGGAGATAGCCAACCTATCAGATGCAGAGTTCAAAACACTGGTGATCAGAATGATCAAAGAGCTCATTGAATATGGAAAAAGCATAAGGGAAGAAATGAAAGTTAAAATAAGTGAAATAAAGAAAAATCCACAGGAAAGCAACAGTGAAGGGAAGGAAGCTGAGGTTCAAATCAATGATTTGGAACATAAGGAAGAAATAAACATTCAACCATAACAAAATAAAGAAGCAAGAGTTTAAAAAAAAAATTGAGAAGAGTTTAAGTAGACTCTGCGACATCTCCAAAAGTGCTAACATCCAAATCTTAGGGATGCCAGAAGGCAAAGAGGAACAGCAAGAAATCAAAAACTTATTTGAGAAAATAATGAAAGAAAAGTTCCCTAATTTGATGAAGGAAATAGACATACAAGTCCAGGAAGCAGAGAGAGTCCCAAACACACAAAGACACATCATAATTAAAATACCAAAAGTTCAAGATAGAGAGCATCTTAAAAGCAGCAGGAGAAAGACAGTTATCTACAAAAGAGTTCCCATAAGATTATCAGCTGATTTCTCAAAAGAAACTTTGTAAATTAAGGGATATAAACCCATTTTTCTCTCAATGCCCTCCTAATACAAATATTCTAAATTTGTCCAGTTGTTATAGTTACACTCTCTACCTCCCTCTGCATGGCCACCTTCAGAGGCAAAGGAAAGGACTGTCCATGGCTTTCATCTTTTTCACTTCATGAAAATTAAGACACACCTCTTCTTGTGAATTAACAGAAATTGAGGGAAGTAGAGCATGGGAGCCTTAAGGTGTTCATGAAATGGAAAGTGCTGAAAATTATGGTGATATTTTATGGAAGAGAAGATCTTTCACTTAACTATAGAGTAATTTCCTACAGGACTATTTCTAATAATGTAACAAACAACTCAGTCAGAACACATTCTTCTTGAAAACTAATGCCAATCATTAAACTGGCTCACAACACTTTCCGTGTGCTTTTATTAAACTAGATTTACAGAAGATATAATTATCTGTCAAATAATGAAAAATGAGTCACTTAGGGATTAATTAATCAATATGTGCAAATCACCCTGGAGATGACAAATGTTTTCACAAAGAGAAAGAATGGAAACTACCCAATGGATGCTTACTCCTCATCTTGGCTATCGGGATTGTCCTTATGATGGTTTCTCAGAGTTGTACAGTAAGGCCTCTGGGGATGTTAGCCACAAACATCTCTCAGTGACCCTCTGTAGTCAACTTACCTGCTCCAGATATCTTCAGCTATATTTTAATTCCTTTCATATCTTCCTTTGACCTTGCCTTGCCCCTAATCCAAATTCTGCACTCATTTATGCCATTTCTCTGGCATTTACATCAATTACACATACTACACTACTATCTTAGGATTTTCTTATAAGACAGAATCAGCCTTGGTGGAAATAGCTAAATCACAAATTACTTATTCACATACTTTTAATCTGTCAGTCTGATTAAAATACTCTCGGCAGTTAACTGCACAAAGAAGTAAACAGATAGAGGCCACTTCAAGTTAAATGTCCAAAAATCTTATCTTTCAAAAAATTTTTCAGCACCACAGAACTACAGAAACTTCCAAATATTTCTCACAAACTTTCCAAGGGTACAAGTTTACTTAGCTATTTAGTTGAATTGGAAATCACTAAAAAAACTTGAATGATTTAAAGCCACATGCATGGTTAAGATTAACGAAGGGAGGATTGTATGTACAGACAAGGACAGGACCAAAGACTGAGTACTACAACTTTCCAATATTAAGAGACTGAAAAGTAAAAAGGGAACCAATACACAAAATTGAGAAGGACTAACCAATAACGTAGAAAGAAAGAGTTGTATTTAGCACCTCCCTCTGCCCAGTCATGCTGCAATGTGGCCCTTTCCATCATCTGGAAAAATGATAGGAACAGAAACCACTTTATCCTTAGTGTTTGCTTAGGATAGATTTTATTTATATATATATAAAATGTATATACTTTAAAAGCCTTTCCTCTGGATCTCAACCCAAAGGAGAGGTTAAATAAATTGATCACTCATCTCTCCTACCTCTTCCTCCCATCTTGTCCTCATAATATTCAGGAACCAGAGGTTCCTGCATTGGCTAGCCCTCCTTTCCTCCTATTTTGAAATGAACTTTCCTTAGGTCAACTTGGCCATGTCTGTTCTTTATATGATGAAGGGATAGGGATGAAACAAGTTTACAAAATACATTCACTCCACAAAACCTAGGTTTCACAATTATTTTACTGTTGCATATATCCTATTTCATATGTCAGAGATTGAATATTAACTTATTCTTTCTTTGTGCATTTTCATTCAACAACGTTAAATCCCATGTCTACCACCCATGGCCAGGCAGTGGATGCTCTTCTCAGTGGGGAAGAAGATACTGCACAGAAAGTTGAAAAAGTGAAAATCATATTAAAATCTTTGAAATATTATCTCTGCTGCAAAGAAGAAAAAAAGAACCCACATTTTAAGACAAGCTATTTCATAAAGTATTCAAGAAATATAGGACTAACTCTAATTAATGCTAGAACTTAGGAATCACCAATGTGTTTGCAGTTCAAAGGTTTTTGTCCCGATAATTCTATATGAGTTGTCAATTCAGAAAAGGAAAAGGGACTCCTGGACATGGACAATGGTGTAGTGATTGCTGGGGGGAGAGGGGTATAAGCATACCAAAGGGTAATGTAAAAAATATACAATAGATTGTTTTTTTTTTAAAGAACAGTTACAAAGAAAAACCCATGCTTACTTTACAGGGAAGCAGAGAGGAAGGATACACAGACCCTGTTATGGCTGCTCAGGACGCAATGGTAATAGAACCGGCTCTCAAAATGACTGTAAAGAACCTGTGTCAAACTGGCCTGGGGAGGTTATGGTGCTACTTCTGCCTGTGTGCTGTTTCAGGTGCTGTGGGAAGCCTGTCAGCAGAAGACAGGGGAACACAAAACCATGCTACAAATGATCCTGTGCAACAAGAGTTATCAACAGCTATGGCTGGGTAATTACTAACCAGGTTTCTGCTCAGATACTTAACTGATTATATAATAAAAAGCAAGCAGTTACCTGGTTTAAAAAGTAAGGATTTGGGGAAATGTTACTACATACGAATAGAAGAAAGCCAATATCTCAAAGGGACTAATTTTGAAGTATGTTTATACAGGCATCCTCCTCTAATGACATTTCTAAAGAATAAAGTTTCCCTATAATTCTAATTATTTCAAAAACTGAAAATATCAAAACTTTAAAAACCATCTCTGTTTTTGATGGAGAGCATACTCAAATATATGAGCTTCTTACTACTATACAATATTATATATTTCCTTGAAAAAAATATAGTGAACATAGCTTAATCAGTCTATTATGAGTCATGATCATTATTATTGACATCATGATTTATGTGAAGATGTTATATTGGTCTAAGAGGTGCACTCATTTGTTTGATTTTCCTCAAACTGCTGTATCTTTCTGCTTCCCTCATATATTTTTTCTTAAAAAAATTCTTTTCCGTGTTTTTACATCCATAGAACACAGAGAAATCTATAAAATTTTTTAAAAGACAGTTTAGTTCAACCTAACTCCCATCCCTATATTTTACTAACCTTTGCTATATATAAAAATCGAATCAATATTTGTGTTTTAAATGTGTTGTATTTACAAATTAATAATATTTCAATCAAATTATATAACTTTGTTCAAGTTTTCCAGGAATTTCAAAATATCTCTGGGCAAGACATAGTAGATGCCATTAATGAATGTTATGATGGATACTTCCAAAAGCTGCTAGTTGCAATAGGTAAGTAATAATTAATTGGGTGTACAGCAGACCTTTTATTCCACAACACATGCTGATTGGCTCTGATTATATTAAATGTGCATGAGTAAGCTCTTGACTGAGTCACTTTCTCCTGGACTTAATTATTTAGAAGGGATGTCAACTTTATAGAGGAAGAGTACCTCAGCTACTGATACAATGCTCTAAACTGGCAACTGGATAACTTTAATGAATGAACAACCTTCCCTAATAGCTGCTTTAACTTTCATACTAGGAGACATTGAATTCTCAAATGCTGTCTCTCTGGTAATTTGGATCTCACACTTTTAAATTAATTTTCTACATAATGATATCTATTCCCTTGTTAAACTGCAGATAAATGCTAGCAATACAGGTTCTTTGTCTCCATGAGGAAAACAGTGTTTTCTCACCATCTCCAATAAATTTGCCCACATTGTTATTTCAGTAGTGATTTCTGCAGGCTATTGTGAGAGAGGTGTACCTTTTGCTTCTTCCTAAGTAAGAAAAAGTATCCCTCCATAAAGGGGAAAACAGTGGTAGCTAACCATAAGAACTACCGTTAACTAACCATGCATAACTTTGTGCTGTCGTGACTTGGCATTGCAAGGACTACAAATGAGGAGTCATTGTGATATATTGTCTATAGTAGGTACACAGGAAGTACTCACTTAGGTATTTGTTGTTTAAATGAATATTGTCTTTTTCCATCTGTAGAGTGGCACACACATACATGGGCATGGAAGCTGAGAGATCATAGAATTTTTAGGAGTTTTAAGTTAGGGTTCCATAAAAAGGGTTTGGTTCATTCTATGAAATCCCTAAAATACAAAATACGAATATTTGTGTATTTTTCTGAGAATAAGGTGCATATATTTCAGCAGATTCTCGACATAATGTAATAATTACATACATCAAGGCCCAAGGAGTTTAAGTGACTACTCCAACACCTATAACTAACTAGCAACAAAGTTATAACTAGAACCCATATCATCTGAATCTCAAGATGGCTCTCTTTCCACTAGACTACAGCCACACACAAAGCAGCAGGCATGAGAGAGGAAATAGTGGACATTAGAAATAACGGAAAACAATTTAACTGCCTCATTCATTCACTCAACAAACATTTACTAAGTAATTTACTAGTCTGGTCATTGATTTAGTCACCGCAGATAAGATAGTGAGACAAAAAGAAAAGCAACTGAAGTCCCTGTCCTTAAGGAACTTACACTGTCGTGGCAATTCAAGAGTGCTTATGGGGTTCACAGGTAGGAAGAAAAGTAAGAGCCTCAGTCTAAAGGAATCATTTGAACTATGGAGAAAATACTCTTTTGATGATTTTATTTTGCCTAGATGTAACAGATGCATGCACATTACTCATTCATTTATTGATTTATGTATTCAAATAAACAGTATTGAATGTCTATAATCAACTGATTCAATCAAGGGCAACTGTTAACTAGACACGAGGCTCTTCTAATGCCATCATGGTTTGAATTAGATAACTTCTAACACTGGAATAGACCAATCATTGTCCACGTTTTCTCCTTAAGAGACCTCAGACCTATCCACAAGTCTATACCCTAAAATTAGTGTTTTGGAAGATGGATCATTTTCATGGGACTGTGTCACAATAAATATTACAAAAACAAAAATCTATAATAGTGGTGGTAACCTGGGTCTCTTTGAAGCTCTATTTCTTTAATTTTCAGAAAAAGAGGATACATTATATGAAGAATATAAGAGAGTTCCAAGAGATAAAGATAAATGAAAATCTGATTTAATCATTATAATATTGTTTCTTTATATTTTTATTGGTTGTGGTTGTACTACTCATTGAAATGTTGAAGTTGTAATATACGATGTATAAGAAGAGATCCAACATAAAACTACAAAGACTGAACTAAGATTGTAACAGAAAAAAAGTGCATTGTTTATCAAATTTTGAAGAAAATATATATTGTCACTCTCAAACTTCCTTTTTCTCTTTCTGATTTTTTGTAGTGCTCTGTGTTCGAGACAAACCAGCCTATTTTGCTTACAGATTGTATAGTGCAATCCATGTAAGTAACACCTATATTTTTAAAATTTCTCCAGAAATTGTGTCTCCTGCCTCAAAAGAACTATTTTTACTTCCATTATTTAAATATTAATTTTCATTTTTAACCTGTTATGCAAATATGCTCAAGTGAAAAATATAGTACACCCCAAAATGAAACCCATCAAATAAAAACAAAGGTGTGCTTTCTGTATCAAATAGAGGAACCTAAGAAATACGATTCCTTGGGGCCTATCTCCTCCATTGCTTTAGTGTTTCTTAGCAACTAACGAACTGGTAGATCCAGATGCTTTTGTATCTTGCCAAAGACCACAACCTCATACTTGTACAAGTACAAAACATGTGGCATCAAGAAGGAAAAGTCAAAACATTGCAAATCCTCCATAAGAAATCGCTACCTTCCTGAAGTTTAAAAACAAAAAATAGCTTATTTTTAAATACAAACTCTTACTTTAAAAATAATATTTAAAAAGATAGCTAGACAACAGTAAACTCTAAAGCTATTTTTTTGTCATTAACCCTTTGAGTGCCATGTGTAACTGTTAAAATTCATGCGAGAAATGCCAGGCTCTCTTGCTGAGAAATGCAGAGTTTATAAAAAGTGTCTATAAAAACATTATTATTCATAATAAGTTGCTGAAAATTTCACGACATATAGTAAATATACTCTTCTTTTGTAAGCAGTGTTCTTTTACACAATTTAGCAAAAAAATTATTGCATTAAAATTATTTTATTATAACAGTTATTTTAGAAAAAATAAATTCTTTCCTTCAATGTGGCTTTCAAAGTATAATATGTGGCATAATATAAAACCTATGATTATAATTTGAAAAAAACACATAGTAGCATGGATAACAAGCAAGAAGTATGCCAAATATTGCATAAATTTTTGAAAAAAGAAAACTTCATAACGTACAAAAAAAAAAAAAATGAACACAAACAGTATTCACAAAAGGATGTGAGATTCACCAGTGCACTAAACTCTGAAAAACATTCTCATTTAAAGAAACAAACAATTAAATGCCTTAGACAATTCACACCTTATTCAAAATGTGCAAGAAACATAATTAGAAAAAGAAAAGGCCTGATACAAATCATTATACAGACATCATAGCCTTGAAAACTCAATGAAGTTATTAAAAACAATGCACTAGTATAGTAATTTTAATCATCAGAGTGTTTTGTCCTCAAATAAATTTTAATAGATGAACTTCTTAAAAGTAGCCACCATGCTGGGGGAATAAGCTAATTGTCAAGAATATTTCTGTTATATATATGGTAAAGAGTATTTTTTTTATTTATGTACAAGAACCTACATATCCTCAGAACACAGGAGGAAGATCAGATGCTTACTGCCCTCTTTTTCCCTTTTGTTCTATTTCCAAGCAAAAAATGTTAATTTGATTTTTAAAATTATACAAAATGGTGTGCTCGGCAATGCTTTTGGATGATTTCAACAGTTTTCTTCTCCAACAACAGAATAAAGTTTCACCTGTGAGTGATCATGGGAGCATAATCCCAATTGCTCTGATTCTAATTATGCCCAAATGAGGCTACTTATTCTAAAAATAAATAAAAACTGTATTCCTTCTGGGTGTGTTGTAATGAAAAAAAGGAAGGTATGTGTACTCCCAAGTACTTTGAAGGTCAATGTGGGAATTATATACTCAAGTAATCAATTTTTTTAATATATGAGGCCCTTAAATGTAAAACATTGGTCAAAAGCTGTTTTCACCACCTATACCCAAAGAAAATTTCTGTGCTTTTCCTCAGTGGACTTTAAGTAAATGCCATAAAAATTGGATGTGAAAATTTGGTTAGATCATTTATTTTAGTCACCTCAGGTTAGGAAAATGTTGTTAGTAGCTGTACCCCTAAAACATTTAAACATCAAGGGAAGGGTTTAGTCAAAGAACGTATATAAATGACTCATGAACATTGTCAACGGGGAGGGATATGATTGTGGGAGAGGGGGTGGGTTGGGTGGGGGAGAGAAATTGGGAGAAAAGGGGACAACTATAATTGAAAAACCAAAAATAAAAAAAATAAATAAAAAATAAATAAAAAACATTTAGACATCAAATACTGTATTCGTTTATGCTTACTGGCCACTGGGTGTCACCATTGCTCCATTTGAAAAGACAGCTTAAAATTCATTTGTGAGACAAGATTCTTTCTGAGGCTACTACAGAAAAATGGATGGTTTTGTAATTTTAGTATTTGTGTTTAAATCAGCAAATATGTCAAGTACCTGGATTTTTTATTTTTACAATTTTCAATAATGAACAGACTATAAAATAAAACTATAACTGTGTTAGACATATGAACATTCATCTAACAGAGTTCGAATCTCCTCCCACGGGGCCCCAGATTCCCCACCCCTCACATTGCCAAGAAGAGTTCTTATCTAGAAAGAAAACATGGTAAGATTTGCCTTTTCTCTAGTGCAGAGTGTGAAGGTTGACAAGGCTGGGAACTACAGAATCAGGGAGGAATGATAAGGGTCGGCATCAAGACAGTGACACTGGAAATAAGAGATAAAGAAGTAAAATAGGTCCAATACTTCGTCGTCTGTGTACACTGTAAGAGAAAGGAAGGCAGAGAGGTCACTGTCAGTATCTGGCTTGGGCATTCCCCGGGTAGGGACGCCAGAGTTTGAGGAATACGGGAAGAAGAGCAAATCCCTTCAGAAAAGAGGATGAGTCTCTTTTAGACTGATTAACTGTAAGGTACTGTTTTCTCACTTCTTTCATCTTTTTTCTGTATCCTTTAGGACTTTGGTTTCCATAATAAAACTGTGATCAGGATTCTAATCGCCAGAAGTGAGATAGACCTGATGACCATAAGGAAACGATACAAAGAGAGATATGGAAAATCCCTATTTCATGACATCAAAGTAAGTCTCCCACAGCCGATTTATTTTGACCCAGAGTTTGTCCTTTTTTGAAACTGAAATAAGAGCTTTCATTTACATAACTTCATGTTAGAATCTAAAAGGTTAAATAGGCTGACAGGGATAATCGACTTCAGTACATCAGACAGCCCTTGAGTGAAAATCTCTTCACATCCGTTACAGATCTCATTCCTCTTTGTGTGTTTTAAGCAAAAATCATTGATGTAGTCACGTAAAACATTCATTCACTAATTGTGTAAGTGTGTTTTATGAGCCAAAGTCTGAAGTATGATCAGCACTGAGAAAAATACATTTCGTAACAAGACCACTTAGATTGTGAAGAGGCATGTTGTCAATTTGCCCCGTAGTGATTTATAGCAGGAATACTAGGACACCTCTTTCTAAAGATGAGAAAATTTAATTCTACTTCAAGTTATTCTTTTTATAAATACACATTAGGGTTCAATTAATTTTATATAAACCCCATTCTATTGACCATGGTATTATTTTACAAAAACTTCCCCTGGGAATAATTCTCAGGACATATTAAATCTTTAGATGAAGAAGTAAATAATTTTGGAAAGCTAGTGTCCCATGGGTCTTTCATACTGTAGTTCAGAAAAATTACGGTTCTTTTTGGAGATATTGTGACATTTTATTTTAAATATTCCATTTTTTTTTTCAGAATTTTGCTTCAGGGCACTATGAGAAAGCCCTGCTTGCCATCTGTGCTGGAGACGCTGAAGATTACTAAATCAAGGGAAGGCATTGGAGACTGTGCATCCCTCTTTATAAACATGTTAAATAGACATTTTTTGTCATGAATTTTCATTGTTAGCAGCATTATAATAAAACTATAGAATCATATTTCCTCTTTTACCTTTAACATTATTCTGTCAAAGAAAACTCTATTGAAAAACTTATGCGCAACTACATTTCCCTTATCTCAATCAACAATTTATTAAATTGGGTTTAATGGAATAATAAAAAATTATTGCCTTGAGTTATATTTTATTTAAATATGAAACATCAAGAGGCTCTGCTTATGGCTATCCTTAGCATGCTGGGAAAACCAACAAAAACACAGTATGTGGCCATGTCTCTTAGAAGGGTTTTCAAAACTCTTGCATAGATGCAATATAGTTAAAATGAACATGGAAAGCCACCTTTAAAAGAAAATAAAGATAGAACACAGCAAAATGCTGTCAGGTATATGCTTATCAGAGTTAGGTGTGGACACCTGGATATAAAAATAGATGTATGCGCGTATGTGTGGGTGCGTGTGTTTGACAACCACCCTGGTAAAAGCAATGTATTTCTAGCCTTTTTTGTTTGTTTAAACTTTGGGGCCTAACCAACCCTGCCCATTGCTTTTGTTTTCACTTTTTAAAAAAAGTTCTTCACCCAAGGACATTTTTAAATTGCTTTTTAGAGGGAGATAGAGGAAGGAGGGGAGAGGGAGAGAGAGAGAAAGTGGCATGAAATATCAATTGACTGACTTCTCCTATGTACCCTGACAGGGGATCAAACCTGCATCTTGGGTATGTGCCCTGACCAGGAATCAAACTCATGACCTTTTGGTCTATGGGATGAGGCTCTAACCAACTAAGCTACACTGGCCAGGACAAGCTGTTTTCACCATCAAAGATTTTGAAAGTTATATGATTTGGGCCATCAGTTGAGCCTGGTCCCTTATGTGTCTCAACAATCAGTATATTAGGAGCAGCAAAACAGACAAACAAAAACAGAGCTTAATGCCACAATCTAACCTACAAAAAAAGCAAAGATGAGGATGGATGAGCCCACAACACAGGGCTCCCAACATAAGTAAGGGTAAACACAAAAACTGAGATTCACAGGAAGCAGAGATTAATGAAGCTGCACATGAAAAATGAGGACATATTTACAAAGTTGGAGGAATCATGCTACCTGATATCAAATTATTCTACAAGGCCATAGTCATTAAAACAGCCTGTTACTGGCATAAAAGCATATAGATCAATGGAACAGACTAGAAAGCCCAGAAATAAACCCACACCTTTATGGTCAATTAATACTTAAAAAAGAAGCCAAGAACACACAATAAGGTAAAAGATAGTTTATCCAATTAATGGTGTTGAGAAAATTGGATAGCTATGTGCCAAAAAATGAAATTAGAACAACTACATTCTTATACTATACACAGAGAAAACTCAAAATGGATTAAAGACTTCAATATAAGACTCAAAATCATAAAAATCCTAGAAGAAAATATAGGCAGTAAAATCTCTGACATTTCTTGTAGAAATATTTTTTCTGATACGTCTCCTTGGACAAGGGAAACAAAGGAAAAAATAAACAGATGGGACTACATCAAACTAAAACTTTATTGCACAACAAAGGAAACCATCATCAAAATGAAAAAAACAACCCACTAAATGGGAGAAAATATTCACCAATGATACACCTGTTAAAGATTAGTATGCCAAATTTTATAAAAATTATACAAAACTTAACACCAAGAAAACAAACAATTAAAAAGTGGGCAAAGGACCTGAATAGACACTTCTCCAAAGAGGACATACGGGTGGCCAATAGACATATGAAAAGATGCTCCATGTCACTAATCATCAGAGAAATGCAAATTAAAACCACAATGAGCCCTAGCCAGTGTTGCTCAGTGGGTTGGAGCTTTGTCCTGTAAACTGAAAGGTCATGGGTTCAAACCAGTCAGGGCACATGCCTGGGTTGCAGACTCAGTCTAGAAAGGCAATCGATTGACGTTTCTCTCTCACATTGATGTTTCTCTTCCTCTCTCTCTTCCTCCTTTCCTTCTCCCAAAAATCAATAAGCATGTCCTTGGGTGAGGTAAAAATAAACAAAACCCAATGAGATATCACTTCACACCTGCCAGAATGGCTATCGTTAATAAATCAAATAATAAGTGTTGGCATGGATGTGGAGAAAAGGGAACCCTTCTGCACTGTTGGTGGGAATGCAGATTGGTACAGCCACTGTAGAAAGCAGTATGAAGTTTCCTCAAAAATTAAAAATGCAACTGCCTTATGACCTAGTGATTCCACTTCTGCGAGTACCTGAAGAAACCTGAAACACTTATTTGAAAGAATACATGCATGCCTATATTTACTGCAGCATTATTTACAATCACCAAGATTTGGAAGCAGCCCAAGTGCACATCAGTAGATGAGTGAATAAAAAAGCTGTGGTACATTTACACTATCAATATTACTTGGCCAATTAAAAAAAAGGAAATCCTACCTTTTGTGACAACATTAATGGACCCAGAGATTACTATGCTAAGGAAAATAAGCCAGTCAGAGAAAGACAAATACCATACAATTTCACTTATATGCGGAATGTAATGAACAAAATAAATAAACAAAATGGAAACAGACTCAGAAAACAGACTGACAGCTGTCAGAAGGGAGGAGGGTTGGGGAGCTGGGTGAAAAAGGAGAAAGGATTAGGGAAAAAAATAAATAAATAAAACTCATAGACACAAACAACAGCACAGTGATTACAAGAGGGGAAATTAGGGGGGGAGTAGAAGAGGGTGACAGGAGACTTGACTTTAGAACTGTACACTTAAAACTTATATAATTTTATTAACCAGTGTCACTCCAATAAATTCAATACAATTAAAATAAATAAATAAATAAATAAATAAAATCTGGTTTGGTTTCTATCTTTAAAAAATCATCACATTTTAAGCTGAGTGTGGTAATTGTTAGAGACATTTGGCATAGCTACTGTATTAGCTAAAATTCTTAAAAGAAAATATATTGTTAGAATTCTTGATGAGAATTTAGATATCTAAATAACTTTCTAACAAGGACATCTTTTTTTAAAATTATTTATTTACTTTTTAGAGATTGTGGAAGGGAGGAAGAAAGAGAGGGAGAGAAATAGTAATGTGAGAGGAAAACATCTCTCAGTTGATCAATTATCTCTTGTATGTACCCCAACCAACCTGGCTGGTTTGGCTCAGTGGATTGAGCGTCGGCCTGCGAGCTAAGTGTCGCTGGTTCGATCTTCCAGTCAGGGCACATCAGAGAAGGAAAACTCTGACTCCAAAAAACCTCCGCTGCCTTGCGGCATACCTCTTCAGGGGAAAGGCTAAGGGAGTAAACCCCGACAGAAAATCCGGAGCCGGAGTCCCTAAGGCGGTTTGACGTTGTAGTCAACACCGGCAACTCCTGCGGCGCACCTGAAGCCAAGCTGTATTGACTCTGTCTTTCCCTTGGATCCTTCAGCTGCGAAGAGAGGGGGGGTCTGCTGCATGGGCAACAGCAGACCCTCCATATCACCCTGCCCAGGCTCTGTAGCTTCAGCTTCACTGGAGAGGACAGTCCAGCGTCATCGCAAGATGTCGATTCAACACGGGAGGAGACAGATACCGTGTCACTCCCGAGTCGGACTGCACAGCCATTCTCGGCGGTGCAGATAGACTCTTAAGAAGCTACACCATTGTCTCTCGAGACGGACGGCTGCCGACCGTACCCCAACCAAGGAGCAAACACAAAACCTAGGCATGTGTGCTGACCAGGGACCAAAACAGTGATTTTTTGTTCTGCAGGATGAAACCAACCAACTGAGTCACACTGGTCAGGGCAGACTAGGACACCTTTTGATAAGTTGTTCAATAAATTGTGAAATCTATACTGTACTTTCGTAATACATTTTATTTCTTTGGCACAGAATGAAAATCAAAGCAAAAACAAATCCAAACTTAAATAATGAGACTTTATCTGAAAAAAGTATTGCAATAAGTGAAGAGGCCCACTGCAATAGGTAAAAAGAAGACTAATGAAATTAAAAACAAAAAAAAACAAAACAGAATATTCTGCCTCAGGGATTTTCAGCAGTCTCCAATGTCAGCCAGAAAAGAATTTTAATTTCAAGAGATAAGGAAACAAGACTGGAAATAATCAGGTATGAGGGAATGGCATGAATGTGTGGTGTGAGTGGACAACTGGTCTGGGAATGTGACCTTCCCAGTCATAATTGATCTGAAATAGTTGATCAGGGACCTTGATCTGAGAATGGTTCCAGGCAGTTTTCAGGAGGCACCTAAGGGCAGATTAAGGTTCAGGGCCTGTGGGGAGGGGAGAAGCCAACTAAAGTTGGTCCAGTCAAGTAAGCAGGTATTTTGTCATCAGGAGACAACAGTTCAGCTAATCATTTATGAGACAAAGAATGAGAATTTGGATGGTATGCTGAGGACTGTCATAGGTAAGTAAGGGGGTCATCTGAAGTCTAAGTCACATAAGAAAGGGTGGTTCTTTGCAGTAAACCATTTCTTGAAACACAAAAGAGCAAGAACATTTCTTGGCCATCTGCTGTCTAGGAGCACAGTTCTTAAGTAAAGTTCAACATTCAGTCTTTTTTCCCTAAGATTTGACTGAATGCTTTACTTAGTTGTTTAAATGCTAATATAACATTGTCATCTTCATCATCACATAATTCACTCAGTGAAATCCTGTAAAAGATTAAGGTTTAAATTATTATCATTGCTTATTTGTACTAAATGATGTTTAGCTGGTTATGTGATCTTTAATGCGAAATTGTTTACTATACCTGATGGACAGAACAGTAAGTGCAAAATCTTTGATTAAATGATAAGCATCTCCCATATTTAACCTGTAAGAAAAAAGACAAAGTAACATTTAAAAGATTAAATTGGTTTTTGTGTGTTATCCATTTACATTAAGGAAGTAAATTACCACCTAATTGCTGACTCTTCCACAAACAAAACAAAAACAGATCTGGAAAGACTGCAGGGAAGTGTTGGTGTCCTCTGCACCTGCCTTTTACTATGCTCATTTTAGTCCTAAATTGACTAAAATAGTAGAGGCTAATCATTTATCGAAAAAATGTATGACTTGCAGTTCTTTTATATAGTAGTACATTATTACTGTACTACCATATTTAAGTAATTCACATTTGTTAAAAACAGTGCCAAATATAAGTAATGTCACTGAAAATGCAGATAGGCAGCTCCAAGGGCAAATCCTTCCACAGAAACATCAAAAATATGTATATAAGCCAAAACTGTCAGAATCAACTTTGTCCAAGCTCTGGAAAACAGTGAAAGGTTTGACTCGAATAGTGAAAAGGGTTAGAAAAGGTAGAGAAGTTTTGTGACATCTTATTTGCCCTTTCCCCACTCTTCTTCCAGCTTGGGGACAGCATCCTGTTGATACTTATATGGTGCCAGGAGGAGGAAGGGAGGAGCCTTAGGAGGAGGTTGCCCTGGGCAACGGGAAACAAGCTAGTTGGAGGTGACAGATCCCCCTACCCTTGGGCAGAGACCCAGCAGGGGGAGGTGCAGGTCTGCCTGTCTAGGACAAGACTGGCTTAGAAGTTGGATGCTTCCAGAGCTCATGGAATTATGGGCCAAAAGATTTAAACAGGAGGAGAGCAGAGACTCTCTTTCTTTCTCTTCCTCGGGGAACTGCCTGGATGATTGTGGTGCTACAGCCTTATTTCCAAAGGATGGTAATTTTAAATGGGAGAAGGAACTCCGGTCACAGCCTAGAATTCATCTGGCCTGGCAGAGGGAGGTGGGATTATTCATCTTTGGGTGTTCTAGAGGGGATGGATTCTGAGGCAGAAGCCTGCCTTCTTCCAAAATTGTGTAACTTTTATATCTTATGTTGTTCTAGTTTGTAAACAAATCTTACATAAATAAGATAATTAAAAACTAACAGGTGGAATGATAGGGGAATTCAAGAGTTAAAGATTTTAGCCTTAGTTGATAGGCTTAAGTGATTAATGCATGTGGGAAAGCTGTTAATCCAAAATTGTGTAGCTTTTGAATAAAGACTCCTTTCCTTTTTCACCAAACCTCTGCCTCCAGAATTTTTGCCTAGAGGGTGGCAGTGGACCGTGGGACCCCACTTGCTCTTCAGTAACCCTGTGTTCCCAATGTGGCCCTGGTCCCTGGTTCTAGAGGAAGCAGATCTGACCTTTTTAACAAGGAGTGTGTTTATCTGTCTGTTATAGCATCTCTGGGAACTTTGTAAAGGACGGAGTGAGGAGCTTGTCTTTGTTTTGCCTAGCTCAGAACTCACTCAGGAACAAAACTGAAAAGGCCAAGGAATCACTGCAGCTGGCTGCCTAGGGCAAAAGATTACAATCGAGTCAACACAATTAAGTAATGAAAGCCTGTGAGGATAATCTTGGAAAGAGCAACCAGTATATTGGGGAATTTATTGTAGAAGGCCGTGCTCATGCCTAGGGCAGAACACATGCTTAGAAAAGACCTGAGAAGCCCCTCTGGCTAATCTCCAAGATTAATGCAAGCAGGAAGCCAATGGTAAGGCAGAATTGTAAATTGACTAAGTGTTGATAGAAGTATCCCAACACAGAGTCAACATGCAAAAAATGTGAGTTTTCCTTCATTTTTTCTCTCCTCCACATTTATACTCTCTCCCCCACCTCCCCCTCCTTCTTGTCCTTCTCCTCTTCCTCACCCTCCTCTCCTCTCTCTCTCTCTCTCCCTCTCACACACACATACATACCCTTTTTTTCTCTTTCCTTCCCCATACTCTTTCTTTCTCATCTTGTGTTCAAAAAATCTGTCAAAACACTAGCTGAATACAAACTAAAAGAAAAAGAAGGGCTTCAGAGATCACACATAACGAAGAATATAGATTTTAAAAAATAATTTATAAAAGTCACTCAGTAAACCAGCAGTTATGGTGGACTACTAGAAACAAAAACAACAAACAATGAGAAGGGAGAAAATTCCAGAATTACATTATAATATTCAAAATGTATAGTTCTCCAACAAATTTTTAAGTATGAAAGAAAAAGGAAAGTGTGCCCACTGGCATAAAATATCATAAATTATCCCTGAGAAAGAAAAAAAAGGTATAAGACATAAAAAACAAACGTCAAAATGGCAAAAATAAGGCCTTCCTCATCAATAATTACTTTAAGTGTAAATAAATTATGCAATGAAAGGTTAAAGATTGGTTAAATGGATAAAATATAAGCATCATCCAAAGGTATACTGTCTATAAGAAACTTACTTTGTATCCAAAACAAAAAAATATGAAAAATGATATTTCATGTAAATAATAAATAAAAGAGAGCTGGGGTGGCTTATGCTAATATCAGGCAAAATAGACTTTAAGTCAAAAAATGTTACATGAGACCAGAAATACATTATATATTGATAAAAGGGTTAATTCATCTAGAAGAAAAACAATTATAAACATACAGATCCCAAACAACAGAGCTCCTAAATATATGCAACAAACATTGACAGGATTAAAGGGAGAAACCGACTGGCTTAAAACAACAGTTGAATACTTTAATACCTCACTTGCAATAATGGATAAAACATCTAGCAATAAGAAAATAAATGACTTAAACAACACAATAAGCCAACCAGATCTAACAGACATAGTTAGATAACTACACTCAACAACATACATTCTTCCTACATGCATATCAAGCATTTGCCAGAAGAGCCCATATGCCAGGCTACAAAACAAGTTTCAATATATTTTAAAATGCTGAAGTCAGACAAAGTATCTTTTCATACCTCAATAAAATGATGCTACATCTTAAAAAGAAAAAAAATTAGAATATTGACAAATATATGAAAATTAAACAGCACACAATGGATCAAAGAAGAAATCACAGGAAAATTAGAAAACACTTAGAAACAAATGACAGTGAAAGCACACATCCAAAACTTACAGGATACAAAGAAAACAGTCCTCAGAAGGAAATCCATACCAGTTAATACCTACATTGAAAAATACGAAAGATCTCAAGTCAACAACCTAATTTTACACCTTAAGGAAACAGAAAAAAAGAGAGTAATCTAAAACCTAAGTTAGCAGAGGAAAGGAAATAAAAAAGATCAGTGTGGTGATAAATGACGTAGAGAATAGAAAAATAATAATGAGGATTGACTAAACAAAGATGGGATCTCAGAAAAGATCAACAAAATTGACAAACCTTTAGCTAGCCTGACAAAGGAAAATAGAAAGAAGATGCAAATAAATAAAAGCAGGGATGAAAATGGGGACATTACAACCTATGCTACCGAAAAAAAATGAATTATATGAGAGTACTATAAACACCTGACTCTATACCAAAAATTGGATAACCTATGTTGAATTGAAACATTTCTATAAATACACAAATTATCAAAACTTAAAGTAAATAGAAAAATCTAATAAAACTTACAACAAGTAAAGAGATTAAATTAGTTATCAACTGCGCCCCCTCCCAAAAAAAGTCCAAACCAGTTGGTTTTACTGATAAATTCTACTATTTAAAAATAATTAATGCCAACTTTCTTAACTCATTTTATGAGGCCTATATTACCCTTATACCAAAACTAAACTATGACATTACAAGAAAACTACAGACCAATGTCCTTTATGAACACCGATACAAAGATTCTCAACAAAATACCAGCAAACTGAACGTAGCAGCATATTTAAGAAATTATACACTATGACTTTGAGAAATTCATCCCAGGAATGCAAAAAACTCAACATAAGGAAATCAATTAATGTAATACACTATATTAATAAAATAAAGGAAAAATGCTACATGAGCACCTCAATTAATGCAGAATAAGCACTGGAAAGAAGTCCTTTCATGATAAAAACACCCAGCAAAACTAGAAATACAAAGAAACTTACTCAACATTATAAAGGACATTTCTGGAAAATATCAAAACTAATATCATAATGATAAAAGACTGGAATCTTTTACCAAAGATCAGAAACAAAGCAAGGATATCTGCTTTTACTCTTGCCATTCAGCATTTTACTGGAAATACTAGCCAGAGCAATTAGGTAAGAAGAAGAAAGAAAAAAAATCCAAATTGGAAAAGAAGTAAAACTCTCGGTTTACAAATGACATGATCCCATACATAACAAATCCTGAAGAATACACAAAATAACTATTAGACCTAATAAACAAATTTTGTAAAGTTGTAGAATACAAGATCAATATTAAAAAATCAGTTGTGTTTCTATATACAAGCAAGTTACATTCTGAAAAGGATATTAAAGGAAAGATCCAATTATAATAGAATTCAAAAAATAAAATACCTAGAAATAAATTTAACCAAAGAGGTTAAAGATTTATACACTGAAATCAACAACATTGCTGAGAGAAATTAAAGACCTAAAAAATGGAAAGACATCTTATGTTTATTGACTGAAAGACTTATTATTGTTAATACGACAATATTATCCAAAATATTCTATAGATTCATTGAAACTCCTATCAAAATTTCCAATCTTTATTGTAGAAGTGGAAAAGACAATCCTTGAATCCATGTGGAATTGCAAAGGGCTTTGAATGGCCAAAATAATATTGAATGCAAAAAAACAAAGTTTTAAGACTCACACTTCCCTATTTCAAAAGCTTTAGTAATCAAGACAGTGCAGTACTCGCATATAGCACTGTAAACTACTGGAATGGAATTGAGAGTTCAGAAATAAAGTCATATATCTATGGCCAACTAATTTTTGACCAGGTGTGAAGACCATTCAGTATAGAAAGAATTCAAAAACTGGTGCTGGGATAACTGTATACTCACATGCAAATGCATAAAATTGGGCCTTTTCATATACTGTATAACAAAATGTATTCACGAATGAATTAGCAACCTAAATAGAAGAGCCAAAACTATAACAGTATTAGAAGAAAACATAGGGATAGATCTTCATGACCTTGGATTTTGTGAATGGATTCTTAGATATGACACCAAAAGCATTAGCAACAGAAGAAAAACTAGATTAGACTTTTGCATATTAAAGGTCATTATCAAGGAAATGAAAAGATAACTTACAGAAAAGGAGAAAATATTTCTAAGTCATGTATCTGATAAGGGTCTATTATCCAAAATATATAAACAACTTCTACAACTCAAGAACAAAAAGAAAGAGAACACAATTTAAAACTGAACAAAAAATTTGAATAAACATTTCTCCAAAAATATATATACATCTTTTCATGACATGAAAAGATACTCAGCATCATCAGCGTACATTGAAATGCAAATCAAAACCACAATGAGATATATATCACTTCACAATCACTACAATGGCTATAATTTTTTAAAAATAAAAATAGCAAATGTGGTGAGATTATGGAGGAAATAGAAACCTTGTACATTACTGATGGTAAAGTAAAATGGTTCAACTGCTGTGGAAAATATTTCAATGGCTTCTCAAAAAGTTAAATATAGTGTTATTATATGACACAACAATTCTACTCCTAGAAATACGCCCATGAGTATTAAAAACAAGTACTCAGACAAATACATGCATATGCATGTTCATAGCAGCACCGCTCACAATAACCAAAAGTTGAGACAACCTAAATGTTTATCACCTGGAAAAACAAATTTGTATAGATACATACAACAGAGTATTATTCAGCTATAAATAGGTGTGAAATACTGATAAAACTACAACTTTGAAATGTTACAATGAAAGAAGTCAGCATAAAAGGTTGCATATGATTTCATTTTTTTAAATATTCAGATGAGGTAAGTCCACAGAGGCAGAGAACGGATTGGTAGTTTCCAGAGGATGGGGCAAGGAAGGAAAGAGAGTTACTGTTTAATGGATACAGATTTTACCCTTGGAATAATAAAAATGTTTAGCAGATAGACATTGCACAATATTATGAATGCACCAAATGTTGCAAAATTGTTCACTTTCATATGGTTAATTTTATGTTATATGGACTTCCCCTCAATAATAAGAATAAATAGCCTTTAAAAATAGTTCCAAGTAAAATGCATCTTTATGGCTCTTCTTAAATTACTGCATCTTAAAATTATCCTCATAAGTTATAATGCCATAGCACAATAAACATTAATTACACAAGCACATATATATCTATAAAGAATGTTTAAATAGAAAAATTTATACCAATTATCCGAAGTGAGTGCTGAAAGGGAACGGTTTTTGTAGAAGTTCAATACATAACCATTCAATGGACACTTCCTTCCATTCTTATCATATTTATTCAAGCAAAAGAAAGGAATTTTTGTAACATCCACATTAATTGTTCGTAACATAGCCTGAGGAATGCAGAGATTTTAGATGGTTATAATTTTCTTTTGAGATATGCCTCGATCTATTATAAACTTTGATTACTGTGGTTAATTACATCTAGCTAACTAAAACAATACCCCAATATACTTTAATGAAATGTCATCAAATATTAAGTGTATTAAGGTTACCCAAACTTCACCATAAATGACCAAATAAAATCAGTAAAAACATCAATATTCAAGATACTGAAACTATTTTTGAACTCACAAAAATGATATAGCTTATTTATTCAGAGTTCAGAGACCTAGACCTAGTCACTTTTACAACCACAGAAAAAATGCTACAAATATTTTTTTAATCATTTTTCCTGATAAGGTATTTGTGAACTTACGAACTTATATTGGTATCAGCTACACATAATAGTAATAGTGCTTGCTCTTTTTTCCCCCACGTGCATCTAATTTTTCTTTCAGGATATAAGTATGTGATTTTGGTCAATGATACAATCACAGTCATTGGAATTTATTTCCATCAACATGCTATGGATAAGCTGTCAGAGGTCCAGGTAGGACTGGTAGTCTCACTGCTCCCAATCTCGTGGGGCGGTAAACAAAGTGACTTTTGCATCAGTTTTAACAATCATAGCGCTTGATATACAGTTATTGAGTTTCTACGCTGTACTGAACACATTTTTAGGTGCAAGGATCACAAAGGTGGAGCAAATAAAAACTGTCCTCACATGGTTTATAGCAGGGCTTCTTTAAAAATTTTTTATGCTATTTTTTAAATCTTTGACTGTTTTTTTAATTACAGTTTGCTTTGTATTGCAGTATTATTTTGAACCAGTTTCAGGTGCACAGCACAGTGATTAGGTAATCATACGCTTTACAAAGTGTTTCCCCTGCTATTTCTGGTATACACTTGGCACTATACATAGCTATTACAACATTATTTACTATATTTCATATGCCATACTTTATACATACCCCTCACTATTCTGTAACTACCAATATATACTTCCCAACCCCTTCACCTTTTTCACCCAGCCCCCCACCCTCTCTCCCTACTGGCAATCATCAGTCTGTTCTCTGTTATCTATGAGTCTGTTTCACGTTAATGAAACATTTGTAGCAGGTAATACTGACGTTGCTGGTCTCTGATTCCCACCTGAGTAGCAAGGGCTTATGCTATAGTGATTCACCCAAGTAAGACAAGGTAATTCATACATGATGATTAACTGAGAGACAACATTCTTTTCATTATCTAACTCAATTTTTCTATTTTTAAAACTACTTATGGAAAGAGAGAGAGAGAGAACTTTTTTCCACTTCAGTGAAAAATACTATTATTCTGGAATGAGAATACAATAGCTTTGTTTTACTGGATACTTAGCTAGTATAATCACAAAATTATTTATCTTAAGTGATAAATAGAATACAAGAAAGTTTCACAGTAAAATTTACATACATCATCCTAGCTGGTGTGGCTCAGTGGCTTGAGAGCCGGCCTGCGAGCCAAAGGGTCACTGGTTCGATTCCCAGTCAGGGTACATGCCTGGGTTGCAGGCCACCTCCCCAGTTGGAGTTGAGTGAGAGGAAACCACACATTGATGTTTCTCTCCTTTCTCCCTCCCTTCCCATCTCTCTAAAAATAAATAAAGTCTTTAAAATTTTTTACATACATCATTTAATACATTAATATGAAATAAATCCTGATCAGTTATGTTGGACAGGCAAGCAAACGGGGAGACAGCAATTCTGCTCTCGGTTCCAGGCATCAAATGAGAGACCAGTTCAGAGTCTTCACATTCTTTACCTGAAAAGTCTAATAAGAAGTCAATTAGAAAATCAAATAGGAAAATTGAAGACTGTTCTCCTATTAAACACAAATGATTTTTTAAAAATCATATTTGTCTATACCATCACTACTAGGCAAATTATTAAAGTTTCTTTTAACAAAAATATTTAAGACAAAAATGTAAGGAGTGCATTGCCAGATGACCACTGAGAAGACTTTCTTCACAAACTAAAATCATTCTGGCATCTGCAAGTGGTTGTATTATTTGTAGTTATCAATTGGTCCAATTGTGTAACTCCATGTCTATCCACTCAGAAAGTTATCACACAGACACTACTGGCAAAGTAGAAAACATGCTTCTTGGGACATGAGTAGATCTGAGAACCCCAGGTCAAAAACCAGCACCACCCACCTGTCCTTCAGAATGAATTTCATTATCATTTAATTCTTCTCAAGACAATATGGAGCTACAAAAACTGCAAAATTTCTCATAATAAAGTTAAAATTGACACCATGCTCACTTTCTTACACTAACTCTACTATACACATCCCAACAGAAGGGAAAACACTCCTACTTCACTCATCAGGAGGCAAAAGTAATAGAGGAACATTTCTAGGTCTTATGGAGATCAATCATGTCACCTCTGACCTGAGGAATGAGTTAGGGAAAAGGAGCTATTGTCATGTCCACCTCAAATGGTTCCCTACCTGTCGACCTATTTATCTACCTACCTACCTACCTACCTATCACCTTCCCGCCTACCTTCCTTTCTTTATTCCTTCTTTCTCTGACTTCCTTCTATGACAACAACACTCTTGCTTCAGTGTCTCTTTGTTTCTCTTTGACTCACTGCCTCTCTTCTGTAGCTCTCTCTACCTCTTCATCATGTTTGTTCTTTTGTACCTTTCTCTGTATTGTTGTCTCTGTATTTTCTGTCTCACTCTCTTAGTCCCTCTTTGTTAATCTCTCTCTTTCTATAAGTCTGCCTCTCTCCTGTCTTTCTGTCCATGTGTTTGTCTCTTTCTATATCTCTGTTTCTCTCTTGGTCTATCTCTCTCAATCTCTGTCTCTGTCTCTCTCTTTCTGTTCTTCTGTGTGTCACTCTATGCATCTATTCCTCTGTGTATCTCTGCCCATCCAATGCACACTTCTCTGTGTCTGCCTGTCAGTCTTTCTGTCTGTCCTTGCATTTCTATCTGTCTTCCAATCTCTGTTTAAGATCCATCTGATGACTAAGAAATACATTCCACTATTTTCCCTAGTATGTGTGGTAATTTAGAGGAGAGAATTACAAGAGAGGGGTATTGCTGTTTCATCTAGGGGACAGGAAAGTGCAGCTTCACGGAGGGCAATGCTTTGTGAAACACATTTGACTGAAAATGGAAACCACGCTTTCTAATTCAGCTTTATCTATATTAACCCCTATACTTGTTCAGTTGATCCCAAGTTTAGGAGTCAAATACAAGGGTTTAATGTCTGACCCTTAAGCCATGAATTAATGACTTTGATTTATTAATAAGTAACCCTGCATTTTTAACAATTACTATTATCTGAAGTTATTTGTTTTTTTTTAATAATTTATTTATTTAATTAATTAATTTATTTTTTTAGAGAGAGGGGAAAGGAGAAAGGGAGGGAGAGAAACATCACTGTGTGGTTGCCTCTCACTCGCACCCCTAACTGGGGACCTGATGTGCAACCTAGTAATGTGCCCTGACAGGGTGAAGTTATTTGTTTTAATTAGAGCTTGTGGGTGCATATTTTACTGTACCAAATGCTATTGAATATTATACACTACTTGGAAATTATATAATTGCATATTATATAACTTTCATCTCAATTTTTAAAAACACTTTGAAAATGTATGCCTATATTTGTAACTATTATGTTTTTCACATGTCATTTCTTAGAAATCATTTTAGTTTCCTAATGATGATGTAGCAACTTGCCACCCACGTTTATTATTTTATAGTTTTGGAAATCTAAGTCTGAAATGAGTTTCACTAAGCTAAAGCCAAGGTATAGTCAAAGCTTGTTTGTTCTCTGGAGGCTCTAGTGGAGAATCTATTCCCTTGCTTTTTCCAGCTTCTAGAGGCTGCCACACAGTCCTTGGTTTGTAGCCCCTTCCATCTTCAAAGCCAGTGATGGTCGATAAAATCTTTCTCATATCACATGCTCCTAAGTCTGATTCCTCTGCTTCTTTCTTTTATTGAAAAGGGCTCTTATGATTACAATGGGTCCACACATATAATCCAGTATAATCTCTCCATCTCAAGGTCAGCTGATTAGAAAATTTAATTCAATCTGCAATCTTAGTTTCCCTTTTACTACATAATATAACATATTCTCAGGTTCCCAGGATTAGGACCCAGATATCTTTGGAAGAGGTTATTATTCTGCCTACTACAGTAATCATCTCAGAAAAAAAATAATAATAATTGTATTCACACCGTCAAGTCCCAAATGTAGGGAACTGCCTGGGAGCACTTACATTTTTTTCCATGAAGTTGCCTCATTACTGGCTAATTTCTCATTCCATGGTTGAATAAATTGACTATTTTTTCTTTATCCTTTATAAGCCTTCTACATTACAATATAATACTCTACCCAGAAATATGAATAAACAAAATCAGTCCTTACTGCTCCCATATTTTTCTCCTTGCTTCGTCTGTATTCTAGAAGACAGAATTCTCCCCCTTCTCATTTTCCTCTTATTTCTCAATCTTTCTTTCTTTACATTTTAGAGCACTGAGTATATTCTCTACTTCTAATACCTTTACTTTATCCGGCATACATTACAGAATTTTTCTTCTATTTTTATTTTCTTTTTAATTTATTCTGTCTTTCCTCAAAGACTTGGGCAATGCCTTAACTTTAATGTCCCCCAGAGTAGTCGAGGAAGTGCAACATACTAATAGATATACCAATATTCATTTTTCTTATGTTTTCAGTTATTCAGATTTGAAAGTTCAACTAGTTCAGAGCATCAATATCGACTAAATATAGCACCAATAGGAAAGAGGATAGTTTAGAATAAATCTAGACCATTTAATGGTCTGTTATCTTATAATGACACTATAAAACATATAAATATTTTAAATATTCAATATCAAATCAAGTCTAGGTTGGCTTAGCTAATTCCAAATAATGTTTTCAGAATATAATTTCCACAGCATAGGTCTGAACAATTGTGTTAGTTTCCAGTGTATTCTTTTTGCCATAGTTCTGTCCTTATTTTGTAAAGTTTAGTTTTATCTCAAAACATTTCCATTTTCTTTTATTGATTTCTCATTCTATTTACGTACATTCACAACCTTACCAATTTCTGAGAGAGGCAGTTGGTATTCTTTTCTCATGTCAGCCAACTTAGAAATTGTTAGGAGGAAGGAAACAAAATGTTTGTGAATTATGTTGTTGTGCTCTTCTACAACTTCAGCAAATTCCTTGGGAAGTTCATCTAGAATTACCTAGGAACAACAAATTTGTAACAATTTTTTTTTAAGCAGAGGGTTACTAAAGTCTGTGATACAGAGGGTCATAAAATACTTTAAAGTCTAGATATAAAAATATTTTTAAGTACGAATTCCATTATTTATAAAAATATAAATACAAAAACTAAAATCACCTGTGATCCTACCTCTCAAGAATACAGGTAATAACGATTTGGGTGTCTAGTATTTCCTTCCAGTCTTTTATATACAAATGTTGTAGTATTCAGTTTCTTTTCTGTCTGATGTTTATGCTCAATATTATACCTGAAGGATTTTCCCATGTCATAGAATATTATTTAAAAATATAAATTTTAGTGGCTATATATTGCCACATAAAGGTTTGCTAAAATTCCTCTAACCATTCTCTTTTTGTTGGATATATAGGTGGCATCTAATTTTCACTTCTAAATAATTATGATACATTACGGTTTGAAGTGTGTCCTTCAAAAAATCACATGTTGAAATCCTAAGGGTTAGAATGTAAGCTTATTAGAAAATAGGGTCATTGCAGATGGAATTAGTTGAGATGAGGTCATACTAGAATAGGATGGGCCCCTAATCCAACATAATTGGTATCCTTATGAAAATGGAAAATTTGGATAGAGAGACATGTACACAGGAGAACGCCTTGTAAACATGAAGACAGAGATTGGGGTGATGTATCTATAAGTCAAGGAAAACCAAAGAACTGCCAGAAGCTAGGAGAGGCATGGAACAAATTTTTCCTTCAGTCTTCAGAAGTAAGCAATCCTATCTACATTTTGGCCTCCAAAACTGAGGCAGTGAATTTCTGTTGTTTAAGGTAGTTTGTGGTACTTTGTTATAACTGCCTATGGAAACTAATAAAATAATTACATAATTTTACATAATTTTAATTTCTATTTTGATTATATCATTATTATAGATTCCAAGAAGTAGCAATACTGCATTAAAGAATATTTTAAATGACATATCTATTTACAGTCCTGTCAACATAACTGTCAATTGAAATATATGCCATATTAATAAGTGAACTATAGTATCTTGTTATTGAATAATATCCTTTTCTTTACCAGTGGTAAGGTTATTTTACATTTTATTTTTTCATAACTTTAGTATATGAAAAATATTTATATTTTATTACATCTTTTTTGTATTTGAAGGCTTACTGAACTGTCATTAATTCTAATCATTTTTGTGTTCATCCTTTTGGCTTTTTCATTTCTTCTGTAAATAAAAATAATTGTTAAAAAAAGAGCTAACACTTACTGAATGCTTCTTAAGTGCTAAGCACTGTTCTAAGCATTTTGCATATATTAATTAATTTAATCCTCATATTGATCCTTTAAAGTAGGTACTATTATGATTTCCAACTTACATTTAAGCAAAATGCCCAGAAAAAGAAATTTGCTTAAGGCCGTCTATGTGCTAAGTAGCAGAGTTGGGAGGAAGTCAAGGACTCTCTCTGGCTTTAAATTACTCTACAGTACTTCATGTTTACTATGCTTACCTTTCCCATAATTATACTGTATTTTTATTTTTTGTCATTTGGCAATGAGTAGAATTCCCAGAACAATCATGGCTGTTAAATTCAGCCTTCTTGTTTCAAATTAAATATTACTGTGGCCATTATTTCACCATTAAATGTAATGATTGAGATTATCTTCAATGTAATAAAAAATCCTATGTCACCTAGCTGCTGTGGCTCAGTGGATTGAGCGTCGGCCTGCGAGCCAAGTGTCACTGGTTCGATTCCCAGTCAGGGCACATTACTAGGTTGCACGTCAGGTACCCAGTTGGGGGCGCGAGTGAGAGGCAACCACACAGAGATGTTTCTCTCCCTCTCTTTCTCCTACCCCCTCTCTCTAAAAATAAATAAACAAATTAATTAATTAATTTAAAAAAAACCTATGTCATTCACTTGCTAAAAATCTCTAACAAATAAAGCTTTCCCTTTTTTTTTCAATCCTCATCTGAGGACATGTTTGTCTATCTTAAGAGAGAGGGGAAGGGAGGGAGAGAAACATCAATACAAGAGGGAAGCATTTATCAGTTGTCTCTTCATATGCACCCCAACTGGGAATCGAACCTACAACTTTTCAGTTTATGGTTTGACACTTCAGCCAACTGAGCAACACCAGCCAGGGCAAGTTTTCCATTTTCAAACAAGACCTCAATTTTTTCCTCATCGGAGAACTCACTGTATATACCAAGAACAGATTGAGGCATGATGAAAAGGTAACTGTAGTAAATGACAGCAAAACTTTGTTATTGGGAAAATACGATTGCATTGCACATTATAATGGAAATTTAAAAAATAAAATTACAAGGTCATAGTATATATTTTTTCTTACCACTGAATGAGAAATTTTCTTTTTAAAGTTGTTCACACAGGGAGGAAGATACCGTCTTCCAAAAAGATTTGCTAACACCACCACTAAGGTTTCCATCACATCTTCAGAAAAGCTCTTTTGGCCTGTTTGAAATAAAGGGTTTAATTTTCCAATACTTTAGAAAACAAAATTCATCATTTTAGAAATATACTTTTAAAAAAAAGAAATATACGGAATCAGTTCTTAATACCTAAACTTAACATTTTAAGGTAAGACACATTTGAAAAAAACACTTTTTAGATGTTTGGTGAATTTTTAAATAAATTACAATATCACTTTATAATAATGCAGACTAACTGACATTCTACGGACACAGACCCTGGTATCCTTGGATCCACTCTTAGCTGTAAGAACCAAAACCAAAACCAAAACCAAAACCAAAACCAAAACCAAAACCAAAACCAAAAAACAAAATTGCCGTTTGGTCTTTAGTTCTGGAATTGCCTTGGATTCCATCATGAGCTTCAAACCTTCCCATTAGTGTTTTGTTTCATTCAGTTTTTCCACCTGTTTTCAAAACCTACCAAGGAATGAAGGCCTAATGCAGCTTCAAAATTCTTTATCTGCCATTTGAGGCCCAATGTTAGCCTGCACTCACTCTGTCTTTAGCACACATTACAATCCAAAATCAGTCTCACAACTACTCCTATTGACAAGCGTTATTTTAGGTACTAACTTTCATGGAAAAATCTATGCCTGATTCCTGATTTTTAATCAGCCACAGTATTTAACAGAGCGCCATGCCCACACTAATGCAGACTCATGGGAGAACCTGGAAACAAGCCACACTAACACTACCAGAGAAATGCAGAGCATTAAGAGCGAAGCTTGCAGACACCAAGAAAATAAACAAAAACACCTCAACTTGATGTGTTTATACTGATAGTGTATTGGCAAATTCTTTTCAGTTTCTTTTATTCTTTTAATGTTGTGATGCTCACAATATGTATAAAGTAAAATTTAGTGATGATTACTTTCTATGATCTTTTCATGAAAAATATAGATTAATAATGTATCAAAGTCTTTATGGTTAGTTCTAAGGTAAAATTATATAATAGTTACATTATTTTTAAAGTTATTTTTAAAAGTTGGTAATTTCCTAAAATTAAATGAACAATGGGATAATCATATACTTGAGTTCATTTGAATTTGGATCCTATCACTTTATTTCTTTCTATAGAAAATTAAATTTCATTATGCTAAAGTTATGGAAAAGAGAAAAATAATTTATGATTTTTAAAAAAGGAAGTCATCACTTCAGAGGACAATGTTGTGATGCGAATATATTTCTACAGTATATATTTGACTTTGAACTGTTACCTTTATGTTTTACTATGATACAGCTAATGATTAGGACCTAAATGTGAGGCTATCACAAAGAGGCCTGTTTTTCATTTCAATGACCAGATACAAAAAAGACAAATTAGTGATTTTACATATATTATTGCAATTTATTTCTACTGATATATGTATATATTAAAGTGCCTTGTGATTCTAGAAGAATATTTATTATTCTAAAGAGTTATTTATTTATTTTTAAAGTACATTAAGTGACCATTAGAATATTTACAGTCACTTATAAATATACCATGCATTATTAATATTTTGAGAAACATATATAATAATATAAAATAAAGTAAATGTTCAAAATACATTAAGAGAGAACACAATTAGAAAATCATACCATCAGAGTGAATGTATTCGGGGAATTTTGTGGATATATATGTAAATACACTTGCGGTCTGTGTGTGTGTTTGTGCACACAATTTAATGAGCAAAGGTGGGTAAAGGAATATCTGCCTACCTTTTATGTTGGTTGGAATGCACAACTTATGAAATAAACCTTTCTTCAGAAAGCTCACTAAAACAAAGTTTGCAGGTTCATGGTAGTGCAAATGGGACACAAGTCCAGAATATCCAATGGGAATGCATTCTTGATTCAAGTATTCCTATAAAATTAATGTTAACTTCAGTCTCCAGGCCTCAGAAATATCGAACAAATGAGTTGTTATTATTAAACGGCAGTTTAGTACAGTGGAATTAAACATGTGTACCAGCACCCTAATTTAGTGGAAATAGGTTTAAATCTTACCTCTCTGACCAAAAATTGCAAAGAATATATGAAATAAAACTTTAACATGCACTTGATCTTTGGTTGCTTGAAGGACATCAATGAATGTTGGAGAACTGATAATGCCTATACATACATATATCAAAATACCAAGTTAGATATCAAGCAAATTGTATAGTGTGTCTTCCAAATGTAATATCCAAAGGACAACTAAACATTTCTGTTATAGAAGAGAGTGCTGTATATACTTATGTACTACATACAACATATGACATATTTTTATATTAGGCATTGAATATTGATTTATTATATTATTATAATTATTATATTTACTATAATTAGGCATTCCATAGTGTTTTATATTACATGTGTGTGTAATTGAAAATAGTAAGAAAAACTTCAGGGGAAGATAAATAATTACACCTTTATGCATGAAAGGTGAAAAGTAAAATAAAAATAAAGAAGTGTAAAACCAATAATTATGAATGTTGCAGAACGTTTTGTTTTTCAACCATTAGTCATTTCTTTGAAATTTGTTTTTAAATGTTTTAGACCAGATATAATTACATAAAAAATGTTTCTCTTCTAATATATATAGAGTCCAGGGGTTATTATAACAAGACAATCATGAGATTAATTTTCCATATGTTTGAAAGTATGAAAATTAAAAGCAAGTTTCTGTATTGAATAAGGGTACTACAGTATAAAGTAGAATCAAATATAGTGAGTTTATTTATAGCACATCATTATTTTATTCTCTTCAACTTATGTAGTTTATTATAAAACTGAGCTTAAATGTTTATATTTAGGTAGGCAATTTAAATAATATGAAAGTGTACCTTTGCTTTGGCATCCTCTTTGTCATCTGCTTTGGCAACTAAAAGCATGAGTCTGAGAACCAAGGAAATGCTTAAAGGAAACTGGCCCTTCAGTTTGGGCACATTCGACTTTAAGAGCCTTTCTATCTTAGGTAATGGAATATTATAGAAGAACACATTTCCTGTAAGATCTTCTCCACGTCTTCCTGCACGACCAGACATCTAAAGAGATGATCACATAACACTTTTCAGTCATTTCAAATCTTGCCTCTGTAAATGGTTGATGTCTGACTTACCTATACCATGAGAAACAAATTTTCAAAAACCTTGAAAGAGTTCTATGTTGCTTGGTATATTAATTTTAGCAAAGGTTAAAATATTATTTTATTTTAAAAAATATATCATCAAAGTGTTTGCTATTTTAGTAATGCCTATGTTTTAAGATCATGACTTTTAAAGTAGGGATGCCTTCGTTGGGTGTCTCACTTGGTTGGAGTGTTGTCTTATACACAAAGAGGTGGGAGGTTCAATTCCCAGTCAGGGCACATACAAGAATCAAACCATAAAACCCTGGCCTGGTATCTCAGTTGTCTGGAACATTGTCTGAATATGCCTAGGTTGTGGGTTCGCTCCCTGGTTGGGACACATATGGGAGGCAACCTACCAATATTTTTCTCTCACATTGATTTCTCTCTCTCCCTCCCCGCTCTAATTCCCTCTTTCTCTCCCCCGCTCTAAAATCAATAAACATGTCCTCAAGTATAGATTAGAAAGAGGAAAAAATAAAGGCAAGTTCTGTCTTATTTACCAATGGCTCTCCAGAAACTAGTCTGAACTGAGAACACTGTAGATGCTCAAATTAAATTGTAGGTGCTTGGCAACTTTGTGTTCTCAGAAGATGTGGTTACCTCTCCTTTATATTATTTTTGTTTAAGTTCAATAATATTTACCAAAGCAGGAACATTCTCAAGTAAACTAATCCATTTAGCTAAGCAATATGTGCTCAAAATGCCTTTAAGTGTGATCATATTTATACAATGTCATATATCTAGAACCCATTGTAAAATATTATTCATCCTCAAATATTTCAGAATAAACATGGTTTATTTTGGCTCACTGAAAAGATGTTCCCAATCCCTTTATATGCAAATGTAACACAGGCAGATTGTATAAATACCTGTCGAAAGTGCAAGGCATCCAAAAAAACAGAATCTTCCGTAAAAACAACAGATTTACATGGCATATTGATTCCCAACGCAAGAGTGGAGGTAGCTGTTACCACCTAAGGGTGAAAGGTAAAATAAATACATAAGTTTAACATAGAATACATAAATGTATGCATAGTCTTTAAACCTTGATTAGATTAAACCCATCTCCTAAAATAATTTTTCTTGAGTAAACTCCAATGGGAAGCCAATGTCATCAAAATTACAAACTCTACATTTTCTTTCAAATAATAACTATCATAGAGATTTGCATTTACTTTAATGTTTTCCTTAATATTACAATTATCTAGCATTTTTAGATTGCAAAATAAAGTGAAATCATAGCCATTCGGTAAGCTTGGAATTATTTTGCATAGATAAAAGCACCAAGTTTTAATAAGAGTATTATTTCACATGAAAACATTTCTAAGAAAACAGCAGGGTATAAACACAGGGAGAGAGGGCAGGAACAAGGTCACAACAAGCCTTAAAAAAAGCACTCTAAGGAGTTTAGATTTTAAGAGAAAGGAGAGTAGCATGAGATAATTAATAGTTATAAAATTGCTTTGGTTAGTCTGTGAACTAATTTTAGGAGGTGAAGAATGGAAGCTAATGATCTGATAGGGGTGTTTAGAAATTTTGCAGATGATCTGATGGTGTATTGAGTAGAAAATGGTATTCTCAGTTGAGATAAAATATATGAAATAAAGCATATTTCCTGAGATTTCACTCTCCTACCTTAATTTTAAAATACTATTCTGACTAACCTTTTTTAGTAAAAACTGAATCTAACAGCAAGAATGTCTAATCTCTTTTTTTAATCCCAACCCCACTTGAGATTGCTCATACCCCTTCCTACTTCTCTTTTAGGCTTTCTCTCTTCAAAATAGACACAATTATGGTTCTATATTTTTCTCTAAGTACTAGTTTGGCTCTATAGTATCTATGAACTCTATATTTTCTTAATTCCATTATGATTTTTATTTATATATTTTTACATTGTGATTATGTAAAAATGTTAAATTAGTATACCTTTCTAATGGTGGGACCATGTGTACCTCTATTAATGATTTTATCTTAAAATATATTTTGTTTAATATAATCATAGTGATATCAAGTTTCTTTTGGTTATTAGTTATATTTCTTTTCCTTTCAATTCTTTTCTTCTTCTTATGTTTTAAATGTGTCCCATATAATCAACGCCTAGTAGAATATTTTTTTAATCAACTTTAAAAATATTCCCCTAAATTAGAATCATTATGTTCATATGCATCAGTTTATTTAACATAATTGATATAATTGTTGTATTTTATGATCTGGCTGTCATTTTATACTGTTAGTCAAAGTGTTTAAAATTTTTTTGTCTGCTTTCTTGGTTAGTTTTTCATTTATTCAGATGTTTTAATGCCATTTATTTTCCTTCTGTAGTTTGGATGTTGAACACTCAAATTCTGTTCTTTCAGTGGGTATTGACAAACTTACATAACCTGTACTTACTTTTAAAAGGTCCAAGATTAATCAATAATTTTATTCTCTCTTTAGACATTACCTCAAATAACCTCCATTTCTGAAACACACACTGGTGTAACCTATTTTCTCTTTTCTTTATTCCAAAGCATTATTTTTTCTTCAGATAATAAACTGTATTTGCATTTTTTGTAGGATTATCATACGTATTTTTAAACAACTCTTATTTTCCTGAAATTTCTTCCATTCTGCTTAATTTAGAAGTTTCTTTTAAGCGATGAGGCAATATGGTGAAAGCTCTGCTTTTATTTGTCTAAAATTCTCCACTTTGCCCTCATCCTGGAAAAATAATTTTGCTGTGTATAAAATCTAACTTGGAAGTTATTTTCTTTAAACTTTTGAAGATAAAATTTCACTTATTTCTGATTTCCATTTTGCTTTAGACAAGTCAGATGTCACTCAACTACAGTAATCTATTTCCTCAGAGTGCTTCCAATATGCTTTATCCTTAATGCCATTTTCTTATACAATACATTATACATTAAAATGTATAAAGTAAAACTAGCAGAACTACAAAGAGAAATGAAAAATTTACATTAAGAATGAGAGATTTTAACACTTTCTACACTTATAATTCTGATAGAATGTTTTTAAAAAGTACCCATAATACAGATTTTAATTAAGAAGCCTCATAGAACACTGAAAACAGTACCCTCAGGACACATACTTTAAGGCATGTATAGAATATATTGATAAATAAACATTGTGTTTAGAACCCTTTTAGACTTAATAGAAATTTGCAAAGATAATACAGAGTCCCTATACTTTGCATCAGGTTTTCTCTATTATTAATATCTTAAATTTGTCCTGTACATTTGTTACAATTAATGATAAAATACTGATGCAGTATTATTAACTAAATACCCCTGGCTGGTTTGGCTCGGTGGATTGAGCGTCGGCCTGCGAGCTAAGTGTCGCTGGTTCGATCTTCCAGTCAGGGCACATCAGAGAAGGAAAACTCTGACTCCAAAAAACCTCCGCTGCCTTGCGGCATACCTCTTCAGGGGAAAGGCTAAGGGAGTAAACCCCGACAGAAAATCCGGAGCCGGAGTCCCTAAGGCGGTTTGACGTTGTAGTCAACACCGGCAACTCCTGCGGCGCACCTGAAGCCAAGATGTATTGACTCTGTCTTTCCCTTGGACCCTTCAGCTGCAAAGAGAGGGGGGGTCTGCTGCATGGGCAACAGCAGACCCTCCATATCACCCTGCCCAGGCTCTGTAGCTTCAGCTTCACTGGAGAGGACACTCCAGCGTCATCGCAAGATGTCGATTCAACACGGGAGGAGACAGATACCGTGTCACTCCCGAGTCGGACTGCACAGCCATTCTCGGCGGTGCAGATAGACTCTTAAGAAGCTACACCATCGTCTCTCGAGACGGACGGCTGCCGACGATTATTAACTAAAGCTCATATTTTTTCCAGATTTTCTTAGTTTTATCTAATCTCCTTTTTCTGGATCCACCCACAGTACCATATGGCATTTGATAGGCATGCCTCCTTTGATTTTTTGGTTGTAACACTTTCTCAGGCTTGTCTAAAAGAAATCAGGGCTCTTTGAAGACATGACTTATACTAAGACCAGGCAAAAAATATACAACATGAGAGAGCATCTTACTTTGCCAGAAATTAAGGAAGTGCCCAAAAACAAACAACTCACAATGATGGAAGCACACCAAAGGGTTATAGAAAGCAAGTGAAAGAGCTCCCAATTGCCAAAACTGGAACAATTTGAACAAGAAAATAAGTAGCATTTAATTATATCCAAGGCATAAAATAAATATCCATGTGTCCATACTGATGTAAATAAATGTTGGGTACACAAAAGAATAATGGAGAAGAGACACAGCTCTTGTACAATTCTAAATAATTTATGTAGATACTCCAACTGTAAGAAGGAGAGTATAACTGAACTACCTACTCCTTAAGTATGGGCTGTGTGTAGTGACTTCCTTTCAAGGAGGATAATATGGAAAGTGACAGTAAAAGTAACTTTATAGTGAAAAGTCTAACAAATATGATCTCAGCCACATGCTCAAGATAAACATCAATAGTGATTTCATGTCTGTAGTCTATAACCCTGATATAATATGATGGGAATTGCATGTTATCTCTGTGGTCTTCCTTCAAGACACATAAACCCCGTGTGATCATGAGGAAAACATCAGTGAAATCCCAACTGAGTAATATTCTATAAAATATCTGAACAATTATCCTCATAACCATCAAGATCTTTAAAAACAAGGCAAATCTAAGAAACTGTCATAGGCAAGAGAGACTAAAAAGGTCTGACAAATAAATAAAATATTGTAACCTGGATGGGATCTTGGAACAGAATAAGGACATTAGAGGAATAACTGAAGAAGTCTGAATAAAAAATAATCTTTAGTCAATAAAAATTTACCAATATTAGTTAGATAATTGTAACAAATGCACTACACTAATGTAAGATGTTAATATGGGAAATTGAGTGCATGCCATACAAGATACTCTCTGCTCTGTATTCACAACTCCAATTTTTAAACCATAATACTCAAAATTTGTCAAGGTGAAGGAAACAAATGAATAAGTCAGGAAAGAAATTTAGCAATGTATCCTGGACCGTGAAAATTACTTTTGCTCTTTGAAACAGTCACTTTGCAGAATCAGCTAATCCCATCAACAATCATAAATAATTAGATATATATATATTATAAAAAAACTTCAACATTAGCAGAATGTTTAAGTGAATTGTATATGTATATTATGGTACACTCGTAAACTGTTTATTATATAATGCTAATTCATAATAGACTTAATTATATACTATTAGGCAAAGCAGAAAGGATTCCTAATTGCATATACATTATATATTAACAATATAAAATATATTTGAAAGAACAGAATATAATACACTGAAATGTTAGCAGAACAGAACACCCCTCCAAGTGGAGGGATTATGTCAGAGTACATTTCTTTCTCCTACTCAAGGCAAAGGAATGAGGGCATTGGTTTTAGGAAATTTATCCTCCAAGTTCACCAACCTTGACATGCTTCAGTCTGAAAAGCATCTCTACAACTTGTCTTTGTTTATATTCCATTGAACCGTGATGATATCCAATGCCCCGCTTTAACAGACTCTGCAGTTTGTACTGTTTTCTTGTTCCTCTCAGTCTGCGTAAGATCTTTATTAAAGTCTGAAATACCCCAAACAAAGACTCTGCATTATCACATTAAAACATTTCTCCTTCAACTTAACAATGATGTTATGTGTTAAAAAGCTGTTTAGAAATCAATGCAGAGTTGGACACACTTCTAAAAATAGTTGTGGTCAGAACCCAAAGCCTTATTTAAACTATAAGATGCCCAATATATGATATTTTAGTAGAATGGTTTCATAGTCCCTGACATTCAAAGTTTGATATCTGATACAAGCAAATGTAACCCAACCTTACAGATGATTATGCTTTCTTCATTTATTTATCCATCATAACATGCACACCATTTTCTTTCCCATACCCACTGAGTGGTTGAGACCTACCCTTGGTCCCAAAGTGCTTAATCACTGGTTATTGCTCCAAAGGACTGAACTAAGTGCTCCAAGGAAATACCAGAGGGAAAAAATGAGAAGGGGGAGGGACCAGAGTACCCTGAGGCCAAGACCAAAACACACCCCGCCTACATTCTCAGCTTAGTCTAATTTGCTACCACCCCAATTCTGTTTTATTTTTGCTGTTAATTCAAATCTAACTTACTGGGTTTCTTTTTCATTAGCACCTCCAGTCCTGTCTGATCAGTGTTGGTTGTTCTCTCTCCCTCGTTCTTTCTTTGTGTCTTGCTGCCTATCTTTTCTGTGTGTTATCTTTGTGTCTGTTACTGTGCCTTTCTCCTCTCCCTCCTTCCCTCCCTCCCTCTCTCTTCCCTCCCAGTTTCTCTCTTGTTCTCCTTTCTCTCTCTTTCTGAAACTTCCTGGGTCTATTTCTGTGCACTTTTTCTCTGTCAATCACTGTTATTGTTCCTCTCTTCTCTTTTTCTTTTTCATCCCTTTCTCTCATTCTGCCTTTTTCTCCCTCTCTCCCATTACTTAAGGAAAGAGAAAAAAACATAAACAAGTAATAACCACATTTCTCTGACGACTACATGAACGATTAGGTAAACCAACAAACATTTTATGAGCACCCATTGTGTAGGGTGTCCATACATGTTCTAGAGTTAATTTTCTGAGTGAGGTGTGGCCTAAGGGAGAAGTATAAGACATCATAACTCCACAGTTTCCAGTTTGAAGAACTAGGTACAAGATAGGTAAAAACATGGACAAGAATTTTTAGAAGAAAGACAAATATGACTTTGAGGTTCTTTTAGCTAGTCGTTGCGTAAGCCGATAGCTCAGAAAAAATATTTTACATTTAATTTTAATATAGAAATAGAACTAACTTCAATTAATAAATGCAATTTCATAGATATTGAAGTTATACTTTGGCACAAATCTTTGAGCTGCTTTTAATAACTGTATAAACTACTCATACAAATGATCTTAATGTTTATGGCCTTCAGCTTTAGTCTCCAATCTATTGTTTCAAGATTAACTTAGATTATGTGGTATGTTTTGTAGATTCCTTATCACAATATAGACACTATGTTGACTTTTACATGCTAAACTGTGTTTCTCCAAAAATCCTTATGTCAAAGTCTTAACCCTCACCATCCATATGTGACTGTATTTTGATAGAGGTTCTTTATAAAGTAATTCAGTTAAAATCAGGTCATTAGGGTGGTCCCTCATCCAATATGACTAGTGTCCTTCCAGGAAGAGGACATTGAACACAGACACATAAAAGGGAAGAATATATGAAGATACAAAAAGAAGATGGCCATCTGCAAGCCAAGGAGAAAGATCTGGGACAGATCCTTTCTTCATAATCCTCAGAAGGACCAACCCTGCCAACACCGATCTCAGACTTCTACTCTCCGGAACTGGGAGAAAATAAATATCTGTTGTTTAAGCGACTCACTCAGTGACACTTTGTTACAGCAGTCCTAGCAAGTCAATATGCATACCTGAACACCCTGAATGCATCCTTGTTTCTTTTCCCTTACCCGGTTATCCACAACTGTATGGTCTGCATAAGTACAGTCTGGAGGAACTTGATAATACTTCTTAAGGCTTTTCTTCATTTCCCTTATTTCAGCTGCCAATAAAATGATTCTTTGGATTCTAGCACCTGAATATGAATTAAAAAATCTGAATATAAAAAAGTTAGAAAATTAGTAAATATATTGTATAGCTTGTTCTTTCATTTTATTTTTTAAGTTTGAAATTATATGCATAAATGCTGGGGAAAAGATTTCCAGAAAATTTAAATCTGAAACACAAGATGCCTATTAGAGAATATTCATCAGGCCTTATTTACTTCAATTGTTTCTTTATCTGTTTCCCATTTAAGTATATTTAAATATATTAATTAAAATGCATTTACACAAAGCAGAAAAGCCTTCTGCACCTCTCCTATCTCTCATGCTACCCAAATGTTATTTATTTTCTATATCCAGTGGAATAATATGTACAACAATTTTTTTAATTTATTGATTTTAGAGCATGAGGAAGGGAGAGGAAGATAGGAACATCAATTTGTATCCAGTAGAACAATACTTTTGACATTAAATTTGATAGAAAAATTTAATTTTCCTAATAACTGCATACAAATGCTAATTCTTTACAGTTGAAGAAGTAGAGAAAAATTTTATCTGCAAGACCCTCTACTTTCTAACATATACTGTAGTTCATTTTCTGGATATGCTAAGATTAGCCTTGAGATACATTGGGTACTTCTTACTGAGCCACTTCTGGGGCGGAACGGCACACGGAGGAAGGGTGCGTGGCCTGCTGGGCCATTAGCATCGTCTGTATCAGTCATCCTCTCTGCAATGTCACTCTTTAAGATCCAAACCTATTCTATATGACCATCCCCATCTCGGATATATACCTGAAGCAGTCAGAAAAATTAGGTAAGGGCAAATGCTAGAAAAGAATCCTGCGTGAGAGTGAGAATTGTGTAAATGCTATCAAATAAAACTATGTAACAAAATTCATGTATGATGTTTTCCAGGTTAATTTATACATTAGGCCAAAACAAAAATAGAAGCACTTCTTTACATATTTGTATATGTTGTGTTAAGACAATAAGGGCATAAAAATAGAAAAACCATATTTCCTGTGTTATATTAAAAGACAAATGTGTTAGTGAACTTATTCTGACTAATTAGCTGTTTGATATTTAATGGGTACCTTTTAAAAATGAATGTAAACAATTATACAATTTATTTTTAGCAAATCTGCAAACTTGTAATTTCTAAAAAACAAATGTATAACTTGCACATCTAAGAAAAAGGAAATAAGCTAGTACAACGAAGAAAATTATTGCTAATTATTATATAATTATTATTGTAAAATACTCAAAAAGTCCTCTTTTGGATGTCTTCCCAAAAGTGAAGTATAATTACATTAACTGGATGTGTCATACAAAAGAAAAAAGTCATATCATTGTCAGAACAGGGCAGCAGCAGGTCTGCCCACCGTGACTTTTGACATATGCAAATGAACCATATACAAATTAATATGGTCCCAGTTTCTCCCATAGGAAATAAAAATGGTGATGGACCTAGCATGATATATTGACTGGCCCTGTGGGGTACAAGCAGGGGGATGTAAATAACCTGCTGAATATATAAACTCACCCTAACTGAATGTATGTTCGGAAAAGTGTGGACATGACACCTGCAGCCACACAAGCAGGAGACTCCAACGGTCTCTCCAGCTGGTCCAGGAGTTTTCCTCTTATCTCTAACCCCAATACCTCCCTCCCTTCCTTCAATAAACCTGGTGTAAAATCTTAGGCTGTTCTCTGGGTGATTTCTCAGAGCAAACACAGCCTGACAATCATCATATTATAAAAACAAGTTTGAATTATAAAAACAGCTAAAGACTAATACATTTTATTTAAAACTTTAAAAATTTCATAACCCAAGTAAAAATACTCACACAGCACAGTTTCTTTTTTGAGACTTTATTGCCTTGTCTAGTTTCTTGTTTAAATTTTTCCTCTCTTTTTCAAAACTTGGATCATTATGAGTATTCTGTTTGGTTATCAAATCAGTAAGAACTCGTGAAGCTGATAGTTCCACGGAATGAATGTTGAATCTAAATTAAAAATTTATAAGAATTTTTAATAATTTCATCTTTGTATTAATCATATATATATATATATGTGTGTGTGTGTGTGTGTGTGTATACTCCTATACCTTATAGGTATATCTGATACATATGAGAGAGATAGATTATATATATATGCATATAATCATGTAAGTTTTATTCATCACCTACCTTTAATTTGTTTGTTTGCTTTGGAGATCTGGTTTTGTTTCAAATGGAATGGAATAAGTTGGTCTAGGTTTCTTCCTCTCTTCTCCTTGTCTAGAATATCTGCACTTTGAGACAGTCCCTTTGTAAAAGTATCTATAACCATTCTAACGCATTCCTGTCTCTTCCCATCAAACTCTGAAACACCTAATGTTTTTATCACACATTTATTTAAAATGTATATCATGTTATATCCTTGAGGGACAGACTATGCTTTACAATTAACAATTTACCATCTATTCCCAGAGGTGACAAATATCTCTTCATATTCATTATTACCATCCACAGAATGCCTTAAATACTAAAATGTTAAGTACTATTTATATAGTGACTGGCTAAACTATTGAATTTAAATGTTTCAAGGTCATCTACAACCCCTCTTCTTACTATCATTTTCTTAAGGGCAGTCAAGTCACAGATTGTTTCTGTACCCCTGAGCCCTGGGCCCAGCACCAAGAAGCAAAGTGCAATGAACTAAATGTGAGCTCATTTCATCCATATAGATTGAATAAATATTCCCCAAAGGGAAAATCTTTAAGTATAATGAAAATACGATTCCTAATTATTTTATGTTGCGACTAAGCCCCAGTTAATTTTTCTTTTAATGCTCTGAAGGGAAAAGTAGAAAAAGGAAACTAGCAGACTGAAGTTCTTTCCTTTTTAGTGAAGAGTTCAGATGTAACCACTTTTGCAAAGAACCCACAGAACATAAAAAGCAAAGCCATTATGTGTGCATATGGTATGCATGTGTGTCACATGTGGGCATGTGGTGTGCGTGTGTGTGTGCATGTGATGTGCATGTGTTGCTGTATATGCTCTCTTTTGGCAAGTGCACACTATATTTTACCCTTTTTTTCCTTATCTTACTTTGATGATATAAAGAACTTTTCTAGTAATTGATAGGCCAGAGAATTCTACTGCAGTGTAATTTAATGAGAGTTCCTTCCTCTCATCCTATACCCAGCTTGATATTGTGTGACTTCAACATAGAGTTAAAATTTCTTAAAATTCTACTAATATGAATCAGAGGTTATATATATCTTTCCTCAATCATTGTTTTCAAAAGTCTTCAAATTTATACAATAATAAGATAAAACTAAGTAAATGTTACTTACGAAAAGAATATTGCAGGCAGCATATTCATTTCTTTAAGTATTTCTACAAAACGGGGAAACATTGCTCGCTTTTCAGTTTCTGCACTGTCAAATGTTTGAGGCTTAAGGTACTTTAGTAACTGATTTACCTAAATAAAATTATCATAAGTAAAAGAGAAATCATTAAATATTTGTGACTGTAAAGAAAAGATGATATAATCAGCTAGCATTTGAGACTGAAAATCAAAGTGGTAAGGCTTAGTGCATTTTCATGGAGTAAGTTGGAAATTATATTTAAATCATGCACATTTTTAAGTAAAATTAAAATTTAAGAAAACTTGAATGATATAGTCAACAAAATTATAATCACGTCTATGTAATATCATGGCACGGTGTTTATGGAAGGGGATATAGATTGTCACAAATTGATATTGGTTATTAATAGGGTAAACACAGGGTATGGTAAGACTTTAACATAAAGTGTCAAAATTGCTCAAAATTCTACAAATACATATCAGATATCATGTATTTGTCCAAATTGATCATTAAATTAATGTTAAGAGTGAAAGATTGCAGAAGCTAAAAACAAGAGGGGCAAACCACGGGTGTCCTGGGAAAACTAAGAAATGCGAACAAATACAATTATGAGAAGAATTCATCTAACTCACCAAGTGTTTAGGAACCCAGCCATGTGAGACACAACAAATCAACTATTAAAGCAAAAAAACCCTGTAAATGTTGGGATTAGAGCAGTATGTAGTTCCATATAAGCTCACAGAGTAATAAAACACTAGGGGAACTCTTCCAATTTTCAAAATTATGTATAGCATGTTTTCTTATGTTTTTTGTCAATATTTAATGACTAAATTTATACATAATAAATAAATACATTGTAAAAAGTCTGAACAAGCTTTGCTCCATTCTCTCATTTTTTTCCACTCAAGCAGTTGACTCACCCTGAAGAAACACCTCTCGAGCCATCTGTAACTATTATAAGGTAATGATTCAACCTTCCCTGGCCAGGCCTATGGCCTGCAAAAGGACTCCCAGTAGGCCTCAGTAGCTCTGGCTTCAGTAAAGGAAGCTGAATATTGAAGAAAATTGCTGTGGTGAAGCTTACTCTGCCTTTAAATGAGAAGGATTGTTTTCTTTATGAGATACTGTTGCCCCATATTTGGAGAAAAAAAGAGATGTGCTTTCATCAGTAAACAGTCTATATACTATAGGTAAAATGGAGCAGAAGGAGATAAGTCAATATAGGTGAAAAGTGCCAATAGAATTCCCAGAAAGTTATGGCAATATAGTATGACACAAATTCTCCTTCAGGAGTGTGAGAGGAATTCTCAGAACAAAAAGAAAAGCAGGAGTTCTGCTTCCGTTCCAGGTGAATGAGTTCTTACTGGACCCCACCCTCTTACAGGTAACAATGGTCACTTTGGGGAAAAATACAACCAATGACCCAAAAAGTGAAACAGAAGCAGACAGGTTCTGGAGGAGAGTATACGGGAACGGGAACAACAGGAGTGGAAAAACACAGCTTCCTGGCTTTTAATCTGGGGAGGTGTAGCAAAGCCACAATGTTGACAAACTCTTTCCCACCCCTGTCCTGCAATCTTTTGTCTAAAGAAACAAAAAATCCAGCTAAGAACAATAGCCACTAAAGTGAGGGGAGAGTTCCGGAAAAGGAGAGCTACAAAAATTCCTAAAACCTGTGAATAAACTAAGCCCAAATTTGTCTATTGACTTACGCATGGGCAAGACAAACTCCACACAGCCCAACTAAGGATGGAAGAATGGACATTTCACCTGTCACTCAGAAGACAGGGTTTGTAATTTGAATTTAAGTTATAATTGCCTTCTAAAATAAAATTTAAAAGAAAAATATTCAGAGTACTATAACAGAATACAGAATTCCCACAATAGAATATCCTCCAAAATATCAACATATAAGGAAAAAGGGAAATATGACCCCTTCTCAAGAGGAAAGAAAATTATCCCAGAAAAACATAAAAGATTATAAAGATGTTGAAATTAGCTGATAAGGACTTGGAAGTAGAAAAATAACCTCAGAATAAGAAGTTCTGAAAAATATAAATAAATAGATTCAGTGCCAAGAGAGCCAAAAGAAGAAAATATATGGATTTTTAAAAAATCAACTAAAGTAGAAAAAAAATACAAAAGAAAAAAAAATTTTAAAGAAATTTTGAAACATGAGATTTACAATGAAAATTTTTCCTGAATACAGTAAAACAGACTTTCTAAACAGACTTCCATGAAATTCAGATAAACAAGAAATCATTATAGATGCCAACACAAGAAAAAAGATTGTTACCAACTCTAAGACTGATGTCAATTAGGACTTGTTAAATATCTGCTGAGAGGTATCTCAATTCATAACTGGAAAATGTGTTGATATCCTCATCAGTGTAAAATTATAACATTAATCAAAGCCATATCAAACCACAAAGAAATGATATAACTAAAAAATCAAAACAACTTAAGTTTATCTAGGAAATATTTATAACCAGTCTTCTAATGAGAAATAATATAGAGTAAAAATATTATGGTATAGCAAGAGAAAAAGCTAGCCACATAAATACCAACTAAAAGCAAAATTTAGATTACTATACCAGAGAATATATGGTAAAAAAATAAATTTAAGAGATCATTTTATCCTCATTTGTTCATTCAATCAATATTCTATATATTTACTCTACTGGTATAAAAATAATATTTTTAATGAAATATCTAAAATTTAAAAATTAAGAGAATAAATGTTTAAAACTAAAATGTTAGGTGAAAAGAATATAAAATGTCCAACACAAATTTCTATACAAGATACAATAGATGAGAAGAGGATTTCACATTAGGAATGGCACAGCTTATTGCTACAAGGCATGTCATAAGCTGTAAGGGAAAGGAATATATGACTTGTGCCTACTGGAAAGAATATTGGATGGAACTAATTAGAGCTTAGAGATTTGCCACCTCCTAAAATATAGTAAGTCAAGGGGACTAAGTAAATTAAGTTTGATCTAGGCTGGTATCTATATATCCCAGTGTGTTAAAGCCAGATAACAGCAATGATAGACCAAAGATTTTCAACTCTGTCTGCACATTAAAATTTCATAGGATTTGGCTTTAAAATTCCAGTGTACCAGCCTCACAAAAGGCCAATCAAATCAGAATTTTTAATAAGCTGCATTTTTTAAATAAACAGCTAGTGTTGAAAATCTCTATTTAATATAATAGCAATTCTTGACATTTAGTGGTTTTCAGACTGGCAGATCAGGTAGTCTGTGCAATTAAAATTTAAAAATAAAAACAAAAAACCATGGGTTCCTTTTAATGTGGAAAAAGAGGGCAGAAAATAGGGATGGATTAAAATTTCGCTTCTATTACCTGAACCATGCTGCTTAAGAACTAATCACATGTTAACCATGACTTTGGCCCCGAGTTGTGAAGATTGTTTGATATTACACGTCAGTATATGTAAACGAGGCTGACCGTGTTCTGTAGCCTGGTGAATCAGTCTGGGATACCTATGGATGTGTGCCACTGCCTTTGCATTGAAATACTGTAGTACCCACTTTCAGGAAGTAAAGCATCATCAGGATTTTGTCATGACAAAAAAGCAAAGAATAGAACTTATATTAAGTAAGATGAATTAAATAATACTTATAATTTCTTTTATCTTCTCAGTTTGTTGGCAATAGAAAGAAACTAGGCAGTTATCTATTCACATAAGTAAACAAACAAACAATCTTCCTTGGAAAAATACTGGGGAAGAAAATCAGAAAAATGACCCAGTTGTGTCAGAAATCAAAGAAGTCCTGTCCATGAAAAGCAATAGCCCAACTTGAGATTCAGGGAATACATGTTACTAGTATGTGTGTGTTGTCCAAACTGGAGCTCAAGTAATGTTTCGTTGCATTTTTCCACATCTAGCTAACTAAATTTAAGCTAGAATAGCAAAGCCGGGCAATGAGGTATTCACCTTCAAATGCTTGAGAGCTTTATGGATGATTCTCCTGACCCTAAATGAAGTCAGATCCATTTCTTATTAATATTAAATTTAAAGAAACCCTAAATGGTTTTAATCCAGTACCTTGCTTGGTTCCAGCTGAATCCAACGAATCACTTCCTTTTTCAGTTCCTCTTCATATTTTTTGGCATCTGCCCTCATAATGACTATTTTATTTTTGAAGCAGCTGAATTCTTCAGGTTCTAACTCCTTGAAAATGAAGACCCACAAATACCAAGAAAAATGAAGTCATCATCCTTTCTAAAGTTTTCCATATACACCTTATGAAGGAAATCTCTCAAGGAGTCAATACTCATCCACATTCAGTTAGAGTTAACTGCATGTAGGCTGACAGTTCTGTTCTCCATGTAACAGTTGCTTAGTAGTCTTTTCATTAGAACATACCAACACATACATGTTTTTTAAATACTGTAGTTAGCTTTAGAAATAAAAGAAATAAAAATTTCTAAAATGTTTATTTTAAAAATACATGTTTTTTTTCTTTTTACCATGGCAAGGCACTACTCTAAGCATTTCACAAATCACAATTTAGTTAATCTTCATAATAACTCAATGAAGTAGATATTTTTGGAGGGGTAGAGAAAAATATGGATAACAGAAAAAAATAGAACCAATTTGCTCAATTCTGGAGCATTGTGGCTCTGGAGTTTAAATTCTTAACAATAAAACATGCTGCCTTTATCTATACTAGAATAAATACCATTCATAAATTTGCTCATTATTAATGGACTGCCGTAGCCAAAGAACTAAGATATCAGCCATAGAGTGTGTATATTTACACACCTGCTTTCTTGTCCATTCTGGCCAAACATGTACCATTGCATTATATAGCAGTATGCTTTCCCGTGGAGAAAATCCAAGATCTAAAGGGATTCCATATTTCTTTATCTAAAAACCATAAAAAACAAAATTATTAATTTTCTATTCCAGCTACAGATTTTTAACAATCTGGATACATATTCATTTTCCAAACTGGTTTATACTTACATGATTGACTGTAAGTGCAGCACATGGGTGATAATGTTCAATGATAAAGTCATTATCCTTTAGGGAACACACATACTTTTCCAGGTCATTGTAACGCTCTTTGTACCATACTGTAATCATAGGATGGAAATGATCATTAAGATTTGTTTGCTTTCAAAACAATGACCCGATTATGATTTTACAGGCCTAGAAAGACCTATGCATAAGCCCATCGCCAATAAAATGTTAGAAACATTGGGAGGAACCTTGAAAGAGGATTCAGTGCCTATCAGTGCTTTACTTTTCTTCCTGGTCTAATCATCTATTGTATTATATCACCATTTCTCAGTAACTTATTTCTCTATGTATTCTTGTAAAGCATGCCTTTGTGTAATGGGGCATGAGATAAATAAATAACTATATAGACATACAATTAATGAGAAACATTGGCTATCACTATTACTATTATTATTATATTATCTATCTTTAAAAAGCTAATAGTCTAAATATCTTTATTACTATAACACTTGGCTTTATTTTTTTTTCTTAGCACTTACCACTACCTAGCATGTTTCTTATTTTATTTTACTTTTATTTTATTTACTATTCATTTTGTTTAATCAATGTCCACATTAAAATTTAAGCTCTAGAAAAGCAGAATGTTTCTCTCCTACTGTAATTCTAGGGACAATAATGGGACCTGGCACACAGCAGGTATTTTAACTTCTGTTAAGTGAAAGTATGAGTGGCACATATGGGTATCTGCAGCTTGCAGCTGAAAAGTAGCCAGAAAAATATATAATTTTATACTACTCCACAGAATTCATATATAAACAGTCACAAGTATATAGCATAAAACAACATTCATTAATTCAATCATAAAATATGGAGAGTACATATAAAATAAAAGACACCATGATATGGATTAAAAACAATATTTTTTACATATAATACATTTTATATTATATACTTACTTAAATATATCTACATATATGCTTAAAATGTGTAGTGTTTTCCAAGGCAAATAAGACATATAAAAGTAGTTACAATAGATAGTAGGAAATGTCATAATGCAGGACATACTATGGGACTTGAAATGAAAGAATTAGGTTGTATTTGAGCTGTGCATCCAGACAATTTATCTTAAATAATGAATAGATAAAATTTGGTCAAGTGCAGATGAAAGGTTATTCCAGAAAAAGGAATTTAAAAAGCAAAGGCAAGTTTTGAGAAATAATGAATAACCCAAATGTCAAGAAAATTCATGAAGAGAAAGACTACTGTGGTATGAGAACAGAATGATAGCACAGAATTAGACCACAGTGAAACAGGATATTTTGAAACAATGATTTTTCAGCAAAACAAAATGGAGCTGCCCTCTAGAAATGTTTTTGTTTTTAATTTTTTTCTTACAAAATAGGGAGTGAAACATTTATCTGTGTTACCATTCTGTCTTAAACCACACTGAATAATAATGCAAGAATTCACATTGTTTCAAAATAGATAATCTTTGCAAAGAGTTTGATCATAAGGATTATTAGATCCACCACTTGCTATAGCTGTATGCACTTCAGCATGTCAATCTCCTAAATCTAATATTCTTATTTAATTTCCCTTGTATATTAAAACAAAATTGATTTTGTTGCAGTAAGAATCAAATTGATTTACATGTATAAGATGTCCTAATATATTACAAGCACAAAGCGCTCCCCTTCTCTACGTTAAGACAGTCATACCCAGTCTAACTCTGTGTGATGGCTTTTCTACTCTTTTTTTTTGCTGTTTCTTTGCAACTTTCAAGGCATTTTGCGATGGATCAGAATTTTCCACTGTGCTTTCAACATGTTGCCAGTACCTTTTAATTATCACCAACCATCTAGTTATTTAAAAAAGAAAGGTATTATTACCACAGAAAAAATAAACTATAATATCATTTTTCTAAGAAAAATCATTAAAATTGATTCCGAGAACAAAATTTTCTTTGAACTTTATACATACTAAAACTATATTTATATTCACATAGTTTAATCAGTTCTCATTTTCATGCAATTGCCAAGAACTGATACTTTGAGGTTACTTATGAAATTCATTGTTGCAATAAAAATGGTTATATTCATTTCTGCTGTATGTGTTGACTCATTGTGAAAACATGTTTATTTTGCATAGGAATGTAGTGTACATAGTATATTGGAAGGATAGTTCTAAATTGCCTTATGCTGTTCTCTGGGAATCTATCAATTTATAAACAGAAAAATTAAATAACTCTCACACAAAGTTCTTGAAGAACCAGGTAAGTAAATTACATCTAGTCAAAGAATGGGAGCACATGTTTTCTAGTTAAGTATAACAAAATTTAAAGAAAATGAGTCTTAACTTGAAGAGATTTTTTTTTGTTTGTTTTTAGAGGTTATGCTTTAAAAATCTACTGGATAATTAATTATTATCATTATTATCATCATCATCATCATCATCATCATCATCATCACAAATAGCAATTACAATGAATGCAAAACTCAGGCTTACTCGGTGAGGTGTTCAGGATTACTGATAGTAGCAGAAAGTGCCAGAAAGGGACACCGAATCATAACAAGAAGATGTTCCCAAACTTCTGCTCCAATTTCTCCCCCAAGACAGTGTACCTGGCAATGTGGTTAAATAGAAAACATATAAGATCGGTTATACTTTTTTTCTAAAATATTAATAGATTATACTAGCAGAACTTATCATTTATATCTCTCTTCACATTCAGTAATGTTCATTCTCTCCTGATAAAGTTGGTCAAAGAATCCCAACATGATTTTGAGAAGAATTAAACTGGGTTTGAGAATAACGTATTGAGAGATGACTTACTCTATTATGCATGATTATATTGGGACTGTGAAAAAGATTATTATATACCATGTAAATAATACTCATAAGCAAGAACAAACTGAGCTAAAGAATGCACTATGTAAGTCTTGTTTACAAATGAAATACTGGCTAAATTATAGTGATTCCCACAGAAAGATAAGATGAAGAAAAATCTCTATAAAAATAAAACATTTATTTGTGTGACTAATCTTATCACTGAAATGCATATAAAAATGTTTATGAAACAAATTAATTTGAAGTAAATAAAGTTTTCCAGGTTTCAGTCTATAAATACACACAGGGCACTTATTTTGTCCTACTTAGAAATCTAGAGAAAGCCTGGTCCTCTGACTATAAATGGAGATAAGATAAGAGCAGTGATTATTAGCCAATTCATCACTAGTTTGCCACAATGATATGGGCAATTAATAATAATATATGAAACCCAGAACAACTTTAAAAGAGTTGATTTTAATCAATATCTGTAAGATTCCCAGCCAACAATAAACTTTCATTTAGTAAAATTAGATCCTTATGTATATTATAGCCTATATTTTATAGAATTAATACAAGAGATTAAAACCAACTCTATTTCAAAAGTCTTGTCTATACTTTATTTCTGATTTTTACTGAAGCCTTTATCCTTCATGAAGTACTTATCCACTATGAAGCAGGCACTGTGGAGAGGTAAAGAAAACCTTTTAAAAATGTTTAGTCAAGATACAGAGAGACCAAAAAGAAAAATATGTAAATGACATCAGAAATATATTGATAACAATGTCATTTTAATAAATAAAGTGTGTGTGTTTGAAATACCAATAAATCAGAGATGAATATGGAAATTGTAACAAAGTAAGATTTGGTAAGAAGCATTCCTTTTAGTTTTAACTCAAGATGCAAAAGATAAGATTTAAAATGAACACTTTTCAGCTTTTTCCTTCATTGTTATATTAGAGGACATTTAATTTCATCTTTTTACATGTACAGATACCTCTGTATCTCTGTGCTGCATTACAGCACAGGAAAGCAGTATATAGCATTTAAAGCACAGAAAATGGAAGCAGGTTTCCCTGCGTTCTAATCTTCACTCTGCACTTAATGTGGGGTGAATTCAGGAAAGTTAATCTGTTTGCCTCAAATCAGTGGCAATAAAAATAGTAATTACTTTATTGGGTTTTTCTGAAGAGTAAATGGCATTATAGCTAGAACTTGTTTAGAATAAATATCCACAGTAAACATTGAAATAATGGTAGCTATTAGAACTTTATGTATAGCAATATGTAAAATTATTTTTATCTATTCAATCTTTGTAGCCCTTTTTAACCTGATTTATTGTGAAATATGACATTCAATAAATTGTGTAAAATAGGTTTTTATATTAACAAAGTATTATTCAGATTAACTCATTGAGGCAAACCAATGACAAATATTATAAACCAAGACAAATATTTCCAGTCTCTCAGAAGTCCATGTTATAACAAACTCCTTCGATAGTTACTATGCTGCTGTTGTTTTTAATTATGACTTGGTTTTCATTGTATGTCTTTATATATGAATATGTGTGTGCTCACAAACATAAGCTGATTTTGTCAGTTTTGTAAGGTTTTGTAATTTGAAATTATAGCATGTGTCCTTTTGTGTCTAGCTTCCTTTACTCAATATTATGATTTTAAGATTATTTTTATATGTTTATTTTTATTGTTCTGTGTATTCTATTGTATAAATATACCCCATTTTATTATTTCCACACTAGTGGACATTGGAGTTGCTACTCTAAACATTTTGTATGTTTCCTGGTCCGCAGGTGTGGGAGTTCTTAAATTGTCTTGTTTTTGAAGATCTTAAATATATTTTTCCAGTCCTCAGGTATATAACTATAATTGGAATTCCTGTTCATGAACTATTGTCATATTCATTAAATTTTGTCAAGACAATTTCCAAAGTGTATGAGTCTTTCCATTGCTTCACTTCTGCAACACTCAACACAGCCAGATTCTAAACTTTACTGTTTGGTTTGTGTGTTTTATTGTGATTTTTTTCTGGGATTTTTCTATATTTTATTTTATTTTATTTTGCCTTTTTAATTGTCATTCTTTTACAGTTGTCCCTGTTTTTCCCCTGTTGATCTTCACTGCCTTGCCCACCCCTCCTTCCACTCCCACAGACAATCCCCATCCTGTTGTCCATGTCCATGGGTCCTTTATACAAGTTCCTTGATTAGACTTCTTTATTGTGATTTTAATGTAACTATGTTTTTTAATGTAATTTATTGGGGTTACATTGGTTCACAAAGCCACACACATTTTAAGTATGTACAATTCAAAAAAGCATCATCTGCATTTTAGTTAAGTTCCTTTTCAGGGGTATATTTGACATTTGGAAATCTCCTTTTGTGAGTTCTTTTCCTCTTAATATTTTAAAGAAATCCTTATATATTTTGAATGATAGCTTTTTGTCCAACTGTAAGTTACAAATACCTCCCATTCAGCGACTTATAATTTCATTCTCTCAATGATATATTTTAATGAATAAAATTTGTTGGTTTAACGCAGTTAAAGTGGTTAATCTATTTTTTATAGTTTGTACTTTTCAAGTTTAAGAGGTCTTTATCTACTCCTAAATAATAAAGATATTCTCTTCAGATAATATAGTCAAAAGTTTCATCAATTTGCCTTTGACATTTCTATGTTTAAGCCATTTGAAATTGGTTTTGTGTATGATGTGAGGAAGTGATCTAATTTTTTTTATCTCCATATGGATTCCCAGTTTTTCCAATACTGTTCCCAGTGCCACTTTTTTTCTTAAATAAAAGGTCTATACATGATTCTATTTCTGGGTTCTTTGGTCCATTTGCCTATATGTTTATCCTTGTTTCAAAAGACATCATCACTTCGTTACCACTGATCTACAATAAATCCTGATACTTAAAAGAGGAAGTTTGTCCACCTTGATTTTATTTTTCAAATGCATCTTTCTGCTTACTTTAATCTTCTTTTCCAAATGCATCTTGGCTACTTTTTGCCTTTTGCATTGCCATGTAAATTTCAGAATCTGGTAATCAGTTCCCCCTCCCAATATGCAAATGTGCACATACACACACATGCACACACTTATACACAAATACCATGAAAGGACAGAAAAAAATCTGAGTTTTTATTGTGCTTACACTGACTCTATAGGACAATCTGGAGTTCCTAATTGTCCAAAATGACCTATTTGTATCCAAAATGATCTATCATAATTATAATCGTAATATTGAATTTTCCAATGTAAAAACATGGACTATCTCTATTTATTTTATTCTCTTAAAAAATCTTATTAAATATAACTTAGTAAAGTTTAACACTTTCTATATAAAAACCCTGTACATTTTTAAAAATTGTATTTCAAACTACTCTATATATTTTGTAATATTACAAATGCTATTAAAATGGTTATCTTATTTTCTCAATATGTGTTGCTGATATGAAAATTATTTATCAATTTGAATTTCAAAGGATAAAAAATATAAAGATATATTCTTGGCCTTGATGTAACTATTCTAGAAATACAAACCAAAAAGTATATTTGGAAATTAAGAAATATAATTTTTATTTAACCAATGAACCAAAAACTAGATCATGATGGCAATTAAAAGATATTTTAAACTGAATGATAACAAATATAATTTTCAAATGTGCTAAAGCAGTATGTTAAGGTTAATGTATAAACTTCAATATATTAATGTATTAGAAAAGAATGCATACATGAAAATAACAAAGAATACATGTTCAAATTATGTCATCTTCTTAAACTTGCAGCCTGTCTATTTTATTTATTTTAGTTTGTTTACTTATTTTGTTTGCTTATTTGTATTTTGTTTTTATTTCCTTCCTGATATCCCTTCCATCAAATAAATGCTGTCTAGCAGTATGAGGCACTTTTAAACAGGCAATAGAGTGACATGAATAATTTTAGCCATTAATGCAACGAGTAAAGGTAATAAGAAAGTATCTATTAAAAGATAGTGAATTCACCTCTGGCCTTTGAGGCCCAGTTTGGTTGGAACATCTATCCCATAAGCTGAAAGGTCTTGTGTTCGATTCCTGGTCAGGACATGTACCTAGGTTGTGGGTTGGTTTCCAGGCTGGGCACGTACAAGGGGCAACCTATTGATGTTTCTTTCCCTCTCTTTCTCCGTCCCTTCCCCTCTCCTTAAAATCAATAAGGATGTCCTCAGGTGAAGGTAAAAGAATTAAAAATAAAATAAAATAAAGATAGTTGGTTCAGTGGGATAAAAGTCTATGGCTTAAAGAAAAAAATGTCTATTGCTAATGTCATTGGTGTGTCCAATGATTTCTGAGATACTTTTCCTCTGCTTTTATCACTTTTATTCTAGATTTTCTTTTTCATTTTCCCATTTTAATTCCTTCCAGATCTATCTCTTACCACCAGCACGGTCAGTCTATCCCTTCCATAAAGTGAATATTTCTTTTAAAAACTATCCATATGGTTGCCATCTTTACTAAATACATAGCTGCATATTTTATGTACATAAAAATGTTTAGCGAAATAATAGTAATGAAAGGTAGCATACCTCATCAAATATGACATATCTCATCCTTTTCACCCACTTTTGATTACGAGGTGATAGCAAGAGTATTTCCAAACATTGAGGCACTGTCACCAATATCTGTTTTAAAATAATAGAAAAGCATTAACTTAATTTTTTTTAAATCTCAAGCTTTAACTTTTAAACATCAATAAAATATGTTAAATGACACAGTATGTTCAATCTCATTTGTGAAAAAGTAGAACAAATTTGTGTAACAAATGTATCAAAAAACGTTAAACTGATTTCATTAAGAAACATTTTCCCACTTCATACACTGGGGATATTAAAGCATCACAATTTGAAACCATTACCATTGAAGGAACTACTTTCTCGTGTTGAAAAAGTATTTTATTTTGTATAGAAAATATAATTTTTTGAAACTTAATCAAATTATTAAATAAAAAATAATATGAACAATGTTAAAATGTAAATATATTTCTAAGGGCAATTGTGAATTTACTTTATAGTACATTAAAACTTTGAAGTGCCTACCTAAGTGCCTAAATAGGCATCATTATTTATTATTTGCTCATGTTTATGACATACCTGACAATTCAAGGTGTCATGACGGTAATCTCGTGTAAAAACTCCACACACCGTTAATCCTTTGGGCAGTGCTTTGGTAAATAAACTGTAGACAGTTCCTACCACTTGATTAACAAGAGCCTTAAATCATAAAAGACATAATCTGCAAGTCAGTAATTAATGACAACACTGAAAAAATTGTTTAAAGTAAAAAAATAAATTCTGGAACAAATTTACATGCAAAAAAGTACAGTACCGATTTTATTTTATGTAACTGTTTCTTAACAAAAGAACTACTTGCACTAAATGCTTCCTACTAATTTAATTTTGAAGTTTTCCTTAATGTTTAATATATTACATTGCTTATTAATGTGATGGCTAAAAACAATAAACAACAATCTATGTCACATAAATGTGATACCTATTTATACAGGTGAAATCATGTGATGATTTTTTATTCAAAAATCTATTGGGTTCTCCAGTATTGGCACATTACTTAACTTCACAATTCCTCGGTTTTCTCAAATGTAAAGCGGGGGGGGGGGGGGGGGGGGTGACATGAGAGATGAGTCCTGCAACTCTAGCATTCTGAATTTCTTCTTTCAGTGCCTCTTTAAGGCCTGAAATTAAGTATTCTCCTAGGAAAGACAGAGGAAGAAATACTCTAAATCCCTTTCAGGTAAAGAGAAAAATCCTGATTTAGCTAAGAACCTCTTGACTTTGTTTTATACAGGATGCTATAAATAAAGAAGCCTATAGCACTTGCAATAATCAGGGGCGATTCCTCAGAGCAGGAAGGCAAAATGAGAATGGCTGCTTCTCCCTCTCCTACTGTCTCTTGTGAACTTGTCTATACTATCTTAACCCTGGCACAGAATCAAATGTTTTCTTTTAGCAAAATTCTCAAAAGTGTTAAATTCTGATTTTTAACAACTGCTGGACCTAAGGGGGTTTAAGCAATAAAATGAACAAAAAATAGGATGAAGTGTACCACTTATTGGTTAATGTTTACACCCAGGCAATACATTAGATGCTTTACATACATCATCTCAATGCTTAGAATTAAAGTAGAGCAGTCCCCCCTTAGCCACGGAGTATATTTTCTGACACTCCCCACGGATGCCAGAAACCATGGATAGTAATGAACCTTACATACAATACCATGTTCTCTCCTATACATACATACCATTTCACTTAAAGCACGTCATGGCTTCTCCTTGAAATATCCGAATTTCCAGCACCTCTAATTTTGCACTTTGGGGCCATTATTTGGTAAAATAATGTTACTTGAACACAAGCACTGCAATATCATGACAGTTAATCTGATAACCAAGAGGGCTGCTAAGTGATGAATGGGTGGGGAATGCATACAGCATGGAGACACTGGAAAAGGAATGATTTGGGTCCTGGGCAGGACAGAAGGGGTTGGCACAAAATTTCATCATGCTACTCAGAACAGCACACAATTTAACACTTATGAACTGTTTATTTCTGGAATTTTCCATTTAATACTTTTGGGCTACGGTTAACCGTGGACAACAAAAACCATGGGAAGCAATATCATGCATGAATGGGGACTACCGTACAAGGCAAGCATTATCATCCTCTTTTTACCGGTACAGAAACTAAGGTAAGAAACTGGCTCAAGATCACACAGCACAAAAGCACGCACATCCATGACTGCAATGCTGGGACCTGTACACTCCGGTACCGCGCTATGATTAAGGGCACAACTACAGTTGAGAAAAATTACCGTAATATAGATAATGTCCTATGGACACAATACCTTTGTTGGAGCAACATACACAACCACCCCTTCATCGCTCTCTCTCAGCACTTTCTCCATGCAGTAGTAGGAAGCATAGGTTTTCCCTGATGAAGTCGGGGCAACAATTACAGCAGATTCGTTATTATCTACGACATCGAGAAGTTCTCTCTAGATAAAAAGAAATCACATTTCATTTTGAAAGTACATATTTAGTGTCAAATTTTAATTTAAAGGCAACTTGACAGCAAATTAGTATTCACAGTTTCTTCTGAGACACAGTGGTTAGTGTTCCAGATGGCAGGTAGTTCAGGGAATCGTCATTTTATGTTATTTGGATATAACTCAATTCACATCATACTTTCTACTAAAAAATTCTTCACTTAAATGTGGATAAAAATATCCAAGTAAACAGACATCATCACAGAGGGGTCTGCCCAGGTTATCATATAGCCCAGCTCTCTGCATTTTTTTTAGCTTGAGTTGGAGAAACGTAGACTAAAATCAAAATTACCAAAATCTACTGTTCTTTAAAGTTGCCATTTTCTGTTTATAAATATAGGGTCAACAAATAAATACAGTGTAGAAAATGGCAGTTTTAAAAAATATAAAACATGCACATATGTAATAGGCTATATATTTATCATTACTTATCACTATGTATTTTGAATGACTGCTTCTAAACAGTGGGACAATCTGAAAGCATTACTACTTTCAAACAACAGTAAACTCTTGCCAAGTATATATCATTAAAAATCAAGCACTACATTTTGAAATTAAATTAATGTGGATAAAAATTACATAGTATAATCATTAGGAGCAGTCTAAGTAGAATTAGTTTAATTCTTAATCCAGGCTCTATCACTTAACAGAACCATTTTTTTTTTAAATTCCAATTAACTTTTCTTTATTCCATTATGTCCTTGGTAAAGACATAATTTATTTTTATTGTCTTTTTTTAAGTATATTTTATTGATCATGTTGTTACAGTAGTTCCATTTTTTTTCCCTTTGTTCCCCTCTACCCAGTACCCTCCTTCCCTCCAGCAATCCCACCCCCCTTAGTTCATGTCCATGGATTGTGCATATAAGCTCTTTGGCTTCATCCTTTCCTATATAATTCTTAACTTCACCCTGTCTGTTTTGTATCAACCAATTATGATTCTTAATCCCTGCACCATTTCCCCATTTCTCCCCCTCCCCCCTCCCAGCTGATAGCCCTCCAAATCATCCCCATACTTATGATTCTGTTCCTATTCTGGTTTGCTTAGTTGAATTTTGTTTTTATTTTTTAGATTCAGTTGATAGTTGTGAGTTTGTTGTCATTTTAGTGTTCATAGTTTTGATCTTCTTTTTCTTAAATAAGTTCCTTTAACATTTCATATAATAATGGCTTGGTGATGATGAATTCCTTTAGCTTTACCTTGTCTAGGAAGCACCTCATCTACCCTTCCATTCTAAATGAAAGCTTTGCTGGATAGAGTAATCTTGGTTGTAGGTCCTTGCTTTTCATCATATTGAATACTGCTTGCCAGTTCCTTCTTGCCTGCAGTTTGTTTTGAGAAATCAGCTGACAGTCTTATAGGCACCCCTTTGTAGGTAACTCTCCACTTTTCTCTTGCTGTTTTTAAGATTCTCTCTTTATCTTCACTTTTGGCATTTTAATTTTGATGTGTGTTGGTGTGGTCTTCTTTGAGTCTAGTTTGCTTGGGACTCTCTGTGCTTCTTGGACTTGTATGTCTAGTTCCTTCGCCAAATTTGGGAAGTTTTCCTCCATTATTTTTTCACATAAATTTTCAATTTCTTGCTCTTCCTCTTCTCCTTCTGACACCCCTATGATTTGGATGTTGGCATGTTTAAAGTTGTCCCAGAGGATCCTAAGCCTCACCTCATTTTTTTCAGTTCTTGTTTCCTCATCCTGTGATGGTTGACTGTTTTTTTCTTTCTTATGTTCCAAATCATTGATTTGAACTCCGGTTTCCTTCCCTTCATCATTGGTTTTGTGTGGATTTTCCTTCGTTTCACTTAACATAGCCTTCACTTCTTCCCTTATTCCCTTATGCATTTGCCATACTCAAGCATATCTTTCAAGCCTGTGAGCATCTTTATCACCAGTGTTTTGAATTCTGCATCTGTTAAATTGGCTATCTCCTCATCTGTTAGGTTGGCTGTCTCCTTGTTGCTTAGTTCTCCTACTGGAATCTTGATCAGTTCCCTCTTTTCAACCATACTTCTCTTTGTCCTTATCTTGACAGGCTCCTGTGTTTGTTTGCCGCTGTGTCTTAGGTAGAGCTGTTGTTCCTGTTACGTTGTAAGAGGTGGAGCCTTAGGGATTCATCAGTACAGGGCAAGCCAGTTCACCACATTGTGGCGCTGTGTGGGGAGGAGGGGAACAATGACACTCGCTCAGCACTTGCCCCTTTTCCAGGCACTTCTCCCACTTCCATATGGGCCTGGTGCCTCTCTAGCTGTTGCCCTGGAAGAGATGGATTTATGTTGGTTGAGGCCCCAGGCACAGAAGAAAATATTGGGTTCCTGTGTGGATGAATATTTCTTCTTTATATCCTTGTTTGTTGGACTTCCATGCAGCTTGATTTTCTGGAACTTCTGGTTATCTCTAGTTTTGAGGTAGTTGTATTCCTTCTTAGTTTTGGTGGGAGACCCAGCATGTTTGTCTAAGCTTCCATCTTGGCCGGAAGTCTCTCATTGTCTTTATGTTGCATTCTATAATGACTTACTCATCCAAAATATGTTGCACAGTGAGATCTGAACCAATTTCTTCCATCAAGTTTCTTGGCTTTTCCAGGATGCAGACTTTTTCAGTACATACCTGCCAGGTGTCTGGTATAAAATGATGCACTCTGGGATCTGGATCACTTCTTTCTTCTCGAAATAAGTAGGGGCCCATATATGTTAACTGAAACCGAGCTGCTCCCAGATGAACTGAATATTTAGAAATATCCTTCTCATTACTGGATTCCTGGACCTAAAATAAGTATTACAGGTTAGATGTTCATACTTTCAATTTTAAACCTGGGCAAAAAATATTATCAATCATGTTGTAGTTTGTTTCAACAAGATTACCATTTTGTGTTTCACAATTGTTCAGAGTTAACAATGGAGAATAAGATAATAGATACTACATCTCCACTATAATTTTTAAATACTGTTTTATGTGCAATGCTATGTTCCATAGAATATAATTAAAATGTAATATGAAATTAATCTCTTAATTATAATTCAGTGTAACCTTTGATAGTTGTTAAATATGAACAACCCCAACCCACACACACACTGAAATTTTGTTTCAGTGAAAGGACTCTTTCCTAATCTTAAAACGGCATCGTTAGTAAAAAAAAAAAAAAAAAATTCTTATAAGGATCTATATAATAAGTACACATCATTGTACAATTTATTTTAACCAAAGAATTCTACCTGAGGACATAATAAGTGTGCCAAATTGTCAAATCCAATATATTTTAGATATTTGGCTAATTTTTGCCGATGTGTATTTTGTAATAGTTCTGAATATTTTTCATTGATTATGTGAATCCTTTTCATCAAGTTAATTATTATGCTTATATCTCTGGATCCTGCTTCTGTTAAAAAAACAAACAAACATTGGCATGTATAACTTAAGTTACACAAGATATTGATAATAAAACTGCCAAGCCAGATTTAATTTTATTGCAGCATAAGAAAAGCAAGCATATTCATATGAATCACTCATAAAAAAATGAAGAATTCATAGTGATTAGTCAAATGCATAGAAGTTAAGAGTGTGACCTCAAGTTAGAGTAGGATTGCCAGCTTTAGCAAATAAAAATACAAAAGATCCTGTTTGAGATATATATTTCATGACATATACCAAAAAAATGTTATTTATCTGAATTCAAATTTAACTTGCCTGTACTTGGTTTAGGAACCTGAAAAGTTACATCTCTAAACTTCATTTTCTTTATATAGATAATGAGATACTAATAATAGGTCTCTCTCATCTGATTATTATTAAGATTAAATAAATTAATTTATATAAAATGATACAATAATGGCAGAAGTTATTAATCATAAGGATTAATATGGAGAATGAACTGAATTGACATTTTTAAAAGGTCATTCCATATTTTATTATTTTAATATTTACTTTACTGTGAATACAATTAAGAGATAAATATCTTTCATCTTCCCTTCAGTCAAATATTCATTCTCTGGTCATCATGCAGACACTGCTGTGTCCCAATTTAGTTAATTATTTAAATTGTGCATATACTTTGGAGTAAGAATGTCAAGTTAAAGTTCTTGCTCTGTCATTGACATTTGGGCACATAATTTGTTCTCCTGGAACCTCAGTTTCTTAGATGTAATATCAGGGTAATGAAACCCACTTCAGAGTATTGTGAGAATTTATATACATGTATATAGTAGGTTCTTGAATAACTTTTTGTTCAATATTGTTTTGTTATAATGTTAATGAGATGCTTTAGGAACTTAACTCCTGTGAATATCAATAAGCCTGTGGTAAAATTAGTTTCACTATACATTGTTTTGCTTGAAGTCACAGAACCTATAAATTACTTTAGATGAGACTTAACTGTATACAGTTTTGGTTGTGGTTATCACAATATGCACCTTCAGAGTGGGTCCTATGCTCTGTCTCCAGAAGCCACATGGACATCTAATAAGGTACTCAGCTCATGACTGACCTTGAAGAACTGTTTGCTAAATTGAATTTCAACTTAAATCTAGTCACCAATACTCATCACATACATAAATGATCACAATATTATTAGCGAATCAAACAAAAGAATATGTTCTTACTCTTAGGCATCAAAGAGTTCCTGAAGTCATACAGACCAGAAAAATCAGCATATGTGGCCAGGATCAGTTCTTTTGCTCTGTTCTTACTGATCTTTTATTAATATTTCAAGAAATTTCTAAAATTAATGGTTTATGTACCTGGTTTTGAACAGTATTCCATCCATAATTTGAAACAGGCATCCAATCCTACAATTTCTGCAGCAAATTTTACAGATCTAACAGGGCACATTTGGATAAAATCTTCTAGTCTTTTTATTCCAGAATTAGGATTTTCTTTAATTTCCTTTTCAATATATTTGGACATGTTATTCCATCTTTCTTCCTCTTTTTTCTCTAGTTTAGCTAGCTGTCTCTTTTGATTTTCCTCAATAATTTTTTCTGCACTTGTCTTCTAAAGGAAAAAAACAGAGAAACAGGGAATATCAACAATAAAATAAATGTTTCCATGATAATACATTTTATTTTTTTCAATACATGGCTTTTATTGCATCTTTAAAATATCAAAAATAAGTCTGAGGAATCATTTGGCATCTTACTATTCCTATTGCTAAGCAACTTGAATCTTATTCATTAGCTTTTTGTTGAACTGTTCCCTTTCTAGAAATAGATACCATCCCAAAATTTTCTGATATTCTTGTTTTTAACTGTTGTAGCTTGCTGAATCAAAGCAGCTGACTTTGATACAAGTTCAATGTAATTTCTTTCAAGAACTCACTCATCTTTCTTGGTTTGAGATACTGCACAAACAACACCTAAACTCATACAAACTCTTCAAATGCATTTTTCACCCCCAAAATTTCAGAGTTCAACAAGAGAACAATCCTCCTGAATAACAACATTGATGGGGAAGTGAGCAAACACAGACCTCATCTTGTAATGAAAGCCCAGTGTAACACCCTTGATCATGTTCTGTATAGGACTACAGATAGTGCAAATGGTAGCCACTTTCTATTTCCCATTATTTACTCAATCTGGAGCCTCTTCTTTTCTTTATGAGGAGACTGAGTTCCACATTGATGGGACTCTGCAGGATGCCTCTCGGGACCTTCACAATAACTGTGTGTCCCTTCAGAGTGATGTCAACATTTTCTAGAATGTCAATCTGATCCCTGAAAATGGTCTTTATCCTGTCAGTAGATGCAGCAAGGCAGAGAGAATGAACACCTTTCACAGTTAATAGTTTTTGAAAGGAATATTTAATCTCAGGCCATTAGTTTACATTTAGCACATTAAGTAGCACAGCAAAGAGGACTTTAGAGGTCCTGAATAATTAAATGCAAACATCCATATTCATACATAAATGATAATTCAACATTCTCTTCTTTCTATCTTCAGCTATTATATTCATAATTCATCATGTAAAAAAAAAAACAGTCTTCTGGCATTCCAAGTCTGTGGGGTTGGGTCTAAGAAAAACCATTTCAAACTTATATCCAAGTGGAATATCTATCTTTTATAAAACTAGGCAAAGTGTGGTACTTCAATATAATCACAAAAACTGGCCAGGAGGGTAGCATGCTATGCTTTCGAGAAGAAAACAAATATAACCTTGCCCAGTGATTCCCAGAAGAAATACATGTATAGATTTAAAAATCTTGGAAGTATAGTCACCAGACAGTTAACAAAAGTAACTTTGGGGGTGGGGCAAAATTTTAGTGATTTTTAAAATTATTTTCTAGATAGTCTAAATTTAATAAATATGTTTGACCTTTTTAATCTTTTTTAAAAGGCTGTTTAAAATTTGGGAAATAATGTGCTATAATGGAAACATTTAACAATACAGAGAATGTCCAGTATCTATTGATAAGGGAGGAACTAGGTTAGAAGTATATAGAGGAATTTTTTTAAATGAACATCATGAATAAAAATGACTGGAAGGATGTATGTCAATATGTTAATAGTGTTTATCTGTGGGATGTGAGAACAGACTTTTATTTTGTTCCTTTTTTTCTTACCTGTTTTTCTGTATTTCAAAAGAAATAATTAAACAAATAAAAGCATGCTATACTATAGATTATACAATCATAAAAATGTGTTCCAGAAGATTTTCAATAACATTAAGAGAAAATGACTATAAGGAAATGCACCAAAATGTTAAAATCTTATTAGGATTATGTTTTCTTCATTTCACTTTTTTTTTTTCATTTGACAAGTATCTTAAAAGTATCTTTGTTAACTCATGGTTAGTATTCAGACTACACTTGATTTGAAAGTTTTTCTGTTTTTTTTTTTTTTTTTTTAGAAAAAGGTGTTTTTCTTCTTCTCTAATAAAACATGAGATCACTGATATGTGCACAACACTGGATATTGTTAAGGAAGATCCCACATGGAAGGTGTTGAGTCTTGGGACCCCCACGTGACTGAGCCCTGATAGATCAGGAATGTACCTGGTGTTTTTTTTTCTTTTGCACTGAAGAATTTTCTGGAGGTGGCAGATCTCTTCCTCTTATAACCCTTACTGATCTGTTACTTCCTATCATGGATTTTCCAAAGAGGTGATAAAAACATTGTAATTTCTGTATTTCCCTTCTTTCCTTGGCACCTTTGGATTTAGCTGTAGGAAATAAATACATTATTAAAATATGCTGACAATGCCATTTATAAACAAGAATTTCACATAGAAAGCATTCATGACAAAGGCTTTGACAGATCCCCTTAAAACTTGCACTAATCTAATTTAGACATGTTAGAGTTTGAGATAGAGAAATTCAAATTACTTGAGCCACCTATAAATAACATGGAATTTAAATCAGTGCCTGTCATTGCATTTCCACTTTGTTACAATCTATAGACCTTATTCCCAAAAATAAATCAATGGCGAGCTCATGCTTTACTTTTCTTCCAGGACATCAAAATTGCAAAAGAAATGTCAGTCCTTTGGTATTTTTGATGGCACTTGGCATAGAGTCAAGGACTAAAGACATGAGTACTTTGTAAGAGCTTCCAGTTTAGAAACAGAATGTCTGAAAATTACCCCAAAGTTAGGTCAGAAACATTTGGCTAAAACAACTAATCAAATCCCAGAGAACATCACAGAATGAACTCTGGGACAAGGTCTCAACACTCTGCAGACTATCTTTCGTCTGCACCAGCCCTGGACACAACTAAAAGGATTGAGCCTCTCTCCACACTGCTGCCCCAAGTAAATGTAAGCCTGAGCATGCTGCTCATGCGGTTTGAATGTTTTAGTGGCTTCCTGTTGCTCTTCTATCATTCAAAATCCTCACTAAAGCCTGCATGCTTCAGACTCACCTCACATCACTCCCTGTATTACAGGCTCTCTGACCACTTTCTTATTGCTCCCCACCACTAACACACACCCTGCTAACTATAGTCCTCTTTCAGATTTGTCTGGAAAATGTCCCAAACCCTTGAGCCGACCCTCTTCACGCCCCTTGCACCTGATTGCAGTATTCATCATAATTTTTAAAAAGTATCTCTGTAATGGTTTGTTTAACATCTGCTTTCCTTGATAGACTGCGAGCCCTACAAGAACAGGAACGTATCTTTCATGTTCCTAGCTGGATGCCTGGAGCGCAGCCCACATAGGAACTCTCAGTTCATAGGATAGATATTGAATGAGTCTGTCAGAGACTTGCAATACCAAATATGGCTGCCACTTCCCAATTTACAAGGAATCCTAATTGTGTGCAGCTGATGTTTAATATCCCTATGCTGATTTTCCTGTTCCAGTTTTAAATCAAGAAAATAACAAGATTAGAAAATTATATTGGCCCATAATGTCTCACTGCCAAAGTAATTACTAAGTTATTTGAACATTTATAATTTATATCACTTAATTAATAATTACTAAACTATTTTAAACCAAGTAGTTAATAGAATTAGTAATCTGGGCAAATGATGAAAATATAATGTGATTACTGAAGGTATTGGGTCTCATAACACAACAGGAATTTTTAATTGAGAAGAACAAAGAACTAAATAAATATTTACAATAATATATAAAGTAATTTGTTGTAAAAACCAAAAAAAATTTTTTTTAAATCCTGTCTCAACAAAACAACTTCTCTACTTCCAAACAAATTGATTGGAATCTCATTTTTCATACTATAAAAACTAGCTTCTTCCTGATTCTGATGTGAAAGGTATTGGGAATTTGTATAGTGGCCTGAGAGACTATACATTAGATTTCATTAATCTCAGGTGAGTCGTTTTTTTCTTATACATAAGATAAATTCTTTAGTAGATAAGAATGTTGAAAATGTTGACGATATTAGTTATACTTACCATCACTGTTGCACCTTGTCCTTTCAAAATCATCACTGAGAGGTCTAGAAGAATGCCAGTGTGTCAGTTCATCAAATTCTTTCTTCTTAGAAAGAGATGTAACATCTGGATCATCACTGGAGAAAAAATCAAAAAGCATATATTAAAATACACACATATTTGTTTAGTTTCTCCAATAAGCCATGAATTTATTTAAAGGGTCTCTACCCTTAATTTTATAATTATAAATGAACAAAATATGTTTTTTAATGAATCTCATGAAGAAGTAGTCAAGAAATAGGCAAAATATTGGGAGAAATGTCATTTCTATAGCAATAAAAAGTGCACATTAAGAATTTATTTGTATGTGGCATTTAATTACATACCAAATAATAATGAAGTTTATGTGTTATTACCTATAAGAGATGATATTTTAGCTTGTTTGTGTGTATGTGTGTGTACTTATAAGATATTTCAAGCATAGAGGAAAAAAATAGAAAATATTCATTTATTCTAAGATATTCACTGAGTTCTTGCTATGCTCTATGCACTCTTCTAGATGCTACAAATATATTACTGAACAAAACAGACTTTTAAAAAATATCAAAAACATGTCTGTGGATTTTATGTATTCTAACAGAGGGTTACAGACAACAAAAAAATATAAAGGTAAGATACTGTCATTTATCACTTAATGATGGGATATGTTCTGAGAAATGCCTTGTTAGGCAGTTTCTTCATTGTGTGAATATCATAGAATGCATTTACACAACCTAGATGGTATAGCCTACTGCACTCCTTAGCTAAATGTTATAACCTATTGTTCCTATGCTACAAACCTGTAAAGCATGTTACTGTACTGTATTATAACACAATGGTTAAATATTTGTGTATCTAATCACAGAAGAGGTACAGTAAAAATATGGTATAAAAGATAATATCTGTGCACACATCCACACTTGCAGGAACAGGGAGAGGACTGTGGAGAGGGGTGCTTCAGAGGGAGAACAGATGTCAGGAAGAAGAAGAAAGAGTGAGGGAGCGAAGGGAGAGCAGAGATTGAAAGCAACCCAAAGACATGAAGTTTAAGAATAGAAATAATAAAAAGGAGAGGGGATAGAATAGAGAGGGAGAGGGAGAGCAGAAAGGGACTGGGAGGAAGGCAATAATGAGAGCAGGAAGGGACATGAGTTTGTGCCAGTGTATGTGTGCACACACATGCATGTGGTCATGCAGTGGCTGGGCCATGGGAGGGACAGGCTCCTGGCTCTGCTTCTTTCCAGCTCACTCTTCTCTCTCCCTTGCCAATTCAGTGCCGCAGTCTTGGGCAGGCACAGGACAGCATGCTGAGCGTCCTTGGCTATTTGAACAACCCAGAGCCTACAGTAAATTCAACATGGTAGTTGAATCCATCTTTTTCTTTCAACATCACAAACAAACTCTTTTGCTTATAAACCATTATAACTTTATAGGAACACTGCTGTATATGTAGTCATTGTTGACTGAAAGGTCATATGGTGTATGACTATATATCCTATACCGTACGAGACAGTGAAAAGCATGAAAGAGAAAAATAAAGCAGGGAGACAGGATAGTGTATTCTGGGAGGAAGAGATGGTGTGATTTTAGGAGGAACAGTCAGGAAAAGTCTTGCTGAGAAGGTATTTGAGCAATGGGATAAGGGCTGTCTGTGTCAGATCATTTCAAGCAAACAGAACAGCAAATAGATAGGCTGTGAGGCGGGACTGATGTGTTCATGAAAAACAACAGCCAAGACATGGAAGCAATCGAAGTATTCATTAATAATAAATGGATAAAGAAAATGAGATAGATAGAAGTACATTTATAGATAGACATATACAATGGAATATTACTCAGTCATTAAAAAGAAGGAAATTCTGCCATTAGAGACAACATGGATATGCCTAGAGGGCACTCATAGGCTAAGTGAAATAAGTCAGACAGAGAAAGACAAATACCATATGATCTCACTCTTCTGTGGAAGTTTTTTCAAAAGCCAAGTTCATAGAAACAGAGAGTAGAATGGTGGCTGCCTAGGACTGGGGAAAATAGGGAGATAATGGTCAAAGGACACAAACTAATCATAAGAGAAATAAGTTCTGGAGATGTAAGCATTGTTTTCATTGCTGCATAGCTTTGGCATCAGTCTTACAAATTTTACCAAAATGAAAGGTGTTGAATAGCAGCTAATTATAGTTTTAATCTTTATTTCCTTCAGTAACAATGAAGTTAAACATCTTTATAAAGTTGTATTCGCTATTACCATACTTGCTCACCTTTTCTTTCCCTCCTTTTCTTCTGTCTTATTCAGAATTTTCTAACGAATTGCAGGAATTTTTTACACTAAATTATTTAAATTAATCCTATGCTGGTTACAGACATTCTAAATATCTCCAATATTCTTATATTGCAGTATTTAATTTTAATATTGTCAAAAATCACTTTTTTAAAGTGATGTGCTTTATATGGTATTTAAATGCTCTGATATCTCCACCTTGGGTTATAAAAATATTTTCTTACATTTTTCCCCACAGGTATGGTTGTTGACTTTCACACTTAGATTTCTATTCACTTAGAATTTATTTTGTTACATGGCATCTTGTAGAGACAAAATTTCACTTTTGAAAAATATATACACATATTTTAAAAATATGTGACATTTACAAAATAATTTGTTATTTTCAAAATGATTAGTTTTGTCATGTCTTCTATATATGCTATTGGTAGGATCACCTTTACTTCCAAATGCTCCTTCTCCTTGTGAGACAACCAATGTCCACACTTTCCCCACCATACTCCTGGTCTTATCACCATTAATTGCCTAAAAGACACATTCCTAGCATGATGGTCAATAATTGGACTATGTAAACCATCTTCAGAACCATAGATCCATCAGGCATGTTTATCTCATTCTTCATCCAAAGTCTACAATTATAATATCATCATTCATCATTACCAAACTATAATTTTCACATGATCTACTTTGGTTGCCCCACTAAATCATTTCACTACATCTTCTAGGACTTAGAGACTAGTAATTATTAGTAATTCCCTCTGTTCATAAACTCTTCTTTGAATATTCCCTTCATCCAACTTCCTCTAAGATCTCACTCTTCCCTGAGGACTTTTCTGTTTTTGTTTGTTGTTTTTAATTGTTTGCCCTTTTTTTCCCATCCTTCTCTTACTATTGGGTCTAGAGACAAGGGAATACCCTCCTTGCTCGTCTAAACCACTTCTGGACATCTGTTCCCTTTTCCATTCCATTGAAATAAGTGACTCTGATATGACTCTGATATAAGGGTCATAGATTTAGCCAATAAAAATGTAGGATACAAAGGTAAAATTGAATTTCATATAAACAATGAATGCATTTTAGTATAAGGATACTTCATGCAGCCTTACTCCCATGTCAGCATCAACAACCCTCCTCGTTGGGAAAGCTGTCTTCTTTTTGCTCCCTTTCTTTCACTGAAGGTATAAACCTACCTAACTCTTTCTCCCTACTGTTTTCTTCTCACATAATTCTTGATGGTTTCAAGATCCACACTAAGGATACATTTCATATCTGGCCTTTAATATCTATATTTTGGCTACCACCATGCCTCAGCTACTCATTAATCATACCCTTAAGTTGTCATACCTATTACAGAGAAAAAGGTAAAGGAGGTATCTCTATATGTGAGAAATGAAAAAAAAAAGGCACATTTAAGAAAGGTTTAGAAGGGTTTAAAAATTATAATAATTATATATAAAGGAAAATTCACTAAATTATCATTAAAATTTATCTTCCAATGCAAAATTTTAATCCCATGTACACAATATATGCAGCAATAAATCCAGTTCAGTACACCCAGTGATACCACAAACAGGCAAAGTTCTTTAATAAATACCTGCTTAGAAAAAGTAGGTCTGACAAAATATCTCCAGCATAATCCTCTATAATCTCGGCTTTCAGAGGGATGAGTCCTAATTTATGAATTTCTTGATTTGATCCTGGTATTATTTAGAAATACAATTAATATTTGAACACAAAACTCTAATAATAATTTACCATTGTGATGCAAATGTTTCTGAAACAGCCAAGTTAAACATTTTCATGATTTATTTCAAAATAATTAACACTTCAATAGAATTATTGCAAATCAGGATGTTTAGATCAACTTTATATTATTTATACCTATTAAGTCACAAGTGTAAATATGTATTGTGTGAACTGATGTAGAATTTCATTTGAAGTAGCACTGAAGGCTTTTGAGAAGTGGTGAAGAAACCACTAGCAATCTAGAAAGGACAAGTATTTATTCTGAATCACAATAAGAAATATGCCTATTTTCCCAGGGACCAAAAGAAATATAGTTTTATTAAAAATTTTCAAATTTAATAATCAGTATTAATAACATGAAATAGTAATAAAAATAATTATGTTTCTTTGATTAGTTGAAACTTAAAAGAACCTTTGTATATTTCATTTAGTCCAAATAAAAGTTTGCCACATAAACAGGCTGGTCTAATCTGTCAATCAATATCCCCACAGGTCTACTGAAATACAAACGGGTGTCTTCATATGAGCCTTAGCAAAACTTATTCTTATTGTAGAAAATACAATAAAGATATCATTAAGGTGTCCTCTATGTCTGACTGTGGAGACAGACATTTGGATTCTAATCTTCTACCATAAATTTGCTATGTGACCTTAGACCTTCCCAAAATCTTATCTGTAATATGAGATGGATTATACCATGAGTATGGCTGTTTTGAATGGCAGAGCACAATACCTGGCAGAATGAGTATTTAATAAAGGTTAGCTCTCTTTCTCATTTCCTTAAAATAATAAATAAGCAAAGAAATGAACAAGTAAATGAGAAGACAAAGAAGGTGTGTAGTTACGGAAACTAATCAGCAGGACTAACCCTGCAAAAAGACAAAACTTTAAAAGGTCAGATTTATTTTCTAAACATGCATTGTATTACTAATCTTTTTCTGTCCTGAATAATATGTACTTTTGAAACTCATCAGTACCTCTAGGTGATGTTTCTTTCTGTGTAAGAAATGGTCTGGACGTTGTCCTCACGGGCATGGGCTCCCCAAAATCCCCATCTCCTGATAATGTTAAAACTGTGTCCCACAACTTCTGATAGCCCTGTTTCAACATGCCACCCAATTCCAGGCTTAGCCCTAGGTAGAAGGAAAAACATATCCAAAGTAATGATTAAAATCTGTGTGATAGTCACCATATTTTATGTTTTATGAGTATATGCATTATTTTACACATTTGTCTGTATTTCATATTGGATGCTTGAAACAAAATAGAATAGGATCTGGCATATTTTCATGTAACTAATGTTATAAAAAAGTAAAAGTATCTTTGAACTGTTACTGGCATTGCTGTATTTTTCTATCACTCTTAACAAAACCAGATAGGCCCATGGCTTCAATATGATAGGTGAAGCAGTCAGAAGTGAGTATCACGAGTTCTCAAAGTCATGCTGGAGGAAATGGGGCAGGGCTTCAGCACTGAGCATCTTCCTTTCTTCACATAAGTGTCAACCTGACACTCCTTTTTCAGTTTTCACAGAATCAGTACCTTGCCCAAAACAATCAGCAGCAAAGCGATAGTGTCATTTTATAGCATATGTAAATTATCTAATATATGAAAGATATACAATAAGTGGTAACATTTACCGTAGTGTTCTAGGAGTAGCTCCCATAGTCCTTCCGCCTAAACTCTCCCCTCCCAGTAGCTGATACTGTATCACAATTTTGAAAAAAAAATCCTTACAAGGTCTTCAATGGAAACATTTACCTTTTATGAAAATGCAGACTTTCCATAGAAAATATCTGCAAAGAAAGCTTCCTATCCACTCGTAGTTATATTATGAATAGCTCATTGTCATGATTTGTCAGATAACAATTCTCACCCACCCACCAAAAATAAATTTAAAAACTACACAGTTATTTAAAACATACCTCTACTATATTCAATTTCATAATAATAAGCAATATTTTTCCACAAACTACTATCGGTTAAATCAGGTAGGCCAGTGAAATCCACATTCCAATTATTTCTAGCCTTTAATTGTTTTAGGGTGAAAAATGTACAACACTTTAACTGGAAAAAAAGAAGAGAGAGATGTATGTTTTAATAATACCAAATCTTCCCAGAATGTTCTCGTCTTCCTTAAACTTTTCTGAACATGATCTATGCCTTATACTAAGAAAAAGGAACTAGAGCACATACGACACACAATACCACTGTCCTGGCATTGATAAAATATGTGACTGTATAAAATGACTTACCTTCTTTATGCTTCATTTTTTATAACTGTAATATAATATGGCTAATCTATACCTTCCAATAGTCCTTGCAGCTCTAAAATGAAATGATTTTTTTAACTTACCACAATCATGAACACAATAAATATTCCTCCATTGACACAAAATAATAAAGTCATTATAGAAAAGTAGTGGGTATTTCATTGTTATTGCTATAGTTTCAATTAAAAGTTGCTTATGGCATCATTTAATGCAGTGGCTCTCAAGCTTCCTAATGCCGTGACCCTTTAATACAGTTCCTCATGTTGTGGTGACCCCCAACCATAAAATTATTTTTGTTGCTACTTCATAACTGTAATTTTGCTACTGTTACAAATCGTAATGTAAATATCTGATATGCAGGATGTATTTTCATTGTTACAAATTGAACATAATTAAAGCATAGTGATTAATCACAAAAACAATATGTAATTATATATGTGTTTTCCGATGGTCTTAGACGACCCCTGTGAAAGGGTTGTTTGACCCCCAAAGGGGTCGCAACCCACAGGCTGAGAACCGCTGATTTAATGAGTTAGGGCCTAAATAAAACACAATCATATACCAGATGAGATTTAAATATATAATAAAAATGTCACCTGCATGCGTAATACCATTGTGCTGACAATGATGAGGTAACACAGTCAACAATGCAGTTTCACAATCATATAATTATAATTTACTGTATTATATGGGATTCTCAATATCTCATGAAGGGACAGTTTCAGCTTTCTGTAGCTTAGCATCTCTTTGTGTCATACTGCACTAAAGCTAATGGGAATAATTTTACTCTTTACAGGCTTAAGTATAATAAAAGTATAATAAAGGGTAATGTTCTCTTTGGTTAAAGTTTGCTCCAAAATGCAGCTTGTTTTCTTGAGCTAACATGTTCATCCAAAATAGGGTTGCAATACATTGTTCAGGCAATTTTCAACCGGTGTGCCACGAGAATTTTTAAAACATGCAATACCTGACTATTTAATCAGGGGCACTGACCTTTTTTCCCTAAGATGGTCAATTTTTTTTAAAAATGGCAACAGTCAGCACAAAGATAGCTGTCTAGTGTAAATGAATCAAAATGATACCTATTTTTTGTTGTTGTTGGATTGGCAAAAAGTATATCTTTTTGGTGTGCTGCAAAATTTTAGTAGTTTATGTGTGCCATGAGATGAATAAGGTTGAAAATTGCTGTACTAACCAAAAATATCAAACTAGAAATCACTATGCTAAAATACGGGAACAAAGATTTTTGAATTTTCACAAAAACTAACAATGTGTTTTGAATTTTTTTCTTTCAGTTAATAATAAAAAGAAAACATGCAATTGATATGAAATTTTTATTTATTCCTTTTATATATCAATAGTAAAGATAGTTTCTTCAAAGAAATATTATAAATATTTGAAATTTTTCAGCGTATGGGCCATTTTACATAAAGTACTTTTTCTCATTGAGTACTTTTATATATGACTGGACTATTTTTACTGAAAACATGCATTGTTTGCTGGTAACAGTTTTTAAGATGCATGCAGAAATAAAAGTAATATCAGAAAAAGAAAAGTATTCTGCCTTCTAACTTTTGCCTTATTGAATTTACAAAATTTATTAATTTCTACATGGTTCACCTACCATTCTTAGAAATGGTTTAAATGTTCTGTCCCAAATAGAAGTAATGATTCTACTCTTAGCCCTTTGAAACAGAGGTAAATGTTGAAGGAAAATCACACTAAGACAGTGCATTCGGCAAAGATCCACTGCTTCATTTAGTGTTGGTGTTTTCTTCAAGTGCTAGAAAAACATGAATTTAGAAATATCAACTTACACACAGGCAATGTAAAAATTCAGATATGTAAGAACAGCATCTTACTCTTAATTTCCCCATATGATAGATGTATTCCTATTTAATGATTTTAAAAAATTTTTAATAAGGATATGATTTATTTTTCTAAACAGTACAACTAATCATTTTGCTTAGTAGTGAAGAGTTTTCAAAATAAATAGAGCCTTAGCATTTACTGTATCCAATACTTTCATTTTTTAAAATGGTGGTAGATGATCGCCTTTTTGTAGGTTTGTCTAGTATCTGTTTATTTACAGTCTCAAAACAGAAATGCAAGGAGGGTTATAAAGCTCCTCACTGCCACATGTGTTCCTATGTGGAAGACCAGGGCTTAGTGGGAGATACGATCTATATACTAAGGCAGCAGAGTCTACCAGGAAACAAACAAACTTGCGTTTGCCACCAATTAGTTGTTTGACTTTTATTCAACTATAAAGCAGAATAACAAAAATACCTACTTTTCAGAATGGCTGTAAAGATTAACAACAATGTGTATAAAGTGCCTGACATTGGTACATGATGAAGACTTAGTGAAAGTTAGCATCTATTATTAATAGTAATATCCCTATTATTACTGGTATTCTTTTTATTGCATTTTTCAATTATGGTTGACATTCAATATTATTTTATAATAGCTTCAGGTGTACAGCATAGTTACTGGTATTCTTAACAGAAAACATGGGTTCTGGGTAACAGAGTAGATGGCTACTTATCCAGGTTCATCCTGATCACAGCCAGCAACGCTACTCTCCATCAGATATGAGAAATGCTAAATCTCCTGTGGGATGTCACCACCCATGTCTTGAAATTGGTCTGTGAAAGTTAGTGTCAGTGATAAACAGCTGAGAACAAGAATGAAATAGATATTTGTCCTTTGGTCAGGGAAGAAAGAGGTGACAAGCTCATTCCAGAAAAAAAAAAAATTGCCCTAACTTGTTCTATAAAGAGCTCTGCTTACCTTTATAAGAATATGATTAATATACTTATCAATGTTTATTCAACAGTCATGAGACAAGACACATATTTTATGTTTGATGATGAGCTCACACCTATAGCTACTACTCTTAAGCATGGCCACATGTTTAAAAGTATCATTGAATAATAAATTAAGTTAGAAAGAATCCCACCTGTGTGTTTTGATTTTCTGTGCAGGCGTTTGGGCTTTCACACTCTTGTGCACCATGTAACATTTTTGTATAGAGTTTTAGAGTCACAGCACATGAAACAGAGCAGACAACGTGTCTCACATTAGCTCCTTCAGGGCACAAACTGTGAAGCAAGGACAAGGTTTGATGTATCTGCAATAAAAATTTTTTTATTTTTTTAAAGACCCAATGATTACAGGCGACAAGATTCAAAGCTCAGGTGATATTTAGCCCTAAAAAAAAGTTTAATTTTTCCCATTAATAATATTAATACTGAAACTTAATCTTTCAAAGAATTAAAGCAGAATATAAAAGATATGCCAAAGGAAGAACAGAACAGTTGGAAACATGTTTAATGAAAAATAATAATTTTTAATTAGGTTCTAAGGATCATTTTAATATGAATAACTATTTCTCTGCCTGGTAGGTATACTCTCTAACAAGTCTAGATAAGCCATACCCAGATTACAAGTCCCTGAATGACTAATTTAGAAATGTTGTTAGTTCAGACCATTTTCAGCCATATATTAAGATAAAAGATTGAGATCTTCTTCCAATTTTACTGTATATTTTGTACAAAGAGTTTTTTTTAGAAAATGTCTAAGGTTTTGCAATCAATTAATTTAACAAGGCTCCCTCTGCTTCACTGCTATGCAGCTTGAAGATGTAAGTCTATATAATCAGTAACGGCATGAAGTTGGTTAAAAAAATGCCTGTCTTCTAGAAGCAACGAACCACTAAAAGGATATTTCTTAGATGCTGAACTTCAGTTTCCAGATAAATGTGTTGTTACCTCTTTCTGCATTTCTCCAAAGTTTAGTCTCAAATGACCATACAGAAATATTTCTCTTTCCTGTGACTTTTGGTAATAGTCTATTATGTAGGCATGTAAGGCATGTTGCAGTTGTATCTCGTGCTAAAAAACAAAACACTAAGTAAGTCTTCCAGTTCAAATAAAAAGACCTATTGCAAACTTTCAGTTAAACTAAATTCAAGGTGGAAAATAATGTTCATGATTATTTACTACAGACAAAACAAAAATATCATTAATTCAAGTTAAAATAGACTTCCATTCCTTTTGTTTGTATTATTCACTGCTGAAGGTATTAGAATATAAGAAGAGAAATTAAAATGCATTTATTTCTAATAAAAACCAACCATTAAAAAAGTACTGGCCTTAGCAGCAGTATAAAGTTCTATACTCTCCCACACTGATCTGTTATTTTGTTTTTACAAAAAAGAAAAATATTGCAAGTGATATTCTTAAGCTTAGAATTTATTCATAGCTATCTTTTTAATGGATATAACTATTCAAAATAGTTGCAAAAAAGTACTGACAAGTAAGATGATAAAATATTTTCTCTATCAGCTATATTAATTTTCAAAAGATTTTATTTATTTATTCTTAGAGAGGGGAAAAGGAGGAAGAAAGAGAGGGATAGAAACAGTGATATGCGAGAGAAACATTGATCAGTTGCCTCTCATTCCTCTAACCAGGGACATGTTCTGCAACCCAGGTGTGTGCTCTGACAGGGAATCAACCTGGCAACCTTCTGGTTTGCAGGACGACGCCCTACCCACTGAGCCACACCAGTTACGGTAGGTACCTTAATTTTAAAAGTGAGAATATAAATAAAAATCACCCCAGATCATACCTATGCATATATATATGACATACATGTGTAAAATATATACACAAAAAGCATGCATAAATAATATATAGGAGTATATAAATAAATGTTTATGTGTATGCGAGTATGTGTATACACATACATACATGTAATTTATGTACAAGACACTGGCTGAGAATTTCCCGCTGTCCTTGCTTTTCTAAACTTTTCCTCCCAGAATCCCTTGTACATGACCTTAGCCCACATTTTTCCTCCTTATCTTTCAAAAAATTGTCCATACAAAGGCTGAATGTGCAAGAACTTAAGCTAACCTCTTTTGCTAAAGCCATATAAAAAAAATTCTGCCCTCTTTCTCCATGTTAGAATACCCCTTCAGAATTTTCTCATGCTCGGAATTTTTAAATAAAGACCTATGATCTTGGTTCTATCATTAATTTTTCCACACTTACATTGCTTATTTCCTCTGGGCAATATAACCAAACTTACCATTTCAAAAAATCGTATGTGTGAATAGCAACTTGAGGCATAGTATCCATAAATTCTAAGGACATCTGACTCTATTCCCGAAGACTGTACAACATTGATTTTCTTATGAAGAGCATGAATGATAAAAATATTTAAAAAGTCAGTTTGATGAGGTGTTATTCCCCTTTCTGAGACAATTAAGAAATATGGATAGCATTCTTTAAGAAATATCTCCCATTCTGGTGTCAGACAGTTGGAAAATTCTGTATGAATAGTGACATCAGTATTGTATTCTAGATGTTGAATCAGTATGGTCCGAAGGGCCAGAAGTTCAGGGTAATTAAAATACAGATTTTCTGCATCCTGTAGAAAAAGCAGACCAATATTAATTTTATAGATAAAAATAGTAGATATTTTTCAAAATATTAGCATTGTATATAAATTGTTGTATCTACATGATACAAAGAGTTAAGAAGTTCAAGGTTAGATAAATAAAGACTCATTAGTTATTTTTCTATCAATAATACTTGGTATTATTCCTATTAGTCGAAATTTAATTATAATCTGAAGAATCAAAATATCTAAAAGAATAATGACTGATCATATTTAAAAATGAATATTTTTTTCTTAGACTCTACAAAATGAGAACAGAAAATTACATCTGTTTGTTACCTTAAAAAAAACTATTACAAATTTGGCTTCCTTTTGAATGAAATCATGCAGAAATTGTTCTACAATATAGAAGAAATGAAGAGTTTGTCCCTTCTTGAAGTTCACATTTGAAACGCAAGTGATGAATAGTGAATCTCCATCAATCAAAAAAAATTCAGACTCAACGAAGTCTTTAAGCAAGCTCACCCCTCTGATTAAAAATATAAAACACATAATACAAAGATTATTAAAATAATAGCAACTTGAAATAAAATTCCACAGTTCAACTGGTTACAGAAATTCTCTTCTAGTTTAATCAAGAAACTTAAAGAAAAACTAACCACAGATTTCTATTATATTTAAGTAACAATTTTCCATGGCAATCTCATTATTCTGTAATAGTAAAGACCCCCTAGCTAAAGATATGACTGATTCTGGAATTCATTCATACAAAAAAGTTCATCTTTATTTTAAATTTAGGTGTTATTATTTTTGTACTTCCAGTATGAAAAATTAAAGCAATTGTAATCCTTGGTCAATTATATGTATGAAACTATCTTATTTTGCATTTTAATTAACATATAATGAAGAACTGTGAACTCTTCACCCACTCCAAGAAATAAAATGTTTTCTCTAACTTAAATCTATCTTATCTGCTGTTTTCAAAACTTATTTCCCTCTGTTGCCCTCAGAGGAAACCACTGCCTAGAATTTACTTTTCATCATTCTGTTGTTAAATTTTTAAGTTTTTAGGAGAATATATGTATGCCTAGTTTTGGATCTTTATTAAAAGGACAATGTTTTCCCTGTGTTTATGAAATTTACTTTTTAAATTTAATTATAATTACTATTAAAATTTTAGCATAAGAATTTTATACCTAAATAACTTTACTGCTGTATAATATCAATTATATATCTACATCACAATTTATTCTATATCTTTCTCCTTCATTCATGAACTATTTCCTTCATTTATTGCTGTTACAAACTATGCTACAATGATCACTCTTATGGACGCTTCCTAATACACAAGTGAATTCTAGGGTATATTTATAAAAAATGTACTTACAAATTTGTACATCATATGGCAATAGCAAATTGTTTTCTAAATCAATTGTATAGAGTTATTATCTGCATTAACATACATCAGAAATTCAATTCAGCTACATTAATTTCCCACACCTGGTGCTGTACAAAACTTGAGCTACATACTTTCATCTAATTTAAATTTTTTTTGGTGTGGGGGGATTGTTTCTTTGGTTTTGTGGCTAGGATGTGGAAAGCTACTACATGCTGCTTAAAAAAATAAAACAGAAAGATGTTAATTCTGCTGTTTATTTTTTCAGAATTTAATCTTTGCGAATTTGAACACATAGGGTCAAACTGCATTCTCTGCAGTCTGACTGCCGAGATTAGAATCTTGGATCTACCACTAACAAGCTCTGGGACTTTAGATTACTTGCTTCTCTATCCTGCTTTACAGCTTTTCAACTTAATTGGGAATTAAAAGCAAATGATGTTTCATGTTGTTGCTGTGAGAATTCGTGAGACAGATATTAGAACCAAAGCACCTTTATGTCATAAAATATGCTTAAAATGTGCATATTTTAAATGATGTTTTGGGTTTCGTTTTTATTTTGTAGTCATTTACAGTTGGCATTATAGTACATCTTACTTTAGTTTAGAAAATTGGAGCCAAATAGCATAAGATTAGGGTTAGTAAAATAACTTTAAAAGGAAATTTTACTTTCTTCATTACTGTATCCCTAATCCATAGCATATTAATGGACACACAAAAATAACTGTTGAGGGAATGAAATGATGCCTTGATTTGGTGGATTTGTCCTTGTTGCCATAATATAATGTTTGGCATTAGTTAAAACATACCAAAAACAATTTTATGAGACTTAAAAATACTGTGACATGTAATATAGTGCCAGTTAAACCTCTACTTTAGTTTTGTGCAATATTAAAAGAAAGATGAATCTCTCCTCCACATATACCTCTTTTCAAGGTTTTCAGTATATTATTCCTTGCTGTTGAATGAAGAAAGCCCTATAGCATAACCCTTCCCAAGAGAAGAAAATGTTTACCTATTTTCAAAAAATTAATCTCTTGCCCCATTGGCAGTTTCTCCAAAATGATTCTTAGCAGGAAGAAATAAAAACTATGCCATACAGAGGAAATGAACTACTTCTAATAATATATTACTTTTAAGAATTCGTATTGTACTTACTGAGATTTTGACAGAGTGTTCCAAAGCAACAACGAAAGCTCCCTCAGAATTTTTTTGCATTCAGTTAATCCTTTAAACATAATTAACAGGATTTTAATACTTAATTTTAAATTAATTTTAACTGATCATTCTTTCTGTTGCTAACTTAGCATATATTTACATTTTATACAAGACTACATAAGCATGGCTGAAATATTCAGTAACATGTCAAAAGATAAACAGATATGTTAAAAATGAGAATATGTCTACATTACTTTCTCTAAAGAATATGGGCAAGGTAAGCAATCTTACAGTCTTAAAATTAGATTTTTCATAAACTCAAAAATAATAAATTCTCAGTTGCAAATGAATTTTAATGATATGTATAAATTATAACAAGTCCACAAAGACAAAAATTCCAGAAAACTGAAAATTTACCACTTTCAAAATGAATTCATATGAATACATAAATACCTTTAAATAGATATATAGATATAGATACAGTATCTATCTTCAAAAGTTCTCTTACTAAAGATAAATGATAGCATGGTAAATCCTATATATTTTTTTTACTCTCCTATATATGGAAAAAAAGAAAAATTGGTTTAATTCTTTAAAATAAATTTATCCTGCACATTACTGTGTGTTATTCTATATCCTTTGTTAAATGCATTCTGTCAAAAAAATTAGGACTTCAAAAAGAAACAAACATTCATCTGTTAAACCTTTGAGGTCTCAGGAAAAAAGGTAGCAGGAACAGTAAAACACACTCTAGATTTTTAGGCATTTCTGTTATAGCATTAGTAGTCTTTCATATTGTTATGACTATTATTAATTAATTGAGTCCTCCCAACTGCTTCTTCTTCAAAGAAAGTGAATTTGTGCATAATTGAGGGCTGTTAGCTATTATAAAAGAGTATTTAAATATTGGGGTCCCTAGATATTCCCATATACCAGGCCAGATTTATTAATAATAGGTAGCTTCTCACTCCTAAAAGCTACTTTGGACTTTTATTAAGCAAATAATAAGGCTACATTTGGGTGTATATATTCATTTTCATTAAAATTGTAATCCTCTAGTAATTCTTGCAATCAATGTAGAAGTCTCCAAAAGTCCATCATTTGTGACCTTAGGATTTCAGAATCCCATTTTATCATTACTATTTTCATATCTATGCTGAAAGAAGCAACCCAACAAGCTAACATTGAGAATAACTATTTAAACAGATTCAAGATTTAAAAATTTTATGCAAGGTGGCAGAGTAGTTTTCTGTTACCAGGTCTTAAGTTTTGTTTATTAAAAGCCTGCCTAACTGGTGGAGTCAGGTGAAAATGTTCATTTGGAAGAATATTTTAAAGTTCAATTTCATTACATCAATATTTTTAGAAACATACTAAATTGGTTTACTCTATCTATTACTTATTTTTATTTTAGTTTGTAAGTAGATAAGAAATATTTTAGTTTGAGCTTAGGTAAGTTATTAACACTTGCTTTGGGTATATGTTATTCATGCATCATCCAGATGAAGAATTTTAAAAATCTAGAGAATTTAATCAAGGTGCAAATAAAAGGAGGTTGGTGATTGGGTAACCCTAAATTTCACTTGATCATTTTGGAGGAGAGGACTGATGATAATTTTAAGACACAAAGAGTATAGAGAATAATTAGCAAATACTCATATATTCCAAAATTGGAACTGATACATTTAAAATTTTGCTCATTTGCTTCAAATTTATTTATTAAAGGGAAATAAACATCAAAGATATAGCTGAATTTCCAATCTGCTTAACACAGAGGCAACCAACGTTGTGATAGTTCTTTGCCATAATTTTGTATTACCGTACATAATATAATTTTATGTCTCCTTAAATTAAATGGTATCATTTCACAACTTATTTTCCTCATACAACTTTATGATTTTGAATCTATCCATGCTAATACACAAATATATAATACGTTGATTTTAGCAGGTGATAATGCTCTATCATATGAGTATATCACCCTTTAAAACCAAATTCTATACTGATAGACTTTTAGGCTGCTTGTTTTCTTGTCATTGTCTTACAAATTATGGCATATTGTACATTATTTTTAATATGTCTCACTGAGCATATGCAAGAGAGATTCTCTAAGAGGTGAAGATTAGAGAGGGAAGCAACTTTACTAGAGAGTATTCAGTTCATATTCATGGTATCAATACAGTCAAATTTTAAAATATTTCTAATCTGAGAAATGGGAAATAGTGTCTCATAGTTCTAATTTACCAAGGATAAGTATCTTGTAGAATAAATATCTTTTTTATTTTTACATTCAGATTTGCCTTTTGTGATTTTCTTATTTATGGCCTTTGTCCATTTTCTATTGGATTTTCTTTCTCCAATTAATTGGTATACAATTTTTAGTTTTCCAGATAAATGATTCTTATATTTATACATAAATTTATGGTCTCATTCTACTCTGTTATTTTAACTTTGTTTGGAATCTTTTATTACATACTCTTTTATTTGATTATGGTAAAACACCAAACTTTAATTTTTTACTTGTAATTTTCTTTTATCTCATTTAAGAAATCCAGCACTTGTTTTTAATTTTTTTAATTTACCCCAAGATCCTTAAGTTAGTCTATCTCATTTCTTTTTGTAGAGGCAAAATGAAAGAGTAGATTCATATTGAAGGTGTATTAAATTTAAAGATTAATTTGGGAACACTAGATTCACTTATAATATTAAATAATAACAAGGGAGAACCTAGTACATTTTTACATTCATTCAGTACAATCAAGTCCTTCTATAATGTTTCAAAATTATTTTCTCCTTAATATGTTTTGTTAAATTTATCCTGAGTATATTTTAGTTTGTGTGGCTAATTTGATGGGTTGTTGCTTTTTTTTTTCTTTTAATGCATTTTCAAAGTAGTAACTTTGGGTGCTTAGAATCAGTACTATATTCCATACTAATGAACATTTTAATACTGATGATGATTAGGATCAGTATTTTTTTTTTAATGTCAATCTTATATTCCCAAAGGAGATTTCCCTTATTTCCCTGTTGTGTGTAGATTCTCTTAGGCATTTTAGGTACTTCACTGCCCAAGGTAAATTGTAATAACAATTAGTTTCTCATTCTTCCCTACCCATATTTTATTTACTTTTCTAAGGATTTTCTTACACTAACTATACCTTCCAATATAATATTGAATAGTACAAATGCAAGCTTTCTTGTTCCTCACTTAAGTGGCCAAGAAGATCAATGTTATCATTATTTGATGTTTGATATAGATTTTTAGCAGGCTGCTTTTATTTTTTATTAAGTTTAGGCAAGTATCTTCTTTCCCTGTTTGGTGACAAAGTTTTAGTCACGAGTGACTATTGAACTTTATTAAATTTTTTTTGCATCTACTGAAGTCTTTTTCTTTAATCTGATAATATATAGTATTTTTTATTATAAACATTTAATATATTAAGATATGTATTAAAACTCAACATGGTATTAATTTTTTTACATTCAGTATAATTGCATTTTATGTGTTAATATTGGAAGGGACAAAGGTAGGTTTACATTTCTTTGTATGGAAAATAATACAATAATTAATAAATAATAATACAATAATAAACTGTGTTTTGTCAACTCACAATTGTAAACCTACTTTTGCCCTACCCTCTTCCCCCCAATATTTAACTTAGGAACTTAAGCTTAATATTGTAGTATTCATCAAACTTTTGAGTCAAGCAGACTCATGTGGACTTGCTTTTAAATTCACACTAGTATAATCAGAATCATATTATTATACTTGTTGATCTTAATCCCTATCCCTGAGGAGTTATTGATTTAATTGGACTGATGAACAGTCTAAGAATCTATGCTAGAGTGGAATGTAGCAGATCTATATTTACATGAATAAAATATGAACACAAAACATGCACACTGATAAGAAATAAAATAGGAACACTCTTAACATTTACACACTGATAAAAAAATTCCAAACCTATTTTTACTTTATTACAATATAGATTCCAAGCCAAACAAATTATTCCAGGTCAACTAAAACAACAACAAAAAATATTTTTTTAATATAAAAGAGAAAATGTCTGAAGACATTGATATTATTGAGAGAGAAGGAGAGAGAGAGAGGAGGAGGAGGAGGCAGAGAAGGAAGAGGATGGGGGAAGAAGAAAAAAGGGAGGGAGGGAAATTCATCCATGGGTTAGGCCTCACCTGATCTTTCTAACTCACAGCTGCTATCATGTGTAGTTTCAAAATCCAAAGGTTCTTCTTTATCAATTTCAAACTCACATGGCAACTGCCCAGAAGCTGACTCTTCTATTACGTCTTCTGAGGTTAGATGATCTTCTTCTTCAGATTGATCGAATGAAGACAAGCTCCCTGTGGTCTCACTGTCATCAGAGCTGTCACTGTCAGCATCGCTCTCACTTTCACTGGTACTAGGGTTTGATTTTTCATCTGACATAGGAGGTGCAGAAGCCATGATCTATAAAAAGAAAGCTATTATCACTTGATTTAAAATAACTTATCATGATATAGTTTACTTTTTTCAGAAGAGCAATCAGTTCCAGTCTTTTTCTCTAAATCTCATCATTATCTAGTTTCCTAATAAAGATAATTTCATAATCCTTTTCCTAAATGTTTGCAGTTAAGTCACTCAGAAGAGATGGAGGAGCTACATGGTAGGGCAAAACATATTCCTGAAAAGATACATGTGGAAGTCCCATTTACAAAGACAAAAAAAATAACGTACATGTTTAGAGGAGAATTTGATTCAGTGAAACTAGGAAATAGTAAACATTTCTATGTACACTTTAACTTTGGAACAGTCAACACAGATAAATTTCCAGATTTCATTTTTTTTAATTTAATTATTTAGAGGGGGCAGGGAAGGAGAGAGAGAGAAACATCAATTTGTTGTACCACTTATTTATTCATTCATTGGTTGATTCCAGTATGTGCCTTGACCAGGGATCAAACCCATAACCTAAGCATATCAGAACTACACTCTAACCAACTGATCTACCTGGCCAGGGCCTCTAGCATTTTAAATATTACTTTGACTATATTCTTTCATTTCATAGTTGAGCACATAGGCAACCGGGTTACAATGAATTAACATCCAATCAATGTTAAAATTTGCTGGTTTCTGTGTATGTAATGACTTTCATCATTTTTTCAACTGAGTTTATAAAATATGCATTCTCTCATTATATCAACATGTGTCGTCAGCAGCCGTCCGTCTCGAGAGACGATGGCGTAGCTTCCTGAGAGTCTATCTGCACCGCCGAGAATGGCTGTGCAGTCCGATTCGGGAGTGACAATCCCTGCCGCACTTGTTACAGGTGAAGGCAGATGGCTGTTGTTGCTGCTGTTGACGCTGCTTCCGCCTCGATCTTTTCTGGACCGCCTCCTCGTTGTGCACAGCCTCTGCACGTGACGTACCTTGCCTGACCGCGAGCCTCCAGGCTAGGCGGTCGTCTGCTTGAACTTCCCATGTGTTGAGATTGATGGAGCATTGTGTCATGTCCTTTTTGCAGATGTCTTTGAACCGCAGTTTTGGGCGCCCTGTCATCCTCTGGCCTTCTGCTAGCTCGCCGTAGAGGAGGTCTTTGGGGATACGGCCTGCATCCATTCTTTTGACATGGCCGAGCCACCTGAGGCGTCTCTCGCTAAGAACTGCATGCAAACTGCTCATATTGGCTCGCTTCAGCACCTCGGTGTTGGGGACCTTATCCTGCCAGGCGACATGCAGGACGCGTCGCAGGCACCTCATGTGGAAGCTGTTGAGTTTCCTTTCGTGCCTTGCGTAGGTGGTCCACGTCTCGCTGCCATAGAGGAGAGTGCTGAGTACGCAGGCTTGGTAGATGCGCAGTCTGGTTTTCTCAGTGAGGCTGGAATTGTTCCACGCTCGCCGGTTCAGTCTGGCCATAACTGTGGCTGCCCTGGCGATTCTCCGGTTGACCTCCAGGTCGACTGACAGAGAGCTCGAGATGGTGGACCCGAGGTAAGTGAAGTCGTTGACAACCTCCAGGGTGTATCCGTCGATGGTGATGCATGGGGGAGTCCCCGGGCCTTGAGCCATAACGTTCGTCTTCGTCAGGCTGATGGCTAGTCCGAACTCCTTGCATGCGTGGGAAAGGCAAGTGACTAGCTTGTGTACATGTGTACTCTTTCTTTATCTGTTCTTTTTTTAATAGTAAAATATTTAAGTGGTGGCACCAAGAAAGACACCAACAATGGGACACTGTTTTGGCTAGCAGACAACATAAAATGTTCATTTTTCAGCTTATGGAGAAAAGAATCAAGTGTGGTTTCTCAGAAATCACACTAATAAAGGATCACTGTATACCTAAAGCAAATAGATACAATCATAGGTACTATACTTAGATTCACAGTACAGTTACATGTAGATAGGATAATTCTCTGTAAATAAACTCCAGTTAATAGTAGTATAAAATAGTGTCACCAAGATATTTTAATGTCATGGATATTTTAAGAGAAATCATAGATATAATGATAAAATTATATAAAAATAAACTACATATAGAGACTCACAAAGTCAATGTTTTATTTTTATAAAAAGGGTATCTGAGAGTAATTTGGCTATAATATCTGTCATCCTACTGAGTGCCTATAATAATAAAATTAATTAACTAATTAATTAATTAATCTACTCAATCATCTTTTACTGGGTATTTACGCTAACTTCAGACACTATTCTAGGCACTATCCTCAAGGCCTCTAGCCTCAAGAAGCAAACACTCATCTGAAAAAATTCCATATCCATTTATGATAAAAACTCTCAGCAAAGTGGGTATAAAAGGAATAATAAACATAATAAAGGCCATATATATCAAACCCATAGCTAACATCATACTCAACTGTAAGAAGCTGAAAACTTTTTCTGTAACATCAGGGACAAGACAAACAAGCCCACTATCACCACTCTTATTGAGAATAATATCAGAATTCCTAGCCACAGCAATGAAGTGAGAGGGGGGAAAAAATATCCAATTTGGAAAGGAAGAAGTAAAATTGCTCCTATTTGCAGAAAACATGGTACTATATTTTTAAAAAACTAAAAATTCCATCAAAAAATTAGAATTAGTAAATGAATTCAGTAAAGTTGCAGGATATAAAATTAATTCTCAGAAATCTGTTGTGTTTCTATACACAAAGAAGCAATTATTTGAAAAAAATAAACAATTCTATTACAATTACATCAAAAAGAATTAAATACCTAGGAATAAGTTTAAACAAGGAGGTAAAAGACCTATACTCCGAAAGCTATAAGTCATTGATAAAATAAATGGAAGAAAACATGAATGGAAGCATATACCGTGCTTATGAATTGAAAGAATTAATGTAGTTAAAATGTCCATACTACCCAAAGCAATACCTATCAAAATAGCAATGGCATATTTCACTTAACTGTAACAACAACAAAAAAATCTTAAAATATATAGGGAATTACAAAACAACCCAAGGAGCCAAAGAAATTTTGGCAAAGAAAAACAAAGTTGGAGGTATTGTGTTCAATAATTTCAAATGATACTACAAAGCTATAGTAATGAGAGCAGTATGGTAGTGACATGTATGCATGTGCATGCACGTGCGTGCACACACACACACACACACACACACACACACACACACATCAATAGAATAGAAAATAGAACCCAGAAATAAAGCCATACATATATGGTCAATTAACCTTTGACAGAGAAGGCAAAAATATACAATGGGCAAAAGATAGTCTCATCAATAAATGGTGTTGGGGATACTGAACAGATCCATATAAAATCTGAAACTAGACCATGTTTTTATACCATATACAAAAGTGAACTCAAAATGAATTAAAGACTTAAATGTAAGACCTAAAACCACAGACTTCTTAAAGAAAATAGTCAGTAAATTTTTTTCCCATTAATATTGTCAGAAAACTCTTTCCCATTGGCCTTAGCAATAATTTTTGAATGTGTCTTTTCAGGAAAAGGCAACAAAAGCAAAAATAAATAAATAGAATTATATCAAACTAAAAATTTTGTGAGGAGCAAAAAAGCCATTAACAAAACAAAAGTCAACATGCTGAATGGGAGAAGATATTTGCAAATGATGTATTCAGTAAGGGGTTAATATAAAAAATATAGAACTCATTCAACTCAACATCAAACAATCCAATTTAAAATGGGCCCAGGACCTGAACATACATTTCTCCAAAGACATACAGCTGGCCAAAAAACACATGAAAAAAATACTCAATATCACTAATCATCAGGAAAATGCAAATTAAAATCACAGTAATATATCACCTCAAACCTGCCAGAATGGCTGTTGTCAAAAAGACAACAAATAACAAGTACTAGTGAGGATGTGGAGAAAAAGGACCCCACTTGCACTGTTGGTATGATTATAAATTATTGCAGCTACTATGGAGAACAGTATGAATATTCCTCAAAAAATTAAAAATAGAACTGCTGTAAAACCAAGCAATTCCAGTTCTGGGTATTTATGCAAAGAAAATGAAAACCATAATTTGAAATGATATATGCACTCTGATGTTTATTGCAGCATCGTTTTAAATAGGGAAGATATGGAAGCAACCTAGGTGTCCATCTATAGGCAAATGGATAAAAGATCTAGGGAATGATCTAACAGTAGCCCTGGCAAGCATACAATCTCATTTATGTCCCATTCTTTACATTTTTAAGTAAAAATGCATACAAATTTTGCATTCTACCTCATATTATATCAGTATTTTTAAAACATAAAAATGTTTTTTGAAATTATTTTTAATTTGTCTTCGTATAGCCCTCTGAATAATTTTATTTTGTTAGATTTATTATCTCTAATTTTACAGCTTAGTAACCAGAGAATCAGAGAGGATTTACACCTTGCACCATGTAACTAATAAGTTGAAGAACTGGTTTTATCTGATCCAAGGCCCTTGTCTCTCCCAACAATATTACCGTGCTCATTTCATTTAAAGGGAAGTGGCTGCTCCAGTGGGCTTAACAATTGCATATTAGAAATAATTACAGATTTCTGGCCAAGATGGAGGCCTAGACTGACACGCTCCATCTCCCTCCATAACTAAGAAGGAATACAACTACCGTAAACCAGAAATAACCAGAAGTTCCAGAAAATAAAGCTAAATGGAAGTCCAACATATGACGTTATAAAGAAGTAGTCTTGTCCGGACAGGTAGGAGGAGCGAAGCTGGTGCAGAGAGGTCAAGCTGTACTGGCAGAGACAGCTGCAGTGACAGTGGTGGGACGGTGGTAAGCACAGACACCCATATTTAAGGGGAGGCAAGAAGCAACCCCGGCTGCAGACCAAATCTGTCAGCTCACAGATCAAATGACAGAGAAGGCAGACCCCCATTACCTTGGACTGTGAGGCCATGAGGGGGTGGGAAGGGAGGAAGGGGCTCCTGGTCTCTCAGTGGAGAGGAAATGGCAGGAATCCATCTGGGACCCCCACCCCCCACAGAAAATGCCACAGAGTGGTGAGAAGGGTCGCCTGGTTGGGATGAGTGCAGAAGGCTCTGCCCCCTATAACGTAGGTGGTGTGATAGCCCCGTCCAGGAATCAAAGGTAAACACAAAACTGTCAAAATGGCACAGATCATGATAGAGATCCTGGTGATGCAACTGACCAGACAGCAAGTATCTAATCTAACAAAGCAGCAGATAGGAATGCTTTCTGAGACAGAGTTCACAGCTTTGGTTGTATGAATGCTTACAGACCTAACAGCACATCTTAAACAAGATGGGGAAGGAATGAAGGGTAGTCCTGCTGAAATGAATGAAAACACATACAAAACTAGTGGTGAAGGAAAGAAAACCAGGGATCAAATCAACAAATTGGAACACAGGGAAGGAACAAACAGTCAACCAGTGCAGAAAGAGGAAATGAAAAGTGAGGAAAATGAGGAGAGGCTCAGAAACTTATCGGACTGCTATAAGCAAGCCAACATCCGAATCATAGGGTTGCCAGAAGGTGAAGGAGAAGCACTAGAAATTGAAAAATTATGTGAAAAAATAATGAAGCAGAACTTCCCTAACTTGGGGAAGAAAATAGACTTACAGGTCCAGGAAGCACAGAGAGTTCCAAAAACACTGGACCCAGGGAAAACCACACCAAGACACATTATAATCAAAATGTCAAAAATTAAGGATAAAGAGAGAATCTGAAAAGCAGCAAGAGAGAAGAAGATAATTACATACAAAGGGATCCCAATTAGACTATCAGCTGATTTCTCAAAAGAAACTCTGCAAGCAAGAAGGGACTAGCAAGAAATATTCGAAGTAATGAAAAGCAAAAATCTACAACCACGATTACTCTATCCAGCGAAGCTGTCATTCAGAATAGAAGGGCAGAGAAAGTGCTTCCAGGACAAAGTGAAACTGAAGGAGTTTGTTAGATCCAAACCACTGTTATATGAGATGTTAAAGGGACTTGTTTAGGAGAAAGAGGATCAAAACTATGAATATTAAAATGAAAACTGTATCACAACAATCGACAACAGAAGCTAGGGAACCAAAACAAAGGCAAACTAAGTAGGCAACGAGAGTGGGAAAAGCATTATAGGTATGGGCAACATTATGAGGGGAGGTGATCAGGGAGGGGGAGGGGGGAAAGGGAGGGAGACGGTACAGAAATTAAGAAGCATAGTAGGAGGGAGTGGAGTAGACAGGAAGATGTTGAGAAGAACTATATGCACAACCAATGGGCATGGACTTAGGGGGGGCAACTGGGAGGAGGGGGGTCACTGGGTGGAGGGGAACAAAGGGAAAAGAAATTGGGACAACTGTAAGAGCATAATCAATAAAGCACATTTTTAAAAAAGAAGTAATTACAGAGACAAGAACTAACTTTTCCTTTGATTTCCAATTGTAATGAAATATTACAGAAACATAGCCTTAATTGTTTAGAGAACCTCAGTTAAGCTGAGTCATGCATCACCACCTATTCTAAAGTGAACTACAATTTTCTACTGTTTAATTTAGAAATAGTCTTCCGGCCAAGGTGGACGCTTAGACTGACACGCTTAGTCTCCCTCTACAACTAAGAAGGAATACAACTACCTCAAAACAAAAGATAAGTAGAAATTCCAGTAAATAAAACTACATAGAAGCCCAATGTATGAAGTTATAAACCAGCAGTGCTCATCTCGATGGGTAGGAGGGGTCCTGTCTGTGGTAGCAGCAGGCATAGTGGCAGGACTGCAAGAAACACCAGGGGAGCAATCCTGACTGCAGTTGAGACCCTGCAGCCTGCGATTCCAAAGCTGGGAAAAGCAACTTCCCTACTGCCTCAGCTGGTGAGGCCCAAAGGGCAGGGGGACGGATCCCGGTCTCTCAGCAGAGAGTAATGGCAGGAATCCATCTTGGACCCCTGCCCCAACACAAAGTGCCACAGTGCAGTGAAAAAGGTTGCCGATCGCCACTGGTAGCCAGGTAGTGAAGAGTGTACAGGGCTCCACCCCCTATAGCCAGCCCAGGAAGCGAAGCTAAACACAAGTTTGTCAGAGTGAAGCAGACGATGGTTGAAATCCGGTGATGCAGCTCACCAGGCAGCAGATGCGGGACCTGACAGACGAACAAATAGAAAACCTTTCTGAGGCTCAATTCAGAGCTATAGTTATAAGGTGGCTTACAGAATTAACAAAAGATTTGGAACAAGACAGGGAAGGAATTAAAGCTACTCATACTGAAGCGAATGAAAACACATACAAGTGCTGAGGAAATAAAATCCAGAGATCAAATCAACAAACCGGAACATAGGGAAGGAACAAACAGTCAACCAGTGCAGAAAGAGGAAATGAAAAGTGAGGAAAATGAGGAGAGGCTCAGAAACTTATCGGACAGCTATAAGCAGGCCAACATCTGAATCATAGGGTTGCCAGAAGGTGAAAGAGAAGTGCTAGAAATTGAAAAATTATGTGAAAAAATAATGAAACAGAACTTCCCTAACTTGGGGAAGGAAATAGACTTACAGGTCCAGGAAGCACAGAGAGTTCCAGAAAAACTGGACCCAGGGAGAACCACTTCAAGACACATTATAATCAAATTGTCAAAAATTAAAGATAAAGAGAGAATCTTAAAAGCAGCAAGAGAGAAGAAAAGAAAAGAATCATGTACAAAGGGATCCCAATTAGACTATCAGCTGATTTCTCAAAGGAGACCCTGCAGGCAAGAAGGGACTGGCAAGAAATATTCAAAGTAATGAAAATTCAAAACCTACAGCCACGAATACTCTATCCAGCGAAACTGTCATTCAGAATAGAAGGGCAGAGAAAGTGCTTCCAGGACAAAGTAAAACTGAAGGAGTTCATTAGATCCAAACCACTATAATATGAGACGTTAAGGGACTGGTTTAGAAGAAGGAGGATCAAAACTATGAACATTAAAATGAAAACTGCATCACAAGAACAAACAACAGAAGCTAGGGAATCGAAACAAAGGCAAACTAAATAGGCAACTAGAGTGGAAAAAGAACTACAGGTATGGGGAACATACTGGGGGGAGGTCAGCAGGGAGGGGGAAGGGGGCGAGGGAGGGAGATGGTACAGGAATTAAGAAGCATAGTAGGAGGGAATGGAGTAGACGGGAAGATGTTGAGAAGAACTATATGCACAACCAATGGACATGGACTAAAAGGGGGGAACAACTGGAGGGAGGGGGGCCACCGGGTGGAGGGGAGCAGAGGGAAAAGAAATTGGGACAACTGTAACAGCATAATCAAGAAAACATTCTTTTTTAATTTAGAAATATACTCAAGATAACTCTCTTAACAGTATTTATAAATCACCATTTAAGGTAGATTTGTCATTAAAACCATTGTTTCTCAATCAATCAATCCTTTGAAGTTCATCATTGTCCCATCCTCCACTTCCCAAAACAGTTAGAAATATTTACTTAAATTAATATACGTGTGTGTCATTTTATGTTTGCCTGTCTGTTACAATAAGCTATAAGTCTAATGCAAAACTGTGTCACATTTATTTTTTAATAATCAAGCTGGAACTGGGAAGTCCCAGCATGTTTTACAAATGAAATTCAATCTAAAGCAGCTATTTTGACATCAACTTCAAATGGATATAGGTGTTATTTATTTGCAAATAAATTATTTTGTCTTGAAACTAAAACCACCACCAGTTCTCTGCCCCAAGTCTAACTAATCTTCCAGTTTAACTTAGCTCTTAGCTGCCAGTCCTTTTTTTCTTAAACAGTCCCTCAATAAACACTCTTTTTTTTCTCACTGATTCAGCTATGCACCAGGCACCAAACCCTCTCTTACCTGGGATCTGTAGTTTTCTTCTTACAGTCCAATAGCCAGCCACCGTCAGAAGAAGGGGGAAGTAAGTCCTCAGTGATGTTCAGTCAGAGCTACACTATTTCTGTAAGTGAACCAGGGCAGCAGCTTCTCTGCACCAGCTAAGTCTCCCTGCTTTAGGTTTCGTTTCCTGGAGACGCTGAGAAAAAGAGAAACTCCAAGTAGTTTAGGACAGCTTCTCAGCATTGGTGCTCTTTCTTGGGCCACACCCTCTGGAATAAAATGCACTGAAGGCAAAGGGCAAAATAAACACACACACCTCCGCCTCTACCTCACGGCAGTCTGGGACACGCCCCCACTACCTCCTAGTCCAAGGACTTTGTTCAGGCACTTTTTAAACTCAACATTTGCCTTCTCCTCTTCCTTCTTTTATTTGCTTTTAAATTTCTACCAAAATTAGAGCAAGGATACAGGAACTCTTGAGGCAATTAATTGGGGTTTGTGCCTCACTAAAAATTATTCAACAACTCAAAAGTCATGATCACTGTGGATTAGAACTGGACCCATTGTATGTGCTCAAAAATGGTCTGCTGAATGGAATTCAAGGTCCAGTAGAAGATAAAACCCCGCAGCGGAGAGCTTTTGTTCATTAGCAGTGCTCTGTAGAGAACGAGCACAATGAATCTTCCTCAAGGTTTTAGTGGGACAGAGAAACAGTACAGTACTCTGTCATATGCCTATTTTTTTTTCATAGTTTTCATGTTACAAGAACTAAACATTAGGAAGTGTAGAAAAATATGAACAATGTTCTTATTAAGGAACATTTTTCTAATTGATATTATACCTAATAATTTCAGAATACACAATTGAGGCAAGCATTTAAACCCTTACGTAAACTAACTATATGCTATATAACAAATTAAGTTTACAAAATTCAAAGATTTAGTGTCTTAGAGACTGTGTCCTTTGACCACATAATTAATAATGGAAATAGGAAAATAAAAAAAAATTCTTACATATGGAAATTAGTAAAAGAAGTTAGAAGAACAAAAGAAAAAAATTTAAGAACATTCTTTAAAGAAAGTTAAGAATGAAATAATTGAGACTAAAAATGTATTTATATGTAAAAATGGAGAAAGGATTGATAAAACCAAACTAATTTTTTAAAATAATAAAATCAACAAAGTTTGTCATTTTCCTGAGAAGAAAAAAGAGCGATAACAAAAACAAAAATTTTTGGATTAAAAAAAAGAATCAAACTATAAAAATGGCAGCAATTTTTAAAATTAGAAAAAGTACTATCAACAATATAAATAAGAAATTTAAATATTTAAATAACATGGAATTTTTCTTATAATGTGCCAAACTAAAGAAAAAAATTTAAAACCTTAATGAACATTTAAAATGTACTCCACTTCCTTCCTCCAATTAAAAAAAAAAAATCCACATTAAAGGAACATTTTATTCCAATCCCATCAGACAATTCATAAATAATAGACAAATGAAAAAGAAAGAATGCTACCCAACTTACTTTTGACTCTAAAATAAACTTGCCATCAAAACAATCAGACATGGGAAAGGAAAAATTCAGGTATATTTTATTAATTTATGTAGATGTAAAAATTCTAAACAAAACATCTGGGAAACAATTTCTAAACAAATCCTAAATAAAACAATAGCAAACCTTATTCAGGAAGATATAAAGAAATTAAACATAGTTTTTAAAACCCCCACAAAATAAGTTTACATCTTTTCTCAACCATTTCCTAACCCTGTGAAGACCTTAAATGTCTCCAATCTGCTCCTTCAACTCAAAAACTGAAATAATGTCATTCTCTTTTGGGAATTACATTAAATAATATCCTATATATAAGGCAGTGTTTTGTAATATAATGAAGATACTTGGAGCCCTGTAAGCCCTTCTGAGCCTCAGTTTTCTCATTTGGAAACAAGGGTGATGATAGTAACTATAATATTTTGCTAGGTTGTCTTGAGAATTTAAAAACAATTTCTGTAAAGTACTTAACACAGTGCCTGAAACACTATAAATGAGATTTGTTGTTATCACTGTCATTATTTTATTATGAGATTATATTACAAAGCATATAGCACTTGAAATACTCAATAAAATAGAAGTTTTTAATTATAATGTAAAAATATTTGTAGTCAAAGCTGATTGAATGTTAGTTTCTATCATGAGAATACAATCAGAATAAGAGGATCTGATTTCATGATGGTAGGAGGGGCCCACAGAGAAACTCTTCCGTCCATAGAACTAAAGGCTCTAACTCCAACCACCATCCTTTCTAAAGACCTCTTTTTATACGTTGTCTGCCCATTATCTCTAATGTGCTGACCCTCTTTCTGGTTGGGTTTCTAGCATTTAGACAGCGTCACAGTTTAAGGGCTTTGCTCACTCTATCTACAGAAAATATTTTGACACTTAATATAAACTTGAATGCATCTCATTCTATTGATTAAGTTTTGAGTTCATTGGTGAAAATTCAGAGCTGGAGAATATTGGAAGATTTGCTTTGATGTTTTCCTTTTCTATGAGATCATCTGGGAAGATAGCTGCACAGAGACGATGATATTTGAGGTGGATTTTAAAGCATGGCTAGGATTTAGCTAGAGCAACTGGCGGGGGAGGAAATCAGAGTCAAATAATTGTTTTAAAGAAAGAAAAATGTGAACTGTACTTTCGAAGGCACTTTGTGGGCTGGTTTAGTTTGGCCAGATTATTAAAGATAAAACATATTGACAAACAACAGGCAATACAGCTTGAAAGACAGGTTGGTGCCAGATTGCAGAGGTCTTAAATAGCATCCCAATGATTTGGGGTTTTATCATTGAGAAAATGTCATGGAGTTTTAAGTGTATAAAATGCCTCTGTACCTCTAAATATTAAATATTCACTGATGACTGTTGTGTTCCTAATTTTTACCTTTAGCTTGAATAGCTCTCCTAAACCTCAGATTCCATCTTTCAAGCTACCTATCAGAAATGTTAATGAGGCAGCTCATCTAAATAGGCCCAAACTAATATCATTCTCTTCTGCTCCTCAAATTTTTGCCCTGATATATCTTACATAGTTTAATGGCACCCAAATCCATTCTTCCCTTCAAATGAGAAACCCACCTCTTCTACTACCAGTTTCATATTTAATCCACTATCTGATCTTGTCAACAGTATTTCCTAAATACCTTTCTCATTCATCCCTTCTTTCCATGCCTAGCCCTACTGCCCCTGTTAAAGTTCTTGTTTTATCAGCTCTAACTTTGACTGTTTTAAGAACCTCCCAACTGGTCTGTGTCTCCTGTATTATTTTTTTATTCCAGTCGCCACACAACTTTTATTCATTCCAGAAGTTTGGACATTTTACCTACATGCTTTGCTGACTCCAATGGGTCTCCATGAAGTGTTTTATAAACATCCAGCTGTCGCTTCGGTCCAAGATGGAGGCCTAGACTGACACACTCTGTCTCCCTCCACAACTAAGAAGTAATACAACTACCACAAAACCATAAATAACCAGAAGTTCCTGAAAATAAATGGAAGTCCAACATATGAAGTTATAAAGAAGTGGTGCTCATCCAGACAGGTAAGAGGGGCAAAGTTGGGGCAGAGAGGTCAAGCTGTGCTGGCAGCAGCAGCAGCGGTGACAGGTGGCAGGACCTCGATAAGCACAGATACTCATATTTAAGGGGAGGCGAGAAGCACCTGGGGAGCACCTCCTGCTGCAGACCAGACCCATCAGCTTGCGATTCCAATGCTGGGGAAGGCAGACCCCTATCGCCTCGGACTGTGAGGATCAGAGGTTGTGGGGACAGAGGAGGAGGCTCCCAGTCTCTCAGTAGAGAGAAAATGGCAGGAATCCATCTGGGACCCCCGCCCCCCACAGAAAATGCCACAGCGTGGTGAGAAGGGTCGCCTGGTTGTGATGAGTACAGAAGGCTCTGCCCCCTATAACATAGGCGGTGTGACAGTCCCGTCCAGGAAGCAAAGGTAAACACAAAACTGTCAAAATGGCACAGATAATGATAGAGATCCTGGTGATGCAACTGACCAGACAGCAAGTATCTAATCTAACAAAGCAGCAGATAGGAATGCTTTCTGAGACAGAGTTCACAGCTTTGGTTGTACGAATGCTTACAGACTTAACAGCACATCTTAAACAAGATGGGGAAGGAATGAAGGGTGGTCCTGCTGAAATGAATGAAAACACATACAAAACTAGTGGTGAAGGAAAGAAAACTAGGGATCAAATCAACAAATTGGAACACAGGGAAGGAACAAACAGTCAACCAGTGCAGAAAGAGGAAATGGAAAGTGAGGAAAATGAGGAGAGGCTCAGAAACTTATCGGACTGCTATAAGCAGGCCAACATCTGAATCATAGGGTTGCCAGAAGGTGAAGGAGAAGCACTAGAAATTGAAAAATTATGTGAAAAAATAATGAAGCAGAACTTCCCTAACTTGGGGGAAAAAATAGACTTACAGGTCCAGGAAGCACAGAGAGTTCCAAAAATACTGGACCCAGGGAAAACCACACCAAGACACATTATAATCAAAATGTCAGAAATTAAGGATAAAGAGAGAATCTTAAAAGCAGCAAGAGTGAAGAAGAGAATTACATACAAAGGGGTCCCAATAAGACTATCAGCTGATTTCTCAAAAGAAATTCTGCAGACAAGAAGGGACTGGCAAGAAATATTCAAAGTAATGAAAAGCAAAAACCTACAACCATGATTACTCTATCCAGTGAAGCTGTCATTCAGACTAGAAGGGCAGAGAAAGTGCTTCCAGGACAAAGTAAAACTGAAGGAGTTCATCAGATTCAAACCACTGTTATATGAAATGTTAAAAGGACTTGTTTAGGAGAAAGAGGATCAAAACTATGAATATTAAAATGAAAACTGTATCACAACAATCGACAACAGAAGCTAGGGAACAGAAACAAAGGCAAACTAAGTAGGCAATGAGAGTGGGAAAAGCATTATAGGTATGGGCAACATTATGAGGGGAGGTGATCAGGGAAGGGGGAGGGGGGAAAGGGAAGGAGATGGTACAGGAATTAAGAAGCATAGTAGGAGGGAGTGGAGTAGACAGGAAGATATTGAGAAGAACTATATGCACAACCAATGAGCATGGACTAAAGGGGGGAACAACTGAACAGAGAGGGAGTCACTGGGTGGAGGGAAACAAAGGGAAAAGAAATTGGAGCAACTGTAACAGCATAATCAATTAAGTATATTAATTAATTAACTAATTAAAAAGTCCAGCTGTTTATGTTATGTCTTCCTCAATAATTCTAAGCAGATATAATTGCTACTTTTTCTGTGTTCCCAAAACATATTGTATTAAACTCTTATATGCTTATCTCAAGGGATGCTTTACAAAATAAATGATTTATTACCTGTAAGACATTTAGCAAATTATGCTATCAATAAAGATTGATTGTTATTCAAGATAGAACATCTGACAATTAAGAGGGAGCCTTTTCAAACCAGATTGTTTGGGTTCTAATTCATCAGATAAGTGAGCTTTATACTCACTAGCTGCATCATCTTGAGCAGGTAATCTAATTGCTCTGAATCTAAATTTCTACATTGACAATATGCAAACAATTATTACATATTCCATGTTTCTTGTAAGAATTAACTGAAGTAATTTCCATAAAGAACTCAGCACATGCCAAAGGTAAAATTGCAACGAGTCTTTAATATGCTCTTCCTTTAATAAAATACCTACTTACCTCAATGGGTTGAATGGTTAAGCAAATTGTAGCACATCCATACCATGGAAAACCACTCAGCAATAACAAGGAACATACTATTGATAATGCAACAACTTGGATAGCTCTCAAAGAAATTATGCTGAGTGAAAAAACCTATATCAAAAGACTACGTACTATGTGATTCTAGTTACATAGATCTTGAAATGAAAAAATTACAAAAATGGGAACAACTAGTGTTTGCTAGAGCTTAGGAACAGCCGGGGGCGGGGGGGTGCAGAGTGTGGAATCAAATAAGAAGGGGAAAGCCAGAGGTAGGAGGCTAAGGGAGGTAGTTAAAAAATGATAATATGAGGGTTCATTATGGTAATGAACTGTTCTGTATCTTGACTATGGTGGTGGATATACAAACCTACATCTGTGATCAAACTTCACAGAAGTAAATACACACACGTGAATGCATGTAAAACTGATGGAATCTGAATAATGGATTATATTTATATCAGTTTCCAGGTTCTGATAATGTATTATGCAACAGTACAGTTAGCCAAAATGTTACCATCTGGGGATCTGCATAAAGGCTATATGAGATCTCTCTGTATTATTTTTTTACTTTTTCATTAGGCATATAACTGACATATTAGCATTAGGTGTACAACATAATGAGTTAATATTTGCATATGTTGTGAAATTGTCACAAGTCTAGTTAACATCCATCACCACACATAGTTACAGTTTTTTTTCCTGTGATGAAAACTTTTAAGACTTACTGTCTTAGCAACTTTTAAATATACAATGCATTATTAACTGTAGTCACAATGCTGTATATTATATTCCATTTCCTTTATTTTATAGTTGAAAGTTTTACCTTTTGACCCCCTTCACCTGTTTCACTTACCACCTACCTTCTGCCTCTGGCAACCACCAATACATTTTCTGTACCTATAAATTCAGTTTTTGGTTTGTTTGTTTGTTTAGATTCCTTGTATAAGTAAGATTATACAATCTTTGTCTTTCTCTGACTTATTTCACTTACAACAATGCCCTCAAAGTCCATCAGTGTTGTCACAGACAGTAAGATTTAATTCTTTTTTATGGCCAAATAATATTCATTACATGTATTTATTTTTTCTTTATCCATTCGCCCATTAATGGACAGCTAGGTTGCTTCTTGTCTTGGTTACTGTAAATAATGCTTCAGTGAACATGGAAGTGCATATATCTTTTCAAGTTACTGTTTTGTTTCCTTCAGATAAACACCCAGGATTGCTAGATCATATGGTACTTCTATTTTTAATTTTGTGATGAACTTCCATACTGTTTTCCATAGTGGCTGCACCAATTTACATTCCTAACACTCGTAAACAAAAATTCCCACATACTTGCCAGCACTTATAATCTCTTACTTTTTTAAGTGATAGCCATTCTAACAAGTATGAGGTGATACATTGTGGTTTTGATTTGCATTTCACTGATGATTAGTGAGGTTGGCCATCTGTATGCATTCCTTAGAAAAATATCTATGCAGACCCTATGCCCATTTTTTAATCAGATTATTTATTTGTTTGCTTGCTATTGAGTTGTATGAGTTCTTTATGTATTTTGGATATTAAACCCTTGTCAAATATATGATTTAAAAATATTTTCTCCCATTTGGTACGTTGCCTCTTGACTTGGACAGTCAGAACCCTTCTGCCTGATTGTCTAGTGTCAATTTGTTTTGGGCACGGCTTCTTCTGCGTCTTCCTCAACCTCTGGCACTGGTTCGGAAGTGCTCATCTCCAACCGGTCATCTTTTGTTCATTGTTCCGGCGCAGTGTCTTTAGCTCTTGAATTTCTCCAAGATCCGTATCTTGTAGCCCTTCACCACCACCACTACCATATCCATAGCCCTTTCCATAATTTCCTTGATTGGCTCTGTCATATTTCATGGTAATAAATGATAAAATAGACTAGTCTACACATATCTTATGCATTCATGACATGCCTATTTTTTTCTTAATTTTTTCAATAGTGCAGGCTCCATGGTTCATCTGCAAGTATTTTCAAATTGTCACAAATCTCCAAAAAAAATTGCCATATACTTATTGGAAAAACTCATGTATAAGTGGACCCAAACTCTGTACTCAAGCCTATGTTGTCGAAGGGTAAAATGTATGCATAAACTATTATATAAAATTCATATGTGTGTGCAAATGGATTGACAGATGCATAGATTTAACAAAAAAAGACCAGTGATATGTAGATTAAACCCACTTTATTTCTTTGTAGTTTTCAAGCCACTTATATACAATTAAAATCAAGCCAAATCATAGGCTTCATTTAATTTTAAAACATCAGAGAATTTATAACCAAAACTCTCATTTATAATTTTAAATTAGCAGTTTAAGATTCTGGAAGATCCTGTTTTAATAGCCATATATCTAAGTCATGTAATCACATTTAGGTCAGTTAGAGAGAATACATTTTAACTTCAGGATACTGTTACCATTTATTTTAGCCTTACTAAACACTTTACAAACTATGACATTACTGAGAAAAATGTTCAGAATGTAATATTTGATTATGTTTCACAGAGTAAAAATTATTTTTAGTCACATACGAAGTCCTTTCATTTTCTCAATAGATCTGAAACTAGCTGATACCTAAGTATAATTACTCAACTATATAAAGAAACCAAAACTCAGAAATATTAAATAATTCATGCAATGGTACACATGAGAGAACACAGCAGGTTTGATCACAACTCTGACTCCAAAGTGCTTGCTTTTTCTTCTTCATCATATATGTATTTCTGACAAAAAAGATGAGAATCATAAAATAGGACTTGAAAAATGCCCATGAAAATATTTTAAGTGGTTTAGATAGACTTTGTATTTAGACTTTCTTAAGTTTTTCAGAAAAGGTTGTAGTCAGTTGTTCAAATGCTAAGACCACATTGTCTTCTTCATTTTTACATAGTTCACGCAAAGAAACACTGTAAATAAAAATAAACATATATGAACCACTTGTTTTAGAGGAGTCATCAGTATTATAAGAAGGGCTTTCCCCAGGTAGGCAGAATTAAATAAATCTCACTAGATACAAAATGTTAGCAAACAATGAAGAATAATGACAAACATATTGATTTCAAAAAATTGTGTACAAAAAAACAAAGATAACAAGACAACTCGCAGACTATTGCTGTAGTTCATGTCCATTACTAAGAGGATTTTAAAGCCACTTCCTCCACCCTTCTATAGCAGCCACCAAGATTTTCCTTCCTTTCTACCCAAGTCTCCTATGAAGCCATTCTGTATTTGTTTGTTTTTCTGCTACTGTGTCCACTACATACTGAAACCCACAGGCAACTACCTCTGTAAGGAGCAAACTATTCCTTCCTTTACCTAGATGTGTAAGAAAACAAAGAAACCATGGTGTGGTAAACAGAATAACGGCCCTCCAGATATGCCCAGAAATTGAGGAATATGTTAGGTTAGATGGCAAAGGAGAATTAAGTTTGCAGATAACCAGCTGACCTTGAGATGGGAACATTACCCTGGATAATCTAGGTAGGTCCAAGATAGTCTCAAAGGTCCTTGTTAGTAGAAGAGGGAGGCAGGAGAAAATTAATGTCAGAGTGATGCAGTGTGAGACTCTACCCACCAGTGCAGGCTTTGGGCATAGAAAGGAGCCACAGTTGCAGTAATGCCAGCAGCCTTTAGAAGCTGGAATAAATAATAAAGAAGACTGTCCTAAAGCCTCCAGAAAGGAATGCAAGCCTGCCAACACCTTGATTTTAACTCAGTGAGACCCATTCTGAACTTCTGACTTCCAACATTATATGAATAAATTTGTGTTGGTTTCAACCACTAAGTTTGTGGTACAATAAGTTGTTATAGCAGCACGAAGAAACTAAAATACAGGCGACAGACAAAGGGAGAGGAAATTCGAGAATGAACGCTGTAGCTGGGCTGATCCAGGACTGAAAAACAACCAAGATCTGATCTTTATCAGCCTTTTATAATTGTATCTAACTTAGTTCCACTAGAATTCCAGTTTGTTTTCCTAGTGTCTTCATTGACCTACCAAAATGAATGACCAGGTCTATATTTACAACTTTGTGTTTCCTCCTCGTCACAGACATAATTACAACTACTGAAAATTTCCTCCTGAATGATAGCCCACAGGTGATACAACACATTCTTTTTGGTTGTCAGTCCCTAAATCTCATCTGTATACCTATGTTTCCTGTGTATCTAAGTTAGAAACCTTGGCATCTTCACCAACTGCATGAAATTGATTGACAATTTCTTTGAATGCTTTGTTTAATTTTAATTTTATTTTACTTAATAAAATAATGTTGGAATACAATCTTCTATAAGTTTCGGGTGTACTATATAGTGATTTAACATTTGTATTTCTCACAATGTGATCACCACACTAAGTCCAGTCCTCAACTGTCACCACGCAAACTTATCACAATATTGACAACACTCCTTGCACCACTTTCTCCCATTCCCCCTCTTGCTCCCCTCTGGCAACTATCAGTTTGATGTCTGTTTCTATGAGTCTGCTTTTGTTTTATTTTGTTTATTTTGTTTTTGTCTTTTTTTAGATTTCACTATCGCATAAATATTTCTCCTTACTTCTCTTTCCTTAATTCAGAAGCTCACTCATTCTCACCTGCATGATGGCTATAGCCTCCGGGTCTCCACCATGCACATAAATCATACACATTCTGTCACATACATAAACCACAGACCCATATCACACTCATTCTTATCCACTGTCTACACACTGCTCTTAATAGTAAGCTTAAACTCCATAATATGACAATAAAGACCCTTTTCAATAGACATCTGAATTGCCTTTAAAAAGCTGCTTTAAACACCTCAGCATCTCATCCCTGTCACAACCCCATAGTCTACACGCCAGCACACAGAGCTTGCAGTCCGTGCCTGGCCCCGCCGGCCCTTTCTCACTTCTGTCCTTTGAAAACACTATTCCCTCTGCCCCATCCTTTAAGACTTAGTCGGAAAATTACTTCACTTGAGAATCCTTTTCTGAATTCAAGAAAGAGTGGGTCACGTTTTATCCATCATCCTAGCACTTCTACCTGTATAACATCTACAAGTCAGTTTCCTCTCAAAATACTGTAAGTTTTTTTTAAAGCAGGAATTGATTTAATAATTCTCCATCTCAAATGTTTAGATTACACTTCAAATCAATAATACTTCAATACTTTCATAAAAATGAACGAATGATTTTCCTAGGCTCAGCTTTTGAGACAGCTCCAAAGTCTTTGAAGTTTCTTGGGATTCTCTGAGACTGTAACTTGGATAACTAAGAACATTTAAGGAATACTCAGTCTAGAGCAGGTTCCTCTGCTCCACCATCCTAAAAATTTCATTCTCCACATAAAAAGTCCAAATATGTCTTATTAATCTCAGATAAAATAAATAAAATGACATGATTGGCAAAAACTCCACAATGAAGGGATTCATGGCAAATTATGTGTAGGTATACATTTTTTAAAGTGAGTGACAGAAAAAAGGAACATTCATGAAGTCTAGAACTGCATGCAGATTGGAGGCTCAATGACATCTTTAAGTGTGACTTCAACATTTTTTCAAATTACCACTAAATTATTGGAAAACTCAAAATTAGTATTTAAAATATATAACATACCTGATAGATCGAATAGTGAGTGAAAAATCTTTCAACAACCAATAAGCGTCTCCTTCATTCATCCTAAACAAAACAGTATTTAGAACATTAACAGCATAAAAAAACACTAAAGAACTTCTTATTTCATAATTGAAATTCTAGATGTGTCAATAATACTAGATTACTTTTGTCTGTCAAGATGTATTTACCAGAATCATTTTTCCCACAGACTTCCAGAGGATGATTTAATCTGTGGAAATGACGATTGTGAATCTGAGTCCTAAGTATCACAGCCATAGATAATCAATACACACCAGAGGCTGACCCAGTCTCAGGAGCAAACCAAAGTAGGAAAGTAAAGCTGGGGAACAAATGAGAGCTAGAGAATCAAAGGGGAAGAACCCAATGAATTAGTTACTAATATCCTAACTGTTTTATTCACAATAATGAGTCATATTTTTAAAAGAATCAATATTTCTCACGTGTCAGAAGTTATAAATACTTCAATTCAATAAGAATTGTTCCAATTTTATGTAAAACGCACACTGAGTTCATGATTGGAGTGATGGAATGCTCTTCCCCACATCTCTGTGCTCAGTACCTGGGCCAATAAATCCAAGAAGACTTATTCTTGCTATTTTTAGAAATGGTTTCCCTGCCAAACAATTATCATTTTTTTCAGTCCTCACATGTGTGAATTGCGTACTTTCTATATATTCTCTCAGGTAATGAAGAGCATGGCATTATTTGTTACTCAGTTTTAAAATATCTAATAATGAATAAATAGGATACTTAATAAATAAAAACATATCTGTGAATAAGTGAAAATGTGCCTTTAGAGTAAATCTTTATATCAAGTGAGTCAGCCTACGTCCCAAGATTTTTCTGGTAAACCACAAATTAAAAAAAAAGCAAAGAAACTGACATGCTCTCTTGCCATTAGTGTGTAAGAATAAAATCCCAGTATGTTTAGCATGATTAACCCATACTTGAAATTGTAAAAAGGCTTTTGCCTAAAATTCATTAAGCAAAATGAATTTTAGGGAGAAGGAGATCAACAGAGATGGAGGTGAAGATAGAGAACTAGAGCTAAAGACAAAAGACAGAGGTCGACAAGGAAGGAGAGAGAGAAGGAACGATATATATGGAGACCAATAAAACATACTTGTTGTCCTGGACTAATCCTGTCAAGGAGCCATGTTTATAGAAATCAAGTGCATAAGAATTAAGTGGCATTCTTCTTCCTTGGTTATCAAATTTCTGTGGCCAAAGCAAAGGAGCCTGAGTGTAATTGATACCAATCGTGCGCAGAATGACCTGAAGGAATACAGTTTTTTTAAATTTGTTATTATGCATAAAGAAAGTTTATAATTTCTTACATTGTGCTTTTTTGGGTTCCTTGAAACAACATTTTTAAAGCAGACTCTTTTGGTGAGGGAAGAGAATGTCTTTCCTACACACTGGTAGTGCCATGCTAAGCCAGCTTAGAGAATGGCTTGGCTCCACCCGTGAACATTATTGCTTCACAGTAAACTGAGGGCAACTTCAACCATCAAGCCTGGACTACAGCAAGACTCATTAGGAAAGGAAAACTAATTTAAAATGTTATCATTATCCTAATTGACACATGAAATATCTTTATAAACACGGTATCAGGGAGTTGGCACTTTTCTGAACAATACTAACAATTTATATAATTCATAATAAAAAGGAAGGAGGGGAAGAAAGGAAGAAAAGAAGAAAAATTAAGAAAGCCAATTAGTAGTTTTCCATGTCTACTCTTTTTTTGAAAACTATACTTGGCAGGACCAGTAGGAACTCTTGTACATTGTTAGTGAAAGTGTAAATTGGTACAACTATATTCTAAAATGACTTGGCAATAGCTCGGAAAGTTACTATTATTAACATTTCTTATAATATTTTTATTTCATTATGATCCAGAAAATTATTTGGACCCTGAAAATACAGATTATTTATACTCAGAAACTTTTGCACATGTGTGTCAGATGCTCACAGCAGCCCTATGAACAATAAAGACTAGACAAACACAAACACTTATTAGCAGGAGAACAGATCAACAGGTTATTTTACTTCCATACTATAAAATGTTATGAAGTAGTAAAAATAGAGTTTCACATCACAGCATGAATGAATCTTACAGGCATGGTGTTGGGTGTAAAAAAGCAACTTCCAGGACCACAGTATTCCTTCACTTTTTATAATATGCAAAAGCATCAAAAATTAAATGTGATTTTGGAATCTGACATTTGTAAAGGATAAATAAAAACACAAAAGTTTAGGACAGTTGCTATCATGTGGAAAGTGGAGTCAAGCAAATGAAGTAGAGGAGGAGCACATAAGTGTTCTTATTAGTTTAATGCCTTATAGCTTATCTTAAGCCCTTTCCAGAAATGTATGTATGCATATTTAGTATTACACTAAAATGTAACAAACAATAAAAGCAAAATATGTTTTAAGGGATTATAACTTACACTTGTAAGTTTGTATAAAGTGAGTTGGATAAGGCAGGGAGCATGTTACCATCAAGCGATACTCGAAATATCCACAAGTGCTAGATGCTTCAAAGTAGAGAAAGGGTATGCTCCCCCTTCTCTCTAGCACATCATCAGTAACAACTTCGAGTCTGAGTCACTTCATACCTGCACCTTTAAGGTCACTGCTAATTCATAATGATCATATGGCAGTAAGACATAGACATTATATCTTATTATAACTGTATCTGTGTTTCTTCAAAAGCCATGGAAAAACTTGTACATGGAAAGGAAACAAAAATGAATGGTGCATAATGTCCATAAGTTGAAATAATTGTATGATAGAGAGAAGAGAAAATTATAATATTTGGCAATTAATATGTGTTTTTTTCAATGTGAAAGAAAAATATTCCAAAATTCCTATGTGAATAATTGTATGTAGTCATACAGATAAAATACAGGAAAAAAAATCTCCATAAAAATATTGGTCATATAAGCTAAAGCAGACTCTTTTATTATTTCTATGCTAGAAATCCACATTCTTCAAAGGCAGTTTATTATACATATGACTAATTAGATGGGGTAAGGCTTTAAAGAGCCATTCACACAGGGCTCCACACAGGATCTGGAGCGGTGGTCTCCAACTTGTTTTGCTTTTTGTTGTTTTTGCCTTAGATGTCATTTCCTTTATTTTTTTATTTTACTTTCCAATTACAGTTTATATTCAATATTATGTTGTGTATCAAATGTAACAAAGTTTATTTTCTTTCTCAAAATTTGTATTAAGACATCAATTAAATTTCTGAAAGTTTATTCCAACAGTCAAATGAATTACTCAGCATATTCCAAGTGTGTGAAGTTCTTCACACTCCATGTTGGATGTCAGTGATCCAGAATATGTAAAGGATTTACAGCCTCTGGGGAAATACTGGGAAAGCCTGAAGATAGTTTTAGGTGCTCTTTGAACTGCAAACTGTGTAAATGTCTCCTAGAGTCTTCAACGATGGAGCGTGGTCCTTGAAGTTCTATGTAGTGGAGCAGGGTCCCTCAGGCCAATCGTATCGGCAGCCGTCCGTCTCGAGAGACGATGGTGTAGCTTCTTAAGAGTCTATCTGCACCGCCGAGAATGGCTGTGCAGTCCAACTCGGGAGTGACACGGTATCTGTCTCCTCCCGTGTTGAATCGACATCTTGCGATGACGCTGGAGTGTCCTCTCCAGTGAAGCTGAAGCTACAGAGCCTGGGCAGGGTGATATGGAGGGTCTGCTGTTGCCCATGCAGCAGACCCCCCCTCTCTTCGCAGCTGAAGGGTCCAAGGGAAAGACGGAGTCAATACAGCTTGGGTTCAGGTGCGCCGCAGGAGTTGCCGGTGTTGACTACAACGTCAAACCGCCTTAGGGACTCCGGCTCCGGATTTTCTGTCGGGGTTTACTCCCTTAGCCTTTCCCCTGAAGAGGTATGCCGCAAGGCAGCGGAGGATTTTTGGAGTCAGAGTTTTCCTTCTCTGATGTGCCCTGACTGGAAGATCGAACCAGCGACACTTAGCTCGCAGGCCGACGCTCAATCCACTGAGCCAAACCAGCACTGAGAAACAAATCATACTGGCCCCAAGAGCACCATTGCCTGGGTATTTCTCTTGATACACCTAGATTTCTTTTTCACTCTGGGAAATTTGAAGTCCTTTCTAAGCTGCCTGGAAGCATAAGTCTATTTTTTTTTCTTAAATTCCTTTTATTTAAAAACCCCATTTTCTACTTACATGGTCTGGAGCTCTTGATTGAAGCAAATCACTATCAGAGTTCCCAGAGAGACAAACAAATGGAGAAATAGCTATTCTTCCTTCCTTGCAGCTCATCAAGTGAGACACAAGTTGGGAGTCTTCACATTCTTCACCTGCGAAATCTGGCCATAACAAGTTGGGATGGATTTGTTTTAAAAATTAGCCACATTATTAAGCCTTATGTACCTGCTCTAGACCGTGTGACTCTCCAGGACCAACAACATGATGAAGACTGAGTAAGATATATCACACTGAGTCAACAGCACATCTTAGCACAAAATATATTTAATAAATGTTAGTTATTAATATTATTATCAATATTACAAAATTTTGTTTACTCCAATCAACAGGTAATAAAAGACTCAATTTAAATTTTCAACTCTTCTAACAGAGAATTATTGTCATTACCTTGGTACTTTTTTCCCACTGAACTCAGACTTGGCCTCAGAATGTTTCTATGTAGGGTATTCCAAGGAGACACTATCACTAGGTTTGGAAATGGCATAAGAGAAGAAATTTTTTTTCCATTCCTACTCTTACAAAGCACCAGGCCATGTATTCAAAACTGGCTTTAATTTGTAATGGAGGCAAGATATGCACATACTCCTATTTTGCCTCCTCTGGAATGCTCACAGGGCTGCACTGTTATTCTTTGCTTTTGTTCATGTTGCTTCTCACTTTACTAGGGCCCCAGAAGCTACATGCTCCATTTCCTTGACTTTTTTTTCAATTGAGGATGTTAGGATATAATGTAACCAGGAAATTGCTACCCACAGCTCAACCCATTCCCTTTATCCCAGTAACCTTTTTCCTCTTTACTTTCCTCTGGAAGAGTTCCATTCAATAGCTTATAAAAACAATAGCAAAGATTAATAATGTGTGCCTATGTGTTAGGCACAGTTTTAAGATATTCACATATATTACCTTAATTATCCAAACTCACTCTAACTAAGTAGATAATGTTATTCTCTTTTTCATATACCTGTTGAGAAAACTGAGGCATGGATATGGAGTCATTTGTCCAAAGACCCACTTTAACAAGCAGCAGAACCAAAGTTTGGACCCAAGTATCTGCTGAGAGACGATATTCATAAACACTATGCATATTTCCTCTCAAGGAAAAAAGTGACAAAATAGTCTCTAGTTTCTCTTCATCTATGTTCTTGTTCCATTTTCCAGGCTTGACCAAAAAGCACCCTTTAATCAAGATGGTTTATAAATGACTCTATTGATTTTCATTCTCCACTGCCTTTTTAACTTCTAATAATCAGTTTCTTTATTTGAAAAGCAGAAGGAATCCCCTTATTTTAAGGCAGACTAATATTTTAGGAATCTCTTCTTCTTCTGGTATAAAATACTCTTAGGCAAGGTTATTTATTCTTTAAATCATTTCACAATGAAGATAAGATATACTTACTTATTTTTGACAATGGGAGTTGATATTCCTGTTTCATATCAGCCAATTTGGAAACAATTAGCAGGAAGGAGGCAAAATCTTCTGTAATTTTCCTGTTATACTCATGTAGAGCAGCATTAAAATCCTCAGGGAGATCCTCAAGGAACACCTAAATTACCAAGGAGATAACCAAGAAGGCCAAATGGCCAAATGTTTTTCAGAGAGATCTATATACTTTCCTTGAAAACTTAAACTTTGGAAGAAGGGTAAAGAGCATTGCAATATAATTCTACATTTATTTATTTATTCAATAACATAACTGTTTTGTTCCTTCATCCCTGAAAATAAGGTAAACTTAATTTTTGTTTCTACTTGCCTTTATCAAGACCAATACTTTTACTCCTAAAAATGTGCTTTCACACTATTTAATCAAAACCAACTTTTAAATAGAAGCATGACTTCAAATGACATTAGACTTATGACAGTTAAAAAGTCTAGTGACACATTTAGAGAGCAGGCAACAACATAGGACACATTGTATGCACGCCTGAAATAAACCTCACTTGATTGGGAGGGTTTTTAAAACCTCCCTGGATTCATTTTGCTAATATTTTGTTAATTATCCTACCATATTACAATATTAAAACTAATAAAATCAGCATATATTAGTAACAGTATTTAATAATAGGAAATCATGATCTAAGAAAATGTTGCAAATAAAATTGTAAAAGGGTTTTCCTTCTTTTAGTTACATGAGTCAAGATATGATTTCTTAGATGACTATTCTAATATTTTTTTCAGTAAGGACATGATAGCTTACAACATACACTTCCTGACTACAGTCCTACTTCAAGGTGAAAAAAAAATCCTAATATAACCATAGGGTCAATGATGGGAACTGTTAGTTTATTTAATGTATAATTACCTACATTTTTTCTTTACCACTAAGTGCTATAATTTGATACTTCCAAATAGACAGCATGAGCAAAACTTTTTATCCTATTATTTCCTCAAGGTATTTAATCCTTTGATATGTTTATAGGAGAAAACTTATGAAATACAGATTAAATATAACAATGATTACAGAAACAAAAATTATTAGTATATAAAACAAATGAATCCTACATTTAATAAAATTGTTCTACTGCTGAATCATTTGTGGCAGGGTTCATTAATCTTAATTATTTAGTGTTATCACAATTACAAATTTTACCTTTGATTGATTAAATTTGACTTTAGTATCTTGAAACTTTGCTGGAAGATACATTCTTCCAAATAGATTTGCCAATACTAACACAAGCTTTTCCATAACATCTTGAGAAAAATGTTTTGAGCCTACATAAAACAAAGTATTTTGTTAACAAATGTAAAAAAAGTATTTTAATCCAACTTTTGATGTCTAAGTTGAATATTACTTTCCATAATATAAAGTAAACTAAAACTTTTTGACAAATACAGCAACTAAGGAACAACTATATCACCTAGCAGTTTTACATCCATGCATTCTTTTCCATTCTTGCTACTCCTACTCGAGACCTCAGTTATCCCAACCACAAATCACCTTGTCTCCTGACCTGGATTCTCCCCTCTTCTGTCTATGATCAGTTTTACTAAAGCATTTATGATCACATCTCTCACCTATTCAACACTCTCCAATTGCATCTCAATGTATCATAAACACAATGCAATCTTCTTAGCCTAGCATTTTAAGGCTTTTCAAAATTTATCCTACCAATAACCTCTCCCTACCTTATCTTCCTGTCACTCACATTAAAATTTGATTGACTTGACTTCCTCTCTGTCTATCACAACACACAAGAGTTATACAGTAGTGGTTTAAAAGGCACTCCATTTAGTAACTTGAGCTCTAGAGTCAGACTACGTATATTTGCATCTTGGTTCTGACACTTATTACATTTTGTGACCATGGTAATGTATTTAACTTCTTCGCACCTCGGTTTCATCATTCACAAAATAGTGATAGCCATATTATCTGCCTTATAAAGTTACCAAATTTCTATCTCCATGTTTGTAACTGCATACACAACTCTCTCCACATACACACACAGTAGTAAACACAAACGACACATTCTGATGCATGAAATTATTTCTTCTCTTTTAGAGCTTTTGGGAGGACAGAATTTCCTGAATATCCTTGTTTCACAAAACAGTACAATAACTGATAGAGTGTTTCTATCGGTTCATGATAGAAGATAAAGTAATACTGCAAAAGGCAGAATTCACCAGGCATTAGGAACTCTAAAAAATGTAAGTATGAAGTGGGAAACATTTGTCTCAGGAACACTGTTTAAGGGGTCTATTTAATTATAAAAATCAAAAACTGTGTTAAATGTAATATTACATAGGTATTGCAAACAGAATTAACAAAAATTTACAAAAGTAATTGTGACAAAAACATATTTAAGGAGAAAACAAGATTCTAAATTATGCAGTTAACATAATATAAGCTATTTAAATACAGAATACAATTATATTCAAAGAAAAAAAATTGGAGAAAATATTCACAAATAATAGTAAATATGTTTAACATAAAGCTTTTCTTTTTTATGATGAGCATATATTAAATTTAATTAAAAGAAAATTTTTATTAAAATATTATATATTATTTAATGTATTATAAAACTTGGAGTCAAGAATCACTGAAGTTAATAAGAAGTTGATATTTTAAAATAGGCATCCCAAAATATAGCTGTCTCCCATATAATCTATGTTAGTAGGTATATAAAAAATTTCTTTTATCTAATTTCATATGTCTAAATTATCTGAATATTACCTTGTATTTCTTTGTAAAAAAAAATATTCCTTAAGTGCTAACTTCACTCTAGGCTCTTGCTAGTTTTAGACTATCTACAGGACACATCAAGCTTACCTTTATAGGTTGGCTGACAGAGATTGTGGAAAAGGCCGCTTACAAGAAAACTGACAAAAACAAGATTAGAAGGCTCACGATAATGCAAATGTGATACGAGTCCAGCAAACCCCATCGGGTTACCTTCTTGATCTAAATAGCCCTAAAGAACAAAAATAATGTATTAGTTTGACTCAACTCACCATATACATTAATCAATAAGGAATGTATTCAGTGCCAGTTTAAAATAGTAACGAATGCCAACATAAAAAGGAGTGATAATCATTACTTGGCCCAACTGATAATTATATCAATTTTAAGTACTATTAATGATTGGATATAACATTTTAAAGACTATAAATTAATTCAGCATAAGAAACAGAAACAGTGCCAATCTTATTTCACAAAAAGACAATGTACAATCATACCTCTTTTACCAGGAACTGCAAAGAAAACAAGAAGTAAAGTTTTAGCATCTCCATGGTTCTGGGTTGTTTAAAGGACAGCAATGAATGCTTTAGCACGGACAGCACCTTTAAAGAAGAATACTTTAAATCACACCATGTTACAGATACAAAATATATTCATAAATGATAGTGTAGGTATATTGTAATTTTAAATGTTTTCTGTATATTATGATATTTTGACATCTTAAAAAAACATTCTGGCTGGGGAGACACTACCCCTCCCAGGGTTAGCTAATACATAAAGATAACACCTTGCCTAAAAGCAAGTTTATCTTATGCAAACCAACCAATCTCAAGTTTATACCCCCAACTACTTTCTTACCTTTCACACACCAAGCTAATATTTCTCTTGCCATCAGTGTGGGTTGCTAGTTAGGTATTCACAAAGGAGAAGGGAGCAAAACTGGCTAAACCTGATTAAGTCCCAGAGCTACAGCTTCACAGATACGCCAGGGGAAAGCCACATCCTCTGCCAAAGGGAAGTTATCCCTGAGCAGGCAGGAAAAACTAGCTTTCTAATTTCCTCAGGGAACAGTGCTCTTTTGCCAGAACTACTGGGGGGAGGAATAAACTGCAAGATGAAAATTCCTTTGCTGTGCATGTGAAGTAGAAGCCAAATGATGAAGCAGAATCTGTAGGTGTGTGCAGTAGGAGCCCAAATGGCAAGCATAAAGGGGAGAGTCTATCCTAGGAAAAGGATCAGCTAGGATAAAGGCATGGGACCCCAGAAGACCCAGGAAAGGGACTTGATAGGGTAGGTCCCAAAACAGCCCCAAGGGAACCCAGGAAACAGGATGGCCAGTTTGAAAGACAGCCTGCTTGTTTCTGAAACCAAGAAAATATATGAAAGATTAGCAAGGACACTGGGGCACCTGCCACTAGAACCCGTCTGCTCTCTATATCCCCAAGGGAGTATTATTTCTTTTCACCCCAATAAATCTTGCAACTATGCTTAAATTTCTCCCACGGGTGTGTGTCTGAAATTCTTTTTTCACATTATCACAGGAGCCCATTTTCTCTGGCAACACCTCACCTGATAGACCATCACATAAAAGAATATAAAATATTATAGATATTACCCATATCTATTATACCACACAGATACCAGCAATATGTAAGATTCCATTGGATTTCATATTATATGTTTTACCATATTTTTACATGGCATATCTGTCCTTTAACAAACAGAAATATAAACTAGTAATAAATACAAATTGGGTTTAAAAGCTTATAGCTCTTGGATTGTACTAGAAGAAAATAAGATACTGTATAATCCCATGTCCTGTACTTTGTTGCAAAAATAATAGAACTGGTAGATTAAATCAAAGTAATAAAAATGCTGCTTGGTTTTCTGTGTAAGATAGCATTGAGGTAGCAGTTCAGATATCTTTCAATTGCCCACTAAAATGTCTATGAGGTTCTAATATAAAAGAAAATTTCCCAAGATGACCAAAATGTAAGCCTTTGGACATGAAGGTTTAAAGAAACTAGGAAGAGTCTCTACTCCTTATAAGGCCAATGGACTGGGTGGAAGGGAAGAAGCAAGGGAGGAAAGGGGGGTAGATAAGGAGGAGAAGAAGGGGGTATACTGTACATCACCTTTACTTTGGGTGGTAACTTCTGAGGGCACCCAAAATGCCCTATCCTACGACCTGTTCTCTCTCTTGCTCTACATTTAGTTATAGACGGCAACAGGCAGAAAACAGCAGAGTAGTATGAGGGTGAGTGACTCACACTAGTTCACTGTATGCTTAGGGACGTAGACCACATAAGTCTCATTAAAATAGCTAACGACCCTGTTGGCGATGCATTCTGTAGTGTGTACTGATGAATGACAACAACATGATCAATGTGTCATAAGACTGGCAAAAGCAAAAGATGAATTTTCAGTCTAGACACGTGACATAGGCTGAAAATCTGCTAAATACTGAGAGCTGGCCTAATGCATATTCATCTAGCTTTAAATTTAAAACGATATTTAAACAGTATTTAGCTGGACAGAGAGTGAAGAAAAATCATACATCTTATTCCTTGGCAAAACACCAGATTTGGATGGATGTATCTTCCTTCAAAAGTTAGAAAACAGAAAAATCTACCTCAGATCAACTATTTATAAGAAAATTGATCATCTTCCTAAAGTTATTTAGTCATGTTAAAATATGTATTGAATTTCTACACCAGGAATTAAGACAAACATATTTTGCCTTAGGGTGCTTACAGTCCTGTGGGAAATATAGAGAAAATAAATTAAACCATGATAGAGATACATAGATAGATAGATGCTAGATATTTGATGCTATGTAAGGAATGATGCATGCTATATATAGAAAAGTAAGGGTCTTAGGGTTGCAGACGGGATGCATTTAAAATTTAGGAGGGGTTGTGAGGGTAGGCTTCATTGAGAGTAATATTAGAGCAAAAAGTTGAATGAAGGAAAGGAGTGTGACTATGCACATATCTGAAAGAAGATTTTAGAAGCGGAAGAGACAAAGCAACAGTCCCCAGATTGTAATATGCTTGAAGAATATTGGTTTCTACTCTTAAAAACAAAATTAAAAAGCTGACCTATGAAAATTGTTTTCTTTATTTGAAAATTATTTGATGTGAATGGATAAGGTACAACAGCCTAAAGTAAACGAACAATATAAATTGGTATTTAAAAAATAATATATTATTATGATATGAAAGAGTCGTCGTCGTCGTCGGCAGCCGTCCGTCTCGAGAGACGATGGTGTAGCTTCTTCAGAGTCTATCTGCACCGCCAAGAATGGCTGTGCAGTCCGACTCGGGAGTGACATGGTATCTGTCTCCTCCCGTGTTGAATCGACATCTTGCGATGACGCTGAAGCTACAGAGCCTGGGCAGGGTAATATGGAGGGTCTGCTGTTGCCCATGCAGCAGACCCCCCCCCTCTTCGCAGCTGAAGGGTCCAAGGGAAAGACGGAGTCAATACAGCTTGGGTTCAGGTGCGCCGCAGGAGTTGCCGGTGTTGACTACAACGTCAAACCGCCTTAGGGACTCCGGCTCCGGATTTTCTGTCGGGGTTTACTCCCTTAGCCTTTCCCCTGAAGAGGTATGCCGCAAGGCAGCGGAGGTTTTTTGGAGTCAGAGTTTTCCTTCTCTGATGTACCCTGACTGGAAGATCGAACCAGCGACACTTAGCTCGCAGGCCGACGCTCAATCCACTGAGCTAAACCAGCCAGGGCATATGAAAGAGTAATGTATGGAGAAGTAGTAAAGAATCTGGGAAAAACTAAAAGTCCAACAGCAGAACTAAAATCCACATATGTATTACTAAAAAGCAGAACTGAAGCTTTGGAAAGTTGCATCAGCAATGTGGGAGATAAATTTCGTGTTCTTTAACAATGAAGAAAAACCTAGCAATAGAGAACGAAAGAAAAAAAAAAGACTTTCAATTTAAAAATTATGACTTTTCCTGAAGAAAACTCTGATTAAAACAGAAGCAAATATCAAAGGTCTAATTTAAGAAATCTTTTCTGAGTTTCAAATCTATGTGAGTATTGCACAATCCAAATATACTTAACATCTCTAATTGTATACTTAAAAATGGTTAAAATGTGTATTTTAAAACAATTAGGTGCATTTTAACACATAATTTATTATGTGTATTTTAATGCAATGAAATATCTGAGCATAAATATTGAGGTTCTTATATAAGAACCAAAACATCAAATTTAAAAAAGACCCACAAAATAGAAAATCCTGGGGAAAAGAATTTGAAATATAAGAATTAAAAAGGAAGATTCATATAATTACATAGGCCAAAAAAATATATCAAATCAACTCTAAGAAAACAGGAATGAGCATAGTTCCTCTGGAGGAAAATCTAAAAGAGTCAACTCTGCTAAAACAGTAAATGCCAAAAGGCAATAAAACAATTTTAGTTTGATACGAGAAGCAAAGACAATATTCTAAGAATTGTATGCCCACACTTAATTGTCTTTCATGTGTGAAGGTTACAGATCGATTTTCTCATATATGCCAAGGCAAAGAAAATAAACCTATTAACCTTTTTGAAAATTATTTTTTAAGTTTTTCTAGAAGATGAAATCTTCTCTCCTATATAGAGGTAACAATTAAGTACTCAGTAATGAGGAAGTTTTGGTCTAAATGATGCGCCCCTACTGTGGAGCACTATCAACCAACATGAGAACCAAAGCATCACTAAATTCCTACAGGAATCCTCACCTCAGCAAACAGTGTCTGACTGAACTGGGCATACTAATCAATAAACAAGGACAGAGAGGAGGGGTCCCTATCACAGTGCATCTCCATAAAGATGAAAATCAAATTATTTAATTATGAATTTTAAATCTCTCATTTTGGGATTAGGCACAAAATATTTATCTGGAAAAAACCTTCAGTAAAATGTATAACCGTATTCTGAAGTCCAATTTAATATAAATATATATCAGTGTTTAAAAACCAAATGCACACCTATGCCTAGAAAATGACTTAAAAAATACCAAAATGATAATGTAATTGCCTTTGAATAGTGGAACTAGGTACGGTGGTTTTTTTCTTTTTTCAACTTTCTATATTCTCTGAATATTATTTGATGAACTTGGGTGACATTTTTATGAAAAATAAACTTTCAGTTCAAAATCATAAAAACAAATTTTTTGTTGCTTATAGTAGAAAAGGGACTCTAACCCAGATCTTTTTAAATCCATATCCAGCACCCTTCACTACTATGGGACAATGTCTATCACACGTGAAAACCAGAATCTTGGGTAATTCCAAATGCTCATCCAGCCACAAATTCTATGACCAATAAATGAGACAAACAAAATGAATTGTTATTCTCGCCCTCCACCCCAATCCTATATTATTCAAGACAGTACAAAGCATTAAAGACTAATGAAACCGAAAGTCATTGTTATAGATTTCTAACAAAACAGCAGACCCTCCCACAGTCAGGCCAGTAAGGAACACTCTACCATAGAAATGTCAAGCACAGCACCTTTGCCTGGGCGTCTTCTGGGTCATCTCCCTTCGAAGCCAGGAGCATGAGTCGCAGTACCAGGGTTATGCTGAAGGGGAAGTGTCCTCTTAGTTCAGGAACTTTGGACTTTATGAGTTTTTCTATTTTTGGTGGTGGAATATCAAAGAAATAGACATCTCCCAGCAGGTCTTGGCCTCGTCTTCCAGCACGTCCAGACATCTGGAAACAAAATAGAATAACAGTGTAAAACTTTCTAAATACTTTAATTTTATTTTTATTGCATTTTTTCCATTACCATTTATCCCCCTTATTACCCCCATTGCACTGCCATCACCACACTGTTGTCCTTGTCCATGAGTCCCTTTTCCTTTTTTGCTTGATGCCTTTAACATTGGGTTGGAACAGGTAAATTGCGCCCATGTCTCACCATTAAATTAAATAACTGAAAGCAAAATCTAATCATGTAGTCTTTACAAAACTTACCAGGCTGAGACAGAGTTACAAATGGGACATTTAATATTATTATGAATTTATTTCATGCCAAAAATATATATACATATAACATGCTAGATATTTCTATTATACATAGAAGAAACAAGAACCAAGATGACAGGACGAGGCCCTGAGTTCAAGTTTACTTACAGCTTAACTTACTATACCAATCCCCCCCTCCCATGTTTCCATCTGTCCCTCCGTCACCCCTTTCTCTTGCATTCTCTCTCACACACAAGTGTGTTGAGTTACAAATCACCATAAAAACTTACCCAAATTGAGGAAATACACGAGTAAGATAAAATTCAGAAACACTGAGTGTAAAAAGCAAGTTAAGGACAAACTCTTTACAGAAGTTCTATTAGTTGTGAGTTATTAAGTACTTTGAATGTGCTAAGCCCTTGAAATTTTTTTTATACAAACCTTACAACTGTATGTGGCAATTCTAATCATTATCCCCATTTTACAGTATAGAAACTGTGATATGGGAAATATAAGAAACTTGTCCAGGGTCAAATAACCAGGCATTTGTTTGGGAGATGCAGGACTCAAACCCTGACTTTTTGACTCCCAAGTCCATTACCTAAAATAGCGTAACACCCTGGCTCCAGAACCCTAAGTGTGAGACTCCCTACCTTGATAAGGGAGGAGAGTTCATGCACAGCATAGGAGCAGGAGGAGAAATAAAAAGCACAGGGGTTGGTACAGTGGTGGGAAATAAACAAGACCTATAAGGCTACAGGGGGCATTTTAAGAGAAAGGGAAGGGTGGTACTTTGATAAAAACTTGGATGTCAGCTGATATATCTAAATTTCATTCCTTGAATAAAAATATTTGTCACATATTTTTGAGCAGGAAAATCATATAAAGACAAACTATACCTCATGCAGGACATAGTGGAATAAGGAGAAGTGAAATTCAGGAAAGTCATTTTAATAATACAAGGCCAAGAATGTAGGATGAAACAGTAGAAAAGAAATTGCAAGGCAAAAAGTTAAATATCACTACAGGAAACAAATGAAGTGGGCTTGGTAATAGATTGTGTACCAGCAGCGAAGAAGAGAGAAGCATTAAAGATAGCTTTACAGCACAAAATAATGTACACAGGAAATGAACAAATAAATGCTCATGGAGCACCTTCAGTGTGTACCTTCCCTACAAATCACTTTATTTAATTCTTGCAAATGGTATGGAATATTAATTATCGTTCTTATTCTGCAGGTAAGAAGGAACAAGCAGTTTGGATATCTCGTCTGGGGATATCAGTGTCTGGTTAATCTCAAACTCATGAGATTTTCATTATTTCACAGCAAAAAATGGTAGTCAGGTGTGAATAAATGTCAAGGTGTGATAGCCCATAAACTGCAGCACGTTCATAAAGGTTTACTTTTTTTTTTTTTTTTACTATTTTATGGCCATATGTAATGATGTGATAGAGAATTTATGCATATCACAATACCTGTCTATAATTTAGAGCATCGAGATAGATTGAGTTTTGAGCAAAAACCACAGATTTGCAAGGCATATTTACTCCTAAAGCAAGCGTTCCGGTAGCGGTCACCACCTAAAAGAGAATAAAACAATTATCTCACGGAATAGGATTTCTATAAAATGCCATATAGTTACTGGACTTTGTGCTCCAATTAAACCACAGTGGTGTTCTTGCTATTTTACAAACACATCAAGCACATTCCCAGCTCAGGGCCATCAATAACAGTTACTCTTGACGTGGCAATAATATTCTTTTCCAAGTAGTCCTTTATCTGGTACATTCAGTTCTCTGCTCAAACTTCAAAGAGAAATTTCTGGCCTACCTGATTCAAAAGAACCACCCCTAACACCATTATTTCTCCCCCTACCCTACAGGATTTCTCTTCATAGCATTAATGACTGTCTCAAGTAATATTATTTAAGGTTTGTTTACTACGTGTCCTGCACCAGACCCCAAACCCCACTCAACATTGTAGTCCCACGTTCAGAAAAGTACCTGGTACATGCTAAGCGTTCAGTAAATATATTTAAATAAGTGACAAGAAAGGAAATTTCCCCATGAGAGGGTAATAATGCTTTTACAAACCCTGGGTGTGCTTCATCTCTTGCTCTCTCTCTCTGACCCCCTCCCCTCCCACCACACACACACAGAAGTATGATATACATCATACTGTTACAGCATGCAGTTAGTCAGGTGTTACAGAAAGAGAAGGTGGCCGGACATCTAAGTAAGCTGTGTGACCCAGGAAGGGGCAGCTTCACAGTCCCTCCAGGGATCGGAGCAGGCAGGACAGACTGGCTTTCCACTCCTTACAGGGAACAACCAGCCTGCTCTGCAGATTAATGGCAGCCATGAAGGAGAAGAGTCTACCCTGGGAAAATTGGGGGAAGGGAAGAAGACAGGATACAATAAAGGCATGAAATTGGGAAGATCCAAGAAAGGGAACGGATAAAGGGAGGCCCCAGCCTAACCCTGAGAAGAGCCAGGGAAGACACTGGATAGTTCGAAAGAAAAGCCTACTTTCTTCCAAGACCAGGGAAATAGAACTGAAGTTTAGCAAAGGCCCCAGGCGCTCTCTCTCTTCAGTAGCTGCGCTCTATGGCCCCAGACACTAGACTTCTTCCGCATTGAGGTGGAGCTGAGCTACCTGATCCTGAATGAGACATAACCTAAGCCTTTCCTTTGTTTTCGCTCCAATAAATCTAGTCACTCTACCTCAAATCCTCCTATGCATGTGTCCCCAAGACACCATGGAAGAACACTATTTCCTCTGGCAACAATACAAAAAAAAATCTTAATATAGATAATTTGAAGAAGTCAGGGTCTCTCTTTAAATATTACTTAAGATCTAAATTACTAGGAAATTATATAAAACCTCTTGGAGAGTTTAACCAGACTATCCCCACCCATCCTCACCGGACATAAATAAATCATAACAAGGGTTTGGTTTGCAGGCTATTTCAGGAAATCTTCTTGTCCACTCTCAGTGATAAGGAAGAGCATTTAGGAGTGACATATCTAAAAACTCTGCCAAGATATGCAGTGGGCCTCCAGGAAGTGCGACATTCTTGCTCTTCTTTTAGCTATTTTGAGAAAAGATCTGATCTAAAGCATTACCATAAATGTTGTCAAAGCCCCTGAGAGAATGTCTGTAGCTAAAATTATATGAACAGCTGGCCAAATTCCCTAGATATTATAAATTTAAAAAGCAAGGGGTTGTTCTAAGATCAGCATAGGTAATTTAATTATAGAAATATTTGGTCAAGTATCTTTTTAGGGACTACTTTAATTTCATGAAAAAAAGATAAACTGAATGATAAACTTCAAACCCTCTTCCTCAATTAAATGAGATGAGAAATATGCAGTCATTTCAGTAGTCATTAAAAAAAAGACAATTAAATGAGAAAAAAGTGGTTATTTTCCCCTTTTCATGGGGTATACATCTTTATGTAGACAAAGTTCAAATTTTAGAATGAAAATATTTACCATATTTACCTACCCTAATAAATCCTTTCCTAAAAAGAATTTCAACTAACTGTTTTTCTTTGAAGCTCATAGAACTGTGATGATATCCGATACCCCTTTCTGCCAAAGCCTTCAGTTCTGCACCTTTTCTTGTGAATTTTACTCGATCAAACACCATCTGCAAAATCTGAAAGAAGCAAGAGTTTTAGGGATTTTGATCATTTTTATTTAATTTTAACTTAAATCAGAATAATGTGTTTAAATGAAAATAATAGATATATTACGCAATAATTTGGCTACAGGGGCAACTATCTGCCATTGACTCAACATGAATACAAAGCCCATTTTAGAGCAGTAACAATAACTATAGGAAACACTCCCTCATCTTTGAACAGAGCTTGCACTGTTTCCCCAGGGACAAAGCAGTAGGTAGGAGACCCAGAGTGGGTGTGAGGGAGGCCAGCTCTCCAGTGGCTCCTTAGGAGGACTCAGGGAGAAAGAGAGAGAGCTCTCCAAAAAGACAGAGAAGGTTCCTTGCCTTATATGGTCTGGGAATGCTTACTTCTCACTGTAAATTGGTCACAAATAACCTTAAAAATATTTATGCCCTAAGGAGGAAATCCATTTGGTACAGTTATACGTACAAAGTTAAACACTGCTTATGAGGAGAAAAAGGAAAAGAATCCCTAAGACACTTTTATTATAGAGTCATCTGTACAATGGAATATCAAGGATCTACTAAAAATGATGTAAATACATACTTATAAAATGGAAGAGACCATGAAGTTTACAAAGAATGTACACATATACACAATACAATGGATATTATGTACAGGGGGTGGCAAAAGTAGGTTTAAGTTGTTTGTATAGAAAATAATACAATAATTAATAAACAATAACACAAGAATAAACTCTGTGTTCTGTGTACTCAAAATTGTAAACCTACTTTTGCCCCATGCAGTTAATATATTCATACTTTGTTTGTGCGTGTGTGTGTGTGTGTAGTCACAAATAAAAGATATAAAAAGGTTCATCTCGAACAGCCATGATTACTTCTGATTAATGGCACTGCTTTTATTGGTACTAACATGTATTTTCAAATTTGTCTACCATAGGTATTAATTATTTTATCTAAAAAATGTTATAGAGAAGAAAGGGTATACTACTGATAGATATTTTAATGCCTTTTTGGTGGAATATTTTGACTATAATATAAAATGCTTCTGATTTTGAGAGATTCTGTATATATCACTTAAAAGTATATTGGACTACAGGTATCCAAATATTGAAATGAGGCACGTGAGACTTAAGTCGAGAATTCAAGCTGTGAAAAACTGTATCATAGACACAAATAATGAAATGGCAGTGGTTCTCGGGGATTAATTGTAAACAAGCAAGAAATAATCTATAAAGCCCTGGCTGGTGTGGCTCAGTGGATTGAGTGCTGGCCTTCATCACGAAAGGTTGCTGGTTCAATTCCTGGTCAGGACACATGCATGGGCTGTGGGTCAGGGCACCAGGTGGAGGCATGCAAGAGGCAATCGATGGATGTATCTCTCACACACTGATGCCCCTATCGCTCTCTTTCTCCCTCCCTTCCTCTCTCTCTAAAAAAAATAAAATCTTAAAAAAAAAAGAAAAGAATCTATAAATCCTAGTCTTGTCCTTTTTAGACACATTCTGCACAGCCCTTAAATATTATGTGTAGCCAGGAAGTCATACACAAAATACAGAGATGTCTATTTTAGTAAAGACTGCATGTAGTTATTACATTCAACACCATCTATCACTGAGAAATAATGGCTAGTGAGTGAAATAATTTACTGGAGAACTATTTCATTGGAAGTGCTGACCTCAGAGCTCACTGCTTTTTGATCCACATATGTACATTCCTGAGGGATTTCAAGGTTCTTCTCTAAAATCTTGAGTAGATGATCATGTTCAGCTTCATGTATTAGGCCCTTCTCCATTTTTCTGGGCTTCTTCTGGCTTTTTTCATCTCTGTTCATAGAAGTAAATTTTAAGTTATGTATTTGGCCACTGCAGGAAGCCCAAGTCTTCCCAAATCTTCCTCATAACCTTGACATTCACTCTTACATACATCTTACTATCCTGACTCAATCTTCTTCCTCTAATGTACTTCCTCATTGGCCTCTGGAACTTGCTGTCCCTATAAAAAAAATTCCCTTATATACCTGTATTTTTTCTGAAGGTTTACTACCCTTTTTGCTATAAGGAGCCCTCTCCCGCATGACCTCAATAAGTGGTCTAGTTTCTAAAGAGATAATCATTTTCTCTTTCTCAGCCTTCATAACACTAGGCTTGAGGGTAAGGGCGGTGACCCCCTCCCTCCACATTGCCAATTGCAGGCCATTCTCCTTCTCTCCTTGTGGTGGATGCTATAGTCGTTCTGAGTTCAGTTGTTAAGGGCTCTTGGCTGCACAATTCCCTGCAGAACTGCCCTCAATTGACAAGTCTCTTGGAATTCCCTGGAAGTTACAACCTCTCTTGGGAACGGGGGAAGTAGCCCACAGCCAGTAACTGACTGATAGGAGATACAGAAGTCAGCCACCTTGACTCCAATTAGGACAATTCCACGGTGTCTCCAGATCTCTCTTGGACCAGGCTCAGGCAATATTCTAGCAAAACCCATATCCCTGCTTATTTTCACCTTCCCTTTTTTGCTTCCCTCACTTTCTTATAGTCCCTCATAAGCACAGTACCTCAATAAATCCCTTACACAGGTACCCCCATCACGGTGGGTGCCACTGGGGAATCTGATCTATGACATCGCTCCATAAACCCTGGTCTAGATAACCCTGTGTCACCAGACTGTGTTATCCCTTATTCCAGTGTAACAGCCTTATAGAGATACCCAGATCACTTATCCTTTCTTGGATTTTTTGGTTTGTCTCTTAACTGTGCACATGAGACAACTCCAAATATGAGATGAGCTCATTTGTATACCATCAGCAAGTGTTCTTACCTCCAACTAACATAACCTCTAACTCAGGGGAGAATGCCAAGACCATGCAAAGGCCTGGCCCCAATGTTCGCGGAGTGTGGAACAGAATACTAATGGAGGCCCCCACACTGTTGTCTAACTGTTTATGAGTTTGAAATCAAGGTTATAAACTGTCAAGTAATACATTCTATCTTACCTTGACAAAAATAGCTGCATAAAAAGTTGGGATTTAAAAGGAGAGAGTGAGCCCCAGGTGGGCATGCCTAAGCTCCACCAACTGACAATTTAATGGGAACGGATGCCGATAGAGGAGGACCGGAGTGGTACGTTCCAAAGCACAGGACCCTCACTCATCCTCAGTATAATGATGGGGCTAAACAAGGTATTAAAACATTCTTTATCTTTTTATAGCTTGAATTATTGGTCACTAATTCAACTTGAAATGCAAGCTTCTAGTGAGCTGAAAAAAAGTTGTCTAATCAGAAGATGAGTTATTGACCTTCTATGTTGTCTCTGTCTGGACTTTTCACCTTCTGAGCAAAGAACAGGGAAGACTATTGAGTGTTAGATAATTTAGTCAATTCAAAATTAGCAAAATTATTTGTTTGCTAGATTGGAAAGTGATGAATCTTAAGAAAAATAAATGGTCCTCTGCAAGGAAGACAATGAGCAATCTCAAGCAGGCAGCGACTCCAGATGGAGAAGGTGAGAAAGAGAATAAACGTTCTTGACCTTGAGTTGTCAGAATTAGACACTGAGAACAAGGAAGAGGAGTCAAAAGAGCAAAGTGCTACCAAGCACAAAAGTGGCGTTTTAGTCCATTCTCAAGCTTATTCTATGTCACTTAGGAGATTACAACGGCATCAGTTGACACTTCTATGTTGTACCCCAAAGCAATGTAGGTGGACTTTGTTTAAGCCTTATGAGGGTTGCCTGAGGGTGGGTCAGTAGGTATCAAAGATGTGCTTATTTTGAGGAATGATTATGCCAGGTATATGGTCTAACCATACTTGTAGGCTGTGGTCCTGCCTCTCGCAAGCCCTAAATGAGACTAACCTACCCAAATTAGAAATATATAAATAGTAGGGCTACTTATTTTCACCCTAATCTCCCACCCAAATTTGCTTAATTTGCAAACACGCCCAAGCAATAACTAGGACTTCTTTGTTGAACATTCAATGTATGTTTCCTACTGGGATTTGTGAAGTATTTTAACTTTTTAACCACCACTTTGTTTAGTTAGATACTTACATTATCTTTTGTTTCTCAATGGATTTTTTAACTTTTCGAAGTTTGTTAGCCATATCATGGGCTTCTTTATCAGCTTTGGGAGGCCTTTCTCTCTCTTGCTTCTCCTTCAAGAAAGTGCTCACGCTTATAGCACTCTTCTCTACATCTCCTCGCTTGAACCTAGAAATAAATGAAAAGACTGTCTTGAAAATAAAATCATAAATAGAATACTATCATATTTCCATTTACTGCTATCACCCTGACACATACCTATTAAGTTTTTAGTATCCATCCTTATCAGTTTTATCCTAAATAGACACACAAGGTGTTCTGTGTCAGCAGACTCCTTAGTAACTATGTTAGAGTACAGAAGTTCCCCTCGAGCCCCAGACCTTACCCCTGGGGCAATGGCAATGAGAGCCCCTGGAGATCTTTCCTGTAGGAGTAGTCAGACCCTCCACAGGCAAGGGACAGAGGACAATGGGTTTTCTCTATTTATATACAGAAGAGAGATGCCTCCCTCCCCTTGTGAAAAATGAGGGGAAAATTTTTTTAAACAAGAAATTTTGTCTTTTCTTTATTTTTATTGCTGTGGTAGTTGTTCTTGTATTTAATTTTACTGACCTTTAGGCCTGTCCATAATAGAGTCAAAGGACCCCGACTGTTAAGTAAATATATTTAGGTTCAGATTTGTTGATCGCCAAATCATCTGTTAATTTTAGTGTCTTCTTTGTTTTTATTTCTAGTTTTATTGAGATATAATTGACCTACAACATTGTATAAGTTTGAGGCTTACAATATGATGATTTGATACATGTATATATAGTAAAATCACCATAATAATATCAGTTAACACATCCATCACCTCACATAGTTACATTGTGTGTGTGCATTTAAGATCTACTCTCCCTTCACCCTTCTCCCCTAGCCCCCAACCACCTCCCTCTGCCCGCTGTCAGTCTGTTCTCTGTAGCCATGAGTACAAAGGAAAAAAAAGACTCATATACACAGACAACAGTATGATTATTGCCTGAGGGAAGGGGAGCTGGGGAGAGATAACAGAAGGTAAAGGGGGCATAAATGGTGATGGAAGGAGACTTGACTTGGGGTGGTGAACACACAATGCAATATGCAAATGATGTGTTGTAGAATTGTATACCTGAAACCTAAATAATTTTATTAATTAATGTCATTTCAGTAAACTCCATTAAAATGAATAAATTAATTAATTTTAAAAAGGGTAAAAAAAATCTAACATCCTAGCAACATAGAAGTACAACTTCTAATGTACAGGCTGTACATTAGATCCCCAAAACGTGTTCATCTTACAATAAGAAGTTTGAACCCTTCAATCAAACATCTTCTCATTTCTTTTCCCCCATCCCACCTCATCCCCTGTCCCTGGCAACCATTAATCTACTCTCTGCTTCTAGGAGTTGGGCTTTTTTATATTCCACATATAGGATGAGAGAATATGAGAGAACCTTAGGTTCTCACCTTAACCTTCTGGAATGTGACAACTTCTTTCCTGAAACCAGCTAATCCCAGATATTGCTGGCCTTTACAATCCACAAATGTATCCAGAGTCTGAGCTTTGTATCTTTTGAAATGTAAATGCCTAGGACATAGTGGTCCAGACTTCCCAGCACTTTGGAATTTATCTAAAGACTAGGCCTATTCAGACCTAAGCAATTAACTAGACAAATTGCAGCAGATCAAATTCCCCTGGGATGTGAGGAGTAAAATATTTCTAGGGGAAATAAAATCAAATATTCTTTATCTTTGCCCCATATCAGGAAGGTAGAGCTTTTGACAAAAAGACTGGAATATCCATTTAGGTATTATTCCCCTATAATACTTTATTAGTAAAATCCTGTGCCTGGAAGTAGCCAATAGCCATTATCAGTTTACTAATCATGGCTCATCGTAGATTGATCTACTCAATAATGTAAATTGTAAGGCAAAGATCTTTTCTAAGGTCTATTTAGAACTAACATGAAGAGGAAATGTTTTCTAGTGAAAAGTAAATAAATTGACACACTGGTGAAGAAAGGATTAAAAAAGTGGAAGTCTATGCCACATGGCAAGAAATTTTATGTAGTAGACAAAATTATAAATATAGTAAACATTATACTTATTGTCAGACACCATTCTAAATTTCAAATATATTAACTCATTTAATACAACATCTCTATGAGGAAGGCACTATTATGACTCCTTTTGAAGATTCTCAAAGACATAAAGAGATTAAGTGACCTTCAAGATCCTTTACTTTGTATGTGGCCTCCAAGCCAATGTTCTTAACATTGACATTATGTTGCTTCTCTTTCTACATGAATGCAAGCCACTGTGGTCTAGGTATGTATTGTATATTAAATAATGCCTTTTTCATCATAGGATTTCATTTCTTAAAACTGATCACTTGGAAATAGTTTTTCCTTTTAAATTTCTCTGATAACCATATTATGGACATCAGCCCATAATATATTATAGTATTGTACTAAGTGATTTCATCATTTATTTTTATTGAATTCTCACCTTAACCCCATGTATTATTATTTTTATCATCTCATTTTGCAAATGAGAAAACTAGGGCTCAAAGCTCTTAAGTAGCTCTCTCTAAGTGACAGAGCTGAAAGGGAGCAGACCTCGGCTCCAAACTTGGGCCTGACTATGAAGCTGCACACAATGATACAGTCGCTAAGCTCTAACCATGCTCCATGCATTTTTTTTCCGTAGACCAGACTGAAGAAGGTTGACAGGTAAGCTATTATTTGAAAAGCTCCCAGAGGTACAGATTGAGATTTGAACGAAACCTCAGATTTGTTGATGACCTGGAGCTTCTTAGGACTAAATAAAACTGTGTAAGACAACGGATTTGCACAGTATACCTTGTAGAGAACCCAAAATTCCATAAAGAAGTGCCAAGATTCAACCCCTAAAGCAGAATTAAATCTTTGTTGTTTTTATGAAATACTGTACTTTCAAATATTTTAAGTTTACATATCTATATAAATAATGAATCCAGTTATTTTTGGATTTCTGTTTTGTAACTAGGCTTTCAGAAATATCCCAAAGGTACTGAATCATGTTTGTAAAGTAGGTGAGCTGTATAGCTTCTTGGTGGTTCAAAAATTTATTGTTCTGGTGCTAGCAACAAAAGAAAAGGAATAATTTTATTATAGTACCCAAAATACAACCATACATTCAATATCATCATTTTAAATATATATTATAATGCTTATTCATTACTATATGTCTGTTTATGTGTGAATAAATTTCATGAAACATTGCCACTTGAGCAAGATTCTGTGGCCTTGTTTATATAAAGTTTCCATGGCTTAAAGTAGTTTGAAATTGTCTAGAGCAAATAAAGCATCCTATTCTGACCTTAAAACATATGATCATGGTTAATCCAGGATATGGTGTTATTCAATTAATAAATTATAGTATAATTTATATTTTATCAAAACTAAACTATTATATTAAATTTTAAGCTGTTGCATGTTATATCAATATAAAATTTATCAAGATGTCAGTACCTGTAAGTTATAGTTCTCATAACTATAAATTAAAACCAATAAAATATCCAATCATTATGTACTCCAGAATATTGTAAGGTTACTTTAATTTTATGTGGGATACTTGCATGCATAAACATTCAATCTGTTTTGCACAAGTAAAAAGTATTTTATTAATAATTAAACTACAAAGGTGTATTTTTAAAGATTCATTCTGATAACAAATGGGCACCAAAAATAGTAACAAATAGTATACTACAACAGTAAACTTAGTAAAACTTTCCTTAACTTAAAGTAATGAGTATAACATAAATTATAAATAAAAAGCAATTTAATTTAAATGACTTATGCTTAATAAACATACTTTAAAAATAAAAGTAAATACATGGCTTACAAAAAAAATAGTGCTGGTAACTTCTCCATTTTCCTTAGTTTTTCAACGAGAAGTGGAAACATTTGTAGCATGTTTTCTGAACTAACAGCCAAATTGGGACTAAGATTCTTCAGAACCATTTTGGCCTGCAGCAATAAATAAATAAATTATGGTTTTAAGTTCTGCATAATAAAGAAAGGAATTACTACTTTCGACTAACATATTTTCATTGTTGCCTCATCTCTGTTGCTATGATTTATTAAAATTAAATATGGTAAAAATAATTATATTATAAATCTTTGCAAAGAAGCATCAAAGAAATATACAAATTAATATACTAAAGAACCAAAAGATAGACAGTAACATATATGTATACAGACTTGTGTGTAATAAAACATGGAATTTTTTAAGGCAACACAAATGAGTCAGTTTAGTAAATGATGCTGGTTTCACTGTGGCAGGAGTTGGGATAAATCAGCTTTTCTCCATGTCATATAAAAGAATCATTTCCAAATATATTTTAAAGATTTTTTTAATGACAAAATATGCAGAAGAAAATCTGAGTTAATTATAATGGAGGGAGATAATCTAAGTTAAAATACAATAGGGGAAAAAAATCACATGAGAAAAGTCTAATATGTATGTCACTCCCCCTGAATCAGAAACTTCAATATGTGGCAATAAAGCAAACTTCAAAATATAAAGACCAGCAACTTACTTAAAATAACTTACATAAGCCCAGGTTAAGGTTTTTTTGTTTTTGTTTTCTTTAATTCTCACTCGAGGACATGCTCACTGATTTTAGAAAGGAGAAGGGAGGGAGATATATATATATATATATATTTTAATTTATTTGTTTATTTATTTTATTTTATTTTATTTTTAGAGAGAGGGGAAAGGAGAATGAGAGGGAGAGAAACATCACTGTGTGGTTGCCTCTCACTCGCGCCCCCAACTGGGGACCTGACGTGCAACCTACTAATGTGCCCTGACTGGGAATGGAACCAATGACACTTGGCTCGCAGGCCGACGTTCAATCCACTGAGCCACAGCAGCCAGGGTTGGGAGAGAGATATTGATGTGAGAGGCAAACATTGATGTGTTACCTCTCATATGTGCCACAACTGGGGATCAAATTCACAACCTAGGCATGTGTCCTGACCAGGAATTGAACTCACAATCGTTTGGTTATAGAGGGGAATGCTTCAACCAGCTGAGCCATATTATCCAGGGAAACCCAGGATAAGGTTTTAATATACAAATAGTTCATCCAAATTACAATAAAAATCATTGTTAAAATTTTAAGACAAAAAAATAGTCAAAAATTCTTCTCCGTTACTGTTGACTCTGATTCCAATATCTATATCACCACAGCACCAAGAACAATGACCGTGGATAGTGACAGCTCTGTTCTGTGTTATAACACCTATCAGAACTAGTGGCTTTTGGCACATATTTTAGGAGGCACAGAGGATGAGACAAAGACCAATTTATTTGCTCTTTTTTTATTCTATCTCAGAACCATTAAACTTCATATTCAGTTTAAAATCCTAAAATGAAAAGTAAAGATTAAAAGAAAAACAAAAAATTGTAATGATTGAACAATGCAACTCAAGAAAACAAAGAAGATAGTGTGCTTCACCAAAAATGTGTGGAAATTACCTTCTCAACATGGCCATTTTTAGTCCAATTTGTTAATTCTGCCTTTAAGCTCTCTTCATATTTTCTAGCATCCATCTTCTTAATGACTATTTTATTCTTAAAATGAATGAAGTTCTCTGGACAAAATTCCTTGAAAAGAAGTAGCACAAAATTAAATAAAATCATGCAAGAAAATGCAAAGATATTTCTTAATTATGCCTTCTTTAACAGAATTACAAACTTCTTGAAAGTACAAACCACTGAACTTTTCCCCCCCATAGTTTCTAGTACATAAACCAATAAAATGAAAGAACTCTTCAAAGGAAAGAATGCAGAGCAAAGTCAAATAGATTAAAACAGGCAGCAATTAGGGTAAAGAGAAAGAAAAGAAATACAAATAAAGAAAATGGAGGTATGTAAATCGAAGACATAAAAGGAAACTAAAGTATCTCAGAAACTGAAAGAATAAATACTTTCAGGAATTCAGTGATATTCCATGCCATTAAAATAAAATATTAATGTTAGAAAGAATGTCTGAGAGCAAGCAATTGTATTTTAGAAAGAGACCATTGATAATTTTAAAAGATCAGATGCAAGTGATTAGAAAGGTAAGATTTTGTCTTTCTGAACAGTAATGTTACTATCCACTGTAATAGAATTCAAATTAATTACATAATTATTATTTACCTGGGCCCTGGGCCAATTTTTCCAGAATTTCAACATGCTGTCATAAAGCTGGATGGTTTCTCGAGGTGAAAGGATAAGATCAGAAGGGAATCCATACCTTTCAATCTATGGTTAAAATAAAATTGAAATTTTTAATATTCTCTTCATTTTATGTTCAAACCTTTGCCTCATAGTCACTATCACAAACCCAAAGACACTGAAAGCAGCGCTTTAGCTAAAATGTTGCAATGCTGATGTGGTTCAGTGTATTGAGTACTGGCCTGCAAACCAAAGGGTCATTGGTTCAATTCCCAGACAGGACACATGCTTGGGTTGCAGGCCAGGTCCTCGGTTGGGGGCACATGAGAGGCAACCACAGGTTGATGTTTCTCTCCCTCTCTCCCTCCCTTCCCCTCTCCTTAAAAATAAATTTTAAAAAATCTTTTTAAAAATGTTCAAATCCTGATTAGTGCTAAATGCAAACAAAACACTAACCAAGAGTGCCCCTAATTTACTGAATTAGAAATAAAAGTCCTCCAAAAAGTTTCTAAGATCTTCTAATTGAAATTACAGTACTGGGAAGCTAAAATATTTGTCTACTCAGTTTAGACAAGAAAACAAGACCTCTACCTAGCAGCTAAAACTGAAATTGGTTTAATTACAAATATGATCATTTGTTTTGAGTACCAAGCAAGGTTAAAAATGGCAAATTTTATTGACTGAAGTTCTAAGATCAGAGCTGGGTCAACTTTAGAACTAAGGCTATCACATCACTTTTAGGACACACAAAGGAGACTTCTCTGCAGGTCACATACTTGGTTCTACTTTACGCCTTCTGGATAATTTAATTTAATCATTAATTTATCCACATATATCTTAAAAATGTAAATAAAAATATCTTGCTCTCGAAAAGGTTGCATTATAGTATTTTCTAGTGATTTCAACCACTACTGCCCTGCATCAATTGCCTGTTAGACTATGATCCCTGAGATGATAATAGCTATTCTTCAAAAGACAAGGGGGAGGGTATGTGTTCGTAGGTGTTTTAGTAAGTAGTATTCTTCAAGATTTCACATTGGAAGTCAAAGAAGGGACTAGAGTATGCAGATTTCTCCAAAATTATTCTAAAATAAGATACTTGTTTTAGTAAGTAGATGTTAACAAGTTATAAAACTCAGGTTTGGAAATTCTGGGCTAAAAAAGCTATTCCAAATGCAACACAGTTGAAAAAAAATTGTTTGATAGAATGGAAAGTCAATAGATTCTGAAACAGAAGATCTAGGTCTAATTCCATCTATACAAATGCCAGTTCCTCGTCCATAATATATGGATTAAAATATCTGTACTCTCACCTTACAGACTGTGTTAATAAAATCAGACAGGTTACATGTATCAACACATTTTTCAAACTTTTAAAACTAGTAGGTAATTAAGTCCCGGAGATCTAATGTTCATTGTAGTGACTATAGAAAAGAATACTATACTACAAACATCAAATATGCTAAGAGATAAGATCTAATTATTCTCACCACAAAAATAAATGATAATTATGTGATTTGATAGAAGTTTTAGCTAAGGCTATGATGACAATCATGTCACAATATATAAATGAATCAAATCAACATATTGTATATCTTAAACTTATACAATCATATATGTCAAATATATTTCAATTAAAAATTAATTAGGCTTGTAAAAAAACTATAGGGTGCAAATAATTGCATGGAATCATCATTTAGCATCTCTTAGTTTGAACATTGAAAGGTAACATGATAGTAAAGACTACATTATGCCCAAATAGTAAATGAATATATTATTTTAGAATGTTAGCATTTTGTTCAGTATTATTACTACCTGAAAGTGGTAACTTATTTTGTCTAAATTTCAAAATAAATAAATAAATCTAAGAATTATCATAATTTTCAAGACTTAAATCTTCTATTTTGGTCACTAGAGTGCTTATGATTTCTTAAGTCTCTTAGCCTTGTATAGAAGCCTGAGTTTCTTCATTTCTAAGATGAAGGACAATTCTGTCTATGACACAGATTTGTTATAGGAACTAAGTTAGATAATATACACGATAGGCCTAGTAAAATACCTGGCACATGGTTGATACCTCAGCTGTTAATGAGATTGACTAATTTATAGTTCTTAATTTTAAACATTATTTTAGAATTCTATGGCCAAAAGCTGGGAATTAAATATGGTTGTTTTCCACCATACAATAAATAATGAGCTGGCAAAAACTGAGCCAGTCTGGATGTAAAAGAAAAAGACATAAAAGGTCATAGTATATTATAGAATTATATACTTGAAACCTGTATGTCATGAAGGAATGTTCCTCCACAAATTTAGTTGTTTAAAAAGTCATTCTTCACTTATAGACACAATAGTATTATACCATCATGCTATTTTTGTGAATTGCATTGATCCATGCTGAATAGAGCTAGGCAATAGTTCTTTCAAGAACCTCCTGGGGATTTCCAGGAGCGAACAGCTGTTCCTGTGTGGCATAATTGGTGGCAAAAGCCAAACTCTGCTCTTTGCCAGAAGCAAGCCTTATTTAGATTGAAGGCAATCCCTCACCTCAGTTGGATTAAGGTCACCTCACTCATTCTGCACCACCCCTTCCCTGTTGAAACCAGAGGAGATGACCCAAGTGGATGGTACTTCTCTTTATGTTTCCACAATGTATTATGTTTTTTTTTCTTGCCCCTCAGTTCTTTCATATTAATCTGAAATACAATATACAACGATTTGCCTATTTGGAAATGTCTACTTGCTTTTTTATCACTACCACTTTAGGATGCTTCCTATATAAACACATGCTACACACAGTGTCAAAACACATTTAATAATGTCTAAGCCTTTGTGTTCATCTTGCATTCTTATTGCAGAAATCTAGAAGTCTCAAGAAGGTTCATACAGCAGCATGACCTTTGCAGAAGTCATACGGGGTCAGAGCACACTGTAACAGTTCACTGCTTTCCAGTCACTCCATTAATAGCTACTGAAAACAGAGGAAAGACGCGTGGACTAAATGCTAATCTTGTCAAGCACTCCAAACCACTGGACTCATTGCTACTTAACGATAACCTGCCTTGAACCATCCTACCCAAAATAAATAATTTTTAAAAAATACTACGCTGTTTTTAAAATGCCAGGTATTGATGGGGAAAAGAAAAAGAGACAGAAAGGAGTCTTTTATTATTTATGTGTGGCGTTTCATCTATATTGTAGTTTGGGGGTTTGGGTTAGGAATTTTGCCCATATGTTAGTTTTACTTAGATTTCGGATCAGGCTACTGCAACACAAAAATGAAACATCCATAATAAAATCCAATTAGAAAGTCACAATCATTAAGATTCATTCAGCTGCTTTTAGAAGCCACTGAAGCGTGGCTGAAATTCTACAAAGTGATTCTCATTCATTCCCACATTCAGGTATTTGATCCACAGACCATTCAGAATATTGGGCTAGCCAGAGTTCAATGGCCATTCCTGAGAACAGGATGAGACAGCAGGCTCTGGAATCCATTTGAGCTTGCAACCCAGCCCCACTGTGTACTTAGGACAACAGTGAGTTAATTAGTTAGTTAGTTAAGTTCTCTATGCCTCACCTTCCCCATTTGTAATACAGGAATATTAATATGGCATTCATGCTAAAATTGTTCATTGTTAAAAGATACAAAATATGCAAAAATTTTAGAACACAAAGTAAGTGCTCAATTTAAGTTGGCTATCTTAATTTGTCACACATTTATTAAGCACTCTTAATACATAGCAGTTCATTAGGAGCTATAAGGACTCAAAATTTGTCTTCAAGGAGTTATTCTAGTCAGATAAAAAAGACATGTGAACAACTTCAGCAGCAATCTGGCTGTGAGTATTGTCATATAAGAAAGACAGAAAAGGTTCTATGGTGAGATAACAATCAGCTAAGAAAGTCACAGAAGGATTCTGAAGTGGTTTCACAGTTGAAGAATCATAAAAGATAAACAGGTTCTGGACAACTGGTATTTGGTATCTGGGGTGAAATATTCCAGGAACAATAAAATCATGAGGACATTCAGGTAAGATACATCAAGTAGATGAATAGAAAGGATTTAGGAGCCAGGTGATAGAAGACCTTGGAAGCCAGGCTAGGAACATACATTTAGCCATTTCCAAAGGAGAGCCACTAAAGGCTGGGCAGAATCATAATTAGCTTTAATACTTATTTATCTAAATTACCTTTGTGGATCCAGAAACATTATTTAGGCAGAAGATGGAACTACTTCTTGTGACATCTAAAGTTTCACGTGCCTTAAAAATTGCCACATTAGAAGGCTTGATATGACAACAGAATTTAGAATATATTTAATTTGTTGGGTCTTGGAAGGAAGACAAACTATTGACTAGTTATCACTTTGAGAAGTAACCAGAGCTTAAATAAGTCACTCCTGGGAAGAGGATGAGAAAGGAAGAAAAATATGCAAGAAAAATTCAGAAATCTTGTCCCACTCAAACCCCAGTGCCCCAAATGAAGTCCTCTTAAGACGTCCATTTTATTGTTTCACTACCAAAAAAAACGACGTTGTGATTAATAAGTCAGTGAAAAGTGTCTTCTTGTTTAACCTAATTCATGGTGATCAAGTTCTCACATGTACTAAATATTGTCCACATGTATTTGTAGCCGCACTAAGAGAAGAATTAATTTCAGAGACGTAGACAGATAAGTATGGGTGCTGGAAGAAAGAAAATGGACAAAGATAATATCCAAGAATAAATAAAATTAACCAAAAACTTCTGGTTAAAATTTTGAGCCATTTTTAAGCTTTGTGAATGCAGACACCATTGTGGAACCAGTGAAAGCTATCAAGTCATTTTTGTTACTTTAAAACTAAGGTTAAATACCTGTTATACGGGACCTATACCTTAATACTTATAAATATCAATGAGGCATCTTTTCAACTGTGATATGTACTTAATATTACTCAGATCAAATATGGCTGAAGTATTACTTACATGATCTGTTGTTAGTGCAGCACATGGGTGGAAATGATCAAAATGAATGTCATTATGTTTTACTGAACATATATGCTTCTCTAAATCATTGTATCTCTCTCCATAGAGCACTAAAAATGAAGGGCAAGAATTTCCAAGTGAACGAACAAACAATGATTGGGGTGATTTTACAGTAAAGAATAAAACTCCCATAAATATATCAAACATACCAAGTCTAACTTTGTATGACTGCTGCCTTTGAAAGTAGTCTTTGTGATAACTGTCACAATAGCCAGCATTTCTTTTAGAAGTAGCATTTTGTTCTATTATATTGTCTGCTTGTTTCCAGTACCATTTTACTGATTGTAGCCACCTTAAAAAAAAGAAATGGACATATTATTGAGGTAGAATATGAAACTACTTTCTATGATATCAAATATTTTTAATAAGGAAAATGCCAGGTGCCTTAAGCATTGTACTTAAGGTGATAGGCCCTGGAACCTGACAAACCGAGACTGAATCCTAGCCTCCTTACTTATGGCTATGACTTTTGTCACATCACTTAATCTCTCTACACCCTATTTTCTACATTTTAAAATAGAAATAATAATAGTAGTGTCGGAAATGCTCTTTAATAGTAGCAATGGAAGTAGTAAATCATAAGGGTTCTTGGGCATTTAAAATAAATTGATAGATGCAAAGCATTTAGAACAGTACCTGGCTCATAGGTGTTTTCTCTAGTTGTTATTATTAGTGGGCAAAAATATACCCCTATGACAAAATGATATGAGGCTTTAAACAAATAAGGCTTTGCTGTCTTTCTAAACATGTACCAAGTGGGGCAATATAAGAAATCTCAAGGTCCGTGAGAGAATATGTCTTTATGCCATTTTATTTTTCTTTCTTGGTAAAGGACAAAGAAAAAACACAGAGTGATTACTTCTGGGGAACCTTTTTGAGATGTGGGGGAAATTTCTTACTCAATGGCAGGTCTGGCTGGGAGAGTCCTTTATTTTCCCTCAAAGTGTGTCTTTGCTCTGCACCTGCCAGGAGGTGCTAGACAGACTCTTCCCTTGAATATCCACACATAAGTTAAAGATTCACCAGGAAGTTATGAAGGATTTTCAAACCCATATAGAAAGTATGATATTCAAAAAATAACTATTTCATCCAAACTGGAATTTAATGCCTACTCAGTGAGGTGTTCAGGGTTGCTTATTGTAGCTGAAAGAGCCAGAAAGGGACATCGAATCATGACAAGGAGATGCTCCCAAATTTCTGCTCCAATTTCTCCACCAAGACAATGGACCTATTAAAGACAAAGCATTCTCCATTAAAAAGTTATTTTAAAAATAAAACATGAAAATAGACACAGAAGTTTCAATTCGCATACCTAGCTCCCTGTTACCTTTAATCAACTGTGCCAAATTTATATATAGATATATAGATATAGATATATGGACATATGGATACACACACACACACACACACACATATATATGAAAATTCAGGCAACATAAAATCTTGACATATAAATTTTCCCTAATCCCCATAACCAGTCCATCAATAATTCCTCTTTATCTTACATTCAAGAATTATTTTGGAATCTATGCATTTCTCCCAATGCTTATTGCCAAGCAAGTCACCATCACATCTCAGCTGCCCCCCCACGGTATCCTCCTGACTATCTTCCTAGCTTCCCCCTCCTTTCCCCCTACATTCTTCACATCACAGCCAAAATGATGTATCTAAAAGGTAAATTAGTTTAGGCCATGTCCCTAATTAACTTCCTTCAATATCTTCCCATCACACGTGAAACAAAATATAAAGTCTTTAACAACATGTATAATGCCTAACATACTTTGGTCTCTGCTTGCCTCTCTAGCTTCATCTCAAGCCACTCTTTCTCATCTTGTTTCCAATTTTCTCCATACACACTGGCCTTTTCTTTATTCCTTGAACATAACTATCCTACTCCAGAGCTTTGTTCCCTCTACTTAAAATGCTCTTGTCCATTCCAGAGTTGAACTCCTACTGCCTCCCTGTCATTATGAGAGTCATGACAGCCCCTTCCTTTTTCTTCCCAACAAGTACCAATGAGGGCTGGCATAGCCATATGTGTGTTTAATTGTTTAGTTATCCTTTCTCCATTACTCTGTGACCTCAGACCCGAGTATCCGCAGCACCAGTACTGCCTAGCATTGTGGAAGCACTCCTTAAATATAATATTTGCTGAATAAATAAATGAATGTTTTTTGACCAAATCAAACAAACAGAAATAGATCCAGGGAAGATTTTCAAATGTGGTCTTTTTTAAACAGATCCAAGAATGACATCTGGCAATTAATTGGAGAAAACCTCAGATAATCAAACAATTTTTTTCCCACTGCCCATTTGGCTTTTCCCTGGTCCTACGATATACCACTCTACTGAATACAAACTTTGTGCTTTGTACTAGATAGTACGTTTCCCTGACTCAACTAGAATGTTAGCCTTCACAACCCTTCAGCTTTACCTTTATATTAAAATGTTCATAGTTTTGAGCTTCAAGTAAAATTCAAGGTTCTAGATTGCAAAGACCAAGTCGTTGAATATTTTTTGGACAGGAATATTCAAGGCCCTCAAGATGCAATACTTATTAAGCAAAAATCGGTGTCAAACAAATCAAAAGCACAGCCTGCTTGGTAGCTCCAAATTTATAACAGGAGACATTAAGTTAAATATAGACATTATCTATTTCTCCTTCAAACTGAAAATTCCTTGGAGCAATATAATATGTTCTTTAATAAAGTTAAGTTTCTTTGAATAAAAATAATACTGCTATAAAATGTTGTAAATATCTTCCATTTGCCCCTATAAATCCCCAGTGGTCTCTAGTTCCATTGTGCTTGGCCAATGGAAAGCCTTGGCAAGTGATCAGAAGAAGGGAGGGGAATGAGAATGAGGTCTTTGTTCTATTGGCTCCCTCCCTGGATGATTACCTTGCACCAGCTATGTCCCTCAACTAAGGTAACAGCGCCTCAGATGTGGCCAACTCAAGCAGAATCTTCTTTTGAGTCTCAGTAACTGCTTCTTTGCCTTGTCCCTTTAAACCGAGGGGTAAGCTACTAGCTCTGAATTACTGCACTGACCTTTATAGCTTCCCTCGTGCACACCTTTGGAAAATAATCTTCTTGAATCATATTTTAAGTGTGCCACTGTTTTCAGCTGGAACCACGACTGATAAAATAACATCTATAAATGACATCACAGTTAGAACCCAAATTCTTTGCTTTAGAGATTAAAGATAGAATTTTGTCATCTCTATCCAGGAAACATCATGCCATTGTTACAGAAACAGAGGAGTCCAAAAACAAACCGCAGAGTTTGCAGCTGGGAGATAGGGAGCAGGAAGCAGCTTTCAGGATGCCCTTGCATGCCTGGAGCTAGTGGCTGGATACATTGTTGCAAAGATCCGCTTTACTTCCAAGGCTCAGGAAGATGGGAGGGATCTTGGACTGTGGGCTGGTACGGAAGCAGAGAGAGCCTTCATAGGGTTCTGTGAATGGTCAGAACTGTTTGCAACACCCACTGCGTGAGAGGACGCAGGGAGGAGGAGAGAAGGAGCTGGAGACATTTTGGGCTGGCTCTGGCTCTAGGAGGCTCTCTCTCTCAGGCTCTCTCTCTGGCCCTCATGCCCTCACTCTCTGGCTCTTGCGGGCTCCCTCCCTCTGGCTTGGAGCAGGGGTCTCCAGGCGGCTTTAAGAAGAGGCTCTCGCCATGCAGTTTTGAGAAGGAGAGAAGATCCACGAGGTTTGCAGGAAGAAGGCAGTTTGCAAGGAGGCTGAGAATCCAGGCGGTCCTGCGTTGAGAGCTGGAGGGCACCACAGCACAGAAAGGACCTCCCCAATCAGAACTGAGTGATTGGCAGCTGCTGGTAAAGCTGAACTGTGCCTAGGAAGTAGGGAAATGGTGTTTCTGACTTTCCTAAGACTGGTCAGGTCTGGGAGGGGGAGGCAGGGCTTTGTGTAAATAAACAATTCTTTTCCTTTTCACCAAACTCTGGTATTCAGAGTTATGATTCTGGCGGCGGGCAATCGGACCCCTAACTAAACAGCCCGTGGGTTCTGTTTCAATCGAAGCAGCCCAGGGGTTCTGTTACACCATGGTGGTTATTTCTGCTCCTCTGAAACAGCAGTCACCAACGACAGGTTCCTATCCCATACAAAGCTCTGCCACGTTCCCAATATGCCCCACTGAGTCACAACAGGAAAATGGAGCCACAAGATTGAATACGATCCACTGGGAAAACCATTCAAAAGGAAGTGCAGCCCAAACCTGAACTCCATACAAAGGGACACATATCCTGAAGTTCCTGAAGTACCAAAGATCTTCATTCTATGAAGAAAAATCAGACAAATAACACCAAACCTACCTCATCAAATATAATGTATCTTATCCTTTTCACCCATTTTTGGCGATGAGGAGCTAACAGCAGAATTTCAAGACAGGCAGGCACTGTAATAAGTACCTAAAATAAAAAATGCTGTTTAAACAAACATTTTGAGCATTTATTATGCACATAGTTATAAGAATATAAAAGACAGAGTTTTAACTCCTGAATGTACCAGCTAATAGGATATAGTATTGCTTCCGAGAGTGTTTCATTAAAATTGTTATGTATTAGTTGGTGCCTTATGAAACTGCAATTTTACAGGTCAAAATGGTAAAATGTCAGATTTGAAATTTAAATTCTTATTTATGAATATTCCAAGGAATAGAAATAGGAAGAGTTAATTGTCACAGGTTTATTTCTTCAAAATCTGACTCAGAGATACAGTTTAGGTTGAAAAATGTTCATGAACAATGAACAACTATGGAAGTGTGGGGAAGCGGGACAGGACAGAGGGAGAGCTGAACTTCAAAGCAGGCCTGACGAAGCCTGAACCAACCTGGCTCAGAGTTCTGGAGTGAATATTGGCTGTCAGAGCAATTCTACATGAAGCCAAAATGGCCTGGTGTTTATACGCCCACCTAGCTCAGTCACAGGATACAAACGAGGGAGGCAGAACTGGGGGGACTGACTGCTGGCACTTGTCTGGACCACACTTCCACATCTGGGCAGCAAGTCCTTCCTTGAAAGGTGATCTGGGTAGCACATCTCCATGTCTGCCATGCAATGTTCTGAAATTATGCGTTTACTTTTTGCTTAGTCTTAATTGTTTATCTATGAGTTCAATAAAGAGGAAAAAACTGTCTAAGATGTACTTAACACCCAATTTTCTATACATAATGCAACACTTAAAAGATTACAAGGAGGATTCTATGCATCAAGAAAAGTGAGAAAATCCTACTTATCAAGAAAAAGTAATTCTGACTGGAAATTGGTGTTTGCTAATTTTTATAGCATTGGGCTTTTCATGTCATTTTGAATGAAGTTATAAAACAAGATGATGCAATGAACTATAACTGAAATCTGAAATCAAAATGTAAGTGCCCACCTATTATCCACTCTTTAAAATGTAACAATATTACATTTTCTCTAAAGATATTTCATCTTTGGTAAATTCAATAAAATAATTTCCATAAGGCCTTGTGAAGATGTTGATTTTCTAATGAAAAAGACATGTAAGTACCATTATATAATTAGATAACAAAAGCGTTAATTAATATATCCTACCTGACAGTTTAGGGCATCATGACGATAATCCCTTGTAAAAACACCACATAGACATTCGCCATCTGGCATATTTTTGGTATAACGATTCTGAACAGTTGCTGCCACCTGATTAACAAGGGCCTAATTTACAAGGAAAAAGATCCATTAATCACGTAATAAAATATAGGTAAAACCTCAGAGAACACAGGAACTATATAAAAATATGCCTGCTGCGAGTCCAGAAAGCTTAATAACTGTTTAATTATACTTATCTACTCTAAATACATGAATGTACTCTTTTTAAGATATTTTACTAAGCATGTGAAGCTCATTGAAAAACCTCAACAGAAAGTAAAATGGGAAAAAAAGGCTTCATCAGAAGGAAAAAAACAGGAAATGCTGCTCACACATCAGGGAGAAGAAAAACAGCTGATATCTGAATGATGAAGGTTTAGAGATAATTGTGAGTCCTCTATAGAAGAAAGGGCAAGTGAGGGACAGTCACAGGAGCTTTGTGGTTCTTATATTTGGGGACTTCCCCTAGACATCCTCAGTCTGAATACAGACATGAATAAGTAGAAGCATTCTCTGGATCAACCATGCAGCCTGGTCAGTAGAATCTGAGTGTGTGGAAACCTATGAACATCTATTTCACATTTTATGTCAAAAAAAAAAAAAAGAAGAAACACAAATTAAAATGTAAACTTTAAAACATAAGCATAAATATAATGGAAAGTAAACATTTCATATATTTTATATATTTGAGCACATGGAAAAGATAAATTAAAACATTGATATGAATAAACAAAAATATTAACAAAATATTATCATTAATATAACCATAATATAATAAAAGGACACAATGACAAAAGTATATTTATTATAATTTAAAGAGAAATAATATACTAACTATACATAGTTCTGATAAATTAATTAAAAGACATTGCCTTCTCTCCCCCAAAAAGAGAAATGGGCAAATGCATCCACAAGTGGTTCATGAATAAATAAATATCGAGACCCAAAAATCACACATAAAGATGCCACATCACTAGTAATCACAAAAAAAGCAAATTTAAATATGAGACAAAAGTTTTCACCCATCAGTATAGCAAAAACTTTTAAAATGATTATAAGAACGTTGAAAAAGATGAGAGAATGTACCCTGCCACATACTGCCAGTGGAATAAAAATAGATTTAAACTTTTGAAGAGTAATTGGGCAATATGTATTGTGTTAACTTACCAAATCCACTTCCTAATGTATTTTATTAATTTCTGATGATGCACACTTACTGCTTTCATAAACATGAAAAACAAAAATGCTACAATAAAAAATAAAGTGCTAATTTCAAATAATATATTGATCAACTCGGTTCTGAGGCTGACCACAAGTCACTCAGCACTACACATTTTCCTACAAAATAAAATAGAGTCTGAATTCACATTAATCTGTACATTAAAGTTAACCCAAGTAAATCTGCCTTTCTCAACTGCAATCCCATTTAAAACAAAGGGAAAAGAGGACATGCAAACTTATAATTCCTGTAAATAAAACTTTTTCCTAAATGACAAAATCATACTTTCTGTTTTTAAGCTCAACAGTATGAGTTCTAGACATAAACAAAATATTACAAAACAACCCGGATTGAGAAACAGGGCAGTCACTATGGCCCAAGAGCAGTTTAGATAAATCTCATAAACTCTGCAGAGGCAGCCTTAGGTTCTCAGGTGACTCAACATTGCCCAGCAAAGTGTGGGTGCTTCTCTCAATTCAAGAGTAATGTTGAATGACAAGGTAACAAGACCAGATTTTTTCAACTCATTGAGTCTAGGACAGTTTTATTTGGGCCTCTGAAACTAAAAAGAGAAAATTCAGGTTGAAAAAAAATTATATCATAGAAACACAGAACAGATTTGGTTGCCAGAGGCAGGGATGGGGTGAACAAAATGGGTAAAGATGGCCGAAAGGTACAAACGTTCAGGTGTAAGATACAGAGTTTGGAGCTGTAATGTACAGCATGCAGACGATGCTGAACAATCCTGTATTGTATACCTGAAGGTTGCTAAGAGAGTAGAGCTTAAAAGTTTACATGACAAGAAAAAAATGTTAACTATTTGAGATGATGGATATTAACTAAATTGGTTGTGATAATTATTTCACCATATATATGTATGCCAAATCATTATGCTGTACATCTTAAATAGTACATCATTATATGTCAATTGAATCTCAGTAAAAGTGGAAAATAAATAAAAAGTGAAACAAATTCACCATGTGACTACATGCATTATTTAAAAAGAGGAAGTTCAAGAATAAAACAGCATGTTAAAGTCACTTGAGCATTACCTTTGTTGGAGCAACATACACAACCACCCCTTCATTGCTCTCCTTCAGCACTTTCTCCATGCAGTAGTAGGAAACATAGGTTTTGCCTGAGGACGTTGGGGCAACGATCACAGCTGATTCATTATTATCCACAACATCAAGGAGCTCTCTCTGCAGGGTTCAGAGCACCATTTGTGTCAGTAATGGGAAAAGCATGCTACCAAAGCAAATATATTAATGTGCTTTCAATATGATTTTCTGAACCACAAAAGGAATAATTGGGAGTTGCAAACACATGAAGAGATGTATAGAAAAACCTGAGGGATTTATAATATACTCTCAGAAGAGAGAACTGTTATGCTTTTGAGCATCTGCAGTTGTGTTTGTGTATGAAAAATGGAGAGCAAGTTTGAATAAAATATCTTGTTATTAAGACCTTTGTTCTAATTATTTGTCACTGATTAAGTGCAGAATGGCTTTGAAAAATTCAGTTCTAACAAATAGCCACTATGCATTTTTATAAAATAAAGCAGCTGAGGAGAAAAAAATGATTCATTATTTTATTATTTATCTTGTAATTGCTATACAGAAAAATTCCAGGTACCTGCTTTGAAGGGCACGTGCGATCTTCACCCTTTCAGCCTATCTCTTTATTCAACCAAATGATGACTACTCAAAGAAGCCTGTATGATGGGAGTTATGTGGGGGGAAAAATCCAGAGCCTCAATCTGCACAGTCTTTTGATCGAGGTCTACTCTGGGACACACCTCAGAGTGAAGGGAGCATCAAAAGAATTACAGTACCTGTGGGAGTAATGGAGAGTATTTGACTGCCTGTGTCCTGCACTGAAGTAAGCACTGGTTTTCCTGCTCCCCCACCATCATCAACTTAAGAAAGATAAAGTAATATGAAACTAGAAGTCAATTACACAAAGAAAAGTGGAAAACTCACAGATATGGAAAGATTAAACAACATGCTACTCAACAACCAATGGGTCAAAGAATAAATCAAAAGAAAAATACAAAAATAATTTGAAACAAATAAAAATGTAAATATAACATCAAATTTATAGGATGTAGCAAAAGCAGTTTGACAAGGGAAGTAGATAGCAATAATGACTCCATCAAAAAAAATGGTAGAACTAATAAATGAATTAAGTTGCAGGATACAAAATTAATATACACAAAATCTATTGCATTTTTATATACCAACAACAAGCTATCAGAAAGAGAAATTAAGATAACAAGCCCATTTATAATTGCATCAGAAGAACAAAATACTGAGAAATAAATTTAACCAAGGATGTGAAAGATCTGTACACTTAAAACTACAAGACATTAATGGAAGAAATGAAAAAAGACACAAATAAATATAAAGATATTTTATGCTCATAAGTTAGAATTGATATTGTTAAAATGTACATATTACCCAAAGCAATCTACATATTCATTGCAATCTTTATCAATATTCCAGTGGCATTTTTCACAGAAGTAAAACACATAATCCTAAATTTTTTAGGCAACCACAAAGGACCCTGAATATCCAAAACAACCATGAGAAAAAACGAAGCAGGAAGCATCATGAGCCCTGACTTCAAACTGTATTATAAAGCTATAGCAATCAAAACAGTATGGCATTGTCAGAAAAACAGACACACAGGTCAGTGGAACAGAATGGAGAGCCAAGAATAAACCCATGCATATATGGCCAATTAATTTATGAAAAAGGTCCCAAGGATGTGCAATGGGGAAAGGATAGTCCCATCAATAAATAGCATTGGGAAAACTGGTCAACCATATGCAAAAGACTGAAAATGAACCACTACCACTATCTTATACCATACACAAAAATTAACTGAAAATGAATGAAAGGCTTAAATGTAAGACCTGAAACCATTAAGTTCCTTGAAGAAAACTTAGGTGTTAAGTTCCTTGACATAGGACTTGGCAATGATTTTCTCAATCTGGCATCAAAAGCAAAGGCAACAAAAGCAAAAACAAGTTGGACCGTATCAAACTAGAAAGCTTTTGCAAAGCAAAGGAAGCCTTCAACAAATGAAAGGGCAACTACTGAATGGGAAAAAAATATTTTCAAGCTACATATCTGATAAAGGGTTAATATTCAGAATAACAAAGAACTTATACAAGAACTGTGTGGAAGCAAAGAAAGCAAACATTCCAATTACACAATGGGCAGAGAATCTGAACAAACATTGTTCCAAAGAAGACTTACAGATGGCCAACAGGTACATGAAGAGGAGTTCAGCATCACTAAGAATCACAGGAATATAAATCAAAACCACAATGAGCTACCTCCTCACACCTGTTAAAATGAATATTAATCAAAAAGAAAACAAATAATAAGTGTTGGCAGAATGTGGAGAACAGGGAATCTTTCTGTGGTGGTGAGAATGTAAATTTGTGCAGCCACTATGAAAAACTGTGTGGAAGTTTCTTAAAACTTAAAAATACAATTACCTTTACACAATGGAATACTATGTAGCAGAAAGAAAGAAGCAACTCCTGCCATTTGCAACAACATGGATGGAACTAGAGAGAATTATGCTTAGTGAAATAAGCCAGGCAAAGAAAGAAAAATACCATATGATATCACCTAATACAGGAAACTAAAGAACAACACAAACAGAGGAACTAAATAGAACAAAGAGCAGAATAGCATTCAATAGGGGGGAGGGGGAGGGAGAGAAGGGGGATAAGTAAGGGAAGGGTTTAGTCAAAGAACCCGTATAAATGACCCATGGACATGGACAACGGGGAGGGATATGATTGCGGGAGACGGGGTGGGTAGGGTGGGGGAGAGAAATTGGGGGAAAAGGAGACAACTGTAATTGGTAAACCAAAAAAAAAAAAAAAAAATACAACTACCATATGATACAGTAATTCCAACTCTGGGTATTTATTGGAAGAAAATGATAACAATAACTCAAAAAGATACATGCACCCCCATGTTCACTGAAGCATTATTTATACTAGTGAAGGTATGAAAACACCCTCAGGGTCCAATAATGATTAAATGAATAAAAAAGTTGTGATACACACACACACACACATTGTGTATATGTATATACACAATACACACAATAGAATACTATCCATATTAAGCCATAAAAAATGAAGTCGTCATGTGCAACTTCATGGATCGACCTTGAGAAGTCATTATGCTTAGTGAAATGTCAGTCAGAGAAAGATAAATACTATATTGTCTCTCTTACATGTGGAATCTAAAAGAAAGAAAGAAAAAGCTCAGATTGCTGGTTGCAAAAGAGGTGGAGGGGGATGAGGAATAGGACAAAAATGGGTGAAGAGAGTATTAAAAATAAATTAATTTAAAATAAATGAATAAAAACCACTACAAGAAAAAAACTGGAGCTCCACAATCATGACTAGTATTAGATTATCCTATACTAGAAGGAAACAGGGAGATTAAATCTTCTTGGGAAATTAGAGAGTAATATGCACAACTATCTAGGCTCTGACTGAAATCTAAGTGGGAGAAAATGGCTAAGACAGAAATGTTAAGACTAAAGTCACCAGTCTAGGCAAACTAAGGCATTGGCAGGCAGGACTGTGTCTTGGGGCTGTTTGCCATATTGGTGCTAAAAAAGAGTCTCTCATCTCATTCTGAATTCCTCTGATTCTCCAAAGCAAAATCCTTGGGACACTCCCATTAGGGATCATGTTTTTCATTTTGGTGCTAAGTTTAAGAAAACATCAACACTAAATTGTCCTAGAAAGAAAATGTTATATAAGATAAAAGTAAATATTTCTGATATTATCTTCCTCAAAACAAAACAAAAAAATGAAGTCAGATTCTGAATAGGACAGTCTATTAGACTGAACCTATGCAATTGTACTTTCGTAGGTAAACATGTTCAACTTATCAGCAATTTTATATGGTTCAATCTATGCAGAAACACACTATTTTATTCCAAATTTTATATATGTAAATATTAATTTTGTATTTATTTATAGAAGAATAGCTACTGTGGTGACAGATGAGGCATGCAAGTATCTACTGTCTATATAGTTTAAGCTACCAAATTCTTCTGTGCATTTATATATTTACATATGAAATCCTGTTGACACAGAGAAAACATGGAAGCTGTTCCATAATGATACAACTGAATGACATACAACTTCAGAAATACACATGTGAATTCATCAGAGTACCTCCAAGGAAATGGTGTATCAATAAAGAAAAAAGGAATGAAATGAAAACTTCGCTTTCTTTAAGCTGGAAAAAAGTCTACATCTGACATTCCCAATTGCAAAATAACTTTAAATGATATGACTCAGTATTAAGAAGTTAATGGAAAATATAATACATAGAGCCACAATAATGAGAAGCTCCTGAGATCACATTTAATAATAAAATACAAAAGTATTTTATTACCTGCCATGTGTCAGGAACAAAATCTTGAACTCTGGGATCTGGATCTTTTCTCTCATCTCGTATCAAATAATGACCCATGTACTGAAGTTGAAACCGAGCAGGTCCAATGCCAACTGAATATTTATTCCTTTTCTTGTTTTTTACATCATCTTCTGAAACCTGTATTATTTTAAAAGTCTATTTTGAAAGTGATTTTAAATTATAACATCATTTAAATAACTACCAGCACTTTTATGAGAAAATTATTTTATCACTTTTAAAATTGTGTAATATTTACTGCAGTCTTTTACTTCCCAGTCATCATCTTTACTATGAATAAAATAAGCAAACATCAAGGTTTTCAAATATCCATCATGGTGTTTTTAGCTACAATCTGATATATTTAAAGACAATTGAAGAATCAGAACATAGTGTTTGAATTCTTTGCTAGAATTAAACACAGACTTAGTTTTAAAGATCTGGAGAGATTATCTGGCATTTAACGTTTGTCCTGACAAGCACTTGAACAAGCTTTCTAATTCTAGATTACTTCAAATTTTGGTAGATGGATTGCTAATAATGATTATAGATTAAGAGTAAATATTTTCAGTTAAAAAAATCTAGACGAGGTGGCTGTGTTTGCAAGACACTTTATGCATACCTAGTAATTACTCTATTAAGATGGAGCTATTCTGAAAACATTACCTTGGTTGGATATAAAGAACCTGCCAAATCATCAAATCCTAAATACCGAAGGCATCTGGCTATGAGTTGCTGATCTGCCTCTTGCAGAAGTTCTGGATATTTTTCCATCAAGGAATGGATCCTTTTCATCATTTGAACAGCTATACTTAAATCTTCTGGGGTTTCACCTTAGCAACGAATAAACAATAAAACTGTTATAAAGACCACCAAAAATAATAAAATTTTTATTACCTAAGATCAATCATGTAGGCTATCAATCTGACCTAATTAAATCCACTATCTTACTTAACAATAATGGAGGTCTGAAACACAAAGTACTAAATAAAACAATATCAAAGTGCAATTATATACACTTCATCACCTCCATGGGTTATTGAGAAGTAGCTGTATGTTGGAGAAAAAGAAAAATCTTATAGTGCATGACAGAAATAAGATCATTAAAGCTCAAGTTCGGATAAGTTCTGGGAAAGAGCAAATATTTTCTTCACCTATTATTTTCATGCCTTCTCTATTATGTTCAAAGTAAACTATGCAGATAACTTTAAATATCTGGTTAAAACTTAGCAGCATTTACTGAGCACTACTGTTAACCATAGATTAACATTTGGCATAATCATTGGATCCTCTCAATTCAATAAGCCTAATACAACTGCCAGATACAGACTTTGCTAATTCCTCTCCATTTACTTATAGTTTTATGTAAGCTTTTTTTGCTCTCCTCACTGCTAATCTTTCCATACTTACCATTTTAAGGATCTTTTTGATTCTACCTGTCTTCCAATCAACTTATACTTAACAAATATTACCAAACATCTACCAAATGCTATAAGAAACTGCAGAAGAAATTTAGTATAGAATTCTTACTCTCCGGGAGGGTAAACCACTGTTAATCCTGATCTCTCTTAGTAACATCCAACTTAAATTTTAATACATGTTGGCTCAGGAGAAACATAAAAGCCAGGTCTTAGCTTTTCACTCTAATAAAATCTACAGTGAAAAGATGATTTTGTTGGAGCAGCTTGAAGTTAATAAAATGACAGCGTGGGGAAAAAAGAACCTGGTGACCGTGGTTTAAATGGATTCAAGTTGTGGAGATTGCTTGAGACTGACATCAGTTAGGTTCACTCAGAAGAACTGTCAGCTTGGAGGTATGGCGCATGTTCATTCACCTGCTACCAACTTATATATCCCCTTTATCTTCCTCTTCCTAGCTGTTCTTTTCTTTTCTGCTATCTACTATAGCAATCGTAGAGTGCACAGAACCTCAGCAACTTTTGGAAGAACTCAGCATGCTCACAATCATGATCCCAGTTTTACCCAGAAAGGAAATGTTTATACTTCAGATCTCACGGGTGAACGACAGATTCTCCCTGGGTGTCTCCCCATCTTTGCTGGTTCCCTTAACCATTCCCACAATTTTGCAAGCAGTATTTTTCAAACCTGTCTTTGATTGTGATTTGATATGAATTTGCTTGTGAATGTGCTGAGTATTTGCTACTGGGACCCACTCTGAGATTTCATTGCTCATGGATAAAATAGAAGTAAGAATAATTAGAGGAATTTTGTAAGAATAAAATCAGATAATGTGTTTAAAGCTTCTAATACAAATTTCCAGTTAATAAGTGACAGCTATCATTATTATATTTTTTTATTAATTATCCAATTCAACAAAATAAAAAATACAGCCCTGGCCAGGTGGCTCAGTTGGTTGGAGCACTGTTCCATACACCAAAAGGTTACAGGTTCAATCCTGTTTGAGGCACATATGGGGAGGCAACCAACCCATTTTTCTCTCTCACATTGATGTCTCTCTCTGTGTCTCTGTTCCTGTCTCTCTCTGTCTCTCTCTCTCTCTCTCTCTCTCTCTCTCTCTGTCTCTCTCTCTCTCTCTCTCTCTGTCTCTCTCTCTCTCTCTCTCCCTTTCTCTAAAATAAATAAGCATATCCTCAGGTGAGGAGTAAATATATATATACAAATACATATGAGGATTAAATAGATGTAAATACATATTTATATCACATACCTTTTCCTTGGCTTCTACAATGTTCTTTCCATGCTTTCAAGCAGGCAGTTAATCCAACAATTTCAACTCGATACTTGACTGAGTTACTTTTACATGATTTCAAAAAATCTTCTAGGTTCTGTATTCCAGAATTTAAATTCTCTTTCATTTTTTCCTCAATGGAAAATGACAGAGCATTCCATTTTTCCTCTTCTTTTTGTTCTTCCTTGGCAAATAACCTCTTCTTATTCTCTCTCATAATTATTTCAGCCTTTGTCTCCTGCCCCAAAAGGAAAGAAACATATCATGAATTTAGTTGGAAACATTCCTAGATAATATTTCATGAATGAGACAATATTTTTAAGTGTATATAGATTATTTTGACCACCATCCCATTCCTGAATAGGCACAATTTTAGTTTGTCTCTGTTTCTTAAAATGAAAGCCTCTTTTAATTGAAAACTCATGACAATTTAATTTAATGAGTATAGACTCCATGGAGATAATTTTTTAGGTTTCCTAGTGATCTCGATTATAAATCAAAGATTATAACAAAATCAGAAACACCAGGCCACTATTTTTCATGTCTCCATGCCCTGGTTCCTGCTGTTGTCTCTAGAACTGGTTTCCTCCTCCGTTCCTCCATGTCACCTCTCAATCCTGACTTGCTCTTCAGGATATTTCCTATAGGAAGCCTTTCCTAACTCTAAGACTAGTCCATGTGTTCCTCCTCTTCCTGGGCATCAAAGCACTAGCAAAGCACTCCTCACATGTATCGTATCTGTAATTTTACTTGTCATACGTCCTCTCTAGATTAATTTCCTTGAAACAGTGATGCATGAAAGTTGTTGTATGTCCCAAGCTGAAATATTAAGTTCATTATGTTTGACGAGTGAGTGAGGAAGTAGAAAGGAAATGAAGAAAAGGAGTGAATAGAAGAAACAATATAAATACAAATGATTTGCTCTATCTAGATATGCATTTCCAATTGATTTAAACACCACATGGAGCCACTTTTACCAATTTGGTTTATTAATAAACAAAGACGTGAGAAAATTGTATTCACAAGAGAATTCTGACCAACTTTCCACTACTCTGGTTAGTCATGAAATTAATATCTAAACTTTGCCTCTAACGAAGTCAGTTTTAGTTGCCATCACTTTCTCTGTGATTAACTCTAATCGTAAATATTGAGGTCTCCCAATATTTTAATCTTCCAAATGCACTGCTGTGGGTTAATTCAGCATGTTTCTGTCTCAATAAGACAAGGGGACCCCTGGCTCTCTTCCATGGAAAATGCTTCTATCTTGAATATGCACATTTATTAAACTGCTGCTAGAAGAGAACACATATATAGTGCTACGGGTAATTTTTTTTTAAATAATTTATTTGTTTATTTATTTATCTATTTATTTATTTTTAGAGAGAGGGGAAAGGAGAAAGAGAGGGAGAGAAACATCACTGTGTGGCTGCCTCTCACTTGTGCCCCCACCTGGGGACCTGATGTGCAACCTAGTCATGTGCCCTGACTGGGAATCGAACCAGCGACACTTGGCTTGCAGGACGACGCTCAATCCACTGAGCCACAGCAGCCAGGGCTACTATGGGTGTTTAATTCCCATGAGATTATTTAATTTCTAACAATGCAGAAGAAAAAAGCACAAAACTTTTTAGTCGTTATAACTTGTACTATGTAATGAAGATTTTTTGCAAACGACATTTTATAACATCAAGAAAGAGGAGGAGAAGGAGGAGGGGGTGGAGGAGGAAAAGGAGGAGAAGAAGGAAAGGAGAAGAAAAGGAAAGAGAGGGAGGAGAAGAAGAAGACAAAGAAAAGATGGAGGAGGAGAAGAAATGGCAGCAGCAGCTTCTTGGTAACACTAAATGAAACAGAAAAAGCTATAATTGGATGGTTTCGTTAATAATAAAATTGGCTATGAAAAAGGTCATCATGGCAAAGCAAAAAATAATGACCACCTAGCTGGTCTTGGGGAAATGGGTTTTTATGCTATTAGAATAAATGTCCTCATTTCTTCGTGGGCTTCCTTTTTTAAATTTCAGCTTTATTGAGGCTTACTTGACAAAATTGTAAGATATTTAAGGTGTACATTATGGTGACTTGACACACATATACATTTTGGAAGGATTCCCCACATTGAGTCAATTAATTCATCCATCACCTCATTTATTTATTTATTTATGTATTTTTGGTGAGAACATTTAACACCTACTCTTCGCAAATTTCAATGATGCTACAGTGTTATCAACTAGAGTAACCATGTTTTACATTAGCTCTTTACATTAGACAATATTCCTCTTAGAGCTGGAAGTTTGTACCCTTTTACCAACTCCCTATTTCCTCCAACTCCCAGCCCCTGGCAACTTATCTACTATCTGTTTCTAAAAGTTTCACTTTTTAATATTTTTTAAGATTCTACATATAAGAATTGTTTGTTTTATTTCTGTGAAAAATGCCATTGGAATTTTGATAGTGATTGCATTTATTCTGTAGTTTGTTTTAGGTAGTATAGACATTTTAATAATACTAATTCTTTCTTTGTTTATACATGGGATCTTTCCATTTGTTTCTTTTTTAGTTTCTTTCATCAATGTCTTATAGTTTTCAGTGCACAGATCTTTCATTTTCTTGGTATAATTTCTCAGTACTTTATTCTTTTTGACGTACTTGTGAACTGGACTGATTTCTTAATTCCTCTGACAATTCATTATTAGTGTATAGAAATAAAAGAAACTTTTGGTATATTGATTTGTACCTGCATCATTAGTGAATTTACTTATTGTTTCTAACAGTTTTTCAGTGGAGTCTTTAGGGCTTTGTTGCTGTTATTTGTAACTATACTATCATGTCATCTACAGTGACAGTTTTACTCTTTTCTTTTCCATTGGGATGCCTTTTATTTCTTTTTCTTGCCTAATTGCTCTAGCTGGGACTTCCAGTGGCAAGAGTGGGCTTTCTTGTCTTATTCCTGATCTTAGGAAAAAAGCTTTCAGGTTTTTACTTTTATTATTATATAAAGACGTTCTTTCTCTCTTATTACAGTCTTTGACTTAAAGTCTATTTTCTCTAGTATAAGTATAGCTACTCCCCTGGCTGGTTTGGCTCAGTGGATTGAGCGTCGGCCTGCGAGCTAAGTGTCGCTGGTTCGATCTTCCAGTCAGGGCACATCAGAGAAGGAAAACTCTGACTCCAATAAACCTCCGCTGCCTTGCGGCATACCTCTTCAGGGGAAAGGCTAAGGGAGTAAACCCCGACAGAAAACCCGGAGCCGGAGTCCCTAAGGCGGTTTGACGTTGTAGTCAACACCGGCAACTCCTGCGGCGCACCTGAAGCCAAGCTGTATTGACTCCGTCTTTCCCTTGGATCCTTCAGCTGCGAAGAGAGGGGGGGTCTGCTGCATGGGCAACAGCAGACCCTCCATATCACCCTGCCCAGGCTCTGTAGCTTCAGCTTCACTGGAGAGGACACTCCAGCGTCATCGCAAGATGTCGATTCAACACGGGAGGAGACAGATACCGTGTCACTCCCGAGTTGGACTGCACAGCCATTCTCGGCGGTGCAGATAGACTCTTAAGAAGCTACACCATCGTCTCTCGAGACGGACGGCTGCCGACGATAAGTATAGCTACTCCTGCTTTATTTTGGTTTCCATTTGAATGGACATCTTTTTCCATCCTTTTACTTTTAGTCCCTGTGTCCTTAAAACAAAAGTTTGTATCTTGTAGGCAGCATATAGTTGGAGCTTTTGCTGTTATTCATTCAGCCAGTCTACATCTTTTGAATAGATAATTTAGTCCATTTACCTTTAAAATAATTATTGACAGATAGTGAGTTACAATTACCATTTTTTACATTTTTTTTTCTGGCTGATTTTATAATTCCTTTGTTTCTTCTCTTAGTCTCTTTCTTTGTGATTTAATAATTTTCTATAGTGGTATTCTTAGATTTCTTTCTTTTTATCTTTTGTCTATGTATTATTGGTTTTAGCTTTGTGGTTACCATTTGGCTTATGCAAAACATCTCACACTTATTTATGTTATTAGATTGTCCACCTGGAGCAGGCCAGGGGGAGAATATGAAGATGAGAAGACTGGCCTAAGGCAGCAGCTTTTAAAGTACAAAAACTAGCCTCTTTCAGAGAAAGAATGGAAGATAGGTATTTTAGTCTGCTGCCTCCGGCTAAGCCTTGGGGGATAGCTAGGCAAGCACAGTGCAAACCTGTTAAAAACCATGTCTTTGTTTGCTGTACTATTGTGAGTCTTGTGGAAGCAAGCCCCACTAGCATTCAGAGTAGAAGTTTTGGGGGCCCATTATAAGTTTGGGTACTAAATGTTGGGTCTAAACCTTTCCCTCCTGAGGGGGACAGATGAGAATTGTGAGTTCCTTCCTGATTTTACAGGGTGGGACAAAAGTAGGTTTACAATTGTGAGTCTGTGAAACACAGTTTATCCTTGTACTGTTATTTATTAATTATTATATTATTTTCTGTATGAACAACTGCAAATTTACTTTTGCTCCACCCTGTATGTCACTATGTCAGAGGTGGGGTTTCCTGCAAGAGTATGTCTCAGCCTCTTCCTCTTTTGTTGAGTGCTTTTCTCATTCACCCAATGTGTAGGAGTCACTCAGCTAATTTCTGGATTTCCTTCAGAGGGAATTATAAAGGGAATAATTAAGATAGCTATAAATTCACTGTGTCCATGGGAGGAGGTAAGTTCAGGAATCTCTTATATTGCCATCTTGAACCAGAACTACCAAAGAGCTATATTTTTATGTTATTTCAACATTTCTAAATCCAAGCTCTTAGCACTTAATGTCTTATTATATGTGTGTGTGTGTGTGTGTGTGTGTGTGTGTGTGTATGCAGGTTAGACTATCTGAACAAGTAAATAATAGCTGATCATATATATATACTTATATTTATATAAAAGAAACTATCAGAGACTGAACAAAAATTGGCTTAAGAGACAAAAGAAATTAATAAAACATTTTGATAGAATTTATAGAACCTACAGTTGCCTTTTTGCTCTTGGATTCCCTGTAATTCTTCTTTGGCTTGATATTTTGAGTTACAATGATTTTGGAAGAGGTTGATTCTAATGAACTTCCATAAAATCGTTGAAAAACATGATACTTTTGCACACTTCTAAGAATATATGGATCTCTAGATTTTTCTGAAAAAGAAAAGACAAATGTAACACAATTATATTTTTTCAGTAGTATTCTCACTAATTATTCACATTATCCCATCCAAACACGCACATTTTTTTTTAGTTTGAAACAATAATTTACTGTTCATATTTGTTAAAGAGGGAATATTTAACTCAGACTCTCTCTTTTTTTAAAAAAATTTATTTATTTGTTTGTTTATTTATTTATTTTTAGAGAGATGGGAAAGGAGAAAGAGAGGGAGAGAAACATCACTGTGTGGTTGTCTCTCACTCGCGCTCCCAACTGGGACCTGGCGTGCAACCTAGTCATGCGCCCTGACTGGGAATCGAACCAGTGACCTTTGGCTCGCAGGCCGACGTGCAATCCACTGAGCCACAGCAGCCAGGGCCTCAGACTCTCTCTTACCTATAGAATAATTCCTTACTTTATATAAAGGATGTAAGTGACAAAGCACTCTTTCACTGTTTACTTCTCAAAACAAATATCAGCGTGCTATGAAAAATTACAGATTCTGGGAATTACCTCTGTCATGTGCCCTGTGAATAAAGTCAAGAAGAGGAAGGTTGAGGCAGAGCCAAGTAGATATCCATTTAGGAAATTCTGGCTTTTTGTATCACTTGATAGAAAAATCATTACTGAGATCACAGCCACAGAGTCAAGAACTTGGCAGATGAGAAAAACTTGCACTATGGTAAAATCCAATAACATAGGAAATCTTAACAATCAAGATGTGACTTACTCTTTTACCAAAGGAAAACTATGATACTCACCTAAAGGGAATAACTAAGCTAGTTCATTTTTCCATGTCTATCTACATGTATCAAATTAAACTGTTTTGAAAGATGTTAATGGTTAATCTAAAAGATCCCCTCTTATCCTGCAGGATCTTGGTAGTTGTTTATATATGCAGCCTGATAAGTATTTCATACAAGCAGGCTTACTATGCACACTCCTAGATTCTTCTGAAAGTTAGTTTTGTCACCTTGAAGGAGGGTAGGAGTGAGCATAGGGGTAGACAAAGGTGAGATGAAAACAAGGAATGAATCAAGAACCCAGATCCCTAATTCAATCTCTGTTGATCTACCATGAGCAGTTTCATGAGCATCCTTTTGCAGTTCCTACCATCGTGAGCATGAAGGCAGATGGAATGCTGGCACCTGTTACACGTAGTCACCTGGGTAGCATGAAAGCAGCTGCAATTGCTTAAAAGACTATGGTATCAATATTTTTTTAACCTTGAGGAATACACAGATTTCTTCAACTACAAACCATCTTTGCTTAAGACAGCTTCTAACTGTTGTGGGAAAAAATGCCATGTTTGTACTTCCTCCTAAGACACCTGCATATATATGAATGTCTGTGAACAGAAGGGGACTTTTTCATTACCATCTTTGCTGACATTCATCTCAGCATTTTCTAGACTAGTCTTACTCAAGAAATATAATTGGTGGCAGATAATATGCAAATATTTCATTATGAGATAAAAGGTGAAGAATATCATTGATTTTAATTTATTTCACCAGAGTCACAGAGCTCACCCTCAAATTGGCACTTTGTCCTGTCATAGTCATCACTGAGGGGTCTGTGTGAATGCCAGTGTATAAGTTCATCAAATTCCCTGTGTTTAACCAGTGAGGTTACACTGGGATCATCCCTGTGAGATAAAAAGAAATATCTTCATGTTTTAAAGTTCATGCTTTCAAATATAACATAACACAGATTACACATTGTAATAATATTTTTAGAAATCATAGCCCCCTTTCCTCTTTCTGTGATATGATGTAAATGGTTAAATTCAAAGAACAGTTAATTAGAGCTTAATAACCCAGAATCCACTCCATGTTTTTAACATTCCCATCAACAAATATTCATTTATTAATTTATTAAAAACATGAAGCTGCAGTAATTTTACTCCAAGATTAAAGCCATATTTTAAAAAATGGGAGAACTATAATAGAACAACAAAAAGGAAATTTAAAAAATTTTTTAATATAAATAAATAAAAATTTGATATTAAACTCATTATGGGTTACAAACATGTATTACATCTAATATACTCTAATCTGTTACATTTCCAAGAATCTTTAATGAGTAATTCTCCATTCCACACAAGTACGAATAGAGTCACTTTTGGCCCTATACCTCTTTAGGAAAGGCAAATCTTTCAAAATGTCTCCAGCAAATTTATCAACCACCTCAGATGACATTGGAATAAAACCCAAATTGGGGATCTTTTCCTTGGAGGTGTCTGTAAAATAAAATTTTAAAACAAGGTCAAATGTGAAACTTTCATACAGGGCTATTACACATTATTTTCTAAAACTTTACATTAAAAAAACATTTTCCATTGATCTTATTTGTGTTTATCAAATCCAGCCCTTCCTATGAAACTATTTCTCGCATTAAAACATTTTGGAACATAGCAGAGTATAAAATATGGGTATCATTTAAGTAGGTAGGCAGGTAGGTAAATAGGTAAGTAGATATTATATTTATCATATATATGATAGCTGGCAAATTAAAGCTTTTATTTAGTATCTGGTTCTTAATTCTAGGTAACCTGACATTGCTCTCTGCCCGTTACCGACTTGGTGTTCACTGTTTCTATCTTTGCCCAAAACCCTCCTACTACAAGTTCTCTAACTCTCTGCCTGAGCACTTATCTTACCACCCACAGGGAGCAGTGTTAAGAATTTAATGCTCAAGAGATAGCCCTCAGCAAAAGACTGAGATATACCCAGTAAAATTTACCTGTAGTTGCCCACAGTGGAAACCTACTTATTCATATGTCCTGCATTCATTTTCTTCTCTTCCTTACCTAATCTTACCACCACCTTCTTTGATCTTTCTGAGATCAATAAACTACTTGCACTCAAGTTTCTGTCTGGTGGAACTCATTCTGACAGAAGGAAGGAGGGTATATGTATTGCGTATTCCTTCTCCATATCATGAAAAATATCCTTATATAAATACACCCCAAATTCTCTTTAGCTTTTCTCATATTCCTTCTGGGATCATTTTCTTTTTCCTCAAATTCATCATATAGAAACATCTCTTCTGTGGACAATACTTTCATATCTACAAATTTGGTTATTTTAAAATGTAAACAATGCTTTATAGTATTTTGTTATTTTCTCATGTTTCAAATCTCATCTTATTTCTTTAAGTGTTTTTAAACATATATATAGTATATTTTACATTTGATAATTATAAAATTTGAAGTACTTAAGAGTTCTAGTTCTTTAGTTTATTGTTTCTCTTAGGGCTTATTTCCTTTCTTGTTTTATAAATTTGTATTTGCACTAATATTTGGCAGAAAACCCTATAAAACCAGGGTTTATGTTGTGTTCCTCTACGGAGAATTTTCCAGGTTCCTTTGCCCACTCAAAGTTCATTTCTGGCTTAGAGTTGTCTTGGCCCGCCTAACAGAGTTCATTGGAGTCCCAGATTCTTGGAAGGGTGGATCAATAACCAGAAACTGAGTGATTTCCTTGGTTTTACTAAGAGAGCCGGCTTGCTCTTTATTTTTGGCCCCTGGGATTTCCCTTCATTGTTCTGAGCTTAGCTATAATTATATAAAAAGATGTTTAGTGTCTCTAATCCAGCAACTCAGTAGTTTCCCCACAGGAGATTATCATTTGATATATACTGCCAAATTTCTGAAAATGAAAGTTATATATATTTGGCTTAAAAAAAATAACATTAGCTAGGAGAAAAACATATGACACTTCAAAACTATAATCAAGCATATTATCTAGATGATATGACAACAAAGGCAATTTGTTACTAAATTGCATAGTGTTAGAAAGTTATTTATACTTGCAGCATTTAGTTAGTGGTTGTTCATAAACATTTTGAGAGAAATGATGCTTTTATTTCAGATTAATTTAGAGATTTATTACCTTTGATTGGTAATGAATTCTTTTTAAGAAAATTAAGTTTTGTTGTTCTCAGAGGAAACGACTTTCCAACATCAAACTTTCTGACCAACTTTGATACAGCATTCCAGAGATATTCATAATCCTTCATAATGACATTTCCCAAATTCAAATGAAGGCCTATATAATAGTTAAAAATACTAAATCTTAAAAGTTATTCATGCACACATAAAAACATTCATTTTGACTAAATTCATAGAGTTCTGAAATACTTGAAAAACAGTAAAATTTTCAGCAAGTTCCACACTGCACCTAAATGAAAATGGTATCTAGTGTTATGAGATCATACATTAAAATTTTTATTGTTTCCTTATTTTAAAACTAAGTATTAAAAAAATTTTTGTAACTACCTTAACTAACAATAACAAATGGTGAATATCTAATTACCATTTAAGTTAATAAAAAGGTTATTCCACACATTGTTACAGAAACAGGGGTGTTCCAAAAAAACCCCGAGTTTGCGGCTAGGGGATGGGGAGAAGGAAGCAGCTTTTAGAATGCCTCCACATGCCTGAGGCTGGTGGCTAGTGTCTTTTTTATGCAAAATGGCTTTAATGCATCCAAAGCCTCAGGTGGATAGGAGGGGACTTGGACCAGGGGACGGTATGGAGAAAGCACACAGAGCCTATGTGGGGTTCTGTGAATGGTCAGAACTGTTTGCAACGCCCACTGCATCAGAGGACGTAGTCAGGGATTTAAACATAAGCGGCAGATATTTTAGCCAGTCTGACTGTGCGGATTTAACTAAGGCTGAGGCTGACTGTGCGGGTTTAACTGGGGCTGGGGCTGACTGTGTGGATTTGACTGAGGCTGAGGCTGACTGTGCAGATTACAAAAGGACTAACTATGCAGTTTCCAAGGAGGCTGAGAATCCATGAGGTTCTGGATTAAAAGCTGGTGGACCCCATAACACAGACGAGTCTCCCCAATCAGAATTAAATAAATGATTGGCAGCTACTGGTAAAGCTGAACTGTGTTTGGAAAGTAGGGAAACGGTTTCTCTAACTTTCCTAAAACTAGCCTGGTTTGGTAGCGGGGGGAGGCAAGGATATGTGTTTATGGGTGTTTTAAAGAAGATAAGACTTAACAACAGAAATCCGCAAATAGCTAAATCTATATAACTGTTAAATAAACAATTCTTTTTCTTTTCACTGAACTCTGGTATTGAGAGTTATAATTTTGGCGGCGGGCAATCGGGCCCCTAACTAAAGAGCCCGTGGGTTTGTTTTCAATTGGAGCAGCCCAGGGGTTCTGTAACAACATAACTTTACAACCAATAAAACTATGATTTTTCAGAAATGAGCAAATTTATAAAGGATTGTTAAACATATATGCAGCCAATTTATTTCAATGCTTGCAAAATGAAAGAACCAAATCTAGGGGTCAAAGAAGATACAATAATGCTCAATCAGTTGTAGTTCTCTTAAAATAAGTTTTATTTTTTTACTATTAAAAAACAACAGAAAAGTAATTCTAAGAAAAGAACTCAGAGAAAGAAAAACAAATCACATATAATTATTGTGTAAATGAGCTTTATCTTTTTTTAAAAATTCCCTAAATATTTAAGAGTAGTAGGATGATTACATTAATTAGAGTAAATATTATGGGAAAATGTTATGCATATATTTAAATAAAAAAATTCAACTGTTAAATTAATAATTTTTCAAAAATATTTGTGGAGTAATATTAAGTTAAGAGAAGTTTTAAAATATAATACTCACTCTAACTGCTACTAAAGAAAACATACATGTGTAAATAATGAATAAAAAAGAATAATTGCTATGTTATATTAATATATTGGAAATACAGGAAAATAATTTTCAGGTTTTAAATTCTTAATATTGTTTATCTCTGGATGAAAGTATAATCATTGTAATATACTAAAGTCATACCTTGAACATTTTCATTTTCATAGTAAAAAGCAATATTCTTCAACAAAAGCTCATCACTTAAGTCACAAAGGTGAGTTAAATTCAGGTTCCAAAATTCAAAAGTATTTATATTATTTAGGATAAAATATTCACACCACTTTTTCTGAAAATTAGAAATAAAACCAAGTTATTGACAATTTCTGAATTAGCAATAAGCTATAATATGACTTCAAAATTTCTATAATCCAACTGACAGGTAAATTGGCAGGGCTCTTTCCAATTCTTAATGCAAGCCCTTTCATTCTGAATATTTATGAATACTTTATACCTTAAAGAGTTAAAAAATAAAGTTAAACTAAAAAATAAATAGTTCTTTATTCTGAAGCCGAGAAATCCATATTCGAGTCTTAACAGCATTTTTTCTTACACTGTAATCCACAGATACAGTCCCAGAATTTCAGAAATATTTTTCCTTTCAAATGTGCCTCTGTTCTTTACTTAGGTTTTAGTGTTTTAAAATTTTACTTTCAGGTCAAAAAAGCATAAAAATAAAGAGCATTTGATTGTTCAGGGATCTAGAAGATGCTGAGTCCCTCAAACTCAAAGATCCTCCTCTATTCTACACTGATGGTGCACCTCCCGGGTTTATGATATGAGGCTACGTTCCCACCTAACACAGGGAGAATGTCTTCACCGACCACCCTTAGCTCAGAGTAGTGTAGACATGAGGAAGCAACGTCAGCATGTGAGAGCCCAGTCTTCTGCTCAGTCAGTAATAGTGTTTGGGTAGTGAACTTCAAAGGAGGAAAACTGAGGCTTTTCTACTCCATCCTCCCTTAATGATAAAACACAAACACTTTCCAAATGTGAACAACTTATTTATCTATATCAATGTGGAACTTTAACCCAGCATTATCCAATAAAAATGTAACATGGGCCATCTGCACTTGGGGAACACAGGTCCTGGGTATAGAGGGAGACTGGGCACAGGCCTGGAGTTTGGTTTTTATTGGGGTTGAGGGTGGAGGCCTAGACTTTGGTGGGCTCACTCTAAAACATAAGAGCGAGAACTTAAAGCATGGGAAGATTAAAAAACAAGCAGTGCAGATGGTGAGTTATAGAAATCATCCAAGATCTCTAAAACAAAGAAGTATGGGGTGGTGGTGTGGGGAGACACCCTGGCTATTTGCATAGTTCTGTGGTGGGCCAAGTGTTTATTAGACAGAGCTCTCTTGAAGTGGATGCTTCTTTGAAATGGGTGCCCAGGCGATCAAAGCCTAATTCAGATACTTATATTAAAAAAGAAAAGCCAACTGTCAGGGTTTACACGTGTTTGTGGTGATGCTGGCATAAACAAACCTACTCCATTGTTAGCCATTTAAAGTACAGCACATACAGTTACAGTAGCTGGCTATACCATTTGTGTTCATTAAATGCCTTCTGTGATGTTAGCCCAACAAGGAAATCACCTAATAATGCATTTTTCAGAACTACCTCTGTTGTGATTCAGGGGTAACTGTAAAACACTAAAGAGATTTGCATGGAACCATAGAGCGATGGTTCTCAAACTTCAGCATAAACCTCATAAAGGTTGTTATATAAAACACAGGTTGCTGGGCACCATCCCCAAAGACAGATTTAATCCATCTGAGGTCCAGCCGAATACTTTGCAGTTCTACCAAGTTCCCAAGTAATGTTGATGCTATTGGTCAGGGAACCGTACTTTGAGAATCACTGCCATGCAAGCCCCCCACCCCACCCTCGGTCCCACTCTACTAATCCTCCCCCCATGATGCTACTGAGTAAATGGCAATATGTGAAAAGAGTACAGCAATTGTTCCTCATTTTGTTCACATCAAGTGCCTCTGCGTGGTCTCTAAGTGTCAAGATTTGAGTAAACTTGAAACTCCCTTCAGTTTGCTCCGTGTTCCTCCAGAGGCCTCAGAATAGGTCTTTTACTGTGAAAATTTCAGAGGCTACCTGAAGTTATCCAGCTATAGGGTGTTACCAAAATGAAGCACAGAGGGTGGGAAAGAGCAGAGGGATGCTTGCCTGTGGGATAATCAACTGCTTCCCACATCAAGAGAGCAGAGGATGGTGGGAAGAGCACCGATTTGGAAGCTGAACAGAGATGAAGTTAGATCCCAACTTGATCATTTATTAGCTGTACTAATTGTCCACGCAACCTCTCTGAGCCCAAGTTTTTCATTTTTAAAATGAGAACATGAGAGGAATTTATGTCTAAACAAGGTGACACAGGTCCACACAAAGCAGGTGCAGCATAAATAGTAGCTGTTCCTATCACGCGCTATAATCCATTCTTTCCTAATTACAGAAGCAAGTGCACCTCTGCCTAAGGAAACCCACTAGATCCCATCCCCACTCACCTTTATTTCCCTGTATTTTCATCCTATCCCCTCTTAAATTTATAATCAGCATTTAAACATGCTCAATCTTTGCCACATTAAAAGCCCTCTTAATTAACCCACTTTCCTCTCCAGCTTTGTCTTATGTCACTGCACTTATTCTCAACTTCACATGTAAACTACTCTTCACCTGTATTTCCTCCCTTCCACTCACTCTTGAATTTGCTTTAATACACATTGTGCTTCCCACCACTCCATTCATGTCTCTTAATTATGATCAACAGTGAGCCCTATGCTATTAAACCCAAAGTATTATTTTTAGTCCCCAATCTCCTACAATTCTCTACAGAATTTAATATGATTACCCACAGCCACCTTTAAAAGGCCCAGTTCCACTGATCTTCAGAACAACTCATTTTCCTGGATTTCCTTTCTATTCATCTAAGCAGCTTCTTCTCAGTGCCTTTTTCACTCAACCTTTCCTTAACTACTTAATATTGGAATATCTCAGGTCTCGGTCCTAGGCCCTCTCTTCACATCTCTCTCCCAAAATAATTTCATCTACAACATGACATCAATTAACATCATCTGATCTCTCCATTTGGATTTTTCATTGGCACCTCAAATTCTGTATTTCCAAAACTGAACTCATGATCTTCCTCTGCAAGTGTCCTTTGTAAAATGGCATCACTCCCCAAATACTCAAGTTAGAGATTGAGAGTCACTTGACTTCTCCCCTTCTCACATGCCCCAAACTCAATCACTAAACTTGTCAATGCTACACCTTAAGTCTTGAAATTACCCACTGCTATTCATCCTTATTTACCACTTCTGTAAGCCCTAACATTCACAACAGGTAAGTGAACTAAGGTAATAATCATCTAACTGGCTTCCCCAAATCCACTGTTTTGCCTCTACAACGCAATCTCTGCACTGTAAGCCAGAGAAAAATTTTAAACTGCAAGCACTACTCATCTGCTTGAATGATACTTAACCAGTCAAGTGGTTCTCATTGTGTTTACGATCAAGTTTTATCTCCATTCCCTTAACAGGATCTATAGAATTCTACACAACTTGTTTCTTGTCTATCTCTCCAGCTTTATCACTTTTCCATATTCTTTCTAGTCCAGTCACTCTCGTCTCTCACTTCCTTGGTCATGCCATCCTCTGGACAATCACTCATACTGTTTTATTTTCTAGAATACAGTTTTCATCCACTCTTCCTTCAAAATTGGATTATTTCTCTTCATTTCTTAGGAGAACCCATACTTTTAAGAATGAGTAATTCCTTCTTCAAAATAATTTTAAAAATTTAATATCTGTCTTTGCTGCAAAGTGTGGGTCTATGAAGGTGGTACGGTGGGATCAATAGTTATTTTTCTCACCATATGCATAGTGATTCATACAATTCACATGCATTAGATAAATATATTGTGGACTGATTTGTTCTAAATCAGCTACCTTTAACATTGAATATAGTATCAAAATACTTTTATTAAAAAATCCCCTATCAACCCACTAATCTCATTGTTGGACATCTTACACTCAAATAACCTAGAGAACAGCATCACTTATAATTCAATTCAAACCCTCTTAATATCATGTAGATAAATGGGTAATTAAACCATAGTACATCCATTAAAAAATAACTAGTAGCCATTTAAAATGATGCTAACCAAAAATGTGAAAGAAAATAGAAAAAAAAATATGAAAAAACATAATCTAGATTTCCAATATTAGAAACAATAACAAATAACAACAGAAAAATATAGACATTTAAAATAAAGAAAATAAACCAAAATGTTAATAATCACCAAAAGTGATTTAAAGGGGTGGGCCACTGGGTAAGTTTTTCTGTTGTTTTTGCTATTTTCTTAAAGTCTACACAAATTCTATAAATATCCTCTATAATAGACAAAAATCATACACTATTACATTGCTTTATTAAATTCCTCTCAAAGGTAGAACATAATAGTCACCAATCCCTTATAGTTGATGACACAAAAACCTAATCCTGACAGAGATTGGAAGAAGGAAAATAGAGGCTTTTTCCTTAGGCTGTATGTACAGCATGCTTTTTATTATTACTACCAGAGAGAGTTGTTGAAATTACAAAGTGATTGATTTAGGCCATTAAACTTTTAAAGCCCCCAAAGGGCTGACATTGTTCTCATATAAATCTACTTTTGAAGGTGATTGTAGTATTTATATATCAAACAGTTGAAACAAAAAAATAAATAAATAAACTAATAAAGACCATAATTACCATTTTCAGGAAAGTCTGAATGTCCTTAATCCAATGGGAAGTGATGAATCTAGTACAAGCTCTTTGGGAAAGAGGTAAGTGGAGTAGTAAAACCACACTGAGACAATGCAGTTTACACAAATCTTCCATGTCTTGCAGACTGAAGCAATGACTTTTCCCCTGAATGGAATAAAGAGGGTAAGCCAGAGATCAGCTGGCTGTGAAACAGACGGGCAGCATGCCAAATTTGGCCACCACATTCTGCTGTGCAGGAATCATGTACTATTACATCCTTCATTCTACATTTTTGAGAAAGTCCTTTCCTTCATACATAAACTT